>NC_141820.1:34114892-34809058 GCF_982586985.1 Callionymus lyra
AATGGATGGATGGATGGATAGATGGGTGGGTGGATGGATGGATGGATGGATGGATGGATGGATGAGTGGATGGATGGATGGATAAATGGATAAATGGATAAATGGATGGATGGATGGATGGATGGATGGATGGATGGGCCTCTGGCCGGTTCATCCAAAGAAAAATAATAATAGCTAGAGTTCTTATACATGAGTCAAGGATGATGAAAAATGAAAACCAATAATTAAAGAACATTTGAAAAAGTAATAATTGCAAAATGTTACATAGTGTTGCTTTAAAAGTAAGACGGTTTAAGTGAATAGTTTCCCTTATCATGTAATCATCATTGAAAAAAAATATTTTCCTTCATTATAAAACAAGTTGGACCAAACCTTTTTCTTATTCATTCAAAAATGTTGTTTCTTTAGCCACATTCAAGGACTCAATCATGTAATGACAACATTTCATACCCTTGTAAGTGAAAACACATTGCTAGGAATATCAGCGAAAGACTTCTACAGCCGCTGGCAAATGCAAAATGGAGTCTTTTATACAGAAACTAAAAAGAAACTTTTGGAATGTAAAATAAAGTCTTATGTTACAAACCAATTTACCACAGTAAAGAAAACACTCTTGAACTCTTATCTTTGCCTCAATGATCCTCCAGAATTCCCAGGTGCTGTGATGTGATGTTTCTATTTTCACGGCATGTTGGTCGACTCTGCGGATGATAAATGGTTTTGCTAGCAGGACGCTCATGTCACCGGCTGACGTTTAATTTAATGAGGTCTGAGGGGAGCTGCAGCTCCTCCGCTGATGTCTGTCGGAGGCAACAGTCCCACATCAAAGTTGCGGAGGCGGCGTTTAGGAAGAGAAATCGCTGGGAAGAGGGAAAAAAGTGGAGCTGACTGTTCTATCTCTGTCACCAACACGAGTTCCGTCTGTCTCTCCAGAGTGTACGTGATGGTCGGCGCCGACGTCGCCTTCTCCTCCTGCCTACGAGAAGTGGAGAGCCCACACAACCAGCTGCGCTGCAGTCAGGAGATGGAGCCCGCCATCAGCTGCGACAAGAAGTTCAGAGCTCAGTTTCACATCGACTGGTGCAAGATCTCCCTGGTGAGTCTGCGAAGCCGCCGCTTTCTCACGCCGCCTCCCACCGCTCACATCCCACTCAGGAGCAACTGTGAGGCGGTTCCTGCCCTCGCTGCTGTGAAGACACTTTGTTCCCACGCAGAGCAGCAGACTCAACTTGTGTCGGTCCCTCAGGTGGACATCAATAAAGTCGTCCCCATCTACATCACGCGTCCGGACCCGGGCACGGGGATCCTGCCGGAATTCGGGGAGTACGATCCTCCGTCCGTGTCCCTGAAGAGCAGGGACTACTTCTCCGACTTCCTGGTCACCTTGGCCGTCCCGTCCGCCGTGGCCGTGGTGCTGCTCTTCATCCTGGGCTACTCCATGTGTTGCAGACGTGAAGGGGTGTAAGTGCTGGAGTTACACTCGAACACACACTCGAACAGATCCTCTCGACTCAGTCCACCCGTGTAAATGCGTGTCACGGCTCGACCATGACATCCGTGGCTATTCATGCAAAAAAAGCATTTCCAGGCTGAGGACTCGGTCAATAATCCATCATCGTGTCCATCCTGTCTTCACCCGTTCACTTGTGTGCTCCTGTCTCTGTTTATTGGCATTTAATTCATCCACTTTGTTTTGTTTCTAGGGAAAAAAGAAACATGCAAACACCCGAGTAAGTGTTTCACATCTCGTTTTATTTTCTTTCCTCCCTCCCTTCTTGCTTTCTCTCCATCATTTGTCATCATGTTGTCATCTCATCATGAGCTTCACAAAAGTCAGACGTTTACTTCAAACTGACTTTTTTTTTTATCACATTCATAATATTTGTGTTGATCATGTTCCAGTGTATTGACGAGGGTCCAACTGACCTTTATGATCATGTGAGCGAGATGGTCGCTGATATGATGTGGTTATGACAGCCAATCACAGCAGGGGGCGATCAATTTAGTTTCCTGACTGAGCACATTGTGTACTGGCACTGCCGGCAACGGACCAACTGAGGAAGAATTTAGGTTTAATATGACTGGAAAAATATAGATCTTTGTCAAAACAATATCATTAATCTGAGCTAACATTTTAATTTAATCTGACTTTAATTCATTTTATTCAAATATTCTTCATATTAATCAGCAGACAAAACATATCAATTTGACGTTAAGGGATTTATTTGAAATTTGTTTTTACATCTTACTTTGAAATCCATAAATGAAAAGAATGAAAAGGAGAGTGAAAGTCCTAAAAACAACTATTAAAAAGCTATATATTAAGCATTAAACTTTCTTTAACTTTATGTTATGTAGAAATATAGACAGTGGTTTGGCTCTTAATGATGCTCTAGAATAAAGAAAACAAAACCACACTTTTCTCTGGTCTGGTCTAGGGTTAAACTGAGGGGCAACACTTTGATGACAATATGAAGAAAAAGACGTTTATATGAAGCTTTAGGAACAAAAATAATAGTAAAGCATTGATTGAGGTAAAATGACAAAGAAAAAAATAATTTAAATGAATTAAAAATGTCCTCGAGGAACTCTTTTAATTTATAAATATTGATAAGAAAAATCTATGTATGTGACAGAAAAAGAGAGAAAAATAACTGTGGAGGTATTTCTAAGGAAACAAATATGAGTAAAAAAGGAATAATTCAAATGTTAATATAGGTCAAATTTACCATGAAGGAAACTAGATGGTTGAAATAATATAAGTGTGTTTTAAAAATAGAGATACGTCAGTTAAGAAACAGAGATTTGGGAGAAATAGAAGAAAACATTCTTCATTGTTGTCACTGAAGCGTAACGTAGATGGAGAGTCAGAGGCCACAAGGGAAGTGTGTGGTTGGAGACGTTGACTAATTCGAGCTGATGTGAGACTCGGGTTGAACCAGGAAGGAGACTCATGCACGTTCACTCTCTCAGCATCCAGCTGGTCCACCACAGCTCCATCCAGAAGTCCAGCAAGGAGCTGCGCAGCATGTCCAAGAACAGAGAGATCTCCTGGCCGCTCTCCACGCTGCCCGTCTTCCACCCGGTCAGCGGCGAGGTGATCCCGCCGCTGCACCCCGACAGCTACGAGACCACCAGCATGCCCCTCATGCAGACGCAGACGTGAGTGGAACATGCACTGACACAGTCACTGATGGTGACTTGAACCGACGCTCACAGAGAGAAAACATCATGTACACGGTCTCTGGATGGGCGAGCACTAACGTGAGCTCATGTTTTACAGGAACCTTCAGAACCAGATCACGATACCACAGCAGAGGCCGTCGGGTGAGTCCACTGGGTTGCTAGAACAATAGATGTCAGAGTTGTGCTTTCATGTTTACTATAACAACAGAAATGGATGTGGAAAAAGTATCTACTAACATACTACTCACATAAACCTAGCCGGGTGTTTAGAAAAAATACAAATACATTCTTTCCAAGGTCTTAGGGAAATAGTTTAACATATAATAGTTATGTTATGGTTTATATTTCAATAAAGTGTGTATATAATGAAAAACTATTTTAATATTATTTTGATTTACTATTTTAACATGCAAACATTATATACATATTATATATATATATATATATATATATATACACAAGTATATATATATTATATATTATTATATTTGTGTATTTCAATTCAACTTTGACTTAAAGTTACGCTAGATGGCTTCAGTTATTAAAGGAACATAGACAGCCCACAAGATCCCAGAGTCATGGACTCGAACAAAACTACAAATATATTCTTCAATATACTGTATATCGCAATACAGCGTGATACCCATCGCATCAGCAGATTTTTTCTCATAAACTTATGTGTACCGTATATGAAAATGCAAACACAAAAACTGCATTGATTGTTGCTGTATAGACACATATAAACGATGGGTTGCCAGATCAAGCCGAAAATCAACATAAAAGCCGCCCAAAAGTCCAAAAGAAACTATCATGAACACAACCTTCATCGATTTTTTAACAAGGCCTAATAAACAGCAAATTAAAGTGAATATCTCCATCAATAATACCAAAGGCGTTTTCACGTATGTTTCCAGGCGATGAGCATTTTTTTAACTTTAACCCAGAGAAAAACTTCAGTTTAAACATAAACTACATGAATGGTGTAAAAGTTAACTCACGAAACACACCTTTTTATACAGTATCCGTTTTGTTCAACAACTGTAAAAATATGCAACCGATCGAAGTCGGTTTTCGGCGCATGCGCACAACGCGAGGGAATACTTGTTTTTTCTAAAGACCCGGCTAATAGTCAGCGTCTTATTGTCAAAGCTTGCTCATAGTCAAAATGTTTGAGGCAGATTAGTTTTGTCACGAGCTACCTCGGATTTTTTCTCTTTAATAATCTGGGCGGATCAGAACCAAACCTGGTTCGTTTTAAGTACACTTCTGCATTTCGCTGTTGCGAGAGCGCCCTCTGCCGGACGCCAGCCTGCATGACACCACTAACCAGCTTCTCTCTGTCCACTGCTAACCAAAGGAGAACATTATGTCATGTCGACATTCAGACGGTTGGAGGTAGGCTCTGCTCCTTCTGCTCCCTCTTGTGATTGTATCAAGTCTAACCAAACGTCTGCTGTCTTCCAGGTAAATGGTATTCCTGAGGAGAGGAAAGTGGCCGAGGCCCTCAACCTGTGAGCGTGTGGAGCCCATGTTTCTAACCTGCATGTCCTGCTCAGAGATTAACCTTCTGTCTGCACTTAGAACGGCAGCTTCGTTTTACATTTGCTGAGAAACGTGTCAAATAATTCTCATGTACTTTGCACAAGGGCCTCCAAGAGGAAAAGGGAGTTGGTTGAACAGTTGTCGTGGTAACCACAGTGTCCAATAAAAAAGTGTCATTTTGTATCCCCAGATTCGTGACAGAACTTTTTATTGTTGTTAACAACGTACATCCGAGTAAAGGCATTTATAAATTATCATCACATCACCAGAATGTAACACAGCGGATATAAATATTGATTTTACACCCGAACACAGCCAATAACAAAACCTACAGAGGTCATAGTGATTGAGTCCCATAACCCTGAAGGACGCCACCAGATTCAGTCCCCGGAGTAAAGTCGCACCTTTCCTTGCCTTCAAAAACACACTCATGTTGATCCAAACATTTCTGGGAAAACAAGATTTTGTACAATCTTTTTAAATTATTTCCAAATGGTGGCCGAATGTTCCTTGCATCAAATTTGGAATTGAAATATAAATTTTTTTAACGTTGGCAACATCCACAGGGAAAAATACCGTGTCATTTTAGAAAACATTTTTCACAAAGCATTTCTGCTTTAATATTCTTTAGTGAGAACTCAATATTACATTTTTCCATTTTTGTTTTTCCTCTTCATTTTTTATTTTAATGAATTAAATTTATAAAGATGAAAATATAAATGATCATTCCATGGATTCAAACTGTATTAAAGATTTAGGTTATTTAAAACGGTTTCTCACTCAAGATTTTTTATCAAGGAATTATGAAATTGTAAACCTACATATTTAAAAGTAAATAGAAGGTTATTTAATTCAGATGTAATAAAATCCAATTTATTTGACTAGGTTATGGGGAATTAAGGAGTTTAATAAATTCACTTTCACCTGGAGAAATAGTATTGCGTTAAAGGCAATAATAAATTGTCCTGGAGAATCGTTTTGGCAAAGTGTGACGTCATGAATCATCAACCAGGTCCATCAAAAACACATTCTCGTCACTTCAGGTGTCTTTGTTTTGGCAGGTCAGAGGTCAGACAACCAGGGACCTTCTGTCGTCACGGTGACTCTTAACCGGTGTCACTTTTAGCAGTCGTTGGTGCGTCATATACAAAATAAAAGCCCAAGAAAAAAAAAAAGATACAAAATAAAAGCTTCATTTAAATATTTTTAAATACTGTACAAATCACAATTTCATAGCTACAGCAGGCGACAGTGGAACCGCTCAGCACAAGGCAACGTCTCCCGAGTGGACCCTCCCAAAAATTGGAGGGAAATTCGTGAACGATTGCACTCCCGTGTTGTCCTCGCTGCCCGGGCCAACATCTTGGTCCTTGGATTTGCAAACTTCACCATCCGCGTCTTTTGTTTTTTCTTCTATGAAAACTGAATTAAAGAGAAACACCTGGACGGAGCCAGAATCCTTCCAGAATGAAGAAAACCCCTGACAATGCTTGAAAACCCTCAATCGAACACCAAACAACCATTACCTAAAGAGAATCACTGTGGCAGGTCGTGTGTACCCAAAATACATTTGTTTTAAGAATCACTTGCTAAGACCAGTCATGAGGGAAATAAATACAATTTGGCAACCACAGAAACCATGAGTGTGGCGAGATTGTTGCACATCTATATAAGACAACAGGGTTTACCGTAATGTCTTGAATAGATGGAGAATGTTTCACTTTTAAGTGGATTTAAAATGGCTAAAATTGAAAAAGTCCTTCTTTTTGGTCAGTAAAATAACAAACTTCTCAGGTGTGACTCACGCTTGTCAAACAAACTTTCTTCCCACCCGGGATGGTTCGTCTTCAGTGTGCGACTACCAGGAAGTCCTCTCACAGTTTCGCATGTGCAACATCGGAGCTCGTCCACAGGTCAGACCAGCAGCTGGACTCTGACGTCCAGCGCTTTTATCGGGACACCTACAGTCCGCCCGCCGCTCTGTCCAGCAGCAGGAAGGTGAGGGTGAAGACCCCCACTGCCCCGAGTCTCTTGAGCAGAGCCACGTTGTCTTTGGGGATGACGCACTGGGCCAGGTCGTTGGTGATGGCCGAGATCTCGTGGGCGATGCACACGAAGATGAAGGTGCTGACCAGGATGTTGATGAAGGGACTCCCCGGGATCAGGATGAGAATCCCCTTGGTGTCTGCAGCCAGCCAGATGTGGTACTGGCAGATGAAGAGCTGGGACGGGGGGGGAGGAAAAGCATGAACTCCTGCCTCAGACGACACTCGCAGCAAAGTATCGAAAAGACATTTCTAGGGCAACTTGGGAGAAGTTTTTACCAGAAGGAATCGATAAAGAAGAACAATTGAAGCACTATTACAATTGTATAGAATTATAATTATAATAATAATAATTATTATAATTATGATATAATTATCCTTAACCGCCATATATCCTTAACCTTTTCCTTAACCATTTATCCTTAACCTCTATATATTATAGAGGTTTATAATATATAATTATAATTATTATTATAATAATTGAATTGTATAGAAGTACAATTCTGAGTTCGGGGGCAGGAGTGGAGTGAAAGTATCTGGATGTTCTGTTCTATGTTAGTCTTTGTTGTTTTTCTTTGACGTATGTTCTTTGTCTTTATCTTTAAACTTAGATTGTGTCATCTTGTTCTTTCTCTTTATGTTCTTGTTCTTCTTATTTTATTTTGATTTATTTTTTATTTTTTATAAAAAATTGCTGTATGTATTTGCTATTGGAAAAAAACAATTTCCCGAAGGAGACCTCCCGAGGGATCAATAAAGTTTTACCTTACCTTACCCTACTATTAAAAAATTAAAGAACATAAAAAAAGGTTAACAAAAGATTATAGTTTGTCATATATTGCCTACAATTTATTTGAAGAGTCTTCTTTTCAGGAGTAATAACTTAACTAAATAACTAATAATGTGATAAATGTAACACTGAAGAGTAACAATCTGGGCTGCTGGTGAAAATATATTATTGTGAAAAAAACAAACTTTCTACTGTGTTACACAGTAGATAAACATGTAAAGAGCCAAGTTGCTATTTCTGTTGACATACGTGAACTATTCATCTATGACAGTGATTTTAAACCTAATCTGCTAAATAGAAAGAAATGTTAAAAAAAGTACATTTCAGCTGAGAATGTTTGATTTCCTTGTAGCTACAACTAGAACAATGGTTTCTTATTTACTCACTGATACAAGTGGCTGTTACTGGGCGTGTCTTACCTCTAGGGAAATCTTTCCAAACCAGGCAAAGAATGAGCTATAAACCGAGCGAGCGTAGCCGGGAATGTTCCTGATCAGGATGAAGGCCAGGATCTGAGGGCGGAAGCACAAACACCGTCTCTCACGACTGTTCAAACAAGGTTCTCACACCGGTCTTACCTGAAAAACTGAGATGTACGGATGCATCTCGTTGCACTCCGTTTTGGTTTTGCAGCTGCTGGCCCAGAAAGAATACATCTGGAAGACATCACTCAATATTTAAAACTTGATTTAATCTTTTCATTTTTGTAGAAGCTTCCATCTACAGCTGTAGCACTGCTTCTCTGCCACAGGGTGGCGCTTTCATGTTAGAAATATGTCCTGGATTGATTCCCAGCTTGACTTAAGGCTTGATTTATCATTTCTATGGCTGTTAGTAAAGTATAATTGTGCATTTTGAAACAGTACGACAGCTCTATATTTGTTCAGAGACATCATTTGCTGGATGAATCTCGTTGTTTAAACACTAGCAAAGTGAGACTGGACTCACAAAGAACGCCAGGATGGAGATGAAGAGCAGGAGGTTGGAAATCTTGGGTGTAAAAAGAGCTTCTTCTTTTCCTTCCATGAGCAGCTGTCGCTTCTGGAGCGCCAAGTAGAGGAAGGCAAACACCATTCCGTGCACCACCGCCTGCGACACAACACAAGAGTCACTGCTTCTGCCGCACAAGTGTGCGACCATGTGGATCAAGAGCTGCCACTCACAAATCTGTCCAGCTTCCATCTGAACCACCACTCGTGGACGGTGCCGTTCAGCTCAAAGAGTTTGGAGACGGGCCACGTGGAGAAGACGCTTTCGAAAGAGCCCTGAGAGGACAAGAGTCGGTTTGGTCAATGAATCAGGGTTTCCAGAGCGACGCAAGAGGAAATTCAAGAAAATAAGATAACCTGACTTGAACATGTCAATCCACGATTGTAAATACTCGCCACGTTTTCAAATCAAACACTTTGCATATGTAAAGTTCCTGCACGTTGTAGATAGATTCTAATTTTCAGGGTGAAATAAGCAAATATGTGATCAACCATTTACACCCAAAGGATACATGCAGACACTCCCATATACAAACACACACACTGACTCTATTAGACAAGTGAGAGTCAACTCGCTGAACAAACGAGAAACCTTTCAAGTGTTTTGATGTTTCTTTGACTGCACATTAAATATCGAATTACAAAGTTGTATAACATGTTTAAACTCTATTTAAACAGTTGGACGTTTTTTTTCCTCTTATGTGATCGAGAAGATAAAAAAAAAAAAACTGGTTTCTAGACCTGGCAACAAACTAATAATTAAACCATCACTATGATGATAATACCTCAACTTATACTAGATGAACTAGAGCAAAACATGGTCCGTGTCAACATCATTCAGAACATCTTTATTGATTTGTAATGACAATCCAGGAATAGTTTGTGGTGACGTAACGAAACAAGGAATGAAACTACCACTTACTTGTGAATATGCAAAGCAGACGATGGTTGTCAGAAGGATGAGGAACTTGGCCAAGATACCGAAGTGCCACATGTTATTCACTGTTTGACAGAAAGAAGGCAGAAGAATAAAACTCCATTGCAGTAACTGAAGAGTAAAATCAAGTTTTAACTCAAAGATTGAATGTTTAATAAGTTCTTTAACTTGTGTGTATGGAGGTAGTTAGTGTTTGATGAATTGAAGACCAGGGTGTGTTCACAAATCAACAAATCCCGTTATCAAGGTGGCAACATCTGGCTTGATGCCAACGGTCTCCGAGTTTATGCGTTTGTGGTCTGGGTGTGACAGTCATAGAACCCTTGCAAAGTTTTTATTGGAAACAAACGGCACAAAGAAATTTGTATTCCCTTATCGTTACCTTGAAGCCTCAAGAAAACGGTTTTCTAGTCTCCATTTTTTTTTAGTTTTTAACTCATTTTAGTCATGGTAAATAATTTCATCATTTACTCTCCGCTTCAGTAGTAAACGAGGTGTATTTTAGAACTGAGCCACTACTCTATTGTACCACACATAACTCAAACATTCAGCGCTGACACCTACTGTTGACACTCTTCTGGAGGATCTGGGGCCACACAGCCATCACACCGTAGATCACGACAAACCAGAAAGTCACGAGTGGCACGAAGTAGTAAAACTGGTACGGCCTGTCCATCACCAGGCACAGAACCACCACCAGGAAGTTGAGACGGAAAATTACCTGGCAGGAAGAGTCGTTATATTAATAATTGGAAAAGATACACTTAAAATCGAATATTGCAAGTACCAGCACACTCACCTGGCACACCCTGTAAAGTCCAAAGTCTCCTTTCAACCAAAAAAAAGACAAGTGTCCATAGCCAGTCTGGAACAGGTACGCTGCCACCAGCACACGCACATGCATGTACACTGGAAGGAACTGGAAAAGACAAGAGAGACACGATTAAAAATGTCTTCACTTTCAAGTACTTTTTTTCAGCATTCCCTTTTGAATGTTAAAAAATTAAAAAATCTTAATGTTTTTCAAGATAGTTTTTTTTTTTTTCAATTAAGGTCTAATTTTAATCTTGCAATATCTTTAAATAAAAACATTTCTTTTCTTGTATGAAAAAGAAATTAAATGATTCCTTGTGAGAAATGTTTCTTACCCAATGAACAGAACTTTCTTAATTTATAAAAGTAATTCAAGGCATACGTTTTGTCTTGTCAGTGTAAATAAGAACCTTTTCTGGACATTTCAGGTGAACGTAAGCTCATCATTAATAATTACTTTAAAAATAAATAAGATCTTCTTAGATTTTAGTTTTGAAAGTCTAAAGTAAAAGGTGTTATCGGTTTCATAACAGAACTCAAACTTTATCTGTTCCACGTTACCTATACAGTATAGACTTTGGAACAACAATCATCCTTTTCTGTTACCATTCAAAAAGAAAGTTCCTCAGGTTTACCAACTTATGAGGCAGTTTTCTTAAGGTGCAAAAATAATTGAATAGAAGCAGTGAGACTGTAATGTGAAATAAATTCAAAGAAAACATACAACAGAATGGAATTTAGAATATCAGGGCAGAGATACATCAAGATAAATGAAATAAGAACATTACTTAAATTGAATGAAGGCCTACATTCCTACAAACACCATGTGATGAAACCAACATGGACGTAAATAATTCAAAAAGTGTTCAGTTAACCTTTTCGTTTGTTTGTCTGGAGATGATCGTCTCCAGATACACAGATTTAAACACACATCCAAATATGGAACTCACCGCGCTTGCTCCAGACATATGATAGATGAGGATAACAAGCTGCATCCAGCCTTTCCACTCGTCTGTTTGCTCGCGGTTCAGTAATTTGGTCTGGGAAAGAAATGCAAAACCAATAGTTTAGAAAATGTAAAATTCTTTATTTAAAATATGAAAGCTGTGATATACGTTAATATTTATGGACAGGACTAATTATACAAGTGATAACTTTTATGCAATTAAAAAATTGAACGTTCACAAGAACAAAGCGGTGAGACTCACCTCTTTGGTGGTGTCATTGTAGAAGAGGCCCAGCACAAATACATAGACTAGTGGAATGAAGAAGTGGGCGTGGGAGTAGAGCTTCTGTCCTTTCATGAACACATCTGCACGGTCACAAAGGTAGAAGTAGGCCATGATGACCCCCATCTTGCAGATGGCCTGGAACGGTGCCTTCATGCCTATAGGGGCGACTGCAGTGGCTGGCTTCTTCTCCTCCAGACTTTCCACGTCTGGAGGCGACGGGCGCCTGTGGTGTTGTCTGCCAATAATGTGGAGGAAAAGCAAGACCAGCAAAGAAGCCAGGAAGAAACCCGCGGAGAGTTTCTGCAGCAGGTTGGGAGGCTGCATCTCCTGGCAGCAGGAGCCGTCGATCGGCTTCAGAATCTTGTTACATTCCGCGTTCATGAGCACCATAGCCGCCTGGAAGAGAAACCAACAATGGCAACTTTGCAACTTTGAGGAGGTAGAGAGCCCCATTATAACTCAGCATTGCTCACCACATTTTGGGTGCTCTTAGGAAAGTGCAGGCCATCTGCTGACTGGGAGATGGTTTCCAGAGCAGCCTGGCGATGTGCTGCGAAGATCTTAATCTTGGATTTATTGTAGCTCTTCCTTCTGTTGAATGCTTCCAGCGCTGCGCTGTTGTAGAGCTCCAACTGCCTGTTGGTGATCATCTTCCTGCTGTCACTCAGCAGCTCCTCATTCACTGGGCCTGGAAGGAGGTACCGGACATTGGAATCATAGTACACACAGTAGTAACACACACTCTCATTGATGAAAGGTTACCAGAACAAATTATCGTTTTGGGACATTTTTGAGGAAAAAGTTTGACTGCATTTATCAGTAACTGGTCCATCAAGTAAAACAGAATTCAGAGACACTCTTTGCTCTGCATATGTACGACTGGTCATGTGTTGCTGTATTAAAGGTTTAAATGCATTTGCCTAAAACCATCAGATTTTCACAAGTTTAAATCAACACATCGTGGTTCAGTATTTGAATTTGTGTTAACATTTGCCGAGTGGGCAGACCATGTAAACCACACAAGTAGCCTTGTTTGTACATGACTAACTAAACTATGTTGCAATTGTTTCAAACTACCTTTGACAAACCAACAACCTTCTTCATGTCACAATAGGTTTCACTGCAATATGATACTCAATAAATTAATATTTTGTCACATTTAACACGTGTAAAGCGTTCGTGTCAAGGTCATTGACATCCAGTTTGTTTGGTTTGGAGGGGGTGGTGTTGTACCTTGCAGCACCCAGTACACCTGGGCCTCCTCAGCCAACCTCTCCAGGGGAACTGCGATCGTGGTCAGGTTGTTTTTGTATTGCTGCAGAGTTTCTCCACTGCCCTTGTTCAGCTTTATTGACCACTAAAATTAAAACATACAGGATGAGATGACTAACGTAGCACACAGCCAACACCTTGTTGAACTACTTCGAAACGATGCAGTCGTTTCCAAAATGTTGCCCGACACTTACCGCGGCAGCTCCCAGAACAATGACAGCAGGTGTGGCGAAGGATTTCTGTAATTATAGTTCAACATTAATGCACATACCTTTTACACTCTTGCTTACTATGATTAATGATATTAATCTTAAATAACAATTTAGTTATTAAAAAGTGAGAAATAGATATAGTTTTGGTAAATGTAAAGACTTTAACTTTAACACTGGGAGCTGAACAAGTTTCATTGTTTCCGAGGTATTTCAGTAAATTAATCTCTTCATCACAGGATCTTCTATTACTACTCACTGGAGTCCATGGTGTCAAGCGTTCCTTCATAGAATTATTGGCCTCAGGATACCACAGAAAGTCCTAAAATGAACGACAATGCCGTTAAGACGTGTCACGCAGAACAGAGGATGAATTACAAATATAAACTCACCACTCTGACAGAGGAGCTTTTGTCTTCATACGTGATGTCCCCGTGCTGTCCATGTTGCATGTGTTGAGACAGAGGAGCACTTTGAGAATTAACAACGTCACAAAGGCAACACTGTAACACTGAGTACACTGGTGTTGTTTATAATTATTGAGGTTGCTGAAAACTACATTTATTTGACAGATTCAGATAATTAGCAGTTCAATGTTTTTGTTCCATTTCCAACTGTATATACAGTTGCTTTAATTCTATTCCCCTTATTTTGCAGTAGTGGTATTAGCAAATCAAATTTAAAAAATGTAAATATTGTAATAACATTTTGGTCAACAAGTCACTCTTGCTGAATAATGGAAAAAAGTAAGGAATAATGGAATCCGTGTTATTCCCCCCGTGTACAGTTTGAGTTTACAGCTCTCAGTCAGATTTCTACCCTGACATATACCTTGATCGCATCTTCGTCCTTCTGCGGGTTGAGGATCTTGACAAAAGAGTAAAAGAGCTGCCGAATTCGGGAATCGCCAAGAAAGACCACATGCTTGTTAGCGAGGCAGGTCTTGGCTTCACTGAAAAAAAACAAAAAAAATTAATCGGCTCATATAAATGTCAATGGCAGGTGTGAGAAGACAAGATATATTTAGACGACATTATTCTTTTTGTTATTTTCATTGACTTACACAGCCAATAATCATTAAAGCTCACAAATAAATCGAATGCAGTTTTCCATACTATGAAATATTTAACCAAAAACATGAAAAGGCTAAATCAATCTGGTGATGAGCTTGTATAAGAAGTGCATTATACACATTATACAAAGATTCTATAACGGTACACTTCCTCAGTGAAAGTCACACATCTCCTTGCTACTCACGCGCTTTTGTATTTGTGCATCATGCAGCCATAGGGCTGCCATACTTCCTCCCCCAAGTAGTTTCCTGTGGTGAGCAGCCATTCACACGAGTCGCTGCCTGAAGACAAGACGTAGACACTATGAGAACAGGTTTCCATATTTCTTCTATTGTGGTTCCAACACTCTAAAACTCTAATAATCCAAAAGAAAACAACTACTTCCATATTGTATTAAATCCACATTTTCAAAAAATATTTAAATGTTCTTCCTCTCTCTTTGCGCTTGATGGATCTACTGACTCCTTTAAGAAACATCTTAAGACAATTTTATTTGTTCAGGCTTTTCCTTGATTTTCTGGAACTCCTGTTGTGTTATCAGTTTTATCTTGATCTTTAAAGTATATACTTTATTAACTATTGTTTTGATTGCTTAAGCGCTTTGTGACCCTGGTCTGGAAAAGCACTATACAAATAAAAAATACTTAGTTACTTACTTATACCATTTTTATCATACATTTAGGATATGTTAGGTTTATAGAGCAAATGTAAAACCTCATTGTTCAGTCCTAATATAAACTACACACTGCTCTGATAAAGAAACATTTGAAATATTATAGAGATAGATTATGTTTTCTAGGGGTCTGTATATTTCCTCTGGTGGAAGGGTAAAAAAAACATTTACATGACTTGATTCCTTAGTATAGAAATATACATTTTATCATGACACATTTTTTAATGTGTAGCAATACTGTGTCACAGTTTTAGGAACTTAAGAAATGACAAAGCACAAAACTGTTCCATGCATGGAACTCTTCTATAACACAAAAAAACTAGACATTAAAGGTTTTGAAAAACATGAAAGATTATTCCAGACGAAAACAGTTCTTCTACACGCTCACAAACTTGTTCTAACACATGTAGGTGGCAGTCAAACAATCGTGCTTAATCCGTGGAAGGATTATAAGAGGGTCTTGTGGGTATGTTCGTCCTAGCATGAGGCCCCCCGGACAGAACACCTGATCTAGTAGTAATCCTACCCTGAACCGCTTGCTCGCTTGGTAGAACCATTTCTCAGACTACGAGGCGACGGAAGCAACCATCGGACTCTGAGGTTATAGGATAGTTTCCCAGCATCTAAACATGAAGCCACACACTGACTGACATAACTGCACTACCTGTGCCTTAACTTTGTTCGTTTTGTTGATATTCTGTTTATTAGTTAATTAATTGATTATTTATATATTTTTATTCTTATTTAATGTCTCAACTGTCTACTTCATGTTCTGCATCATGGGTGTGAGAGGACTACAATTTCATTTATGCTGCATGTATATTTGACAGTAAAAGAACGTGAACTTGAACCATCAGCATCGATCATACGTGTTGACAGCGTTGACAGACGTGTCACCGCCAGTAGCAGCAGACAGTGAGGTGTGTGTGTTACACCCAGAGGTGTGTGTGTTACACCCAGACTGACGTGTAAACCAACTGAAACATTATGATGGACGATTTTAATTCACCGAAAACCCACTGAAATTGCCATTTGTCTGCTTGCCCGCTTGTACACATGGATATATGTCACACATATATAATTTCTGCCGTTCATAGCACAGTCTTCGTAACACAAATAACGTCTAAATACGTGAATATACAGCGTATCGCCTCACACACACCTGCACGCATCTCGCTAGCTAGCATTAGCTTGTAGCTCCCCGCGCTAGGCGTGACTCCCCCTCTCTCCCCCGGGCTCACCCACCTCTGTAGTAGCGCAGGCCGGTGTGGAAGATGACCAGTGAGACCACGGCGACCAGAGACACGATTTTGGCGTTTTTGATATTGAAGTGTTGGTTTAGTTCCCGTTTGCCTAGGCTATAGGCCAGGCCCGCCATCTTTGCTCCTCCATGACAACAAGCAGCTGTGGGCTCTGCTTGCTGGAGAGCTTCATGCGACGCTGCTGACTCCTCCCCCTTCACCTCCTCTTCATCCTCCTCTTCTTCACCGCGGCAGGTGCAGCCTTTCCTCCAAACACTTTTGGAAAAGAAAGAATAGTATAGTATCATTTATATGATATTTAGGTTAGGTTAGATAAAACTTTATTGATCCCTCAGGAGGTCTCCGTCGGTAAATTGTTTTTTTTCCAAATTATTATTAGCAAATACAGCAATTTTTCATAGAAAATAATCAAAATAAAATAAGAACAAGAACAAAGAGAAAACAAAGACAAAGGATAAAAAGACTAATTCATAATTAATATTTAAATGTATTATATCTGTGATGTTATGATGAAAGTACAATGTTATTCTATTCTATTCTAGGTTCATCTTTGTATCCTTTTTCTTTGAGTTATTTACTTTATTTATGTATACCTTGATTATGTCTTTTTACTTAATATAATTCGTTTTTATTTAAATGAAACTATTTTTTTATTTTTTTATCAAGTTTAAACGAAAAAAAAGCGTCATTTACTGTCGCATTCATGAGTTATATTTGATCTCTACTGTTTAAATATCCACCTTTCACAATGTTTGCTGTAGACCTTTAGTCCGACAATCCAAATGTGGTGCGTTGATAAGTCTGTATTCTACCAGAGCTGGTTTATTTTATTGGTATTCTTTAAAAAAAAAATCTAGTCTTTGAGAGATGCAACCTGATCTTCCCAGATGTCCAACTCACTCTCATGTACATTAGAATGAAGGAAATCAACGTAACATACTAGAAGGAAATATATAATAATATAACATAACAGGTAGTAGTCATGTAAAATAAAATCAGAAGGCGTAAGAAAACAGCATTATTAATAAACACATATTAGGTGGGATTTGAAAAGGCAGCTCATTGAAAATAGTTTTTTAAAAGTAAAATAAATAAGCAATGGAAACTAAAAACAAGTAGTGATAATAACTGATTAAAATGAATAAAGGAAAACTTACATATTCTTTAAAAAATATATATGTTTAAAGAAAACATATCATCATGATGGTGAACACAAGTTTAAAGAATTTTCCAAAAAAATAGATAAAGAAAGAAAACATTTAGGCATTGGACTCTTAGGTCTTTGGTCTTCGGTCTTTTCCCTAATTTTCTAGGACTCCTGTGTTTAAACAGTCTTGGCCTTTTAAAGCATGTATTTGAGATGCATATTGTTTTTGATTGTTTGAGGGAAGGATCCGGGGAAGGACCTGTAAATGTCTGCTGATCCACCTTCACAATTAGAACAGGAGCAGAATGTGGCCCGAGCAGTTTGGTGACACACAAAACACCCATATCTGTAGATTGCGGAACAAAAGGAACCGAACCTTGAAGGCATGTCACGACACAAAAGAACCCGATCTGCACGTCGGACGAGTCAGTCTGAAAACGGCTGAAAAGAAGAAAAAAAGGGCCTCTCAGGTATACATGACTCAAGACAGACAGGAAAGTCATGCAGTTGCTGCAGCAGGATGAGAAATGGCTCAAGGGCACATACACACAAAAAAGAGAATGTATTTTTCCCTCTCTTCAGCTCTCATGACACTCACTGGTGTCAATGGACTCCTTTTGAGGCCACAATAAGTTTTGAATCCCTGAAAACACAGGAAATAAAAATGAAAATAAATGTATTTTATAGACACAAAAACAAATCTTAATTACATGATTAATCTAAACTACTGGTGGTTAAAATCCCTCAACCACAGGACACTGCATCAATGAACATGTCTGTCAACTGTTGAACAAAGAACTACTGTTCAGTTAAAGGTCATCGATCAGGATGTCAAAGGTCCCGGATGTAAAAATTCTGCTTTTATGACGTTCTTTTTTTTTATAGCCAAGAAAGTCACATGGCTTTTACTTTTGCACTCTCACAGCGCGAGTTAGTTTGATGATGGTCAGCTTTAATTTTAAATCAGACTTGTTTCCCCTCACAATCTGTGAATAGAGTCCTTGTTTATTTTCATGTAAAACAACCCAAAGGAGGAAAACCTAACTTATTAATTTCTTAAAATTAATTGTAAAAAACGCTTTTACTGAAATAAGGAACCAATTGAAAAACAGCCGTTTCACGGATGTATCAATGAAATTTAACATTTTTTAATTCACTTTGACTGTGATTCTAGTTTTTGCCTCTCGATAGCAAAACCACAGGACCCGTTGCGCGCTCTAGTGGTTAGAGATAGTACTGCTTGTCCTCAAATAGGCACTAAAACGCTTTTTTAAGCGTTTTTTAAAAAATAAGGAAGGTAACTATATGCTTTCATCTACAGCTAGTGATATTGAACATAGATTATGTACTGTAAGTTTGGCTTTTGTAGATAATTTGAGTTTAAAAACACGTGGCTTTGATATTTGGTTCATACATTGAACAATATATGTTATAGTGTGACCTAGAGCATTACCTTTCTTCTTTTATTTCCACGAACACACAACAATGTATTATTTTTCAATGATAATTAATCATTTGAATGATTGAGATCCTTGAATTTGTTCACTTTTACTCGTCACAAGTGCTATTTTGTCTCACAAATAAAAACTATCTTTATTAACTCACTTGAATCAATTGATTCAATTTAGAAATGATTCCTTTATTATTATTCCTTCGTTATTTTGGGAATGTATGTTCTTTTGTTCATAATTTTTGAGTAAAGGTGAATCCTTTTGTTTTTTCTAAAATCATTTAGACACTACATTGCTAATATTGAGGTTGTTGTCAAATTACCTGATAAACAAACCTATGTGTGTCTTATTTTGTTAAGTATATACCTTAAGCCATATTTTGTTGCTAAACAACCTCTACTTAGGTTGCACATGAAGACATTATGAAAGTAATATTTTGCTGATTACATAAGGAATGTAAGCCTTTATCCAAATTACAGAAATTTATTTGGATGCAAAAGCTGTTATATGCTGAGACAAGCAAAACGAGAAGATGCATATTTACAAGAAACACAGCACGTTAGTAATCACACATTGGCATAGACATTGTAAACAGAATTTACTGTACATTCAAGAGAGTATGTACTGTTGTCAAGAGCAGGGAGGGGACCGATAAACAAGACCAAATTCCACCAAATGAAAATGCACAATGACATCGCCATTGAAACCAAAACTAACTTGACACACTTTAGCTCGTGTCATTCATTCAGAGAAGAACTTAAATCACTGAGTAGTGGGGTTTGGAACATTGGACATGCTTTATTTCAGAACTTTTCACAATTTATTTAAACATCTCACATATACAAAATAGGTACAATAGACTTTGTGGTGTCATTTTTTGAGAGAAAGACTCAGAACCGTCTAAGAACCGTCGTGAATTAGGGGAGGTTTTGCGCTGCCAGTATGAACACTGTGTGTGGGAAAAATGCAGGATTAAAAAAAAAAACCTTCTAGACAAAACAAAAAAGAGAACCAAATAAAATAGGAAAAAAAACAGACAAGAGATTTTAGAACATTCCACCTGCTTAAAGTGGGAGAGCATCAGGAGATGAGTGTACGACTTTTCGACTGTCAATACAAAGTAATACAGTTAAAGTGGTTTTGCTCCACAGCTGCATAATAGCACCATAAGATCACCGCTTCAAGCAAATGAGCACCTCTTGATATGACAGGATTACACTCAAAGCGTTAGAAGTCTGAACATCTCTAGCATTAGAAGTACTGGCATGAGGTAGTTTAAACCTTATTTTCATGGAAATTGTGGTTTTAAACCTCCTCTTTGGAAGATATACAAAGACCACAACGTGATGTATACTTTCAGCGTTTTTATTACACTTCTTTCATTTTTTACAAAAAGGATGACATGATGTCCTACAACAAGGTGTTTCCCCGCGTCCCTTTGGGTTTCTGTATTAATTTGCATTGCACAAATGTTGCTTGTTTCAGTCCATTCAGTCCTCTCCGATTGTTGCCCATCTTAAGCAAGTGGATGCGCAGAGAGAAGTCAGCATTAAAAAAACAGATAGAGGGCAGAGATTTTTTCTTTTTTTCGTTCTTTCTCTCTTTTTTGGTGTTAATTTATCATGAGTCTATTTATTTGAAACAGACGGGGCCAATGTCCAAACCAAACTCCTGATCAGCTCCACCAATGTCCATAGGTGCAATGTCGAGGATGGGAAGGCGAGATGGTTTATTTGTCGTGTACTTGATCACTGTCTGACTCCATTGATCGTTGTGTGCCTGCAGAGAGGGAGGGGGGTGTCAGACGGGTTGAACCAGATCTATTTAACAACACTATCCAGAGCGAAACAATCCAAACCGGCACAAATATCTATAGCTAGAAAAGTTGAAAAAATAACGAATGTCTTTATAAATAAGTACCACTTCTTGTTTTACCAACAGTTAAATAGTAAAATAGTTGAACCTACCAAAATACTTGAATCAATAAAGCATTTTAATAACCTTGCAGTTGTTTAATGTAACAACATTTATATTAAAAATGTAATAAATAAATACAACTTGTGGTTGTTAAAATGTAGGAATTAGAGTCGCCTCTTTCTGAGCTAAAATATAGAAAAGTAACTGGTCTGATTACACGTCATGAATGAGGGAGAGAGAAAAGACTTACAGTGCAGCCATCCTTTTCGACGGAGAAGGTGAAGCGGGGGTTGCCCTCAGCCCTCAGCTCAACGTCGTTGGAGCCCATGAGAGCCAGAGCCATCTTCTTGGTGCCGCTGTTGTCGTCCATGAAGGCGACGCTGTTCTTGCAGTGGTAGGTGATGTTCTGGCTGGCCTGGTTGGACAGGAGGCGCATGAAAGCCAGCTGAGTGGCCATGCTCTGGGGGCTGATGGTGGCGTCGTTGTAAGTGAACTGCAAGAGAAACAGACGAAAAATTAAGAAATGGTACGAGAATGTGCAAACAGCAAGATGAGGACGGTTAGTCAAAATGATCACCTCGGTTCCACCATTGATGGTCTCTCCGAACCACACGTGCTTCTTGCCCTCGGTGCTTCTGTACCAGTTCTTCTTGGCGATGCTGCCAGGTTGGGGGAAGACGCAGGTCTCACGGGTGTCAAAGTCGCAGAAGACCTTGATGGCATCATTGATGCATCCCTGGTTGGGGTCGATGTAGTAGAATCCTGCAGACACAACGTACTTTCAGCGAAAACTTTTTTTTGTATGACCCTGGCTTTTCTGTGATCTTACCGCTGCTCCAGTCTGGGTGGGTGAGCTTGATGTCACGGCAGGTGCGAGCTGGGTTCTTCCTGGAGCCCTCAGGGGTCAGCAGGTTCTCAATCTGGGTGTTGAGAGACTTGATGGTGGCGTCGACCTCAAAGTCCTTAGCTCTCAGGGCAGGCTGGTCAGCTCTGTACTCATCGTATCCAGAAACATCGTATCCGCCACCAGATGGGCCGGGAGGTCCAGGGAGACCAGGAGATCCAGGGGGACCCTAACAGGGAAGGAAAACATTTTCACAATCCGTTTACAATAACTATCCTAAAACTTCAATAAAACCTTTTGTAAAGTAATTATTTATCTGTTGTTTCTGTACTTACGGCGGGTCCAAGATGTCCAGGGGGTCCACGGGCACCAGGGGAACCGATGGTTCCATGGCCACCAGCTCTACCATCCTTACCAGGGGGTCCGTGGGGTCCAGCGGGGCCCTGAGGATGACACCAAGAAAAAGGTTGAGAATCATGGTCATAAAGCGCTCGACATATATTAAGCTGCTACTCGCAGCGTACTTACTCTGGGTCCAGAAGGTCCAGTTTGTCCGGCAGGTCCAGAATCACCAGATGGGCCCTGATTGGGGATTTGAGTTAAGAGGGCCAAGGTAAAACGGCTTGAGTATTCCTGTTACTTACAGAAGGTCCAGACATTCCCTGGAGACCAGGATGTCCACGCAGACCCTTCATGCCTCTCTCTCCCTTCTCTCCAGCGCCTCCCTTCTCGCCACGGACTCCAGCGGGTCCCTGTCAGCAACATCACATGAATTTGTATTTAAATATCATATTTTGCATTCAAGTTAAAAAAAGATGCTTGAAATAATACTCACAGCAGCACCTCTGGCTCCAGCGGATCCAACAGGTCCAGAGGGTCCACCAGATCCCTAAAATGATGTTCAAACGGTAAATGGTCTCACACAAAGAAAAACATCTGAACGTTAAACGGTTCACAAACTTACAGACTCTCCACGGTTTCCAGGGCGGCCAGCCTGTCCACTGGGTCCAGCAGGTCCTGGAGATCCAGCAAGTCCCATGGAACCAGCGGGTCCAGGCTCACCACGATCTCCCTAAAACATGACAGAGGTTACTGGTCTGAAATCAGACTTGAATGTGAGAATAACTTTACCTTGAATCCAGCGATTCCAGCGCGACCAGGGGGTCCATCGTTACCGGGGCTACCCTGTCAATGGAAGGGTGCATTGTGAGTGCACATCACAAATGCGGATGAAGGAATATGGTTTGTGTTTTTGCTACCTTTTGACTTTTAAATAAGGAAGAATAAAGAAAATCATAAAATGTTATAAAGTGTAGATTACCTCGCGTCCAGCCTCTCCCTGAGGTCCGGTCATACCAGGCAGACCAATGTTGCCAGAAGGACCACGGGCTCCAGGGGCACCAGTAGGTCCAACTCTACCAGGCTCTCCCTGTCATGAAAGAGAGACAAGGAAATATATTATTATTGTAAATGGATAACATCGGGTGCAATCGTGGGAAGTAGCGACACAGACTTTCCCTCTGAGTTGCAAGTTCTGATCTTAAACATGTATGGATCATGTTCCTGAGCATTTTTTTCACACCAATGAGATATGAGTTGGCTAGTAAAGTCATAAGATGTTTGCACATGGGAGTGACTAACATCATCATGTATGTATTGACTCTTGAATATATATCAAGTGCCAAATAGGGTTGAGAAATACTTACGGCCAAACCAACACCACCGGGCACACCACGATCTCCTCTAGATCCAGGCAGACCAACGTATCCTTGAAGACCAAGAGGACCAGAAGTTCCAGGAGAACCAGGAGCACCCTAATGCACAAACAAAAAACTTATTACAGATCCTTGGTTGTGTACAATTATTTTATAATAACTGAACAAACTTACAGTAGTTCCAGATTCACCAGATGGTCCCTTATCTCCAGGTGCACCAGCAGGTCCAGCAATGCCCTGCTCCCCAGAGGGACCAGAAGCACCAGGATCACCACGAAGACCACGAGGACCATCCTTGCCAGCGGGACCAGAAAGTCCAGGAGGACCAACAATGCCCTTTAAGAAAAAGAAACACACTTGGTGAATGTTAGATCAACAGATGACCAAACAAATAACAATTAGGAACTTTGAAAAAATGTATTTTATTCTTCCCATTTATCAAACCATAGTGTATATATATCATACTATGCTACCATTTTTCTTTTACTTAACGTTCTATTTTGCCGAAGAAAAATAGGCCTTTTGAGGGAGAAATACTAATAAACAAAACAATCAAAACAGATGACTAATCTGAGAACATTTATACATTTACAATTGAAATAAACAAAAGCAGAACATATAACATTGAACTGAGGGCAGCACCTTAGCTTTCATCAATGAACTCCTAATTTGTACCGAGGATGATACAACAAGAATATTTCATCACATTTAGAGTCTCTAAAAAATCCCTTGGAGTCTTTTTTGTTGTTGTTGTAGTATTGAAGCTTTTTTAATTCACTTAAAAATGAACAGTTTTATTTGTGTTTCTCAATATACAATCTCACAACTACAAGCCCAATTCTGAAGGAGTCTTATTGTAGTAAATATATGAGCAAAGTGTTTTACTTACAGCGGGACCAGCAGGGCCAACTCTTCCAGCAATACCAGGGAAACCAGTCAGACCCTGAAGAAAGAAATGAGAGTGTTACACCAACATGGACAGTGAACGACAGCCATAGTTGCATGTAAATCAGACAAAGAACGGCAAAGGTGGTTGAGTTGTTTTGTATTATTTATGTGCTTTTATGTGCTAAACTCTTATGAAGTCAGGTTCTTGTTTAGATATATGCATTTATCTAGTGTGTGCATTACAAATTAGCTAAAGTATTCTGATCATTATACTTGTTTTTAGGCCTAACATTATTGATTCATTGTTAATGTATCAAAATGTGTCTTTAGGAATTAATTAAAAAGGAAATAAATTGGATTATCATAAAAGAATAAAAGTAAAATGTTGAAACTTACATTAGGACCGTTGTCTCCACGGGCACCAGTGGGTCCAGCAGGGCCGTTGGGTCCCTACACAATATTCAGAATTGATATTAGCATAGATTATATTAGCATGATTCTCACTCAGAACTGATTCAGCATTTATGATCAATATACATCAAACATTAATATATTTTTCTCTTGTATTTGATCAATGAGGCACTCACGGCAGGTCCAGACTGTCCAGCGGGTCCAGCAGGGCCACCGGGTCCGACTTCTCCCTTCACTCCACCAGGTCCACGCTCTCCTCTGGCTCCAGGCTGACCATCGGCACCCTGAAATAAGACAACAAGCCAGGAACATTGAGATTCGCATGTTCTCATTCTGTGGAGCACAGCAACAAGAGAAAAGAGGTTCTCACAGGGGGTCCAGCGAATCCAGCAGATCCGGCGGGTCCGACCTCTCCACGCTCTCCCTGTAAGATTGATTATTATTATTCACAAGTCTCTGTTAGAAAACCTTTTGTATCTTAATCAAGAGCTACTTACAGAAACTCCACGGGGTCCAGCAGGTCCAGGAGGTCCAAAGGATCCAGACTCGCCCTACAGTTGCAAGAAATGGTCATTTGATGATCAATGGTGACATATTAGGATAAATTTTGTTAAAAAATATATCTAAACACTCGAAAAAACTGATGGATGATACTGTTGTTGCCTATAGAATGTAAATGTGAACCATAGTAAGTGTGAATTTTACTTTGTATACTATTTATTATTCATATATGTTACTAATTGTTTGTGCATGTATGTCTGAATGCTCTACAAAACACAAATTTATCAAATTATTTCAAATTTCGTTATACTGATGTCACTGGTTTTTCAACTAAAATTAACTTTTCAACTTGATGTATATTCTCCTGAGGATAGATACCTTATCTCCATTGGCTCCAGTTGGTCCTGGGGGTCCGCTCATTCCAGGCAAACCCTAAAAATCACAAGACACTTAGAGCACATGTATGTTGGTTTACAGTTGAAGTATTTATAATGAAATAAAAAACTTACACGGGCACCATCTCTGCCAGAATTACCGTCGGGTCCTCTGTGTCCACCCTCTCCCTAAAATATTAATAGAAATTTAGATTTTTATATGAAAGGAGGGTCGTTTAGAATCAGTTTAGCAACATGTACACAACATGTGATTGCCTCATTATTCTATGATACTTGCCTTCTCTCCCTTGACTCCTGGGGTACCAGCACCTCCACGCTCTCCGGGCATTCCACCGGGTCCTTGATGTCCAGGAGTACCAGCAGCTCCAGCAGGTCCATTCTCTCCCTGAAGAACAACTTTAGTTTACTCTTCAATACAATTCAAATGAGAATTGTTCACGCTCTGATGAGAGGACTGAGAAAACCTTCACAAAGAATTCCTACAAACATAAAGAAAACTAACTCATCATCATAAAATACGTATAAAAATGATTCAATATTTAAATCAAGCCTTGTGTTTATTGAGTTATATTAAGTTATATGCATTTGTTCTATCATTGTGTTGATTAACTAAAAAGATCATCTATTTTGTTCATCAACATCTTTTGGTATATTTAATATATCCTATGAATGCAGTCTGTTTAATCAAACTTATCTCATCATATACCTTCTTAAGTGACTCAGATCATTCTGCAAAATGTATTTCAACAATTCCGACACTATTGTTTTTTGTTAAATTGCTTTTTATTTATAGCACCTCATCACCTAATTTTCAATACTGTTTTAAAAAGGACAAACAGTCATCAATAATTGTGATGTGCTTATCAATTTATGAGTAACTTGTGTCCTTAAAAAACAAATTGATGGACAAAATGCCTGATTCCCCCAATTATATCCATGTTCACGACATGATTAACTTAAATGAAAAGCACCTTCCATGTCATAATAAAGAATAATTTTTATTTCATTAAACACCCCTAAAACACGTCATGTGAAATGAATGGGAAACAATGTTAATTAGGACACAATTTAGTTTTTCCTCATCGTTAAGTGTGATAAGGCAGGGCTTCGACGTTTCCGAAAAGGGCACAAGTGAGATTTGAGTAACATGAAATGCTTGGTGAATGCATTTTAAAGTTGATATATAAGATTAATAAAACTGATGTCCTCCATCCCAGCTATAGCGTCATGAGCCTGCCCATCTCTGACAATATCATATGACTAAAATATAATGAAGTTCTAAAAAAGAATAACATTTCATTTCTAATATTTATATTGTGGGATAGTAATCCATATCTGCTACAATATATTAATTGTAACTTAACTAACTAACTGTAACTTAATTAATAATAATAATTGATTTACAGCATATGATGTCTGGCACATTTGTCAATGCCCTATGGGCAACATGTCTGAATTATGATGTCTTTATTATCAATTTTGCCAAAAAAATCTAACATTCGAAGGTTATGATACTACTGGGGTCAATTAACTTAACTTGGGTTGATTATTGATTAAAAGCATCATAAACCAGTGACAGTGACATATACGTGTCATCTCTAAAATATGATGGATTAAATATTAATTTCTCATTTTCATTCAAATATTATATTTTCTGGGGTAGAAGTCAACATCCTCCTGAAGAGATCTATGGCAGTCAATGATTGTAACTAATGGAAAGTATTGATTTATTACATCTTAAACTTGCCATTTTAAATGATATGAAAGGTAAAAATCTAAATCTGTTAATAGTGATAAATGGATATGGCACAAAAGGATGAATGAAAACAAAAATTAATAAATAAATAAAAAACATGCATTTTAAACATACTGACTATGACTGTGATAATGAAGGATTACAAGTCACAGATGAGTCAATGCTTTTAACTTGAAAGCCGGAAGTATATTTTCCTAATTCTGAATGTGGTTTGGGAATTTTACCTTCAAGTTTGGTGAGAATACCAGATTAAAGTGCATTTTGTGAGTGAAAAGAACGGAACCATGGGTAGCTTGACCGCAGTATTTCAGCGCTGTTGCAATTAAATGTTCTTAATTTATGACAACAGGTGTTTTGTTATGAATGGCAGAGAAGTGTGTTGTGAAAATGGGTCAAATTGTGTGACACAGCTCTGTATTCTGTTTGTCTCAGTAGTAGAGAGTCTGGGCTAACCATGGCTTGGAAAATGAAATATTTCTTTGTACCTTGCCACCATCAGTACCAGGAGGTCCAGCGGGTCCACGACCTCCCATCATGCCCTGAGGTCCAGAAGGACCAGCACTACCGGGGTTACCACGCTCTCCCTGCAAGTCCACAAAGATCCAGTCAGCAAAAATACCATTGCCTAGTGGCCACTGCTGTTTTAACATCAACTTAGAATGTATGAACTGTTTTTCATATGAATTGTTAGAAACAGAAACATACCTTAGCTCCAGCGGGACCAGATGCTCCTTGGTCTCCGGGGATACCCTACGGAAGATATAGGTATTAAAGACTTGACAAAAACAACATATGACCGAAATGCAAAAAATGTATTTTGGAAGCTAAGCTAACGCAAATAAATTAAGTACAAATAAGAAAATTCAGTTATCATTTTACAAGTAAGCTAAGTTTTGCGCATTTCAGGTTAACATTTCACAAGATAAGATTAAAAAGTTGTATTCAATTGATCAATGAATGTTATGTCTTTTTATCTCAAGATTAAGAGAGCTTGAATGATCAAATAAATTAATGTAAAATACACAAGAAGATGCTAAACAGAAATTTACTTCCACAATCCACAACATGTAAGATTTGAGATCTGTATTCTTTTTAATTCAAATATATAGAAGACACCGAAAAAAAACCCTGGTTTTACTTACTCTGTCACCAGGCTTGCCGGCCTCTCCAGCACCTCCAGCGGGTCCAGGCAGACCCTAAACATTTCAAAGATGCAAACTTAATTCAACAAAAGCTAAATTCAAACAAAGCAACCAGTCCCCTAATAATTGCGTTTGTTCTCTGTTTTGAATATGATACAATTGAAAAATCGTAAAAACACAAAGAAAAGAATGGATCAGTATAATTTTGAACTCAAACATGAAGTTCAGATTTCTGATAACTTAGTTAACACTAGTTAAATTGTCGTTTAACATAGACTTAAAATGAAAAAGATAGTAGGAATAGGTAACATAAGAGTGCAAATGACTTAAATGAACAATTATTTAAACTTTGAATTCTAATCAAATGAATCTCATGATAAGTAAGATATACATTTTTATACATTACATTACATTTATACATGTGTAATTAATACCTGGAAGCCAGGAGATCCTGAGGGTCCTTGCTCTCCCTTATCTCCAACGCCACCCTATGGAGACAATTTGGGTCAAATAAAATGCTACAATTGTGGAACTTTTTAACAACCACAGAAGACACTCACACTTGGTCCAAGAGCTCCAGCGGGTCCGTTGTTGCCATCAGGTCCAGGTGCACCCTACACACAAGAATCGTCCACCGTCACTAAATCATAATCTAACAGGCGATTGAAAATACTAAAAGAAAACCTTCCACTTACTCTCAGTCCAGTAGGGCCAGTAGATCCCTTCTCACCAGGCTTGCCTGCCTCACCCTAGGTAAGAAGCAAAGTCAGATATCAGCTTCATGAAAATGAGTCAAGACTCAGCCTTCTTAATATATGAACTCACAGAAGGTCCCTTAGGTCCGGGGAAGCCAATGTTTCCTGGCTGGCCTCTGGCTCCGGTTGGGCCGGGAGGACCAGAGCGTCCGTCTTGACCAGCGGCACCCTGAAGGATGAAGTGCAAGAGGCCAAATTAAAAATGCAAAATTCACATTATTAAGTCAATTGCACTTGTTTTACTTACAGCAGGTCCCTCCTTTCCGGGGGGTCCAGTGCTTCCGGGGCTTCCTGGGTGTCCCTGAAATATTAGAGAGTATATATATTGTCAAAATCTGATAATAGTTGGATACTTCAACATTAAGTGCTGTCTTTGGTTCTGGGTCATCATTTAGCATAGCCTAGTCATGGTGTTTCTTTTGGTAAAATATAGTGAAATAACTGAACTTTTTTATCAACAGGACAAGTAACCTGATAAACCCCAACAAGTGGAACAACCATGCATAAAGTTAACATGTCCTGTCTGAGTCAGAAATATGTTTTCATTCTTCATTATCTGCTATAAAGTGAACACGGTATTTTAAATCTGGTTTTAATCCCACTCGAAGGGAAGATCTGGTCGTATATAAAATACAACACGTTTGATGTTTGTTGCCAGGTCGCATCTCTAAAAAGTATTTCTAATGAAACCCGGCTCTGGTTGACGCGCTCCAGCGAGTATGTTTTACAGCACATGTGTCCTCTGATGACATCATCACAAGGTACCAGAAGTGCCATGATGTGTTCATTTCTACACGGAGTAACATGTGGATGACTGAACACACACTTTTTTCATGCATAGGCCAATTCAAAAGAGGAAAAAGAAGTGGATTCATATTCATTCGTAGCATATTTTGGGGTAGATTTTATCTACTGTGTCATAATTAATGGGCTATTAGATAAAGCCGTCAACACAAATACCGACAACTGCGCTCACCTTCTTTCAATGTGACAGTGATTAAATCAAATAAATATTCTGCCTTGATATAGATTCACCAACACTCACCCTAAGACCAGCGGGACCGGGCTCACCACTACGACCAGCATCTCCAGGGGGTCCACGGGGTCCAGAAGAGCCAGTGGCACCACGAGCACCAGGCATGCCCTTTTTGTGAAGTAAGTTCAGACACAATTAGAGCGCTCCCTTCAAAGAAATAGGTTTTTAGATATAGTTAATGAACACTTACAATGGGTCCAGTTCTTCCCTCAGAACCAGGCATTCCTCGGCTTCCGGAAGCTCCCTACAGGTGACATGGGAAAATTAACTTCCCTGAACTGTCAATCAGGGTTCAGGTTATTGATCACTACTTACTCTTGCACCACGGCCTCCAGCGGGGCCATTGGCACCGGCCTCACCAGAGGTTCCACGTTTGCCCTCCTCACCCTGAGGTCCTGGGACTCCAGCAGGTCCAGCGTTACCCTGTTGAATGAAGACATGGATTTTATACGAATTCATCCGCAAATAAAGCTGAATAACTAATGAAACCTTACAGGCTCTCCCTTGGGTCCGGTATCTCCCTTCACTCCCTGAGTACCAGGATCTCCCTGAAACACAAAAACATTGCATCAATTACAAAAGTAACTTGACTAGAAATATGTAAGCACTTCCATGTCAACTTACAGACAGGCCTCTGGAACCAGAAGCACCCTGAGGTCCCTGAGGTCCAGGTCCTCCTCTTGGTCCGGGGAAACCAGGTGCTCCAGCAATACCAGGAGTACCCTATAGGATCAAATGAGGAGGTTAATTTATCATCACTTTTAGACCAGATTATCCTATAGACTGAGGCAAAATGACCTTCATATGACCCCGAAGAGTTAATTGCAAGTGTAAATATTTTATCTTCAGTTCTAGTCACAGATTATTTTTAATTTATTTTATAAACCCATAAATTGAAATGCCTTAAACTATTGAATGAAGGGATTTCTTAACCATATTATGAAATGTATTTTCAAAATGATTTGTATCACATTAATTATTGCTAATATTAAATCAAAACTTCAATTTAAATTATTATTTTTTTGCTTAAATAACTTTTAATTTTTCATAAACCTACCAATTAATATAAATAGAATATGCTATTAGTTGAATGATAAATGTAAATACTTACAGCAGCTCCCTTAGCTCCGTTCAGACCATTGTTACCAGGATTACCCTAAAAAACAAACTTGTTAACACATTGTTACACAAAAGCAGTTATTAACAATATATAAGGGCAAAAATACACAATGCTGTATCTGATAGTTTTGGTATCACAGATTTTTATTATGAATGATTTAGCTTCATGGACATTAGCTCAAAGGGCTGGGTGATCTTTTTTTTTCTATCGTTTCACTTACAGGGGGACCAGCGGGGCCAACACCGCCATTGGGACCAGGCTCTCCTCTAGATCCCTGAGGTCCAGATGGGCCATTAGCGCCAGCAGGTCCGACCTCTCCCTGGAAAAGCACATTATTGATATATGTAAATGTAGAATCCCATCATTTTGTTGAATACAACATGCAGCAAGTGTTGTTGATTGAACATCAGACCTACCTTGGGTCCAGGGCCGCCTGGGAATCCAGGAGGACCAGCAGCACCATTGGGGCCCTGTGACGTGTTGCAAAACAGAATATGTTAGAAGGTTCCTCTCAACATTCAAATGAGATGTTTGTTAGAGAATATAGTTTCAACATACAGCGGCACCAGAAGGTCCAGTGTTGCCATCAGCACCAGCGGGTCCAGCAGGGCCAGCAGGGCCAGAACGACCTCTCTCACCGGCCTGACCGCGGGCTCCCTACAGGACGGACACAGGAATACAAGAGCGTTAACCTTTAGTATGTTTTATTTATTCATCATTGAACAAAATGAATCAGTAACTTACAGCGAGTCCAGGAGTTCCAGAAGCACCAGGAGCACCATTCTCACCCTATGACATAATTAAATAAACATGAGAATAAACCTGAACTAACATGTTTGATTTGATGTGGGATTTTAGATAGACCTTACCTTGGTTCCAATGCTGCCACCCTCTCCCTTGCGTCCATCCATACCGTTGTAGCCCTGAAATACAGTTATGAAGGTGAAAAATGCATCGTCTAATCCAGAGATGGCAGTTTGTTTGTCAACAAGGAGCATTTCCTCAGCCATCTTGATTGTAACATTCAATACATATGCTTCAAAAACTGAAGGTCAGATTGCTTCTGAACTATTTAAGTTGTTCATGTCTGGACCTCTATTCTTTTATTAAAACATCAATTTTCAATTTTCGTTTGTTTTTTAATTGAATTTTTTAGTACTTACTCTGTGTCCCTTCATTCCTGGGAGTCCAGGGGTTCCGGGGAATCCACGAGCACCCTGCATCATAGAAGATCAAGTAGAATTAAAAATTCATTTCTGGGTCTGTCTTTTTGCAAAATTCCAGGTTAGAAACCCACCTGAACGCCAGGGGTTCCTCTGTCTCCAGGCTTGCCTGGTCTGCCATTGTTGCCCTACCATGAAAAAAAGAGCATTACAAACCTGCAACAAGTATTTATAATGGTTTGAAATAAATTAATAAAAATGGACTTACATCCTCGCCAGATTTGCCATGGGGTCCAGGGGGGCCACGGGCACCAACTGGGCCCTGAATCACAGCAAATATATTAGTGATTCATTATAAAGGTCCAAAATATCGTAGTGTTAAGAAAGAGTGATCTTACAGTCTGTCCAGGCTCTCCGGGCTCACCAGGGTGTCCAGTGTGGCCTTGGGGACCCTGTTAAAAGATGAGATGGACATTTGGTATATTTAGCTCAAATAAATTTAATGCTGATGTGTTATAATGGAAAGAAACTCACAGATGGTCCGGGAGATCCAGGGGGGCCTCTAGATCCCATTATTCCCTGTAACGAAGAATATACTGTAGTCAAAACACAACATATAAAACAAACCATAGTTTAAATCACGAAGATGCCGATGCAGAGACAATAAAACTTATTATATGTATCATTTGATAGATCAATACATATGTATGTCATTTTGTAGAACTTACCATGGGTCCGGGGCCGGGATCGGGAGCCTTGGCGTGTTCATACTGAGCAGCAAAGTTCTGTTACACCGAAAAAAAAGGTTAATCAATTATATATATATATATATATATATATTTATCCATGGAACAAAGTCAGTAGAAAAAAATGGTAACAACACATTTCAAATAAAATCATTCAGTCAAGAACAGCACATGCTAGCATGCTAGCGATTCATCTCTACAGAAAATAAACGATGTCAAAAAAATTGACATGAATTCTGAAGTGAAGTGTTGTATGACAAAAATAAGAAAATAAGGGATCACAGTCAATCAATAAATCATTACAAAATAAAAGTAAGCTTTAATAACACAGATATTGTGTGAACGTACATGTGTCTATGGATTAGCTTTATGTAGCAAGTTAGCAGCATGAGGTAGAAATCTCATGGTTATTTATCATATTCAATAATCATAAACAATTGATTTCATCTCAAGTAAAGTCACATGTTTACTTACTCCTCCAAGTCCAGGAGGGCCAGGGGGGCCAGCGGGTCCAGTGAGTCCGGGTTTGCCATCTCTTCCGTCAGGGCCCTTTGGACCCTGTGAGAACAGATACAAGACCACTTGGTGAGCTTCAAAAAACACTCTACAATAAATTCATATTCAATATTGAATCTACATCCCATTTGGAAAAAATGACGTTTTTTGCTATGAGTAACTGCTAGTTGAGGACATTCATAACATAAACTGATGGGTGGGGCCTATTAAGGTTCAGAGGTCAATACTAGTAAACAAACATGGCACTAAACAATCTCTCTTAAATGAAAAAAAGATCTGGCAATAAAAATACACAAAAGATTTTTAGCTTACCCTGTCACCTCGAGGCCCCTTGAGTCCCTGTGGAAAAGCAATGCAACATCAGCACAAAAACGTCACATTCCCATGTATGTATGTATAATCAATAATTCAAAGGTTAATAAATGTCAATTTCATGATTATTAAAGCACAAATATACTGAATGCTGAATTTAGTAACAAATTGTTAGACACAAAATTGTATATTTACTATATAAGGGTTATTTCAGGTTTCCACTGACATAACTGGTAAACATAAACAATATATACACGACTTTCATGAATAAGTGTTAATAAAAAAGAAGGAAATAAAGAGAGTAAGTATGAAACATAAACGTAATTAGAATAATAATAAGTGATTAATCAGAATCATATTCATCTAAATTTGAACCTGTGGGGAAATAGTTTCTAAGCCATTGATCAGGCATTTATATTTGGTTATTTTAACCTCATCTTGTGACTGCTGATTCCAGACCAGATCGCAGTCACTTTCATTCAAGGAAGGGGGTTTCAGTCTGACCCTGAGTCAGCTACCCCTCTATGCTAGGCTTTAGAAAAGATCCTTTGTGCCAGGTCCCACGAGTGCCCCTGCTTTGGGGGGTTTTACCTTTCATTGACACATTTTTTAGCCAATGGGACACACTTCGGACCAGGGGAAACAACTTGGTCAAAAAGTGCAAAAAGCACTCGGCCATCATTGAGCTGGATCTTTTAATCAGGAGGAAAACAGTCGTCCTCAGAGGAGTTTCAGGAGGATTTAAAAGGCCGGGAGAAAAAGACAAGGTAAAGTGACATATTATCATTGCATGAAGTGTACTAACCGCTGTTGGATTGAGGAGATGGAGGAGAAACAGTGGAGGAGGTTTGGGGGAGAGAAAAGGGAGAATGTCATTAGCACATGATGCACATTTACAGCAAAACACTCTAGAAATGAACATGCTATTATATATTTGTTATTGCCTGCATTTTCAGTTGCAATAACCATTCTGTTTAACACTGACAACACCTGTACCAAGCGTGTGTCACTGAACAGTATTTACTCATCAATTGCAAAAGATAATCCAATTTTACTAAAGAAAAAAAACATTTTATAATTAAGTGTTAGCATTTATTACGCCTTAAAGGGTTTGTAAATATGTCATTGTAATGGTAAATAGACCTCATAAAGGATCGATTTTTTTAAGGAAAAGTTAAAGGATTACTTTTAACATGTTGAATCTATATGTTTGATGCTATAAATTCAAAGCAAGAATCGATTTTTTTGTTGCAGGTCAAGGTCCAAGGTCCAAGGACACAACAATCTATGGTGAAATGGGGGGCCAAGAGACCGCTCTACATGTAATGTCAACTTCTATCCACGCAGTGTCGCTCTTGAGCACTGTGTGGGAGGTTAGCCGTGTTCATATCATCATTTCAGGTAATGTATGTTTTAAGAGAACGGGTATTAAGTCTATTTTAAATAATAAACTAACTTTACTATAAATGTGATAATACAATTTTAATCGAATTCGAGAAGTATAGTTTAATAATTAAAATTCCTGTATTTAAATTGTATTCAATAACGGTTCTTGCCTAATAATCTTTGTATTTAATCTTTGGCTTTTTTAAACTTGAATTCCATGAGAAATGCTTGCAAAGGGGCCGAAAGGGCAGTTTGTAACTACCGCCAGAAGGGGGCGCAAATGCCGTTCCTTGAACTACACGCAACTTTTCTGGATGAGAGAATGGAACAATGTGTACAACGCCCCAGCGGTACTTAGAACGACCTTTGAGTTAAAAAAGTACACAAATTTGTCCCTTTTTTACTATTTTTTGTCCTAATGTTGACTACGCTCAATCCAAAAAACTTTTTTTTTTTAAATAAAAGAAACTCAAAATGATTACATCCTCGGAAAATGGAAGAAAAATCCTTCAGCTAAAATCCCAAACGAGTCTAAACCAGCAGCCCTCGGGGTGACCTTCAAGTAGGGTCCAGCGATCCTCAAGCAGTGGAAGGAATATCCATCACAGAAGAAAAAAAAGAGCAGAGATGAAAACTTACATTGACATGATGCTAGGTATGAAGTCACTGCAAGCAGCAACAGAATCCGGGTATCCACAAAGCTGAGCATGTCTAAACAGACATGCAGACTCCTTGTGCTGCTGTGGCCCTCTTTTTAAACCACCTTCAAGCAGGCATACAGTTGTGGTGACGCGAGTAACTCCAAACTGAGCAGAAGCCTGCAGCCGTGATGCTGGAACAATAAAGTTCTATCGGGCCTATTTATACGACAGGAGGGTCTCTGGTCTGCGTGTCAAAAGTCGGCCCACCGACCAATGAGGAGGCGCCTCCCCAGTCTGACTCCCATCCCTCTCCTGCTCCCATCCAGTCATGTGCTGCTGCATCTCCAGCCTCCTCTCCACCAGAGCGCGTTTGGCAAAAACTTTGGCGATGATGACGAGTGCAGCGTTTAATTAGATCCATTCTTTTGTGGACGTGGACAGAGGAGCGTCTTAAAAGAGAGAAGAAGAGACCTTCTCCTCTTTCTCTTCTTCCTCTCTTCACTGTCAGACCTGGGCTCCGGATGAGCTTCGGACTGTTGAGATCAGACGTGGATTTGTTGGTTTTTACAACCATTTTTATTCTCACTTTCAACGGATTTCTTTCACTTTCTATCATTAAATGTAGCTGTATCTATTATGACACACTTCAACTTTTTTCCTTTTCTGAAGTTCAACCGTTTTAAAGAATATTTCAAACACAGCCTGATTATTTAAAGACAGATCCCCCACAAATAAAAAAAGAAGACATAGCCAAGATAGAAATCCTACAGTTTTAGTCGTCTGTGTACAAAGAGATTCAAAATGAACTATGAACTTGAATGGGAATGGTCAGTAATATTCATAACATGTAAATATTAAAGTATCATTAGGATTGTTTTTGTAATAGAAAAAAGTAGTTTGCTGTGTACAATTGGAGCTTTGTGATCTCCTAGAGACTTGGAGTGTAGCCACTGCCAAGATTCAGCTGACGTTAAAAATGTAAGCACTTTAAGATAACATAACTGGAGCTAAGTTGCTCCTAAGCTTTGGAACAAACTTTCTCTCTCTTTGCGCTTGATGATGGTCTACTGACTGCTTTAAGAAACATCTAAAGACATTTTTATTTGTTCAGGCTTTTCCTTGATTTTCTGGAACTCCTGTTGTGTTCTCAGTTTAACTTGCCCTTTAAAGTATATATTTTATTGAATATTGTTTTGATTGTTTAAGCGCTTTGTGACCCTGGTCTGGAAAAGTGCTTTATAAATAAAAATAACTTACTTACTTACTATCCTGCTAGCAACATGCTAACATTAACGTTGTTACCATGAAACAGTAAAGGAAAAAAACATCAATGATGTGGATGAGAGGGTTGAAGCTGCCCAAGGACTCCAGCAACACAGTCATGTGACCACAATTCCGAACTAAAAATCCCTCTGTGTGACCGTTCTTGGGTTATTCCATAGTTTTTAAAATGGCAGGAGCATGGATGTTTGGGAAAGGGTTATAAAGCTGATCATCATCATCGTACAAGATAATTATTTAATGAACCTGCAATGAAACATTAGCATCAGGCGCTAAATCTGCCAGTAATGTGTCGGATTTTGGGGGTTCCTTGGAAGATGAAGTTATTCAAGATTGTGCTTTGTTTGTTTAAAGATAATGTCAACATGGATATACATATTTTTCCCCTTCAGTTTTATAATTCAAGAAAAAAAACAGGTAGTTATTTACAACATAGATGAGTATCGTAATCCAACTATTTTTCAAACAGTTGGAACCTCAAGTGTCGACTAAAGGTTTCAATTGGAATAAAGAATCTTCAGCAGGTTAAACTGAGGGATCCGATGTCTACTTTTCCTACGTCGCCACCCCTCACCTGTGCACATGACCAGACATGTCGGCTGCGATCACCCACTTCTGCTTTCTTGTTTTCACTTTGCGACGTCACTGTGCAACACTCGTGCCTGATAATATCCCCTACGGTCATGAATATACAATCTGGTCGACACAAAGCCATTTGTTAGATAGGTATGCTATGTTAGCGTCAATGCTAACATGTGAAGCAGCTGTTTGCGGATTGTTTTAGATCATTTGAAAAAGACTTGATTTTTATCTACGTCATTATAATCATGAATACTTTTAAACATATTTTCTTCTGAAAATCCATTTTAATGCCCATTTGCCTGGATTAGCCAAATGGTTTGTATTCCTGACCACAGGGTCAGTTTTGGTCATCTGGACAAATCAACACTATCCAACGTGTTTGACCAAATAATCAATGTATTAGCAGTTCATTTCTTGACTCTTTTTCACTTTTCTACCTCTAACTTATGTGAGAGAAACAATTTCTCTTGAAAAGGCTGAGTGAGAGAGAGAGAGGGAGGAGGAGGCGGAGCCAGCGAGATGAAACGTGATTTAAAGATGGCACATTTCCCACTCGCTGGAGACTTTAGAATCTCATGTTTGCTGTTAAAGTAGCAGGGAGGACCAGACAGTACGAATCAAAGATGGCTGCGAAGCTCCACATCAGCAGCATTTTTTTCTCTCTCTCTCTGACGCGACCACACTTCAGAACACCGACTGAACTTTTCCTTCGATTTCAGATACTCCAAATCTTTTTCTTCAGTAAGAATTAAAGAGCTGAGCTTCATCCAAACATCAAAATGTTAGTTTAGCTGCATGGATTGAACTCATTCTGTTGAAGAATGTAAAGGGTCACTGTGGGTCACACTCTTAGTTTAGTCATAAAGTGCTTCAAAGAAACTTATTTAGTGTTTTGTGCTAAGATAAAGAATTTTGTGGATACAAATGTAAAAGTGCAGCTGAGGAATTGTGAGAGAGATCAACATCAGCTCCTCTCTAGCAGTGCTTTCACACCGCCAGCTGTTCCTCTTCCACTGGGTCCTCCAGATGTGCTGCGCTCTGATTGGCTGGCCATGTAGTGTCCCATCTGACCATAGCCACCTTTTTTTTTTTATTTCCACTTCGGTCTTAACCCCCTTGCTAAGGATTATGGGTCAAATATAATGAGTGAAAGTAAAAAAAATGGCTTCCCACCTGACTTCCATTTTGTTAAAAAGTTGAATTTTAAGCAGAACTTTGGTTAAAAAAAATACCACATGTTTGAGATTGAGGATCTCACGGGTTATTCACTCCTGTAATAATATCACCATTTTATAAAACAAAGTTGTGGGTATAAAAAACTAATTAAGATAAAAAGATTGGATGAAAGAATGTAAGTGGTTTGATCTAAGGAAGTCAAGAGGGTCAGACACTGCCCACCGTCACAGTGACTATTATAGATCTAGATGTACACACACACACACACACACACACATACACACACACCCCCCCACACACACACAGAGCAGACACACATGGGCGGTTGTGGTTTTTTAAATTGCAGTCTATACTCAAACACTCCTTTTTCTCTGCCACCGCTCTGAAGCTATGAACTTCAGGCGCTGTGGATCATGCAGTCCAAGTGGACTCAACAGTTCTGTCTCTAACTCCCAGCATTCACTGCAGCGCAGAGGTCCCGTCAGGAGGACAAGCCGAGTCAAAGAATTCGGCTAAGGTGCTGTTCGACAGGTCCGAGCGTATATCAGCATGCTGAGGCCAACGGCAGACTCGAGTGAAGCGCCCAGGAAGGAAGGAACTGCAGCCCCAATTTACTTTGTGTCTTAACGCTCATCTTTAATGTGTCCATGGGTTCAAAGCATCCTTTCGTTGTCACCTGTTGATCATGTGGCCCTACAGGGGGGTTTAACCAAGACTTAAAGCTATATTGGTCAGGAAATGAACAACAATAATATTTTATAAATCAAAGAGAAAATATTTTAAAAATGCACTTTCAATGAGAACGTTTTATATTATAAAATTACAAGTATTTAACACTATATAAAAATGTTCTTGGTAAAAATGCAAATATACAAGATTACCCATAAATCCGACTGGATAGGAATGGTTTGATTATACTATCCTAGGTTACAAATCCAGCCTTTCATTTTTCTTTGTGAGGAGAAAATGCTAATTCATTTCTATAATTTTTGGCGATTCTTGCCCGTTTTAAAGCGTAGTATTAAACAGAGTGTATGCAGAATTAAGCATTGTGGCTGCAGTGATTGTAGACGCTGAAAGAAAAATGGAGCACAAATTGTATTATATCCTGAATATTTTTTAAGGAGCATGAAAAGGCACATTTTTTTTAGTAAGAAACAACATATAGCTATATCAAATTATTTTTTGTGATTTGCAGGAAAACCATGGAATACATGAATGCTGATTACATTTTGAGTTTAACCCCCATGTGAATTATTAATTTTGCAAAGTCTTCTTTTTTATGGTTTTCAAAAGACCAGGAGTAAAATAATTATAAAAACAATAACCTTTTTTTTACAGATAAAACATGAATATCCAAGTACATTAAGTCCTTCATCTCAAATAAAATCGTGCACAAAACAAAAATCAGTAGAAACATAAAAAGCAAAAATCAGGAAGAAATATTATGTTAAAAAATGGGAAAGACATATAAAGATGATATAATAGAAAAATATTATCAAAGTGTATAAAACTCTGCTTCTTATATGGAACTTAAGTTTGTACCAAAAAAAAAGCATTTATCTTTCAAGTACAATATTGTTCTACATGTCAGCTCTGTTCATGAAGCTGATCAGAAGTGACTATATATATATATATATAAAGTAATAGTAATAGTAATAATAGTAGTAATATTCACATGGTAAAGGTAGCACTAAGTGATACCAAAATGAAGAGTCAACGACATGTAGTTTAAAACATAAAATACCTTTTTACTCTTCATGTTTTTTTTCCCCAACTTTAAAATAGTTTGAGTAAAAGTTAAATGGTCACATGATCTTTATTTATCGTTATCTATTACACAGCACGAGCAAAGCACACGTGGTTGAATAGGGTCTGATTGTAAAAATGTAAAAAAAATGCTCAGAGAGAATCAGGATTTGAATGAACATCTGAAGGAGAAGCTCAATGCGATGGGAAGAATCATCTCAGCAGAGAGAGAAGAAGGCAAGAGGGTGGAAATCAAAGTAAGGGAACCTCCCTTGGCCTGGAACTAACTCATGGTTAGTTTTGCCCGTGTGTCCACATGACTCACAGTCTGGTCAGCAAAGGCATAATAAACCTGACTAAAATATCCCCTCACAATGTCGCTGGAGTCCAAGGAAGCCAGCTAATTGCTAGATCGCCTTTGACCGTGGTTAGAGACAAGGAGAGAAGTCTCTCTCTCTCGCTTTCTGTCTCTCTCTCTCTCTCTCGCTTGAAAATGAATGCAAGAGGGTCGAGTTCATGACTTTTACTTCCCTTGAGGTTACAAACCCATTGAAAAGAGACATTGACTTCCCATAACATGATGAAATTATTTAATAACTTGGATTGTAAAGATCAACTGGTAGGAATCAAAAATCGATTTCTGTTTAAAAGATATCAACACATAGTTTGTTGGGTCTCTGAGTCTATGGATCTCACGATGGGGTCTAATGTTATATTAGATCTGTCCACGTCTGGTTGAAAAGTCATCAATCGATTGATTGAAATGCCGCCAAGCCGATGCCGGCTACTCATTCAGAACCCCCCCACGTTGATGTATTACAATACTAACTTTCTTGTTTGAGAGTAACATCCACGAAACATAACACGTACCTACATTTGTAAAATAAACTTTTGGACTTTTTAGAAGAATTCTAAGTTGGATAAATGTCTGGACATTTGTCATGTTTTTAAAGCATCCATTATGTTTAGCAGCAGCAAGACTAATCTGAGCACTCACCTGTTGAGACCCATGGAGACCCCAATGCAAGTGAGAGGGTTCTGTATTTCATACTTTACTGTATTTTGTACTTATTTTTCTGTTACCTTCTCTTGATGCACAGATACCTTTGTGTTCTCTGTAATATTATTGCTACCTCAGCAAACTAGAATATTAACACAGTAACTCAAGTTTTTTCCATCATATCCTTTTCTATTTTATTATTACTATTTGAAACATTGAAAAAAAAAGTATTGATGGAAAGTTGATGGATGACATACCGGATACACTGATCTTTCTTTTTTTTTCAAAACAAATATATGACCTGCATCACATCTTGTTGGCAAGCAGCAATTCTTATTCAGTTTAAATGTATGATAATGTATTGTGTCAGAGTCCATTTATCAAGGTTGGATTACTGGTTAAGGGAGAGATGGTCGCGACAGCATCAGGACTTATCATAGAGGACTATGAAAGTCATTTATGGTGCTGATACAAGAGTGTAGGAGGCTGTTAGAGACTCAGAGTAAAATCCCTTTTGACGTAGGACGTGTAGGAGAATTGAACATCTTGTGAAGACTCAGTTGGTCAGATGCTTTTTGGAGGAACTATCCTTTTCTGTGTTATTTCCTTTGATCTGTGTTCTTTAAACTTGCACTTTGTCATCCCTTGCACTTGTTCTTTTATTTGGTCTTTGTTCTTGTTCTTGTTCTTGTTTTTATAAAACTATCGTTTGCTGTGTACTGGAAACCCAATTTCCCGAAGGAGATCTCCAAAGGGATTATTTAATAAATAAGGGTCTATCTAATCTAATATAATCTTTAATAATACTGTATATGTGAATGGATCAGAGACATTACTGTTCTGACAAAATAAAATACTTTTAAGAAGTCACCGACAGAATAACAATACATTCATTTGTGCTGCAATAATACAGTTACTTATTAAACGACTCATTCCTATGCTTATTCATCACAGTCATGTAGTTGAAAGATCCAGATTAAAATGTTGTACTTCCAATACATTTATTTTACTTTGACAACAATTATATTCAATTAATCTTGATCAGTTTGCTTGAAATGATGGGTTGATATTTGTGGCTGTAAATTATTTCCAAGTTTGTGTTGCTATACTTTTGCAACTAGTTTGGCAGTCAATCTGGGTCAACCATGGTCAGAAGTTTGTATTTATTTAGTATCCATAGGTTATAATGAAACATTGATCATGAGTGAGCAGTGAGCATGAGTTGAAAACACCAGGTTTAGTCGTCGACTGCTAAAGAGTTAAGGTGAACGGTGAGTGGAGGGGCAAAATCTTTTCCATATTACACATGAGGAACACATTTAACTGAGTTCAGCTGTCTGGGGTTTCTCTCTCCCTCTTTCTTGCCTTCTCCTCTCTCTCCTCGCCGAGCTGAGGGCAAGCTAAACACAGCCGTATATCATTACACATCTGGGAAAATGAACCTCCAGCTGCTCCACAAAGACGATCTAACACTTTAACTGAAAGACTCAAGGAACGAACGAGTGGTGAACGTCTTCATACACAACAACTATTTTTTGTTTAATATGACAAAAATACAACTAAACTGTGAGGATCTTAACAGACCCAACTGTGAGAATGAACACTATTGGTAATATGAAACCTGGGGGGCAGAGCTCCTCCCATTACGTCCCTCCAATAAGTCCGACCCCCTTGAAATTGCTCTGGTTCCTGCAGTTTTATTTTGGGTTGATGGATGTTCCGTGGCCAAGCCCACAAGAGGCAGGAATTCTTACAGTTCATGCAGTGTGGAAACTCTTGCTAGTTTATGTCTAGGTAGCATCTTACTTTACGTTTTTCCTGTTTCTAAAGATTCACCTTCAGTTTTCTTTCTGTCTCAGGAACTAGGGGTCCTCACCATGGCCCACCAAAGTTATAGATGTGGGGTCAAAGTTGATGACGCCTCAGTTAGGGGTCCACAGATGTCCTCTCTCCCCGTGCCTGACCTCAAACCCACCGGGTATTGTAAAACTAGTGGAGACTTTTGGGTTGAAACAAGAAACATTCGCCTCCTGTAAATGTTTTCTATCATAGGGACTTCTCGTTCTATCTAGTGTATTCTACTGATCATTGTATGAGGGATTTTCTTTCCTTATTTAAGGGTTACTTGCAGCGAGCTGTTGTCAGGCGCTTCAGTGACAACAAAGAAGTAAGCCGACTCCTCCAGACGTCCTCCACGTCTCTGAGTGATTTCACAGATGGAAGGAAAAACGAGTTGGCTCCGCTCAAGTGAGGGACGGCTTCTTGGTTTTTTTCTTGTTTGTGCTTAAAACCACAGAAAAAGCAAAAGTTTAGACAGAAAAACAAATAAAGTTAGATCATGCTAATAGTAGGGATAACTAAGGATACCAAATGCCCTGTTTTAATAGTAGGGATAACTAAGGATACCAAATGCCCTGTTTTAATGGAGTAAATACATAATACCATATAAATTACTACTCTGATGTTAAGTTAAACACAATCTGAAGAATTCAGTATGTTTATTCAAGCTTTAATCAAAATGTTATTTAGGTATTAAGCTGTTGACTTTGAAAATGTTAACTCAACATTATAATGTGGCTAGTTATTGTTAGCTGCTAGCTTAATGAGCTAACTTAAATCGGAATCAGAAACTTTTATTGCCAGAGTTGTAAACACAACAAATGATTTTTTTTGTGTGGTGTCAGTACAGAATAAATGAATGAAATAAGATAACACACAAAATAAGCAAAAGAAAAGAAGAAACAAGGCACAAATAATGTTTCACTATAAACATCATAATCTTAACTCAATCACAGAAGCTTCTGCTAACAAGCTACTACGCATGAAGCTTCGCATGAAGACTGTTTTTTTTCCTTCAAAGGGGTTGTCTTCCACTCACTGCCATAGTTTCTCAACAAAGACCCTCCTCCCACAGCAGTGGAGGATGGAAAAAATGACACAGCAGCAAAGTAGAAATGTTGAGGTAACCTCTTCCAGACAAGACTTTTAGGCAGGAGGGTAAGTTAAGAAGTAACGGTTGCTAAATGAAGAAATGAATGAAACTGTCGAGATTCGATCTACCTGAGTTCTGGTTCGACTCGGCCTCACCACTGAAAGGTTGTTTAAAAAGTATAGGTAAAGATGAAGCTGCTAAGGAAGCCAGTGACCATTCACCTTTATACCATCTAAAACATGTTTGAGACAAGCTTATATAAATGAGATATAGTGTGATTCCTGGTTTACTTTTCATCTTGGTGAACACAATGATTATTTTACAGGGATTGTTGGAATGCAGTTATTCCTTTAGCAACCCTAAAAAGGATGCAAAACAACATTTAGCAACACGGCCAGGTGGAAGTTGTTTAATATTTGCTTTGTTGCATGGAGGTATTTTCATTTGCTTTTTTTGCGCAAACCTTCTGAATGCTACACAGACTAGCTTAACAAATTCTTTAAACGATTCCTGGATCCAGATGCATGTGGATTAACCTGCTTTCTGTTTAATTATTTCTCAAAAAGTGCAGTAGAAACTTTTAACATATCTCTGCAAGTTATTTTGAAAATAAACAGCACTATTATACATGTTGGGCAAGTAATAATAAATATCAAGCTGCTGCTTAAAACCGGAATATATGATAAACAAAAAAAAAAAAATTGAGAAAATAATCAACCTAACAAGATGAGGAGGAATGTTCTTTCATTAGCTCAAATTCACCTGATTGAACAAAAGGCTACGTATTAAAAACAAAAACAAAAAAGTAGTGTTCTGGCCTCAGCCAACATCCACTAACTTGAGCTCAGTTGAAGTTTTTTGCCAAGTCACTGCCCCTGGGCCACATGGTTTTACCACGAGTCCGAGGAAGTTTACAGGTCTGATGGCTCACAGCAAGTGTCCTCCAGGTGTTTTATTTGGCAGGTGGAAGCTTAAATGGTAACAGGTGAAAAACAAAAAAAAGCCAGAAGCCAGGAGACAAAACTAACTCAGTTATATATTGAGCACCAGCACTTTTCTTTGATGTAATCTCACTGGTTTATTTGTGGACGAACAAGTCCAGAATCGAAATACTTTCAAAGTCTAGTTGCGAATAAAGCACATTGTCTGAGCCAGGGAAAGCTAGGATTTTAAGCTAATGATTTTAAATATGTCATGTGGTTTATCAAGCCTGGCATAGTTAAGAAAGCATATCACGTTACTCCAGCCCCACATACATACGTACAGTACTATAAAAACAGCATCCCACCATTTTAAGTGGCATTGAAAATGCTCTCTATACCCTTCCATCTCTGCACTTTTTAAAAGATCCACAAGGAAATATAAGTGCACCGATAATGTGGGGTTTTTAGGACTCTCAACAAAGGTGGTTTGACTTTTGAATTCCGAAATGCAGCTTGCTCACAACCTTTTGACGACTACCTACCTACCTCCCATTTAACTTTGTTCATTATAAAGAATTTCCTTAAACTTATTTGCTCTCATGACAATAAGCTGCTGTGGTCACTACCTGATTTTAGCCCCATCCCTAACCCTTATACCTGGCTAAAGATATAGATGAATGAGTTGAGTCTGACACTATTATACAGGAAGTGGCTGGATATTGGAAGCAACGTTTGGTCATAATTGCTGATAAAATGTTGGGAATGTGGACAGCTTTGATATGCGTCGTAACCCCAGACATGTATGCCTCCAGGAAAGATTGTCCCGTTGATATAAAGACGGGGAAGCCACACAAATTACAAGGTAGTGTGAAGAGTTGAACCTCTTATCACTTCACACATCCTCTGTGACCTCAAAGGAACAACTTGAATATTGTACGTCCTCACTAATAATGCGAGCGTCCATAAACAGCAGGACCTCTAGAGCGAGGGATCTCTTTTAACGTCAGATACTAATAAGTAAATGAAAGTAAACTTAAAGTTTACACACCTTAGTCTTCAGTTACAGAGTGGATTGAAGCTCAGTGCTCAGCGTGAGAAGCTTTATGTTTCCTGTGTACTCATTAAATCAGCTGCTGCCAAATTGTGTTGACCTATTAAACTAGTTTATCTATATTAAATTCATGAGAAATAAGCATCATCATTTTGTAGCTGTGGAATTTTGGGGTGCAATTATTAATTACTATAATATTACATTTAAAATTTGATATCAATGCATTTAAAGTCATAGACATAAACAAGGAAATACATGCAAACAAACTTGTTCATACGATCATCAATATTGAGACCAAAATTCTGAGAATTTGTACTTTTGAATGTTGTTTTTCTGTCATTCAGGTTTGTTTCTGTGATTGAACAACACCTGGAAGTCATCAGCGGTGATGGAGCCATGTGGCGGGCACTAGTCTCTTAAAGTGGCAGGGGCTGTCTTTCCCGCATTAAAGTCATTAGCTAAGCCGGAGCCCCCTGCTAGTGCATCCATTTGGAATAGCCTGATGACATCATCGCATGAACAGTAACAAGACTTTTGTTTAAAGCGATATAATTCCTTTTTTTATATTTTTAATTTTTTGAGCGATGTCCCAACTTTAATGAGTTATCGGTTGAATAAAATTAACACAAGGAAAACAAGACACACATACTACTCATATGACACACATAAACGGTCACATGAAACATATAAATGATCACATGAAAAAATAAATGATCACATGACATACATTAATGATCACATGACAAACATAAAGTTCACATGTCAGACTTACTGTTCACATTAAACAAAAACATAATCACGTGACAAACATAAATTATCACATGAAACACATAAATGATCACATGACAAACATAAAGTTCACATGCCAGTCATGCTGTTCACATTACACAAAAGCATAATCACATGACACACATAAATGATCACATGAAACACATAAATGATCACATGACATACATACATGATCACATGACAAACATAAAGTTCACATGTCAGACATACTGTTCACATTAAACAAAAACATAATCACGTGACAAACATAAATGATCACATGAAACACATAAATGATCACATGACAAACATAAAGTTCACATGCCAGTCATGCTGTTCACATTACACAAAAGCATAATCACATGACACACATAAATGATCACATGAAACACATAAATGATCACATGACATACATACATGATCACATGACAGACATAAAGTTCACATGTCAGACATACTGTTCACATTAAACAAAAACATAATCACGTGACAAACATAAATGATCACATGAAACACATAAATGATCACATGACAAACATAAAGTTCACATGCCAGTCATGCTGTTCACATTACACAAAAGCATAATCACATGACACACATAAATGATCACATGAAACACATAAATGATCACATGACATACATAAATGATCACATGACAAACATAAAGTTCACATGTCAGACATACTGTTCACATTAAACAAAAACATAATCACGTGAAAAACATAAATGATCACATGAAACACATAAATGATCACATGACACAAATAAAGTTCACATGCCAGACATACTGTTCACATTAAACAAAAACATAATCACATGACACACATAAATGATCATATGAAACACATAAATGATCACATGACATACATAAATGATCACATGACAAACACAAAGTTCACATGCCAGACATACTGTTCACATTAAACAAAAACATAATCACATGACACACATAAAGGATTACATGACATACATAAAGTTAAAATGCCAGACATACTTTTCACATTAAACAAAAACATAATCACATGACACACATAAACGATTACATGACATACATAAAGTTAAAATGCCAGACATACTGTTCACATTACAAACATAAAGGTTCACATGACAAACATAGTGATCTCATGACACACCAAAACAATCAAAGTAAATATGATGTTTAGTTTAATACAAAAATATAAGGGGAAAAGATAAAAATAACTGTTTTCTTTTGTCTGATATTCTAAATATTTACTTCTAATGTTAATTTTTTACATTAAAGCTGAACATGGTTTGAATGCCTTTTGATTTTGCTTGACTAGTTGAAAATTAAATGAAAATAGTAGATTTTTAAAAAACAACAATTGCGAATTATTTAAATTTCAAAATGACTTAAAAGGATGGAAAGGACAACATTGTATTGAAATGGATCGAAATTGGAGTCACTTCTTGAAGCAGGAAAAGATCTAGTAACTGTTCGTCATGTTTATTTAAGTTGTCAGTTCAAATGCAGATAAGGTTCCCAGTCGAAGCCTCAATGCAAGGTGATTGTGTAGTAAGTTTTATTGAGTACACTAAAATGTGTGTAAATAAAGCAGTGCTACAGAATTGATGTTGACCTTCACATTAAACCTGTACAGGTGATGACAAACATTGATCAGGCCCAGCATGCCCATTAGCAAGTGGTGATCTGTAGCAAAAAACCTCAGCAAATGTACATAAGAAAGAATAATTGAACGCATCCATCTGTGGATCAAGAACTACGTACAAAGAGTGTGTAGCTAAAACTCCTCCTTTGGCGAAGGATGGAAGGAATTCCACTTTGGAATACAGATGTTTTTTTTCTTTCTTTCTTTTGTCTAGTCCCTCCCTTTTCTACATTTTCTCTCTCTCCGTCTCCCTCTGTCTTCCTGACGACTCAATGGAAAATCACCATCATGGCAACAACTCGCCTACAAAACTTCTCAACTTTCCTCTCATGAAACTACTCAAGATACATCCAGTAAATTCAACAAATCTTCTGCCATCAAACTATATGCATCTTATCTAAGAGAATTTCTAGTTTCTCAGGCGTGTTTATGCGACAGGCGAAAGATCAGACGGGAGTAGGTAGAAACAAAGTGGATTTAGGGATCTGAACACGGTGAAAAAAGAGGGGGTTGTGTGCGAGAGGCTGCGAGTGAAAGAAGAGGAGGAGGTTTTAGGAGCGAGCAGGCAGTCCATGACATAGCTAAAGCATGAGTACATGCCTTTTGGCTGACGCTCACTGTGAAAGTTGTGCATCTGGAGCAGATCTACTTCTAAGCTGCTGCATTTACTTCCCAGTCTCTAGTTCTACTTCCTCTTCCTGATATCAGCAACATGACTGTGGTTCTACTGGCCAGTTACCGACACTTTGACTTCTCTGCCTTTGTTTCTAGACATCTCTAGTAGATGATTGGGAAAAATGGACCGACTATAAAATAAAGGTCATTGCAAAGATGCTAAATGATTAGATGCTAAAAGATTGCTAAATGATTCCCAGAAGAACATACTTCAGTGATCAGATTGTCTATGTAAATTCAACAGATTTATATAAACTTTTCTACATAAATTCAACATATTTACATTATTTTTTAACATAAATTCAACAGATTTACTTCCCCTTCCTCACTGTGGGAAGAATAAAGGAATACCGTAGCTTATCTTATCTTATTTATGTGTAATTCTGGCCAATTTAAGTCACTTTTGTCATTATACATGCAAATTACCTATGCAGACTATTTAAAATGTAATAACTTACCACTTATTGTAAATACATTTACAAATAACTATTGATTTTGGTCTCAATCCTTCTTGTTTTAAAATGGGTTTCTTTGTCAGTTTATAAATCCAAAGCTATGAAACCTTCACAATCTTTAGTATATGAATTTACAATATGCCTTTTTGGATTGAAGGCGAAATTAAATTGTTGCACTAGGTTTTAACTTTTTTTCCCCCGTAATAATTGCAAATAAAGTAAAACATTTATTTTATGCCAAAAGTTTTTCCTGAAAATGGGAAAGTGGTTCGCTGCCCTCAAACCACTTTCCCATCTAAAGAATATTTCACATCCAATATGATGCCGAATTCACCCCTTTTTTTATTGGTATTATTTTCATGTTGCTTTGTGTTTCTCGTACGTCAAAGCTGACATTACTGAGTTAGATTTGAATTTGTTCAAAAAACACCTGCTGTTTCATGGTGAGTCATTCAGATTATTTTCTTCGATACTCCCCTTGCTCATATATCACGCTTAGACATACACTGCAGAGAAGAACTGATTCAATATATTGATAGACAATTACAGATAGATTGATATTTTATTCCATTGCTATCGTTCCTAAACACTAAGATAAGTGACTAGTTGGTTTTCTTGGACAAGTTTGTCAGCAGCTGAGCTTATTTTATAATGTCAATAAAGTTTAACGGATGACTCCATGTGTTAACTCGATGGTGGTCTACTAGCCATTACTCTGTTTGTACAGGGCAGTGAGACAGGTCGAGGCCTGTCGCGCTCTCTACAGACACACACATAAGCACACATTTACTCTTTAAGCGTCTTGCTATTCTCTTTCTTTTTCGGTAACTCTTTTTCTTCAGTCAGAGTATCAAGTAAACAGGCGTTCTGAGGCTTCAGGAAACGCCCACACTTCCACTCCTCTTCCAGTTGTGAGCCAGATGAGCTGCACAAAGCTGAGGAGGAGCCTAAAGTACACGTTTGAAAAAAAAAAGAAAGAGGTGATTTCTTCTTTTTCCTAGTCTCCTTTTTTTTTTTCTTTCCCAGTTGAACCCAAAACTCCTTGATGACCAAAAATCCTTCCACGTGTCCTGTGCTGGATTTAGGTGGTGGAGGGGAGTACACGTCTCTCTTCCTCGCAGCACTGAAGTCTACGGACAGAAACCTTCATAGAACTCAAACAAAGACACTAATATGACTGTTTATGAGGAGCCCTCTGATGGCATGGTGCTATACAACTGTCATTATTCATCAAAGCACGACACTGCCTGTAATTACCCTGAAATGTGGCTGTTGTCTTGACTTTTTTAATTCCCAGGCCAGAAGAGAGACGTGGACGCCCAGCGCTCTCTTAAAAGTCTATCATGTAATCTGGAATTGTGGACGGAGGAAGGAACAGATGCAACTGCTACTTTAACATTCTTCTCCTGACTCTTACTTTATGTCCATTCTTGTCCACTTCTTATCCATCGCTCTGTCCATCACACGTGAATCGTAGTCTTATATGGTCTTTAGGAATTCAACAAGCCTCCCACATTTATATTTGTAGTCCCATAACACACTACAACAGTTGCAGTTTAACAGGCTAAAATCAGGGGTTTCAGAGGTCAATTCTGGCTGGGGGGTCTTTCAACTGTTTTTTCTGCACTTTTGTAGGGCTGGATATGGAACTTCGGATCTTTTGTGGCCTTGAACTAAAGAATATCGCAACATGCTTCGTCTTTCGACTCCAGGTGTCTGTACACACATGTGTTCAAAACCTAATGTGTTGAGTTTTCTGATAAAAAAAGCTGATAAAGTACAAAGGCAGTAAACATCAGATTCATTTGACACTTTTTAGCGTGTTTTTTGCATTGGAAAATTAATAGTCATTTATATATTAAGTTGAAATCTAACAAAGCTGAAATGATAAACTCAAGATTTATAAGTTTAAAATCGATCCATATTAAAAAAGGATCGTTCAACAACCGGTATCAAAGTGAAGGTATTAGTACAGGTATCAGGTACAAGTTTTCAATTAATACCCACCGGGATACAAGTTTAGATTTATATTTTGTTGATTAATTTTGATTGTTGTGGGATTTCACTGTGAATTTGGGTAATTTTGTCAATTATTTTGTTTATTTTTTAAATGAATCTATTCCAACATAACTATTTAATCAAGGTTATATAAATGATGAACATTTGATGTTATGATCTTTATCGATTAACCATCTGACATTGTACAAAATGTAGAGGGCTGTAGAATATCATCTCACGAGCCACACATTTAAGCACGCAAGCTACATTTTAAGGGTCAAAGCCTAAAATCATATATAAATTCAGGATTTAACAAAACGACGAGCCATACAAAATCCAAAAAGCATCTGTTGGGGTTTGACAAATATTAATTTGAAACAAAGATCATTGAAATAAACGCTAATTGCTACAGTGGAAAATATACAAATATAAAATAATCAACTTTCAGTTTCAACAGTCAAACACTTATGACAACCTGGTATCTCTGGAAGAGACGGAGACCAAGTAATGCTAGGAAGTCCAGAGGACTGAAAATTCAAATATGAACATGTCAAGTTAAAAGTATTTCAGTTTCCTCAAATGGGCCATTTCTGAAACGGACCACTGCAGAAAGTAAATCCTCAAAAGAGACACAGATGTTTTCAACAAAAGAAAAACCTACGCGTAAGATAAGCATGAACTAGCAGGTACTGTAGGTAGGTAGGTAGATTGACTTTATTAATCCATCTTCTATAGATATAAGACTATAAGCAAAAAACTGTTTTTGTAATATTTGTAAAAATTGAAAAAGATTTAATGTTTGATAGTTCCTTATATAAAAATAGCAAATACATTTTGGGGAATTGATCCGCAACCCAACCCATGAAGACATTTTTTAGAAGCAGATATTAAATATGAATATATTGAATTTAAGGGAGCCTGATTCATACATTTTAAGGTCAACATTTCCCAAAATTAATTTATAGTCATAAGCTCTTGAATAGTTTTTTTCGACATGTGTATTCATTTTTGCGTACATTTATTTATTATCAATATTTGATACTATATTGTTAAACATTTTGCCATAAACAGGTGTGTATTTCTTCAATGAAATGTCATTATTGACCCTCAGACCATCAGCAAATACTCCAAGTGACTTTAAACATTCCCACACAAGTGCCACTGGCTCATCAACTGTGTATCTTGGAGCCAACGTGTCGAAGGTAAACACGGGCCTCGCTCACACTCAAGCGTGGACAAACATGCGCCACTCAGGTGAGCCTGTCTGGCAGCGAGGGAAGCATGTCGTCGTGTTATCTTAGCCGCTGTCCGACAGGACGACCACACCGGGTAGAATTCGGGGGTGTTTCCTCAAACAGCTCCCCAGAGAGTCCACAGGCGCACACATGTGCAGGGAGAAGAAGAGCTAGTTGGGAATGTCTGAGACATATTTTACCTCTAATATAATACGTGTGATTTACTTAAACGAAGATTCATCTGTTTTTTTAATGATTAATTTGCAAAAGTAGTACTTTTAAATACGGATTTGACCTTCTAAAGAAACCAGGATACATTGTGAAAATAGATGAAGATTAAATTGAAAGAATAACTTAACACATAGGGATATAGCCCTGGATCCACAGGTGTGTTTGGATGCTTATAACAAGTAATAATTTGATTAAGGAAACATGAAAAACTGTCGCCGCTCCTCTCTGTAGGAATCATCTCCTCTGTGAAGCTCAGAGATGACTTTCCAACACGCAGGCCTGCAGATGACGTGGCTGGGCTGGGCTCTCATCTGCTGCTTGCGGCTCACACAGAACTCCAAAAGAGAGAGAAGAAAAGAAGAAGAAAAAAAAAGAAAACTTTTAATGACAAACTTGAGCAGCCAAGACGATTCAAGAGCCGGCAACGTTTGCCCACGTCTGCCCTCTGATTGTGGAAAACGGTCATTGTCGGCGAGTCGCTGAGCTTTAGCGTCGCACGTCCCAACTCTGGTGAATATTTAGTTCTCATGAGTTTTAATCGTACTTTTGACTCTTTTCTCCTTTACTTTCACTTCTCTGCCAGATGTGTTTCTCCTCTGGATCTCCCCCCGAGCAGGCCTCCATGATTCATTTTCCACAGACATCTTAAGACTCTCTCCCCTCCCCCAACCTTTCTCTCCTGGTCTCCCTCTCTGAACTCAGCCTCCTGCTGCTGGTTTGTCTCAGCCTGCCGTTGTCAGAGACTCCACTGAAGCAGGAATGAAGCTCATGTGGAATCTCTGTAGCCAAAGGCTTGTTTTTTAGTTCATCCCCACCGACCTTCTCCCCCATAGGTGTGCAGAGGTGTGGCCCAGGTGCTCTGGAGGGAGGGTCAGCTTTACGATGGCCTCAGGGGTGACCACGCCTCCTGTAACGGGGGACATGTGTGTCACACTTTCACTGACATGTGTGTCACGACTGCGAAGAGTTTGTCCGTGACTGACCTAAACCTTAACTTAACTCAAGTAACCAAATCTTTTAGTTTGGAAATGTCTATGAGGGTTAAAAGGTCAATATTTTCAGGCAATTCATGGCGAGTCAGGCCAGACCAACGCAGGTTGTTTTATTTAACACATAGAATTCAATATTCTTATTTCCATTATTAAAAGAAATGATGTTTAATCTTCAATGTTGTTTAATTTGTAGCCTTTTAAATTCAATATAAACATGTTTTGTATAACAGACATAGAAGCACTAGCACGTCAGGTCATCATGGTGGGTTCCTAAGCATCGGTAAGATTTCTGCTCTGATATTTGCAACTAATAGTACTTTTACAGCTCACTGTGAATTAATGAGTTAAAGAATGTAGCTCTCTGCTTGAATGGATTAGTCTGGTAAGATAGGACTATTATACCAACATTTTTATTTTCAATTCAAAAGGCTATGAATAACAAAAAGATTAATTACAAGAAAAATCAAGCTTTCAATATAAAAAAAAATCAAATTAAATAATAATTAAGTCATAAAAAATTAAACATTTCAATCAAAAAACGATTCTATATTATATAATATTCTGACGCCACTGATTTAGTTCCATATTTTTCTGTGTGTACACAAAGTCAGGACGCTGACCTCTGTCCATTGCAAACACACGCTTCTATGCTTCTTCATAAACACAAACGTTAATTGAACGAGCAAGAACTTTAAAAAAAGGGATTCAAGCTGTACAAGTTAGCTCGTTCAACAAACAAAAGGTCATAAACCTCACAGCGAGGGTGAAACTTCGTCTGCATAATGATCCGGAAAACAGTTTCACTTTCCCTCCACGAAAGAGCACCTGCACACCCTTACCTAGTCTGGAAGTGTGTGTCTGCGAGTGTGTGTGTGAAATAAACCTGGTCTTTAAAGGCACGGGTCCAGTGATTGCACGTTGAGAGAGGGAGAATCCCCAATTCACGAGTAATAAAGTGCTAAATTGAAAGGTGGGCTGAGACGAGGTAAAACCCTCAATTACCTGCTGTGCAGGATGTTGCTTCTACAGACACACTTTAAAGGTGGCCTTCTTCAAGGACACCGGAGCCATATTTCACATTGGTTTATTAGTATCACATCTTTGTGAGACTCCTATGTTAAATCAATTCTTCACATTTTCTAATTGGATCAAATCATTTCAGACGTCCAGAAGAACACACAGAAAAGTACTTTAAAATAATGATTATTGGATAAAACACACCATTGAACACAACAAACTTCAATTAAGATGCTACGTTATTACGTTATTTGATTTTATTTTTAGAATGAGAGCAAATATAAAACAATACACATCACTTATGTTTTCATTGTGGTGACAGAGGATGCAGGACAGATGTTTCACTGATGCTCTTATGCTAGTTTGAAACCTGGATTTTTGTCCCAAAAAAGGCTTGTTTCCTGAAAAGCTAGGGCTACATATCACTGTACTTAAAGCAGTCACGTGTAGTGTTGAGTTTCTATCAAAGATTAATTTAACTTAAGTCATCCAAAAGAAAATTAGCCGACAACGGTTTCTTTTGCAGTATATTTTGTGTATATGTTTCTTCTACAGTTTCAATGGGATTACTCTCAAATATAAACCATTTTTCAACAGCAAACTGTATGACTTTGCTAGCTAACATCTGCAGTTGCTGCTATTGTTAGATAAACCTTTGACGTTTGGAAGCGTAATTAAACATTTAAAAACCATGTAAATCTTTAAACCAGTTGCTTTTCTTATGGTTAGTATCATTACTGACAGAATATTATATGAAGCCAATAAGAAATATAGTTGTCCCCGGAACTGTAGACTAGAAATGCTTTTAAGAAACTAAACTCAAATATTTATTATAAAAAATGATATTTGCTATATTATCAACAATATTCTGGAAAAATATATATCATTTTAAAGTTTATTACTTTTCATTGGACACCTTGGAAATGTTGTTTTTCTTCAACCCAAACAGGAAGTTCCGCCTTAATGGGGTCAGTCGGATGGTTGTGATAAAGAGGAAAATGAGGAGATTCCGGCGTGAATCCACGACAGAGATTTTAGATGTGGCATGTTTTTCAGTCTGTCTCTGTGTCACCCCTGCCTCCTGTGGCGTCGTCCTGAGAGAGAACCCTGACTTTAATACAGGACGGCTGCAGGAGAGCAAACAACATTTAGCATGAGTTGAAAGGTAATGACTGTTTAGTTGCAGCCCTCGGAGCCTTTCCTTTTTTTCCTCTTATTCTGACTTCAAATCTGAATTTTATCTTCCCCTTCACAGTTTACATCTGACAAAACCTCCTGCCACGTTGACCCTCCCTTCTTCAACGTTGCTTTCTTTCTCTCTCTCTCTCTCTTTTAGTTCTTCCTCATTCTCTTGTTCAGCATCTCGCACCACAAGTTCACTTGTACTGAACGTCTCTTCTACGACTCCTTGCTCTCCTCTTTCCCTGCCTTTTCTCATTGAAGTGGTTTGTATGGAATTTTAACATTCGCTCCACAAAAATACTCATTTTCCAGTAAAGTGAACGGTACAGATATTTGCTCCTGTGACCCTGGAGTGCTGGGACTGTGCATAAGAACACTCAAATGACAATGATAAAAATAAGGAAATGTAAATAAGAGGAACTTATTTGAGGGTTCTTTTTTTAACCAAATGAAAATACTTTAAATAAAAGATTGAATGATTCATCATTTCTTAAGGTTGGTGTTAAACGGAAACCGCTATAGAAGAGCGTTGAAAGAAAAGCTTCTGAAACAGGTACATAATAGGGATTATGAGAAGATCAGGGAAATGTTTGCTACTGCATCTTCAGTTTTAGTAGATAAAACCTATAAAACCAAACCTTTTTGTTAGAAGTGATGGCAGAAACTGACTTAAATTCAATTTGATTTACATGAGTTGTATTACATTTGGTTAGGTTTTTAGTGCGATCATGCACTCAACACACACTAAACATGTTCGAATCAAGCTCATTTCAACATGTATTCGTGTACAAACAATAGTGAGGTTAACAGTGTGAATACCTTTGATCAATGTGTATTAATCAAAACAAGAAAATAAACTATGGTCTATCTTTGTTGAAGTCAACGTGACTTACTGATGATGCTGCATTAGCTAAATTGATCCATTTCAAAACTTAACACCTGACTATCTGTGTTGCTTCATTTTGATGTCAGTACTGAGATCTCTCTGAGTTCTCGTCAGTATTCAAAAGTAAAGCGTATATGTCCAAATACTCTGCATGCTACGGTAACCTTTAGTGTGATCTTTACACCTCAACACTAACAGTGATAGCACAATGATATTCTTTTATGAACCGATTTCTTTTATTTTCTATTTGCAGGTTGTATTTTCTACTTTTGAGTCTGGTATCATTGCACACATAAGAAGAGTCAACTGAGTGATTTGAATATTAAATTCCTACTCTTACTACTTTGCTGCTGATATATTTCTCTTTGATATAAGTAAGGTATAGTTAAAGCTGAAATATTTCAAATAGATCATATAGTTATACATAAAACACTTTATTACTCATGATGCTGACTTGCTTTAGGTTTTATCTTGGGTAAAAATATTGAAAAATATATATTCTCATGAAACATCCTTGTATTTTCATTTGTTCAGTCCAACACAGTCTGCTTGATCACCCAAACACGTGAAGAACAGAAACACCCACAATCCTTTCTCAGGACCTCCCTAAGAGTTATTAGACAAAAAGACGCATATAAAAGTCAACAGTTGTGAGTTTGATCTCTGACATTGTACATTCACTTCACCTTTATTGTTGGTACAGAAACGTATATGTATATTTAAGGTCAAATAAAAGGAAAAAAAAAACAGTTTTTTAAGATCAGTCAAATGTCTAGTTAACATTTTTTATTACATCATGGTTCCAAAGTAACGATCACAAGAGTTTAAAGTTATGTTTTCTTCACGCTTTCCTTTTCTTTCTGTAAGACAAAGACTAAACTGGTTGTTGTTTTTTATTGGACACTTACTTAAATGGAATTATCTCAAACGTAAGTGAGCAGCGACCTCTTTTGGTTGGAAAGAGACTTACGGCGATACATGAAGGCCACAGGAGGGCGCTCGTGTTCTGGATATAATTGATGCCCTGAAAAAACATGAGAAAACTGGATTTATTATTAAAAAAACTTTTTTTTTCAATTCTTTATAATAATCTTCTAGTGTATATAAATGACTTTTATCCATGTTTTATGATGTTTAAAAAGTCTCGTTATCTTCCTACAGCAAACGCTCATAAGCTTTTCAAGTGTTGGTCAAACAATTAAAAAAAGGCGTTTTAATCTGTTTACACTCACGTTTACTTACAGCTGTGTTTGCTTTGATGCGATCTCATTAAGATTACGATTCTGATCTCTCAATCTCAGGCTGTCTTGAACACAAAATATCATTGATCTGTGAGAATAACTAAAATAAGCTTTTAATATTCATCCTAAACAGTGTAAACATGCGCCTCAGAATGAAAGTGATAGATAAGATGCAACCTTGACTGGATGACTTTCAGGTGACTTTCTCAGCCATTTAAGTGCATTTCTTTTCCATTAAATTGCTTCTACAGGGGCTGAGAGGTGAGGGACACCTAGGCCAGTCCATAATAAGCACACAAATATACTGTACACTTTATCCACTGCAGTACCATGGAGGATCTTATGAGTAGTTCAAAGTCTAACCTTTTACAGTGCTTAGTATGTACCTTATGTACATCACACAGGACATCACTGCCACCTCGTGTTTACTAAACGTCCAGCCGTGTCATTCAACAGACACCTGGGGGGCCGGATGAGCAGATTAAAGCTGGATCTGCATGTATTAAAATTGTAGATGTGATCAGGTTCTCTCGACACCAGACATACATAAAGATTAGATTCATAAGGCGTTCATCACATGCTCATCAGGGAGACCGGATCATGGAGCCGCAGACAGATGGACCACCAGGACTCAATGATAATAACATGCGTATGATAATGGACCTAAAAGTGTCCTTGAGGAGAGTCGGGCACGTTCAGAGTTAAAGGGGTTTTTTACAAAATACAGATTTAAGGGAAATGAACTGTTTAGCGAGGTCAGCGATTAAACAAGACACAGTGGGGTTGCTGGTTAGGCTGGAACAGTGAAGAACATGTTGTCATATACAGTACTGTGGAGTCAGCAGGTTTTACACCATTAACGCAAATGAGCCAAAAGGCTAGTTTAAAAAACGTACAGTAGATCAATACACCTGGAGCCCCTGTTATAGTAGAGTGTTAATCTCAAGAGGCTTGAAAAAGAGAAAATCACCAATTCAACTCAAATAAAAAACACCATTTAATTACCCCTGCCAAGGAGATTATGTTTTTGGTTGTGTCTAATGCCAAACAGACTTCCATAGATGTTGCATAAATGTTAAGTATAGAATGAGAAACATGCTTGGTAGGTCCACAAATGATTTGAGGATCGGTTCCTTTGTATTGCAGCTGTTCTTTTTGTGTTGTGGAAGTGAGGTCTGTGGCACTACTTCTTCCTTCTGTCGCATTGAACTTACTGCGATCAACACTATTTCTAATGCTTAAAAAGTATTTAAAATGTTATGGAAAAAAAAAAATCTTCAAAATTGGACAAAAAATAGACAAAGGAAACAATAAATAAACTTGGGAAAATACATTATAAGTGCAATGTTGAGAATTATTTGATTCACCGTTGTCATTTTAAGATATGTACGTTAGTTTTAAGGGCAACTAATGTGAAAACTCTCCTGACTCACTAACGTGTTTCAAATGTCTAAGTCTTCCTCTCCAAGGTACAGTAAGTCCATCATCATGACCATGTTTTGAGCTTTTTAGTTTATAAAGTTCTCCCCCATCTGAAATCTTGGCGAAGGAGAGGTTACGAGAGTCCATTCCAACATAGGACGTAATAATGGCGTCACTCCTCCTCCAGCCAGCTGTAATCCTGCCCGCTTTGTTTATACAACGAGTCCCTTGGAGGTGGAGACGTTCTGTATTGATGACACACATCGGCAAACCTCGATGCTTGACCAATCACAGCAGAGCGGGCGTGGTTATGGTAATCAAGAATTAATCAAAAAAGTGTTATTGGTCAGAAGTACGAGAAAAACATCAGCTCTCTTGTTACAGCTAGTTGTAGCGTCAATCACTGTGAGGTATACTGCTGCAAATATCCCAGGATGCATCAAAAAAGCCCAGCAGAGAAAGTGATCATCTGTTCTGTACCACAAGTCAGCGTGGGCTCATCTGCTCGTGATTGTAAATGATGTGATTTATTAGTGGCAGAAAAACATCTCCGTGAAGCTCACGCTCATAAAGACTCCACCGGCGTGGAGTTTATACCTGTTTTAATACCAATATAAATAGCACCCCGACTGCAGCTGATCCCCCCGCTGAGAGTCTGCGGCTCCGAGGGAAAACAATACATCCAATCATCCGAGTCTCTTCACTACATGTCACCCTCAGCGGATGTTTGCAAACGTTGATTAGTTCGCCGTGAGTCGATGTCACCAGACGAGCTCGTCTTATTAGACATGAAGCCTGTGTGTTCTTCAGCGCAGCGGGAGGGAGGAAAACACAGCGTTTTGTAAAATCACTTTCGCCGTCAGTGCTTAACTCTCCGGAGCCTGGAGGTGTCTGGATTTTCAGATGACCTTTCACCTTATTTTCCTCACTCACTGCCACCATGTGATGATGGACATCTCAGGTGATCCATGGGAACCAAACAAGTGTAATATCCTGAAAGAAAAACACAATTAAAACATTTTTTTTTCTTTCATTTTCAAGGTTCTGGATTACCATCTGGATCCCGGAATCTTTCGAAGAATTTTTCTTGTGCAAAACTTTGTAGAACAAGTAAAATGAACTTCCATGTTAGTGTAGAGACAAAATGTGGAGATAATTCTGGTTTGTCCTTTTTTCAGTTGCGGTTTTCTATAAATTAAATTAAATTAAATTGTATGTGTCACATCATCTCAAGACACTTTACAGTTGAAGTAGTCTAGAGGGAACTCATATGAATGTAGCGTTGTTCTCGTGTAGGTCACACATGGCCTTCATTCTAGAATAAGAACATATTCACAGTTGCAAAGAAATTCCATTGACTAAGACAGAGGTTCACAACCACAGGTCTGGGGACCAGTAGCGGTCCATGAGGCATTTGATAACAGGGCCGTAGAGTAAGAGATTACAAGAAAATAAATTATTACGTTTCAGTCATATCGATTATTATTGTCTTATATAGAAGTTTTATTTTGAAGTAGTATCTTACGTGTCAAGTTTACTCAAAAGATAAATGAAGCACAAACTTTATATATGTTGTTGTAGAGAAACCAGCCTGGGTTTCTTGCTGACTCAGCGCTACATGTAAAATTCGAATTGTGCACTTGCAGGGGAATAATTTGTGAATAATCCGTGAAAATAATAAAACATTTAACTGGCTCGTGGTGCAAAAAAGGTTGGAGACCACTGGTCTCAGAAAAAAGCCTGAGCAAAGGCAAAATGCAATTGTGTTTTCAGACATTTTCATTTTATTCCTGTAAGTAAATGCCCAGTTGAAGTCTTTCACGTTCTAATTGGTGAAGTAATGAATTCTGGTGTAATCATTGAACATTTCTCCAGAGAGAGAACAGTCTATAAAGAACGAGCTTCATATTTAGGACAATAACATTTGCTGTAAATCACATTAAGAGATAAATGAGTTAAGTAAGTGAATACTTAGCTAATGTAAGAGTCTGTAATATAAAAATACTCCTTCATTACTCTTTCCTCTTACGATTCCACAGCTTCTTTTCCACTGATGTTGGTGTCGATCAACCAATGACTTCTTTGACAATCTTCCCTGGATGTGAACATCCTCCTGTTCTAAATTTAGACATGAACTGCTGTTTCTTCTGGGCTTAAGAGACGGTGCCGCCACAGATCTCGCTCGCTTTTATACACCGTGACAGGAATCCTCCAGGTGGCATAAAAATAAAGTTTTATCTGGAAGGTTTAGACCAGTATCTCAGGTGATGGTTTCACTTCCGGTAGTGTTGAATGTTAAAAATCGATTAAATGACACTGTAAAAGCTTATTTGCTGTGAGTCGTAGAAGATAAATTAAATCGATTTGAAAACAAACCCACCTTAACTCACATAGTTAAACGTAGAAACCAAGAGAACTAAAGACAACAACAACAACAAAATGTAATCCAAAAAAACAAACAAGTGATTCAAGAGAAAGGTACCAAATTTCAATATTGACACTCTGGCGCCTGTTGCTGGGGCAGATGTGGTTTAAAGGCTCTGCAGCTGGCGGGTTGATCAGGTTTAGCAACAGGCGTGGTGGTCCAAGAAAAACTCTGGAAACAAAGTTTTAAAAAATCATCAACATCCCATTTAAAAAGTGAAGCCAATGTGGAAACTAATGCAACTAGTTCACTGAAGAAAGACCAGAAGTCACGTACACACACAGAGTCACATTTTTGAGTGAACACATTAACAACCTAGTTAAAAAAAAACGATTGGGTTTTTGTCAATGAAATGGCTGTTTTGTACGATAAGGGGCGTGGTTAACTTTCTGATAGGCTGATAAGATATTAGCCAAATGAGTCATGAAATTTGCGTTGCTTTTTGGTCTGGTTACAAATATGTCAGGGGCCAGTATCAGTGCTGTATCTCTAATATTAACCTTGATGTCTGTCCTTTACAAAAGTGAAACTCAATGGTTTTTCAATTAAATCTTTATTTCTCCTTTAATTTACTTAAACCTCTTCTGGTCTCAACAACAGGAGTTGTAAATAAAATCCAAAGAAATGTAAAAAAGAATGTAACTATGAAACTAGTTCCCTGAACATTGAAAACAGAATGATTTTATGAAGAGGATATTCAGTTCGGTGCCATGAGTCAATGTTTTCATCTTCCTGCTGACTCATTGAGTCATTGAATTAAAGCTCAGTGTGAAGAAGACACTGTCTGCTCCTATAGCTGTAAACAAGACACAACGTCGGTCTTTGCATCTGCTTCTTCAATTAAGACTCATTTGTATTGTTATATAGATTAAAACCGACCTCGGTTCAGTCAAGTCCAATATCAATCTGTTCCAGCACATTAAAACAAGTCCTCGCATGCCTCCTTCAACCGCTCAAAACACACTTGTGTCATTTAAAAGTACATTCAGTATATCATTTTTATTTGTATTGTATTTTCAGTATATAAGAAAATAATTGGACTAAATGTAAGCTAAATGTAAACAAGATAAAAAAGACAAAAAATGACAATGAAAATAATTAGAAATCATATTTTCTAAAAATTATAATATTATAATATAACCCAGATGTAATTCTCGGTAATACAGTTTTAATAAATTAATCTTATTATTTATTTTGCAGAAGTCCACCCCATGTGACCTATGTTCTGATCTCTATAGTTTTTTCATCCTACTTGTGACGCCTTCTTCAAGTCTTTGCTGCAACCCTAGCAGTACACAAACAAAACATAGTGGCTCTATTTAAATAAAGTCTGAAGTATGTCCAACCGTGAAGAGTACCTGATCCAGGATCTGCTGGAGAAATGAGGTCTACTGTTAGACAGTGGAGCATCTATTATGGACCAATAAATAAACGTTCAGAGAGAACAGAAGACATTTAATGGAGGGATTATCAGATTTTTCTCAAATTATAAAACATCAGCTACTTTTCTTTGGTCTACACCAGTGATCACCGCAGAGTCAGATATGACTCACCTCCATTTGGACCCCTGAACATGACCATAGACGCATTTGGATTTTTTTGTTAATTGTTCTTTAAGGTCTTGTTTGAATATATCAACATTTTAGGGCCTTCTGAACTTTGACCTGTAAAGAAAGTATACGGCACAACAGAAAGTTAATGTTCCATGGATTCAAAGAGTGTTATTTTGTTATTAATCATCTCATTAATAGTGTCATTATTTATTTCATTAATAGTGTCATTATTTATTTCATTAAATGTGTCATTATTTATTTCATTAAATGTGTCATTATTTATTTCATTACTATTGTCATTATTTATGTATTACTTTAAAACAATACACGTTTATGTTTACACATGCCTGCGATCGTCACAGTCTGTTACAAACTGACCCCGGACCCCCATCAGAGAAGCAAAATGTTATGTGGCCCTCACAGGAAACGGTTTGGGGTCCCCTGGTCTACACCATCCTCACTTTCTACCAACAATGGTTGTCAATCAAGTAGTAACATGTGTGTTTTTGTAAGTAAGTAAGTAAGTAATATTTATTTATATAGCGCTTTTTGTCAGTATAATTTCATAGATATTAATGTAATAACTTGGTTATTATCAAGAAAACATTAAAAATGTCTAGATATCACTTCTTAAATTTAACTCTTGTGATCCATTTTTCTTTGTATTATCATATATACATCCAGATGTACCTTTAGTTGTACACATTTGAAATAATAAAAGGGAATTGACAAGACAGTCTGTGGTTACGATTGTGGTGAAGCAACCGGCACAAACGCATAATTCCAATTCACAACAGGTGAGTCTTCCCAGTGTCTCTTGGAAGCAAAATAAAGAGCGTTACAGCTTTGGAAATCTAAATCCAAATGGAACTGCCCGAGTTTATTATCCTGATAACCTGGAGAAGAGCCTTTCATTTGCTCTTTTTGGAAATCTCTCCCTCTACCGACTGCTGCTGCATTTCTAATCAGATTAAACTTTCTTCAGTGGAACTCTTATTTTGAGGTAGAAAATTGGTTACCCTGTAACACCCCTTGTTGTAAAATTACAACGTTACCTTTAACCATCCTAAAAAACAATCTGTTATATTTTATCTGATTTTTTACCACATTTACATAGTCATTGTGTTCGGGGTTTTTGTGTTTCCATGAACCGACCCCTCCCCAGCCTCGTACGTGGTGATGGAATGAAGGACAGACACATGGATGAGTTTAAGAAAAATGCTCGTTTAGTGAATTATGCAAAAGTCAGAGACAAACTTACGTGAACACGGGCGCTAGCAAGCAGAGAGATCTATCGCAATGCCAGAACGCAAAGATCAGACAAAATGGTGGATCTTTATAGTAGAATATTCAGGTTAACGCCTCTAGTCTAATGTGAATGTAGGATTGGTTAGTAAGTGTAAACATTTGATTCTAAGATGGCCGGTCGCACGTGATCGTAGTGGAAATTTACCAAAAGTTGTTGTTTTCAAGAATCTGTTCCCAGCGACTTGTGTCCTTCAGAGTGAATTCTCAAACAGGTGTCCAGACATCCTGGAATCTGGGATTGTTTAATCTTTCTGTGTGTGCAAGGCTTTGTGACCTCAGCCTTTGAGTTGTGAACCTGAGTTTAGTTTAAGTGAATGCAATGCAAGAATAGGATTATTTAATATGAATTAAATATGTAAGATTATCAGTTAATCAAGTGACTATTTGAAATGTGTGTTAAATCTAGGTGATTGATTACAGTAAAGTTGTCATTTCCTTACAATTGGGTCCTATTGTTCAGTCCCACAATGCTATTGGATCTTACATTTGTTTATAAGTCACGCCTTCTGGCCATGAACTCACACAACCACTCAAGGTTTCCTTCGAACAACAACCAATTGCTTCATTGGACTGGATTCATCAGATTCAAGTAAGTAATATGTCTTTTATATTTTTTTTGGTTGTTATTACAATGTCTAGAGCATGTACATATGTAGTTATTGTGGAATAGATGCATCACATTTTATTTAGAGCTTGTTATATAATTGTTGCAATTATACAACACTGGGTGAATGTGGTAGTCAAAATAGCTGGCTTGTTGCAGTGGGCACAAACAGGTTGTAATGCCTCCACTACACCACTGCCTGAAAGAGAGTATTTTCTTTATACATGGATAGTATACATTCTACCCTTCTGTTGTGTTATGGTCAAATTTGACTGATTTAAAAGTTTTTATTTCTAATAAATGTAGTTAATTTGATCAGCCTGACCTAAAATTCCATGACTTTGTCCACAAAGAGGATATCAGAAGTCAATTCAACTCTGGGGAAAGGAATGTTGCTGAATGTGTGGTGTGGATGTAAGTGGGGGTATGCATGTTTTCCTTTTAGTATGATAATTAGAACCATTAATCCATTTACATTCACATTCAGGGGTTTAGCAGACGCTTTTGTCCAAAGCGACTTACCAGGCATTTCTACCCTGAGCACCTAGTCACACATGTTAATTAATTTATATTTTATTTTCAGAATGCAACCTGCAAGGAGAGAGCCACGATACAGTGTGCGGGATGTCATTGAAATGGTCCAAAATGGAGATAGTGAGGTGGAAATGGAAAGCAGTGACACAGATGAAAGCGGTGAAGACTCTGATGAAGATGTCTTCAAAGAAGTGGACAAAGAAAACCAACCAAAACAAATAAACACACCATGTCCCGTGACAGGTATCGCTGGCTGAAAAAAGACTTCATCAGTCCCAACACTGATTTTTCTGGTCTGGGTATCACAGCGTGTGTGCTGTCAAATGGTATGACAGCAGGGCCGTCACACTTGTGTCATCCTTTGCTGGACCTGAACCTGTGCAGAAGATTCAACGCTGGGAAAAAGCCAACAGAACCTACGTTGAAGTTGAGAGGCCTTACATTGTTGGTGCCTACAACAAGTACATGGGAGGTGTGGATTTGTTGGACTCATTTACAGCCAAATATAAGTTCCCCATCAAATCCCGTCGCTGGTACATGTACATCTTCTGGCACACCATCATCCTCGCTGTGGTCAATGCCTGGCTGCTCTACAAGCGGGACTGTAAAGCGCTCAAGATGTCTAGCAAATAGACAATGAACAGGAGACAATTTCAGGAACAGCTAGCATCCTCTCTCATCCTGGTAAACGCAACACTTCAAACTCCAAAGAGAGGACGGCCATCTACAGGCAAAGGAAGCCCTCTGAATGCTCAGAAGAGGCCATCCAAGAGATGTACTCACCTCCCATTGGATGTACGCAACGATCTAGTTGCCCATTTCCCAAGGAAGACAGGGAGAGGACGCTGCAGACACTGCAATAAAGGATACACCAACACACAATGCAGAAAGTGTGATGTTCGCCTTTGCTTTACAGACGACAGGGACTGTTTTTGGGACTTTCACCACCAATGAAAGTCTTCATGACCAATGTCATAAAAAGAAAAAAAGAGGGGGGGAAAACGTTTTTAAAGAGATTTATCTTGTTTAATATTTTTGTTATATTTTTTATTGTTTTTAATAAATGACTTCATAAAAATAAGACTAATGTGTGATTATTATTAATGTTATACTGTTAGGGGGCTAAGGAAGCAATCAACTCTGCAAATGAACCCTTAGCCTAGTTGTTCTGAATTGTTCAGACAACAGAAATTCTGCTCCCAACTAAGCCCAATGTTGCAATATTACAACATTTCTCTAAAAACGTACATAAACATTTTTTTTTTTAAAAACTCTTTAATTTCTGCATCAAAGGCCTCCTAAAACAACATCTGAAAGGTCAATTTTTTTTTTAGGTTTTTCTATATTTGGGTCTTACAGGAGTTGTTGACACGCCTGGTTAAAAATTAAATTGCATTCTTCCCTCAAGTTTTCTGAGGCCCCTCTAGCGCCCCCTACAGTTCCAGACACCATAAATAAGGTGAAGCTGCAACAGAACCAGATCACTCGCAGCACTGCTCGGGAAACACTTGTCATGCAGAGCAACAGTGCGAGGTGGAATTAAGCTTCGCCGATACTCAATTACAGCCGGACAAAAGCTGACATGTCGGTGGCGACAGAGGAGGAGCGGCACAAGCTTCCCTGACTCAAGGGACACAGCGGAGCGTGCCGGAGAGGTGATTGTTGCTAAGCCACTGAAATGGATTTTGAATCACTGTTGGATTTGTCTGAACAAACATGTATGTATTTAGCGTGTAATGGCTCATATTTCAGTGTGAATGTTTTATTAATACATCCTTAATCTCATGGATCACAATATCAGAGGTCCAGACTGTTAAATATTTAGCTACTTCTTCTCCTCCTCAGTCTATAAGCAGAAAATGTTGCTGCAGGGAAATTCATTTTCACAACATTTTCATCGAAAGTGGAGCCAGACCTTCACCACAACCAGGAGCGACTGGGAACATGGAGGTTTTCACAGGTTTCAGTGTGACAAATGTAGAACACAAAAGTGTAATTCATGATTTATTGCTATTGGCTGATGATGCCCCAGACTGCAGGAGGAATATTCCCAAAGATTACGATGATTTAAATATATTCTTATGCAGTAAATATGAAAAAAGACATTTTGACTCAGAAGACATGCAACACTAGAACTGGTTAAATTATTCTGTCCGCATCTTAAACCAAATCCAAAAATTACAGAGCCTAAAAGATCACTTTATTAATTTATTTTTTCATGGAACTCACAGCTTCCACTACCGAAATTCTTTGGCCAAAAATTGCCAAAGCAAAGAAAACAGCCAAAACAAAACAGTGTTAGTAAAAGCTGCAGCCAGTGTATGCCTGCCTGGATATTGTCAGCGTGTCAGCGCTGTGGAAGCTACCGTTGGGATTTAAACGAGAAGATGAGATGATCTGGATCTGGATGTTACTTTTAAGATCTCGGCACAAACCGTCATAATGTTCCTGGTAGCTTCAAACATTTGACCTAATATATATAAACTTTAGACTTCATGTCGAACTTGATTATTTGTCTGAAGCTGGATAGTAACCTGTAATCTACCTCTCAGCTTCAAGCAAAATGAAAAAAGAAACAAGAGACAGCTCATATCTTTATGATTTAAATGTTACGTTATCACCACTTTGGTGACACTTGTGCTAGTGCTACTATCAAATGAGGTGGTCTCAAGTCGCATCATTACAGTTGGTCTAATGTCAGTGGAAAGTTAAAATAGTTGGTCAGAGAGTAAGATTTGTAGATAATTATCCGGTGATATTTGGACCTCACCGTCTCCGGGTCCATCATGTCATTCAGAAATGCTATCATTACCATTGTCCTTATGTCCCCAAAATGTAGTGATGTGTCAATATTTCCCCGAGTCCACTAGATGTCACTCTTTGCTCTATAATATATTGCTTTAAAAAGCTATTATATTGAAACCTCACATCATCTTTAAGCTGAGGGCGCCCCCTACTGTCCCCCTACGTAACACTGCGTCATGAAGCTTCATCAGCAGATCACTACAAAAAGATTCAGCTCTGAAAGGTTAAAATTAAAATTAAAATCACAACCAAAGTTCACATCAAGAAGAACATACAAAGCAAGTTTATCTGAATGATACGTGCTATCAAGTGCTGTTGGTGTCTCAAGAACACACCTGTCGCGCTGCACCTGCTGGAGAGACAGGAGCTTCAAACGAGATAAATTGAGAAGTTTCCGCATAATTGCTTTAACGCAGCAGATGAAGATTCACTTGCTTTGTGTTGCATCATGTCTGGCTGCGAACATCCAATTGTGTACATGAGGGAATCTCTCTCCATCTGTGAAGTTAATGGGATGAGGATGCGCTCGGGAAAGCGGACACGCTCGATAACACTCACACCGGTCATGGCTAATGGACAGGAAGAATATTGCTAACAGATAATTATCATCGAGCTTGGAAGACGGATAACCAGGCAGTGAATCAGAAATGTTTGACATTGTTGCTGCAGGAGCCTTTACTGATCATAAATTAACGTTTTAATATCAGGTTTTACACACTATTTGTCATGTACAAACATTCAAATCCTCCCTAAATAATTAGAATTATAATAAAATAAGAAGTACTTTAAAGTATGCTTTAAGTTAAAATAAGGTAAGCTAAGCTTTTGTACATGAGTATGATAAGTATGAAATCTTAAATGTAAATAAAATATAAAGCTATTTACTGTAACACAATATTGTCAGGAATATGTTACACAAAGTGAGCGCTCACATTTTTCATCAGATGTTTGTATCAGTTTTAGTAATTGAGTATTCTGGAGTTCAGAGAACAGACAACTGCAGATCTGTTTAATTGAATAAAAGTTAATTCTGTATCCTTATTATTTCATATTGGGAAATTGTTTTGTTACCTAAAACAATGTTGTAACTTTTCCATTTGAAAAAAATGCTCCCATAGAATAAAGCGAGTTACAGATAGATAGGTAGGTATAAGACAAGTAAATTTAGATTATATAGATAATATGGCACTTCCCTTTTTCACTTCAAATTAAATTAATGTTCCTCCTGTTTCCACTGATCATCCTTGAGAGCACTGAAAGAATTGTCTATATAAAGTTCCACAGTTGACATTGCATGTCAAGTCTAAGGATTTGTCTCCAAGACAGGCACAAATCTGGGGAAGATATATAACATTTTCTGGTGCTTTGAAGGTCCCGATGAGCAGAGTGGTCACTCTCATCTGTAAAACAAGACATTTGGAATAAGGACTCTTCCTAGAGCTCTCCGACCATTTCATCTAAGTGACTGGCACAAGGAACTGCCTTATTGTTGACAAACTGAATCTAAACTGTTGGTGGAAATGTAAAGACTTATCTTTTTCCTAGGGATGAGAGCTGGGACTTACAGGATAGGATGGACCAAATGGAAGAACTATATTCAAAGTAATATGGACGTATATTTTTTTTGTACCAATCAATGGTTTTGTACTGTAGTTTCTTGCGTATGTACTCGTTTTATTTAGATTTTTGTTTACTTGTGATGCCTGTACTTGTGTTACAAAATCTTATAAATAAAGATAGTGATCGGGGGGAGAAGGGTCTTAGTCTGGTATGTTGATAAGAACCCAACAGTCACTCTGCAGTGTTACTCTGTGGAGATATGAATGAATCAATATCGTTTATTTCAGGGCATGACAGTTAAAATCATCAACATCACATTTTATCGTAGTTCACGTATTACATGGATGTCCCGAAAGGGAAAGCGGGAGAAGCAGAAGCTTTTCTAGTCCTGCCCCCATAAATATATAAGAACCCTCCAGAACCATCTTCACTTCCTAGTTAAAGGTAAATGAGAAACAGAAATCTGAGGTCAGAAACAGCGGGAAATGGACGACCAGTCAGGACAGAAGGAAAGACAAAAACAGCAAAGTAGGGAAACATCATGGATGAAAACCTGATCCAGAGTGACGCAGTTTTTCAAGTCAAACTGTTAACTATATAAAGGAAGCATGATTGCTTGTCATTGATTCTTCAAGATAAAAGTATATAAATCCAATGCTGTCTGTGTTTATGGAAAGCCAAATCTGAGATCTTCAGTGGTGAAATGACATGCACTTCTGTTTAGTGACGTGTCTGTCGCATTTAAATGTTTTTTTTACTGAAAGAATATAATTAAATATAGAACATTTATTTGTAGCAGAAATGTTGAGAAATTGAACAAGTGCATACATTCCCAATCAAATGCAGTAAAGGTAAAAGTTACATTTACTAAAAAAAAATGAACCCAAGTACAGTTAACAAGGTCTTATTACTTCACCAGAAGAACAACACAATGTTTATACGCAGATGGACGATATAAATGCGGCAAAAACAAATCAACCCAATATTAAAATAGATATTCTACTCGCATATTGAATTGAGGTCTAGAAATCTTGATAAAAATCCTGCACTCCATATACACAACACATAGTGATGCTGAGTGTCTGTTAAGTGCTCAGCTAGCTTAGCATCCTGACAACTAGTCTTGGTGGAGCTCATTTGTTTTAGGCTTGTTTTAATAAAGTCTGTCTTGTCAATCACTTTCAATCAACTCTTTACATTTCATTTTCAGTAAATCCGAACTCAGCTGCCTCACATTTGAGGTGATTTATTGTCGTTTTAATGCTGGTGTGTGTTTGGGATGCCACTGATGCTTACCTTCCAAAGGTCAACATAGGAGCCCAGATTTATAACCAACCATCAAAAGCACTCTTAGCGGCGTTCATTGATTCAAAGCCATGCTTGTCAAGGCCTAAACAGTGCTCCGTGCATCACAATCATTCCGCAAACAAGGCCACTCAAGAAAAGTTCCCAGTGGCGAGACCACCGCCACGTTGAATCAATATTTCAATTCAATTTTAAATGCTTCTGCCTCTGCGTCGCCGAGGGAGTCGGTGTTAGTGTCAGCTCATGAATCAATGCTGAATCTCACCCAGAAAAAAAAGAAAAGAAAATTTGCTCTCTTTTCTCCCTCTACTGTGAGGGTCTCGGAGTCGCGGCGGCGACAAACGACGCCCTGATGAGACGAGAGAATAATGAAGTGGATGTGGAGGGGGGGACGTCTTATTGTAGTTTGAGTTATAGCCTTGTTCATCAGGAGTGACTGGGGAAGCTCTGACGCCGTTCCACAGAATGAATGAGGCATGAAGTTAAATGTGAGCTCTTAAAAAGATGAATTTGAACAAAGGATCCGCAGGGTCTTCCTTTGCTCTTTCAGAACCACTGTCCAATTTCTTTTGTCGCACATGGCTGATTGTTAATTGATTTAAACACTCAATGATTTGAAACTCTTTGTAGAGAAATGCACACTTCTCCATTAGCTTCACTTGTTTTCATTTACTGGACACGCAAGTGGTTCAGCTGCTGAATATTTCCTCTAATGGACTCCTCCATAATTGCAGGAGACTCTCGGCTCTCCATTTACTTCATCTCTGATGGTTCACCGAGCCGCTCTGATCCTCTAATGACTCTACATTTCAATCTCTCCTTAAAACCTGTTTTTTTCTCTCGTTGAAATCAGAGCTGAAACAGGTAAGTAGTAGGTAGACCAGGTACGCTCTGTAGGTATTGTGTCTCTCAGTTCGCCGGAGAAACTCTTTCGTAAAGAGATGGAGGAGAGGAAAGTGTGTGCGCTAATAGATGGATGGACGACTTTTCAAATATCACCAGATTAAATCGACAAGTCAACGTTTTCATTTCCAAGGAAGTGTGTGGTCTGAGCTCTTTTTTAGGAATGTTGAGAATCACCATCTGTAACTTTTTGAAGGATTCATCATTCTTAAACAAGAAACAAACATTTTTATCTTCCTATTAGTGTAATTAGTTTTTTAAAGGATGTTTGAGAAATAAAAACGCTGCGACATTGAAAGTTTGTTTTGTGTCCTCAAAGATAGATAACTGTTAAATTAAATGTTTGTTTTTTTCAGAAATTGCTTTTTTTTTCCAAGTGGGTTGCGACACAACTCTCTAGTGCAACGAAAGAACACGCTGAGGAAAATCGATTTACCGAGTGGGCTTCTCTGGTTTAATTGAAAAATAGTGGCGAGATGGAAAAACAAAAAGTTAGATTTTTATTTTGATTCAGATCAATAAGTGTTACTTTAAAGCACATCAAGCACTGTGCGGTCTTTGCTTAGAGCTGGTCATCTTCTTGAACAACCTTTTAAAACCAGCATAGCATTGTACAAATTCTAATGTCACTAGGATTATCTTAACTCTTTTTTTGTTTTTTAAGGTAAAATCCCATTGTTAGCATAAATGTTTGCCAATAATTATTGGAAACATTATAGAAGGACAGGCGGACAGACAGACATACAGACAGACAGACAGATGCAAGTGGTTCCTCTCACTCCAGTCCACAAAGTCACGTATCAGACTCTTGTATTCGTCCTTGCTGTTGTCCCTGATGCATCCAACAATGATGCATCCAACAATGATCCATCCAACAATGGCAGTGTCGTCAGCATACTTCTGGACGAGACTCAGCTCTGAGTTGTAGCAGAAGTCTGAAGTGTAGATTGTGAAGAGGAGAGGGGCCAGTACTGTCCCCTGAGGAGCTCCTGAACTGCACACCACAGTGTCAGACGTGATGTCCTTCAGCCTGACATACTGTGGTCGATCAGTAAGATAGTCCGAGATCCAGGAGACCAGACCAGGGTCCACATGCATCTGTGTCAATATGTCCTGCAACTAGAAAGGCAATTAACACAAATGAAGGTAGGTTTGTGGTAAAGACCAAAACAATTCTAGAAGAGACTGACTGAGGACCAAGATTTTCCAGGTGGACACATATGTCAAGGCCAAAATCCCAATCAATTATGCCTTAAAAGACCACTCTTACAGACCGAGACCAGCTGAAACAGAGAAAACAAGACTAAAGTCCATGAATACATTATCTTGAGACTGGACACTGGTCAACTACAAGACTACAAGGAAGTTTCCAAAAACCATACTGGCTCATAGGCAACATGACAATATACCGACCAGAGCGAACGATAACAGAAACAGCTTTAGAACGCCCAGAAAACAACCTTGGAATGAAAGAAACTTGGCAAAGGGAAGCCTATCAAAGAAAGATGGAATGAAAGAAAAAAAGGGTTGATCCCTCATGCTTGACATGGACTAACTTTTGAATTCTTTATTTATGTCTTTTTATATTTTTTTTATGTTGTATGTATGTATTTATTTGATTGTTTTTCATCTATGAATGGCTGTTCGTTTGGATGGATATATCTTTGCTGCTGGACCAAATTATTTTCCTCATCCATCCATGAGAAATTCCTGGCGCTGAACTGATATTGAATAAACATGTATGCACTCACTGAGATAACTACAGAGATGAAGACAAGATAAGAGAATGAACGGTGTAGTGGGAGTCTTTGAAATACAAAGATGCATAGATAAGATAGAAGATAGATAGAAAGATAAATGGATGGAAAAGACCTCAATTGGATCTCTTCTTCAAAGCACTACATGCAGAACCTAAACTAGAGACACGGAACTCGAGAGCTTGAGTTATTAAAACCTACTCAATGGAAGCTTGAGGACACGGGTGTCATCAGTGGAGGGTCATCGTCATCAAGAGTCCACGTTTATCAGCTTCAAAGAGTCTGGAGTGATGCGTGAGAGTCCAAATCCCCGAGACTAAACTTGTGAATCGTGTTAGCCTCTTTGATTTTTTTTTTCTTCTGCTGCGTGTTTTCCTCCTCCATCATCTGACTCATTCAGCGCTCCAATCTCAGGAGAAATTAGGGTAGTTAGGACGATCCACGTATTGTTGCCCATCAGCAAGTGAAGCGAGGTGAGCAAGTCTCACTCTCATCCAATTGTGCCGTCTTGGCAAATGGAATCCGTGCTGCGTTCTGACACATACTTAATAGCACTGTGGGAGGTTTTGGGAGTTCAGTGGCAACAGCTAATCTGCAGCGAGATGGAGCCGAGCATATCATCAGTCCTGCGATAATGCTCTGACCCCATTTGCACCTGGCTTTTAAAGAGTGTTTTCGGTGATCCGACCGCGGCCACATCTCTGCTGCGATCACGCCGGAGAGCAGAGAGGAGTAATTGCTGCCGAGCGTTCTCTGATCGTAGAAAGATGAGATGTTTTTAATTCTCTTCTTAAAGGGATCAGAGAAATGAGATCAAACCCTGGAATTTGTCTTCTGTGGGTGTTTGCAGCGTCAAGGACTGAAAGCAGGTGTGTAGTTCAGCTCCTGCCAACAAATGTACACAATTTTACAAGATATACTGACATAAAATATAACTTTGGTCTTGATACTGATATTATAATATCATAATATTGAGCACTGCTGGACAAAAAAGATTGGGGACTGATTAAAACTATTAATCATGAGATATGCACCATTATTAAAGGAAAAACTAATGTTGAAGTCTTCCTCTCCAAGATGCATATGTCCCCCAGATGCAAGACCCTCATCATGAACATGTTTTGAACTCACTTAAAAAAAAAAAAAAGTTCTTCGCCGTCTGAAATCTCGGCGAACGAGAGGTTACAAGAGTGGAGTTGCTTCACTGGAGCGAAGAGCTTGAGCCTTTTTAGTAGGCGGGGCTTATGTTCATATCTTTATTTTAAGAGAGTTTTGTACAAACAGACACATACTGATGAGTACAATAGAGGTCCAAGATCTAATAGACACTTAAAATCTACACCTTTCAGCTAGCCACTCTTATAAGGCCTTATCCATAGTTTTAAGGAGCATTGTTTCTGGCTCCCCCTAGTGTGGGAATAGTGTAAATGCTTAATTTTTATTCCCGATTTCACGTGTGTACATTTGTTCAAAAAAGTACTTTTTAAAGGAATTTGTCAGCCTTCAAAAAGTCTCTCAATACTTCACTTCTACGTCTATTTATTCTATTTATTACCTTTCAAAGAGCCCTGTTCTGCTGCAGTAAAGTTGTTATTCAATAAATCAGTATTGTTGCAAATACCTCTTCAAAAGGCAATTTATTGTTTGAATATCGATACCTGTGTATTGTTAACCTACAGAAATCTTTAAATATGTCTTACAACTGATAAAATGGCACACCTCGACTTCAGAAATACTTTTAGAAACCCGGCTACACAGGCCGATTGATGAGTATTAATGACTGACAAGAAATATGTGTTCAGTTGACTCAACAGTAATGTCTACGTGAGCTGAATCTAGGCACAAAATTAAAACATGAGCTCCATGTTAATCTTTGGAGCCTTGTGTTCTGCACCCAAAGCGATTCCTGCAGGATTAACATCAGCCTCAGAACCTTCTCGGCTCTAAAGATCCATCTGATAAATCCAACAGATCCACAAAGGCACCTCAGATTCGTGCACACAGTTCAATCAATATTTCCACCATGGCCTGTGTCAGGGTCATGAATACAGCTACACAAAGACGAGGGCGGGAACATTGAGATGCGTCTCACAGCCTCCCAGCTCGAAGTTGAATTTATTTATGAGATATCAGATTGAATGAAGGGATGTCCTAAAATGTCATTTCAATCACTTGTATCATATCAACCGTCTGCTGTGATGTTGGCGCGGAGCTGCTGGGAGAAGATTCATGAGAGGATAAGAAAGGTAATTGCTGCCACAGCAGCCCTCGCTGTGATCCTGGCACGATTAAGAGATTCTTTTATGTGTGGCGGCAGCAAAGGTGTTTATCCATATGTTGAAGACGAGTGCTTGGGAGGCGGCTTTCTGTAATCCCGCTCTCAGGATCAGCACTTTTCTGATTGTAAGACATGAAACATTGATTTATGTCTATTTGAAAATGAATTAAAAGTCACTTTCGACACACAATACCGCATAATGTCCACCTGAATGAAAAGCATTCACAGCCATTTGCTCAGTGGTACTTGTGTTATCTCTTCTTTTGATGGATTAATGGAGGCGACTTTGATTATTTCAACCATGAAAGCAACAGAACTGTTTCTCTGTCCTTTACCAGATCTGTAGCTCAAGAGAATCCTTTCTTTGAAATATGTCAACTTTAGGACCTTATACAGTATATACAAGTACATATGTAAGTTTTTTCAAATCATGAATCAAGTAGATTTACTACAAATCTAGTAGTGTGAAGAATTTTAAAAGAGGAAACATTATGTTTAATTTATTTCGCATCAGACAAAATAATGTGGAAAAAGTGGTGATTGCTTTTTAGATTTAATTTTCACCGTTTACTGAATTTTAAGCGTTAAAGTTAGATCAGTATTAATAATATGTTGAATCCATTATATAAAAGTGAAGTAATTCAGGTTATTGTGGATCTAAAACAAGAATTAACTAATAGTTTTCTCATCTCCGTTAATAGAATTTGACAGCTATAAGCATTTATATTATATTTGATATGGTTTTTCTAAGTGTTGTTTTCTAGTTATGTGGTGAAGCAAAGGAGTTTTTAATTTATTCTGCATGAGAACATAAATAAAAAATTGAAAAATAACACCATCAACGTAATTTCATGTTTATTTCATTTTTCATTCATTCATTTTAAATTCATTTTAAATTTATTCTGCATGAGAACATAAAAAAGAAAATAACATTTAAAAAAAAAAAAAAAAATTGCATCATAAACGTAATTTCCTGTTTATTTCATTTTTCATTTTGAATTCAAAATTAAATTTAAATTTTAAATTCATTTTATTTAATATAACATTTCATTTTAATTCCATAATAACAATAATATCATTGAAAATGATTTAACTATATTACAAATGTAATACAATTGAACTTCAGGGTAACTAGCATAGAACAACACATAAATGGCTTTATTATTTAAGTTATTGCTACAGTATTATAATAAAACGTGTTTTAAAAGTGAATCTATCCTCCTTTAATTGCATTTTTTTTGACAAATTAAATAATTTGCTATTTGACGTCACTGTTCGTATCCTTGATTTGACTGTCCTGGCCACCGTAACATGTCGTGGCATTTCCACGTCATCATATCGGCGTTGTTCACTCCAGCTGGTCCAGCGCTGCTCGTGAAATAACGCTTTTTTCCCCCACGGATCACAGACGCGTGAATAAAGACCAGGACAGTTTCCACTATAGTGTGTCAGGATGAGACGCCCCGCTACGGGTGAGAAACAAATGTTATTGCCTTCATTCTGAGGCTAGTTAGCCTTTGATGCTAATGTTGTTAGCATACTTTAGAATACCGGTTTGACGCGCTAACAGCCATATTTAACACGTATTCACATCTTAAAGTGGTGTTTTGTTGATAGTACTCGCTAATATGAGTGTATTTGATGTGTACCGAAGGTGAGGGAGGACCCGGGAGTTATGTGGCGAGTGGACACAGTGTTCACGAGGAGGAGAACGAGCGCCTGCAGGAGGGTCTCAGGTACAAAGTCAGCGCCATGAAGAGTGTGAGTCCCTTTGATTATTGATTGATTATGGAAACAACAACACTGTCGTAACTGTCATTTCTCCACAGCTTGCCATTGATATTGGAACTGAAGTCAAGTACCAGAATAAGATGCTCAATGAAATGGTGAGTTTAAGATCGTTAGATAAACTATATTAATCCAATATATATTAGATTTCCAGTCCAGACGATAAAAGATGCATCAAGTTTCATGAAAGCAAGAACAAAGGGCAAAATAAAAAGAACAAGTGCAAAGAGATAACAAAGTTAAACTATAAAGATGGATCAAACGAAATAACAAAGAGTCAGCCCTCCTGACCAATCTGTCCAACCTGTTGTATTGTTGTCTGAATAAATTATTAAATAAAGTAACATTTCAATGCGCATTAAAAGATTAAGCAGCTTTTGAAAAATGTTGAAGGATAAAATAGGGATTTATTGAATGTGTTGGATTCAGAGCTGTGTTTTTGGATGGATATTGTTGGATAACATTGTTCAATGGGAAAGATGCAACAGTCGATGTATAGTATGTCTAGTATAGTGGTGGCCAACTACATTTTAAACAGTTGTTGTTGTGAGGAGCCCTCAGGCAAAGATAAATTAGCAAAAATTACAAAATAAAGCTAAATAAACGAACAATTATGACCGTTAGTAAGTAATTGTTATTTGTATAGCGCTTTTCCAGACCAGGGTCACAAGCGCTTAAACAATCAAAACAATATTCAATAAAGTATATACTTAAAAGATCAAGATAAAAACTGATAACACAACAGGAGTTCCAGAAAAATCAAGGAAAAGCCTGAACAAATAAGAACGTCTTAAGATGTTTCTTAAAGGAGTCAGTAGATCCATCAAGCGCAAAGTAGTTTACTATATATTTTATATTGTACCTTAATTTAAAAAAAAAACAACTACACAAGCATTTTGATGTACTATTTGAATATATGCTCAAATGACCAAAATAACTAAACCAAAAGCCCTATAGTAATAATTCAGAGACTAGTAATGATGTAATAATAGAAACACATATAAAATCTCTGTCCTGGTCTGATCTGATGCATCACTTGCAACGTTTGACTTTCTCGTGCTGCCACACTGTGACGACTGAAGCATTAAGTATTCAAAAATAACAGCGCTGACACTCTGATGTCTGCAAGAACAAACACGCACCCAAACAACACGGCAATGACAGTAATTTAACTGTCACACATCAGAATTTGGAAAACGTCTGGGACAAAAATCTTCCAGAAGATATGACCATTAAGTGTTTGGATTTAAGGTGCAGAAAAACAAATCCTCATTTGAAATCTGCCGCTGTTTATTGAAATAACATGGCTCTAATGTATTTGTAGCGTGTTTGGGTCATACAAAAGTCAGTAAAACGTAAACGATATACTTCCTTAACAGGTTAGATATTGAAAAAACAGCCTCATAGAAGTGTTTGGAGAACATCAACCTGAGCCAAGACTTCAATTTGCTACAGATATTAGGAGGAACTAAAGAAAAATGTGAACGGATATTAAAAGTGTGACCTCTTAAGATGCCTCTTATGCAAGCCGAAGTCTGGCTGAAAAATCAAAAAGAAAAGGATTATTCTTACAGGTTTCTCAGGCAAAAATAAAGATAAGGTTTACTTTTGGTATCGGAAGCACTTCCAAATGTCAATATTTGACTGAATATTGAACATTTTTCATCATCAGTCATGACAATAAAAGAATGATCCACCAGAAATGTTGAACTTCCTGTTCAGTTTTAACATGAGATGCATGTTTCTGTCACTTCAGGACACTGACTTCGACTCAACGGGGGGTCTCCTCGGCGCCACCATAGGCCGAGTCAAACAGCTGTCCAGAGGCAGCCAGGCTAAACTGCTGTGCTACATGCTGCTCTTCTGCTTCTTCGTCTTCTTCATCCTCTACTGGTTCATCAGGCTGCGATGACAGCGCTCGCATGTTGGACTGAGACCACGATGACACCAGCGCTCCAAACTCCTGCAGTTTCCTCAAGATAATTGTTTGACGGAGACGGGATTGATATCGTTGATGCCAGGGTGGTGATAAACATCTGAGGAGATTCACGTATTGAACTTCTTATTGCAGTTATAATGAGACACTGATCGATGACCAGCCCTGGATATCGTATTAACGTTAGACTGAATACATGCAGCACATAATCTAGTTGTAGGAGTTTGTACAAGCCAGTGAAGACCAAGAGTGATGTACTTGTGCTAAAATTGTTTTATTGTAAATAAACTAATTTTATTATGAATGATTTTTGTACCAGTTGCTTTAGATCAGACATTTAAAAACATTGATCACAGTAAACAAGTATTAGAGCTGTTATAAAAGGCTTTTAAACCATATTTATAATATCATTCAACTGTTTCTATTCACATCAAAAAAGGCATTATTAGAGGAATCCAGTTGCACTTTGTGATTATAACCTTCATTAATCAAGATTATTGGGTCAGTATCTGATGACGTCACTTCTTAGGGAGCGTGTCCATGTACTTGCTGATGATTCCGAGCATGACTTCATCTGCTCCACCACCGATGGAGATCAGCCTGGAATCCCTGTGACGAAGAACAGTTGGTCATTTTCATATGTAGTCATGTGCGCAAGCATGTCACCAGATAAACGAGCAGGCAGAAGGAATCGTTTCCTGATTTACCCCTACACTAGATGGCAGCACAGAGTCGACCTGAAACGCACACATGACCTACTAAAATACTAGCAGGAGAAACGACGAAGGCTCCGGCCTAAGACTTCACAGGAGGCTTATCCTGATTGCAAATTATTCCAGAATGTTTGATTAACTGCTGCAGTGGGAGCTGTCAATCATTCATTATAACTTCATGTTGTAGTTACTAGACTTTGAAAAGGCATGGATCACAGTTACAAGCAAAGGGAGAGATGGTTTCTCAAAGTGTTTCTGCTTGCACAGCCAAAGTCCTAAATACATACTAGATTACAGTAGCCCAAGTTAGTTCCCTGCACCTCAATTGACATTATTTCAGCATTATATTCACACACCAGCCTTTAGATAGAAACAGCAAAAATAAAAAAGCATGACTGGCAAAAAAGAGTGAATACATATACTGTATTTCTCGTCATAATGCTGACTCAGCAGGAGCTCTCGACTTATCTCTGTGTAACAAAATGGTTCCAATATACAGTTTGTGTTTGAATAATCCTCAGCAGTGTAAAGACTTTACTCAACTTTACTGTCTTGAATTAATGTGATTTGAACGCTTTATTATGAACGAATGTGTGGGTACTTAAAGAGTCAATAGCCACAAGCTAATATGAAACATGAGAATAGGTTTGTTTTTTTCTAAACAAAACACATTTGAGTAGTTATCAATACAATAGAAAGTTTCTAAAATACATATTTCCATAGGAATTGGTAACAAACACCCCGGCTTGGTGACTATGGTAGAAAGAAAATATACATACACATGAATATAGCTGTTTTTTATGACACCGTATCAATATTAAACAGCACTTTATGCATTAAAAAAAATGTATAATAATAATATATATTGCTTTGAAATCACATGTTATTTCTTTATTTCTTATCATAGGTCTTTATGGTTCATATTTCATAAAGATGTAATGTAAAAAATTTAAATAATAATACATACATTTCTTCTACAGTTAACATGCAAATATTTATGGTATATTATGGTAATTTTTGTGTTGAAATTAAACTTCCGGCTGCTGGATGGCAGGGATCAATGTGTACTACACAGCTAAAGGAACAATGAAATCCTGTGAGATCTTGGAATCGACTGAGGACGAGAGGACACAGTCGTCTCCAGCAGCTTTTAAAGCTGATGTTTGGACATATTTTGGTTTTAAAACCAACAGTTGAAGTCAGTTACGACTTCATCAAGAGCCTGTAAATTTTGCAACACCAGAGTCAAGTACTCGGAAAATCCGATAATTATATGCTTTTACAGTATTGCAATACATCGTATCGTTGCCCCTGTATCGTGATACACATCATATCGCCAGATTCTTGCCAATTAGGGAGCCCTGCCCAGTAAAATCCATAATTAAAACACATATGTGTGAAAACACAAGGTTCCTGGGCCGTCTCACCTGTAGAACCTGCTGACCAGAACATCGCTGGTGTAGCCCATTCCACCCCAGAACTGGAGGCAGCTGTCACTCAGCTCTCTGGCCAGACGCCCGGCCTTCAGTTTAGCCATGGAGGCCAGTTTGGTGACATCATTTCCTTTAATGTACAGCGCTGGAAGACACAGTTGACACTCAGCACGGCTAAGGCGAGCGTGACGGTCAGTGAGGCCTCACCTGTGGCGTGATAGAGGAGCGCCCTCAGCAGCTCCACCTCCGTCTGCAGCTCAGCTAACCTGAAGTGAACCGCCTGGTGGTGCAGCACCGGCTGCTTGAAGATCTTCCTCTGCCTCGTGTACTGGATGGTCTCCTGAATGACCAAGTCCATGGTGGTGACGACTGGAGGGAGGCAGACACAGACTTGTTATCAGCCATGAACTCTTGCTGAAGTGTTGCTCTGCCACATCACTTCATCATCTCCAGGGTCTACTGATTCCAACAAGTCACACAACAATCATCTTCACACCTCTTTGGAAAAGGGAACAACGTCATCTCATATTTGACCTCAACTCCCTCTTTGACCGTAACGGTAACTGATAAAAATTATTGTTTGACACGGGCGACCAACTTACCGTTAGCAACAGCCCAGAGTCTCTCTTCCTGGAACTGAAGCATCTGATAGGTGAAGCCCATCCCCTCCTGGCCGATGAGGTTCTTACACGGCACGTGCACGTCGTCGAAGAACACCTCCGCCGTGTCGGACGACCACATACCCAATTTGTCGATCTTGCGAGCGATGTGGACTCCTGAAGTATATTTGAAAACATTCAGCCTGGAGATCAACTAAAGTCTAGAGCCTTTAGGTTATTATGGGGGTTTTGATATACGAAAAATGATGCTGGTGCAAAAAGAATGTCTAAAAATTTCAATAATAAAATTAAAATGAACTTTTACCCCAGTTATGTCCAGTCAGTTTTATTTTGGGGCATACTTTTGCTAATTGTTATAGACACACTTACGTTCCATCAATATTATTTTAGGGATTTAACTTCCAATTGTTACAGACTGAATGGCAATCAGTCAGTATTATTTGGGGGCTTAATTTGCCAATTGCTACTAACTTTAACTTACGATCTCTCAAAATTATTTCACAGATTGATTTTTCAATTGTTACAGACCAAGTATCGTTCTGTCAATATTTTTGGGTGAAATCAGTTTCAATCACAATTTTCACTATTAGTTTTGGACATACTTATGCCAATTTTACAAATTTAGTTACATTCTGTAAGTATTAGTTTGGGGCATAATTGTTACAAACTAAGTCGAACAGAAAAAACATAATTATGTAAAAATGATGCCTTGAAATAATACTTGCAGTTTAATTATTATTTTAAGGCATCATTTCTACAATTGTAACAGACTGAGTGACGTTCTGTGAGTATTATTTGGGGCAAAATCTTGCGGGAAGCCTGATTATATAAAAGTGGAGTCATCAACTTTTGGAACCTCCATTGTTTTCTCAGCCTCATCCTACCTCGCAGGTTCATGGGGAGGCAGATGAGAGATTTGTTCCTGTGAGGCGGTCCGTCGCTGGTGTTGGCAAGAAGACACATCCAGTCGGCTTGCGTGCCGTTGGTGGTCCACATCTTTCCACCGTTGATCACATATTCATCCCCCTTTCTCACAGCCTTGGTCAGGATACCTGTCATGAGGGAAAGTGTGGATCGCTCATGTTGCTCTCTCTTTTGAACTGTGTTGGTGGGACATACTGGAGACATCCGAGCCTGCTCCCACTTCACTCACTCCCAGACAGGCCACCTTGTCTCCCATAATGGTGGGGTGAAGAAACTCCCGTTTCATCTCATCTGAGCCAAACCTGCAGAAAGAGATGAGAGTTGAAGCTTCTTAGGATGAGTTGTTGACTTGCTGAGACCAGGACTTGTCTGAGAGGGAACAGAGTATATCCTCGAAAACACCTTTAGTTCCTGTTCTACGTCTTAAGCATCGACTCGGGAGGTGTGCGATGAAGGTTGTTTTTATTACTTGACAGTCAAGTGGCGAGCTGACAACATCTTTATGCAATCATGAAGTCGTTGAGAGACAGAGCTGTCAATCCTCTGGAAAGACTTAGCAAGAATCCCTCGGTCAACTGGTTCCATCTGTGTCCTCCAGCCTGGGTCCAACTGTCAGTCCTTCTCTGTGTATCCATTGTGCATCTGTCTCTAACTTTATTTGTGTATCTCTATGCACGTCTTCCATTATCGTTGTGACTCTATCCTTTCGTTCTTTTTTAATTCTTTATCTTTCTGTGTGACCCTTTAACTGTTTGTCTGTATTGGACGTTTTTCCATATCTCTCTCTCTCTGTAGGTCTTTTTCAAGGAGCATGCATCCATCCTCAGTGTATCCAGCAGATTTTATTTCTTTTTATCATTCTTCTTCAGTCTGTGGGTGTGTGTGAATCTGTACTCTCTGCGAACCGATCCATTTATCTTTGTTTATCGCTGCACATTTCTTTACCTGTTCTTTTTAGTGTGTGTTTGTATCTGCTCCAGTTCTGTCTTTTGATATATATTGTAATCCCTTTACTCAATCTTGTTCCCTCTCTTTTTCTGTGCATGTGTTACACTGTGTGTGTTAGTATGCATGCAGTATGCATGCATATACTGTATATATTTATTTTCATTTCCATTTTTCAACGAGTACATCCAGCATATCCAATCGATTTGTCTTTTGTGTGTGTGTGTGTGTGTGTGTGTAGGTGTGTGTGTATCCACCTGTTTATCTTACTGTACATGTACTGTATTATGTTTGTAGGTCTATGCGTCAATCTTTAAGTTTTCTTCTTTTTTTTTTCCACGTGGATACATCCATCGGTGTATAAAAGATTGGATATATTTTGTTTCTCATATTTCTGTGTGTATTTGTTTGTACTATTTTCTTTCTTTCTAACATACTCAATGCTTCTTTATAACTGCATATTTCTTTCATTTGTTTTCATGTTTGTATGATTCATGTCACGTCTTTATTTTGGTCTATACTTGCTTGTATTTCGTACTTTATCTTTCCCTCTCTCTCTGTGCGCGTGTATCCACCCGTCTTTCTTACCGTGAATGTATAACACAGTCTGTGAGTGATGGTCTATGTGTTTATCTTTGTTTCTTTTTCTCTTTTACAACATGCTTTCATCATTCTTCTTCGTTCAGTGTCTGTTTCTGCAAACGTCTCTTTCCCCAAAGAATGAGAATTAATTTATTTCCACACATGAACACAAATACAGCTCCGACTTCTCCTGTGCATGTAGGCGTCTCCGACAGACATTTATTAGAGTGCATTAAGTTCATGATCTAGAAAACTCATTGTGGCGAGGTCAGTTTAAACAGGTTTTATTATCGTCTAAATAAAAGCATTTAGGGATTTTGTCTGCTCCAGTGAGCTTGGTGACACTTAAAAACTAAAGTACAAAACTTGAACTTCTATGAAGCCCCCCCGACTACTTTGAGTTCATTAAAATTGACAAATAACAACAGCAGTGTGTGGCAGCGGCAGGGGCATGATTTAATTAAAGACTGAGTTTGAAGCTAAAACAAATCCAGTAGGAAGGCGTCAGGGAGAGTCGTACACTTTGCCTAAATCTTCCTTCTTTTTTTTTTATAGAATTCTAGTGAATGTGGAGTGTCTAATTAAACTCCGGGGACTCTCAAGTTACACAACAAGGGCAACCAAGCATATAATAAATTAATTTGTTATCAGTGATAAAGGGTCAAACAAATGGTTGTGGGCTCCAATGCATCCACTGAGATATATATAAAAGGTTTGGAAACAGACACACACTGCTGTGAGCGGCACTGAGATGGTTTTCTGTGTGTGCAGCAGTGCAGTCAGCCTTTAATTTTTGATAAACACTCGCCATCACTTTTGCACAGATGGCACAGAAGAGTTTGTGAATAATCATGGACACACTGGGAAAGCTTTTGAAAAAAATGCATGCATTTATGTATATAGGCATATAAAACATAACCTAAGATCTTAAAATGTGCACAAGAGAATAAAAATAAAGAACTCTCAGGAGGCTCAGACTAGAAGAAGAGATTTCCCATTTTCATTTGGAGCCAGTTTAAGGCAAATATTGTTACCAGGGATGCAACTAGCACCTCATAATTAAAGTGAGAGTTCACACAAAGTTCAAATTTCACCCATTTTCTAATCACCCACATGTCGATTTAGGGTTGTAATTATTTTAAGAGTAATCTGTTCCTTTTTAGATTTATAGGCAAAAATGTTTGTTCATTTTAATGGAGCGACTGGAGCTCAGTTGTCGTCGTCTTCACCTTACAAAATGATGCAGTAAAAAAAAACATACCTCCGTGGTCCTCTGTAGTATCCATCTTGTATTAAACCCTAACATTAGGAATAGTTCAGAATCTTGAACAAGTCTTGTAGCAGAAGTTATCGGTTTCTCAGCAGCTGTGGGCGTCTTTCCTCATTCAATCACATTGCAAGTGATTTAGGATGATGGCCTAGCAGCTCGCCTAGAAGCACTAAAAACAAGCCTGGATGTATAATGTGTCTTATTAGACAAAGATGAAGACAACTGGGCGCTAGACGCAACATTAAAATAAATTTAAATTCTTGCCCATGACTCTAAAAAAGGAACAGATTACTCTATAAATAATCCCAACCTTTAGTCGACATGAGGATGAGTTGACTTTCAGGGTAATATTTCTGCAGGTTAATTCACTTCTTCACAATTTGATGCACAGTTCAGTATAACTTCTTTACGTGGGCTAAAATACGATTCATAGAGGCGTGGGTACCTTGCCAGTGCAGGGGTTGACATGTCAGTCTGGACACCAATGGCCATTGGGATCCCCCCACATCGGATGTTGCCCAACTCTTCTGAAACTGCCACGCTGTAGCTGAAATCAAGTCCCAAGCCTCCATACTCTGAAAACAATAAGAGATTCTCTTATGATACAAACATCTCTCCAGCGTCGCTGTCGTTTGTGGGGTTTGCACCATTACATGGTTTAACACCAGGAACTCAGGTCTCCCCCCACAGTCCAAAAACAGAGGCAATCTGAGCCCTTTAAATTATCTGTAGGTGTGGAATGGTGTTTTTTTCGTGACTCGTTGAGGCAGTGGTGTTCAGGTTGTCCCCCGCCTCTCACCCTTAGCAGCTGGGATAGGTTCCAGCCTTCCTTGTTCCCATTGAGGAAATAAGTGAAAATGAATGAATGCACATGTAATGTTTATGTATGGTATCCAAGTGAATGGTTTACTTCAAGAATATTATGCTTATAATATTTCTATCTGTGAATATAGTATTATATTTTATTTTTGCTTCGTCAGTTTCCCCTGAAGGATATAAACATCTTCAAACAAAATCCAATTTGGGACCTGACAAAGAAGTAGCAGCTGATTAGACGCTACAGAATATATTGTTTTAAACACACACAAAGCAGAGTAAATATAACATTTTTCAACCACTACTGGCTGTGAAGACAACTAAAGCCCGATTTCCCAATTGGATTACCAACAGAGAAACAGAGTTATGTTGAGTGGATGGAAGCTTTTTTGTTTTCAGTAGGACAACATTCAACATACTGTGAAAAAGAAGAAGGCAAAGCAATATCAGATAAACACATTTTTATTATAGTGATTACAGCAACATGCAGCATCACTCTCTTCCATTGTTAGCAGCTGGGAATTGAAAAGGGTTCTATCCTTTAAAAGAATGTCTCATAGACCTTGTGGGGATGTGACTTTTCAACTAGGAGAGAGAAAAAGGGGACATAAAGAAGTTACGTATTGAACTGTGTAACATTCATACTGCCGCGCTGTCTTCATTATCTCCAGCACTGTCCTCACATACCTCCCCCTTCTTTCATATGTCACCACATAAGGGCAATTCAATGCTACCCTGACATGAAGGGTCTCTATTCACTTCTTCATTTTGTACTTGTTCAGCAACAGGGACACTTCACATTTGAATTTGGCTCCAGAGTTCTACAAACCCATCTCCACCAGCACCAGAGAACACACAGGTTAAAAGGTGGAAAAGTGCAGTTATGTTCTAACCAAAATGAGCACATAATATTCTAGTGGACAGAATAAATTCTCATCATTTTAGCTGTGAAGAGTTTTCATAGATAGATGCATAAAGTGGAAATAAAACGGCAAGTAGAACTAATGGTTTCTTTTTGCCTTTGATCACCAGTGGCTCCCTTCCAACCATAATAACACTTTCCCTGGAAGTTTTGATCTTTTTTTTTTTTTACATGAAATTGGCAAGTAAAGGTATCAAGTATTATTCATAATAATGTAGAAAATGGTGGAAAATTGCCCATGAATAGATAGTCTTGAAAGATGGATGCTTTATGAAGTAAACCTTTTATGTTAGATGAGTCCAGCCACAAGCTGGAGTAAAAAAAAAAGATTTACAGCTTTAAAGATTTTTGTCTTTTAGATTCAGGATAATGGAGCGGGTGCGTGTGATGGATACCAGCAACACTGACTGATCATATGTAAATGGAGAACAAATTGAAAAAGTGGTGAAGAGGGTTTATTATCGCCTGTCTAGCTGGGTGTTCTGTCAGGATGCGGCTGAGAGGATGAAAGAAAAGAGGGGTAAATTAACTGGGCCAAACAGAAGAGAGAAGCTAAAGCAACAGGAGAATAGGGCAGCCAAAAATAAGAGGAAGCAGGTGCAGCGATATGGCGCTCTGAAACCCAGCGGGAAGAAAATGGGGGACTAAGGGAAAGTTTTGTCCAGCTTTAAAGAAAACAGCAGGCCGTCTGCTTGAACAAGCAAGCGGAAGAAAAACAAACAATATCTGACACAAATGTCAATCCACAAGCCATATGCTTCTCCTGAACAGCAGATGTCCACCGCTCTCATCAGCAGGGGACAGTAAGCAACTGATTCACAAGATGTGAGCATGTGTGGAGGAACGGAGCGACTCGCTTAAAAGGTGTTGAGCTGAATAACGTTCATTTACTGACTCGTAGCTCTTGAAGCGTCGCTGCCACATTACGTAGAGTGTTAAAATATGTCTGGGTAAATACCAAAAGGTGTTATAGGGTGTGAGCCAATAACATCACAGTGCATTACTCAGATTATTCTGACGTAAATGTGAATAATTATGCACGATAAATATGACGCAGGAGTGAAAAGAACTTCATGTTAACAACATAAAACTCATCTATTTGGACACACTTCTCAGAATATTGCTCAGGGTAAAACCCATTTCCAAGCGTAGGAAGCCGGGGCGGCTGCCAGGTTTTATTATCTGGTGTGGCAGCACACAAGGTCATTTGCGCAGTGTGGACTGAAGATACCTCCGTGTCAGGGTGGAGGAAATCGGGCAATTGCCAAAGGTCGTCAGTGTCTCGCTCTCAACAGTTTCAGTGAAAACTTCCTGTCCTCATAGTAATGTTTTCCCTAAACTAAGGAAACTGGAATAAAAGGAGAAACATTTTTTTTCCCCGTGGAAAGTCTACTTCACTCAGCACATTTTGAGAAACTACTTATGACTAATTTATCAAGTAAACAAAGCCAATTCAATTTTTTTCTTTTATGAATCAAAATGATTCTCTACAGCAGTCTTTCAAAAAAAAAAAAAAAGGTTTAAAAGCGGTGGCCTTCAACACTGAATGAATGAGATGTGTACGACACTGTGCAAGTACACTTTTGGTTAAAGCACACTCCATCTTTGTATGAAAATTAAAGATGGTTAAAACTTTAATGCTTCAACGTCTTGCATCATCATTAATTTTTTTTTTTGTTTGTTTACATTCTAATAACTAGATGACATTTTCCATTTTTATGCGTTTGTGTCTGTTCTGCAAAAGAAGTTGTCTTGGCCTTTTACCGCTCATCCCCGTCGTTGGGAAAGCAGCTTAGGTCAAGCCTTTTCTCTCCCTGGCTTCTTCATCCAGCTCTTTTCCAGGTGAGCCAGAGGCATTACCAGGACTGAATCTGCAGAGAAAACTCCTACCAATCTTGATTCTTCCGTTACTACCCTCCGCTACTGACCATAAGTGAATGTAGTGGGGTAGATTCACCGGTATATCGAGAGTTTTGCATTTCAACTTTACTTTCGGTTGACTACAATACGGTGTACCCTGCATCGCAATTCGCCTGCTGATCTCTAGCTTCATTCTTCACTCACTTGTGAGTAAGACCCCTTTGAGTTACCATTGACAAAGAATCGCTTATTAAATATTAATCCATTTTTTTTCCAGTTTAATTATTGAACATCATTGTTATTTACTTTTTGGTTTTTCTTTATTTATGGCACAAAATAGTTCTGAAAAGAAAATATAGGACGGATGGGTGGGTACAAAGTAAAAAGGATGATACACAGAAATAGAAATCTGTTGTTTTTTATAAATTAATCTTTTTGGGAAAGAGACATTGTCTTATTAACGACTGAAGCATGTGGCAATGTACACAGATACCAAACGTATATTTGTTCTTCCTTCTTTAATAGAAACATTATTTCTTTATCAGACTGTATTCACAAATCCCTGTGAATCCATTTACTTGGATTCATTGTGTATCATGTCTTTGTCAGGACTTTCTATTGTGCAATTACCTTTTCCTGACCTTTACGCGAGAATATTTCAGATTTATTTCATTCAAACCTGACCTATGTGAAGTGCAGCAAAAATGAAATAGGGATTCTTCAACCTGTTAATTCAAAGTGTCTTTGCATTGCTCCACTGAGATGTTCGGCCTTTTTAATCCTGCCAACTAATTCAAGGCTTGTGGACTCAGCACATTTATAATTCCCCCAGCATCCCTCTCTAACCTAATCACTACTCTCAGGACTTACTGATCCAACACTTGGCCGCCTGGATGCTATCCCGTTTTGTTTCTCTTCAGTACTGCAATAATTTAACAATAAGAAGTATACAATCTTTGTTGGCCTGCTACCTCAACAACTAGACTACTATCTTTTTACACTTTCTTGGGGTGACCATCAGTCAAATGATATCCTCTTTTAAATACAGTGATGAGATGACTTTAATAAAATTGATGAAAGAGTTTAAAAAAAAGTTCCAGCTGCTCACAAATTCTAAAACATCTGATCTTATCTACACTCTTCTAAACCTGTTCCCCTCAAATCAATCTACAGCGCAAACACAGCTGGAAACACATCTGGAAATGGAGTATAATGTAGCAGACAGCTGTGGGATGTTGCTGTGACACCAGCACTTATCAACACAGAGGGAGCGCTTCAGAACCAGACTGGATGAAATGTATGGCTGTCAGAGAGAAAAATAATGGGACATGGATTCATTGGTAAACGAGACCTGCCAAGAGCCCTCGCAGCAGACGACCAGAAATGCACACGAACAACTCCTCAATTTCCACTGCGAAGGGATTTGTTTTGGCCCACCGATCCCCATGTTAAAGCAAATTTTAAGCCACAACTTTAAATTATAAATCTTTCTCACTCTTTTTCATTTCCTTCTTGGACAGAAGAATTCCATCCCTGACAGAACAGTTAGTCTTCGCTGTCTTCTCCTGGTTTCCACTGGCCAATATTTATGGCGCGCCAACACCATTTGCAACTCAACTGATTTATAATTGTGGTTACAGAAGCTGGGCATCCAGACACAAACACCTGAGCGTCTCGAAAAAAATTGAAAACCAAACAGTTAACAGATAATTACATCTTTAAGTAAGTAAGTAATCCCAACTGATTTTATTTAGTAGTCAATTAAAATATAAATACCCTCAAAGTGCAACAGCAAAAAACAACATAATAATTGAAAAGATTATACTATTCTGTTTAATGTGAGGATCTATGGGTGAAAGGTAAACTTAAAACTGTTGTGGCAAGAAGGAGCGATGTATACAAAGTGATATATTTCCCAGAGGTCATATTTCCAAAGTGGCAGCTTTACAAATGTTTTAAACATGTTTCCTATTCAGCAAAGAGCATTTCTGAGCTGAAGATGGTTTGAGGCCTTTGTGGAATCACACGCAAGACCTGCCTTAACAGAATGTCTCGGCATTATTTTGCAACTGGGTCATTTGTGCAAAATATTCTTTTTGTTGCTGCTTTGATGAAAACAAATCCCTCGTCTCTATAGCAATGTAACACCGAGGCAGGAACATGAAGTTTACGACAATTATAGTCACAAAATGAAATTACTCTTAATTCCCTCTTCACAGAGTTAATCATCGAGGTGCGGCTAAGTGCGACTTGTTTTTGCCTCGTTCACTTATGGACTTCCTAATGCTCAAACATAAATGCTCGCAAACACCTTTCAGGTTGAGATCCGTGAGGTCGAGCATTTTGATCACACCTCTCCAATTTACATCATCGTGGCCTACAAGGGTTTTAAAGTCCCGGAGCAAAACAATGGAGTTACCAGTAGAAGCACTTTCCAGTTCTCCACCTAGGGACTCCTTCAAGAGCAGGTACATGAAGAGGAGGGATACAGTACAGTCCCTAGAGTCCAAACACATCTAGTTGGTCCTTCTCAAACCTTACACATCCACACTGTATTTTCAGTCGGACCAAGCCACATGGAAAGAAGACCATATGCTAGGTGCTCCTCAGTAGCTCCCTGTGTGGTTGATCATTATTTTATAACTACGTATATATTTTTATTCATTCTTCCTTTAAAAACGGGCACATACAGACAAACACACTGTACACTTTATGTAAACATTTTCTCAAGCAGCACATAAAACATTTAACCTTTTAGTCACAATGACAACTTGTAAAAACGTGTAACACATGTTCTGTCTGAGGCTAACATATGTGCAGTATATTGCAGTGGTTTCAAACTCAAAAATGCAAGGGGTTAAAATCTTTTAGTAAACAAGGTTGCAGGGCCAAACAAATGACCAAACTGCAGATATATTGTTATTTTGTCTTTTCATTTTATTAGTCTTAATTTATCATATTTATCTCTAGGTTTGTTTTCCTTCACCAAACGCTTTCCACAATATCTGTATGCTGGCCACATAAAACGACTTGGTGGGCCTTGAGTTTGACACATGTGGTATATAGCTTAAGGTTACTTTTGTATTGTTTATTTAAAGTATGCCACAGAAAAAAAATGTTGTTTCTTACCGACTGGTCTGTTTACTCCCAGGAAGCCTGCAGTCCCTAAGATTTTAAAGACTTTATGTGCCGGAAACTTCCCTTCAGCCTCCCACTGATCCACATATGGGTTGATCTCCTGGTCGATGATCTGCAGAGCAAACACAATAGGAGGGACATATTATGCGTTGGTTTATCGCGCTGGAGATTCATCTTTGTTCTCCACATTTACAATATTTACACATTTCTCCAGAGAAGCCGTGCATCAAGTGACAGCCCCGCTGTATCATCTCCCAGCTGTAATGGAAACCTATATGGTGGCATTTTGACGAGAAAGGCATACGACAGATACATATATACGTGAATTCCCCGCTGAGGGATGCGCATCAATGTATGAGACAAAGTAATCTATCTCAAACAGCAGCAAGATAAGCTATTACATTTCAATGAGTAGAGGACGGCAAGGAAAATGTTTCACATGCTGAATCTATTGTGATGAAAACGGTGAACACAGTGATGGCATGCATGGCTGGCAAGTTTATTATGTGAGCGTGTTATCAGGCTCGTACTGCAACAGCACTATCACAACAGCCTCAAGCATACTAAGACATGTCTTAATGGGAGATTTAGCCTCAATCTTGACGCCCCTTATAGCTTTCATGTCCTGTTATACATACTGTACCAGCATATTTACTTCTTCATGACGGAAATTGGGTCCTAGCTTCTATAAAATTCTTCATTTAAGAATACAAAGAAAAAATTTAAAATGGCGCAATGATCCATGTTGCTCCAACCATACCCACTATTGTACTCTAAGCCGGTGTGAGTGACTCAGCGACACAATGTCTGCAGGTGATTAAAAATAATCCACGAGAGGCTTTGAAATTGACCCTGACATGACATGAGTCACTCTGAGATCCTGGAAGTGGTCAACAGGAAGAGTTTTAATCCATACTTCCATAGCAGGATGAGTTTTATATTGTGTAATAAATGCTAATAAACGACTTAATAAACCATTTAATACATTAAAAAGTGCACAGAGTTAAAAATCGATCTAGCCAGACAGTTAATTCCTGTTGTTAAACCTCTCCATAAAAATGGCTCAGGCACGACCATATGCCCCCCATAAAGAATGAAACCTCTAATGTTTTAAACACAACTGACTCTTGAAGGGAAAATTCATGTTTAAAGAGGCATAACAATGAATGCATGTCAGTAAAACCAGCGTTCCTATAATTACTACAGTATGTTACACTCCAAAAAGTTTGATGGATGGTAATAACAGATTTAAAATCCTTTGATTTAAAATAAATCAAGGATTTATATTTTGTATATACTGCCCACTCTGATCAAATGTTAAAAGCCATGGTATTTCAATGTTTTTCAATTTGTTGATGAATCAAAATAATTTAGAAGATTATTTTTTAAATCGAGGTTTTCTCTTGGTATACATGAAAACTAACATTACTTGTAACCCTGCCTCCTATTCATTTCTATTAGAGGGTTTAAAAGAAAAGGCTCTGATAAAGGATTCCTGTAGGGTTTGTGATTGTAAAAAAAAAAAAGATGAATGTACAAATCTTAATTCTAATCTACTTTTCTGAATCAAATAATAGTTCCAATTTATACTGACAGAACTAAACTCATACAAAGTGCATGTATAATGTAAACACAACTTTTATTTACGTTTTTTTGTAAAAGAATGTAGCTTCATTTTTGAGCACCCTTTCAGGAACATTTTTGGAAGTAACAATAGGATAGAAATTGTACAATAAAAATGATCTTACACCAACAGTTGTTTTGATGCCAGCATTTGCCTCATTAACACTCCTGTTGGACAGACTCCCATTCTACACTAAACAACCAAAGTTGCCCTTTCCATTTAAGTTAGCTCATGAGCCGTTACATCGACATTGTTTTCCACAAGCCAATTTTGTTCCAATTGTGCTATTCAATGGAAAACAAAGGGAAACTGCCAGACCACAGATCAACACACACACGTGGTCTTTATCCGAACTACACACACCGACTATTGATTCAAACAGCCAAGGAAAACATTGATCATGAAACAACTCAATAAGACAGTGGACTTGGGACGGCCTCCTGACCGTCAAAACACACGATAAAAGCAGCCCAAGCCTTACAGTCAATTCATCACATAGACACACCATAATAGAACAATCTCTAAAAGTAAAGGCGCTCATTATAGTCTAGTGTTTTTAAGAGCTGAGGAGGAAAAGGGAGGGCTGACCTGCTGTTGGAAAGAGAAACATTAGGGAGGGTTCCCTAATCGTCTCTCAGAGGTTATTGTGTACCATCATGTGCAGTGAATTCCACAGCAGTTTCTCTTCCATTTGGTGCACAGATGAAGAACGAAGCATTCTGAAGAGAACGTTTCACTTTTTGAAAGTGGCAAGTTTAATGTTCTGCAAAGTGAGAAACATTTTGTTCAAACCGTTACAAGCTCATCCTGATTTAAGTGTGATCCATTTTACATACTGTCAAGAGTGATGTCGATGTATTCTATTACTACTCTTTCAATGGCCGTATGTTTGGGGACTTACAGATAAGAGGATATTTTTAACATCAGGGCAGGAAACACCTTACTGATGTTGTGCAAATGGAGGCATTTTATCTTATCTCGGCTTATTTACTGCTGATGCGAGTGTGGGCTGATTGTTTTTCTTTTACAGTTCCAATAAAAGAGTATTACGCAAGTAGGAAATGCAATGTCGCTAGTATTGCTAGTTGGTTAGTTTCGGTAACAATAATAATGGGAAATGCTGTGCAACACCACATGAAATAATGAATTAGAAATCAGAGCAGAAATGGTAGACAGGCCAAAACTACCAAGCTCAATCTGTAAAGTTTTAGAGTAGTTTAATGTATTTCAGTAAACACTTTTATTACATGTTTAACATTACAGATTAACAGTCACTATACGAGTAGCGATGCTGAAGTGAATCACAGAAATATTAGGCACAATTAAACAGGGTTCCAAAATACATAATCAGAACTTCACCTACTAAACAAGCACAATTCATTTACTCATACAATATCAATTCTTGGATGGGCTCAGTGGGAAAAACTTCTACTTAAATATAAGTATCAAAGAACATGGTTGTAGTACCTTTGTAGAGATGATTTAGAGCAATTACTGCCATTTGCACTGAAAACAGTATCTCTTATCATTAATACATATAGACAAATATTATTGTTTTCTTATGGTAATTGTCTTCCCTTGGTCTACTGCGCAATGAAATAGGAAGTATAAAACATTCAGGACCAAAGCCGACCAACTTTACTACTATAAATGTGCGACCTTCCTGCCCCGCAGGGGGATTTCCTATTACCTTTTCTATTTCTCATCATAAAAACCCCCATAATACACTGAATTCTTTTAATAAACTACACTCCCTCAAGTTCCTTTTCCGGCGCTAACAACATATTGTTCTGCCTTCCCTTTTCACATCTCCATCCTTCCCATAATTCCCCAGTGCCAGGTTATTTTCATCCTCATGGCATACTTCGGCAGCTTTAGTCACACAACAAGCTTCCCTTCATTTACCGCAACATCTCTGCTGCCAGATTTAAATTGGGTTCTTGCTGTTATTTTTACAGCCTTTGTCTAGTGTGTCTGTCTAGTAATGCTTTCCTGTATGAGTCATTTTGATAACTAATTACGTCTCAATATTTCATCCCATAATAATTTGCAATGATGATATGCTCTAGCGAGACAAATGTTTAACATAATGAAGGATGGGAATCTCAGCTTATTAGGGAAAAATAGAACCGTTTATATTTCTAGCTCTGCATACATTTGCAAATTTGAATATGTTAAGTCAATTCCAACAAGATTGTATATCACAAACAACTTTTACTTAGTGGTTCAAATTATTATAATGATCTTTTCTTACCTTATAAAATAACTTTTCCTGTGAGAACATCTATTTTCCTTTTTTATTAAATTGCGATTACATGTTTTTTGTAAAGTTGCCAATTAACTAAAAACAAAGTTAAATTGTTTTTTTACAGTTTACATTACTGTATAAGTGCCATTCAGCATAGGGGCCCCCTACAATGTGATTTGATACCCTATGGCAGGGGTCGGGAACCTATGGCTCGCGAGCCAGGTGTGGCTCTTTTGATGATTGCATCTGGCTCGCAGAAAATAACATAAAACAAAACATAAAATATTATCACTTGTTTCAGGGGTGGGCAATACGTTGATCGTTGAATACGTCTTGAAGCTGTTGCAAGTAGATCGCGTGTTTTAATAAAATATGATATAAGAAAATAGTAAAGAGAGCTCTGATTGGCTGCTGTGCATGTCAATCAAATGGTTATTGTGCCGATTGGTTGAAAATTTGATTGACATGCACAGCAGCCAATCAGAGCTTGTGCCTCTTCCACTGAACGCACGGAAAAGATCATATGAATCGAGAATAAAAAGAGCAAAACGTGCGACAGTCATTTTACGCAATTCAGAAAAACGATATAGAATTATAAGCTTGTTATTTTTTAAATAATATATCAAACAAAATAATGCGCGTTTGATCGCTTCAGGTTCTTCTCTACGAGAGTCACAGAAACATGATGTCAGGTCCATCAAGGTTAAGCTGCAGGTTTCAATGAAAGCGCAACAAATGCTGGTTTTCCTTTTGTGATCGCGGTCCTTAAAACACACTTGCATTAATACACCATCACATGATGACTATTTGTAAATTACCTTTATCTCACGAATGTAATAAGAATACGCAGAAACACAAACACGTTAAACAGGTGCAGGTGAGCCACACATTCTAATGACGTCAGAGACGATCAGACAAAGCGATGATGATGTGAAGTTACTGATGAACAGTTTTATTCTCGTTAAACTTCATCTGAAATTTAATTAATCCACTTGTGTGATTCATATCAGAAATGTTTAAGATTAACAAATATAAACTGTTAGTTTGAATTCATGTTTTCATTTGTTTTTGTTTTTTCATGATCACAGAAATGGAGAAATTTTAGTCTTGTGCTTCATTTAAATATGATGGACATATTGAAATTGAGGCATGGAAAGGGATGAACCCGTCTGAATTCTTTGTTGATTTTGATGAACAAAGGAAAAGGGCTTGAATTCGTGTCAAGCACAGATTCTTACATCTGAATATTATTTATATGGCTCTCACTGAAATAAATTTCCAAATATTTTGCTTTCATGGCTCTCTGAGTCAAAAAGGTTCCCGACCCCTGCCCTATGGTGTGAATAGGGCCCCAACGCCTTGTCTTAAGCAGCGTAGGGGGGATTTTCTTTTTTTTCTGCCTTTATTTCACAAAACTTGGCCATTAAAATGCAAGAAATAGTGTTTCAGAGTCTTAGAAGTAACACATTTCCCAGGTGGTGGGACCCTGGACACCACAACAGTACTCAGGCCTTGGTGCTAGCCCCGCGACTGCGCCAAGGACAGCTCCCCCTACGCTGTGAAAAAAAAAATACTGAAAAAATCCTGGTGAGAACCCTGATATATAATATGTATATAAATCTATATATATAAATTAGATAACGCTGATTCAAGTCAACTTAGACTGACCGATTCAATAAAAATGTAGAGTGAATATTCAGAAGAAATACCAAATATTCAGTCAAGCCTTTTAATTTAGAAATGTACTAAATCACTCTGGGTAATTGATTTATACATTTGAAATCTGTAGATGGTGATCTTTGAACTAGAATAGAATAGTTGCTACTGTACATCACAGCGTCAGACACGTCTTTATAGATGTCACAAGACACTTTACCCAATATTGATTCTACGCACACCATCTTATTATGTGGTCTTCGATGTCAAGTATAAAGGTGAATCCAAAATATTAAATAAAAATAAAAATAGTAACAATGAACAAGAGATTCTAGTTCTTTTCAAACTTTGAAAGGAATCTATTCAGATAAGATGTAAGAGTTTTCGCTATGATGTAATTTATTTTTAGGGCACATTGTTTTTTAATATCAGTCATACAATCCGCTAACGACCGTCAAGTCACTAAAAAAACCTTGTGCGTCTATTGCTAAGCTAACGGTAAAGACGCTGATACAGCAAAAATCTAATCTCTGTTTTAGAGGTAAATTTGAAAGTAATATCATTATATAATATGTCAATAACTACACATTTATTTTAAATATCATAGAATGAAACTCTTAAAAGGTTAATGAAAAATTCCACCGGATTATGAACTTGACTACTATCTTGGTAAATTTGGAGTAAATTTACTGTAGAAATTTGAAATAAATGATCATTAAATACAGTCATTATATGTTGCATACAGTAAAGTCTTTCCAAATTTACCATGATAGTAGTCAAGGTCTTTTCACTAACCTTTGAAGGATTTTTTTTAATTTATTTTTTAAAATGTCATAATTTACATATAATGACTATAGTTAATGATCATTTATTTCAAATTTCTACAGTAAAATTACATATATATTAGATAATATATGTATTAAATGATATCTTTATTATCAGTAACTCTGTCTGGAAGTAAAATAGACAGAATAAACATAATAACAAGATGACAAGATTTAACTTTGTGTTAATCTTAAAAAACAGAATGACTAAATCCTATAAAATCACCTGCAACGCTGCAAACAAACATCACTGACCTCTCACCTACTTCTCTGTGGCTGGAACTGTATCTTGACACCAACACAGCAACTGTTATTTCACTTTTATTCGTGACCAAAGCTCTTCATAGAGTTGATAAATCACACACAAACACCTGCAGGTTTCTTCACCTGAGCTCCTAGCTCTGCTAACACGTACCTTCTTCAGGGACTCCTTCAGGGCAAAGTGTTCTGCGGTGTATATTAAATGGTCACCGACGACCTCAGACCCTCCCGACGCCTCTTGTTTGGACGCAGAACTGCTGGACTCAGGGCGGGCAGCCAGCGGCGCGAATTTATAGACGAAACGGTTGTTTAGCAGCAGTTTGAAGGCTCCTCTGTGCAGCGCCATGTTTGTTGACAGCCAGCTAGCCTAGTGTACGCATGCGCATTGAGCGAACGCCCCCCCTGCACAAGTAGGTCAACAGCAACTGAACAAATAAGTTACAAATGCTATTTGTGATTTTATGAAAACACTTTTAAAACCGATAAGGTGATAGCCCTGAAAAAATCCTCAATACATTTACTTGTTCCTTTTAACTTTTTCATATTATTTGTAAGTCACGTTCTTATTTCAAATATCTAGTTATCACTACAGATATGTAATCGATACCATTATGTGTATTTACATCTGTATTACCTTGTTCCTCACACTTATTGACAAGACACATTGTTTGTTATCAACAAAGTTAACTTTTTTTTAAATTATTTTCTTTATTAACGCTTACTTGAAAGACAAAGCTTCTTATATATAAATACTTCTGATCTCTTCTTGGTGTAAGATGTACATGCAGTTAAGTAATAGAACCAGTTTCACTTTAACAAGCTTTTTTATTGACAGTTACTGTTTGCAAGAATGAAAATGAAAGCCCTTTGTGTACAATTATAGTGGAACCAGTGCGGTCAACCATTTGTCAAACAGATATCTAAGTACACAAATCTTCTCGTCGTTCACTCGGGAGCCTTTACACTTCAACACATGCATTTTCATTCTGCCAGTCTAGTCTTCTGAGCCATCCATTTTACGGATGAGAAAGATCGTTCACGGGTACTAACTTGACATGGGAAAGCTAAGCAGGTCCAGTCTAGCAAAGGACACAGCCCCCTTTCTCCTTAAAGGGGTTCTTCTCCTCTGAAATGCCTTTGACAAGAGTGTCCTCCTCCTCTCCTGCCTGAATATAGTCCTTGATCTCTTCACAGCATTTAGACGTCTGGAGTGAACAGACAGAGACGTGCACAGAAATTGATATCTTGGTCAGTGCATGGTAGGAAAAAAGTATTTTGACAAAAAGTATTAAAACGGGTTCAATACGAATGACTTACCAACCACCTCTCCAGTTTTATTTCCAACTTAAGTTGGGTTACTTCCATCAAAGCCTTATCTTTGTCCGTCAGGTCATCCACGTTGATCACCGGCATCGTCTGAGAAGAAGAATTAAGAATTGCATTTTATTTCCAGCAACATGTTTAACATCTAAATAAATAAGTAAGACTGCACTCACGGACACTTATGAACGGCACTTCTTCACCTTTGCAGACCCGCTGAAGAATCCTGCTCATCTCCCTAATCTGGGTTATAAAGTAATCTTAATAAATGACCCAAATCTTTTAATCTGATTAAAACAAGAGTCCACTGTCATCACAACTGCCTGCTTTTAAAAGGGACGGTGAATTAGAAGAATAAAAATAACCATTGATGTAGTTAAAATCAAGGGTTTTGTTGACTTGCTTTAAAGACATTATTCACTTTATTTTCTTTACTTTTTTTCATACACAGGACACTCGGAGTAGAGTCACAGTTCAGTAGAAATTAATCAGTGGCGGTAGATGACTTTTAAGGGAGATTTCTCAATAAACTTTTGACTAAAACATGGCCACCAGTGTCATCATTATTGAGGGACATAGTGTCATCGTCTAACTCGAATTCTCAATAAAAAAATGTGTCATGTAAAAACAAAACCAGATTTTAGTGTTAGGCACTAATAATCTAACATAATAATAGAAAATTAACGTATGATAAAATCAGAGTTAAAGTGAAAACGCTACATAAAATAATCAAAGCCGGGAGCAGCAGCAAAAGTGTTAGGTTCATGTTCAGTACATGTTCATAATTCTGACAGCAGATTGATAAATAAATATGTTTTTGGTCAATCATTTTTGTGTCTGAGATCCTGCCTGCATAACTCGATGTCCTGGACACAAGCAGGTTCTAAAGCAGACTTGGGCCCAGGGGCCACATGCGGCCCTTTGACTGTATTTATGCGACCCTCATAATGTCAAAGTATGATCATTTATAAATGGTTCTAATGCATTAAAAAGTGTATTTTGTATTTATTATTCATTTACAACACTTATTTACTCCCCCCCTCCTTTTTGTGTATCATTTTTTGAGTATATATTGATCCCTCAAAATATGTAAAGTTAGTTGAACAAATGTTTTTAAAACTCAAAAAATACAAGAATAAAATTGCATCTTATTTAGCTTAATAAATGTCACAGCCTAATGACGAATGTCCTTTTTTTTAGGGATTTTCTCATCTTTCTTTTTGCTCGACGGCCCCTTAGAACATTCATAGAATCTAATGTGGCCCTTGAATAATTTTAATTGCCCACCCCTGGTCTAAAGTGAGGGAAGGATGAAGCCGATCACCTTCTTAAAACTCTTCACTGGCTTCCAGTTTCTTTCAGGATCAACTTTAAAATTCTGGTTCTTACTTTCAGATCTATTCATGGTCAGGCTCCTCCTTACATCACTGATCTGATCCAGCATTACACCCCAGCTCGGGCTCTGAGGTCTGTGGATCAGAATCTACTGATGGTTCTGTGCACACGGTTCAGGACCAGAGGAGAGAAATCCTTCCAGGCTGTTGCTCCTAAGCTTTGGAACGATCTTCCTCCCTCTGTGTTTGATGATCTACTGATTCCTTCAAGAAACATCTTAAGACATTTTTATTTGTTCAGGCTTTTCCTTAATTTTCTGGAACTCCTGTTGTGTTATCAGTTTTATCTTGATCTTTAAAGTATATATTATAGATAATATAGTAGAATATTGTTTTGATTGTTTAAGCGCTTTGTTACCCTGGTCTGGAAAATTGCTATACAAATAAAATGTACTTACTTACTTCTGTCTATTGCAGTTGCAGCATACTACCACATGGTAATAAAGGAGTTGATGGTGGTTTATCAGAGGTGGTTGAAACATCAGTCGAGGGAGTTCGATTTTTTTCACTTCTGAGCTCTTAAGTGACACTTTCTTTCTTTGAATATGGTCTGAAGCCCACTCTGGAATGGAATAATTTAGGGATTCTACGATGACTACTGATGCCAACAGCATGAACCGTTATTAAAGTTCAAAGAAATGTCGTCATATTTTTCGACAGGTCTTTCTAATGTAATATGTATTCGATACACCACAAGGCTCATTCATTTATTCAGCTTATGGTCTTCAGCATCATCATCCTCAGCATCATCAGTGAAAGTCCCAGGATGACAGGAGAAACTCGGGAGAACAACGTTACTCACTAAGGAGTCGGGATGTTGCGCAAAACAGTGCGGCATGAACGACGCTCTCTGGCGTCACACGCACTCCTTGCGACTCATCGGAATGAGTCACTCACTCTCCGCCCCTGATTTCCCAGGAGGAAGACTTCCTCGTCTATAAAACTGCTGCTGGACAGAGAGAGCAACAAAAAGTCGACACCAAAGTTCAAACAATGGAGTTTTTTATCCTCGCAGTATTTGCTCTGTCGTGTCATTGCGCACTTGCGCTGGCTCCTAAAGGTATTTCTAGAAAGCTTTATGTAATTTATTGTTTTTTCAGTGTTAGTGGAGTCCGTGTGTTAATGTGTGTATGTGGTTCTTTCAGGTGTGTGTCTGCTCCCAGTGGAAGAGGGTCCGTGCAGTAGCGAGATTGTGAGATACTACTACAATACCTTGACACAGAAGTGCGAGGACTTCTACTACGGTGGCTGTCAGGGGAACGCCAACAACTTCAGGAGTTATCTTGAGTGTCAGAAAACATGTTTCAGGATACCAAGTAAGTCCTTAACACAAGTTTTAAAATACAGATAACAGTGAAATACATCTTTTTTTTTAGATTTAATGTGACATTCTCTTTATTTGTCTTCAGAAATTCCACAAATCTGCAGATTTCCCAGAGATGAGGGTCCCTGTCGTGCCCTCTTCAGCCAGTTCTTCTTCAACATGACCACCATGCAGTGTCAGCCCTTTGAATATGGCGGATGCGAAGGGAACTCCAACAGGTTCCAAGACCTCACATCCTGCATGGAATACTGCAGCCCAAGAAAAAGTTAGTGTTAGTTAGTTAGTGTTGATAACCATGTGATGGTTGTCGAGTCTTGAAAATGTTCACATATGAGTGACGTATTCACCGGTGTATATTCATTAACCCATATTTTAAATAGTTATATTTCCGTTCATAATATAGTATAAATAATCATATATTAATTTGGTAACATGTCACGTGATTTTGTGCAGTAGTGGTTCTAGTTTAATAGTTATTTTTGTACAGTTATCACCTCAGGATTTTTTTTTGGAACACATGTGACTCTATGATTGGACATCTTTGGCACATCATCTTAATCCAGGTGTTCCATTTTAGTGTGTCCTTATAGGCCACTAAATCACCTTTATTTCAACCATAATCGCTACATACATATATTTTTTAGTTTTAAATCTGATTTCAGACGTAATCCAATCTATCTTAAATTTATGTGTTTACATGTCCTTATAACGCATTATCAATCGCTCACACAACCCTGGCTAGAACATATAAGGGCTGAATCAAATGCCAGTTGTTTATTTACACCGGTGTAAATTCTAATATTTAATCATATGCTTCTCGCGGCGGCAGCTGTCTCCGCGGTGACAACCCCCCGGAAAAACGAAGCAGCATGTGTGTGTGTTAATATTCTGCATCTGAAACTTGAATGTTCTCTATTTTCAGCGGTGCCCGTGCTCTGCCTGGATCCTCTTGACACAGGCAGATGCTCCGCCTCCATACAGCGTTATTACTACAACACCGTTTCCAAAAAGTGTGAGGAGTTCATGTACACCGGGTGTGGAGGGAGCAACAACAACTTTGTGTCCAAGCAGAGCTGCACAGACGTGTGTGTCAAAGGTGAGAGTGTGAAGCCTCAGATGACTATCATTCCAGGGAAAACAAAGACATCCGAATTGGATAAATACAATCCTTTTTATATAATTGCTAGTTTATAAAGTACAGATAATGAAGAGGAACCAGAAAGGGTCATTACCAGTTGGCATTAGATATTCCGAACAACTGAAACCATTTCATCATGTCGTCGCAGTTAAACCTCCTCGCTCGCTGTGTGAATACTAATGATCTTCCCATTTTAAATCAGGCTCTAATCATTATCTTTCTGTTCCAGGAGGGAAAAAACACAGCTCCCAAATGAAAGGTCGTCGCATGAGGAAACGTAGAAACAATCGCATCATGTTCTTGCAGGCCTAGACTCTCGGGAAATGAAGCTAAATGTACAGAAAACTAACATTGACGGTTCTTAACTGTACATCCGCGGCAGGATATCCTAAAATGTGACTGTACGGTTAATGAAGACAAAAGAATGCTGGTCTACCTTTATCTGTATATATTGTATATAACAATTATTGTATGACATGAACTATTTAACTTGTTTTGTATTTTTTAATATGTCACAGTTTTATTAAACACCTACATTTTAGATGTGTTTCATATTTTTATTGTTGTCCAAGACTGAACAAGAAATCTCAGGTCTGATACTGAAACATTTCTCTTAAAAACCACAGTAATCTTGAATGGAAATGAAAACCTTTAATTTGAACATTAGCATTAGCTAATTAAATTTGTAACTTTTTTAATAATATAGCAACTGGAGAGACTTTTATTAAAGAGAAAGAGAGATTGAGATAATATATATATTTTTGTTATATATATATATATATATACAGTATATATATTTCTGACAGAAGGGTTACAGCAGACGATGCCAAAATGCAGCTGCCACGCTGTGTTAATCCACCGGACTGTTTTGAAAACTTTTAAGAGAGATTACTGCTAAATCATGCACTTAAAAGAAGGACGTTATGCAGGCTGTCCTAACTCAACCCTAGTTAATCTGTTTGTTGTTTTCACCTGCCCAAGAGATACATTCGGGAGAGGATTAATTCAATTTCCTGTGCAGACTTTCATTCAAATAAAATAATCAAGGACCAGCCAGAGGGTCCAACCATGTCTAGAAGTTGACAGAGCACACTTATGAACCCGTCATCACTAATTTACAGAGGTCAGAGGTCAATGAAGATCTGATATGACTAACCTTTTTTTGGTTGATTAAATAGGTCAAAGTGAAAGTGTCTCTTGTTCTCAAGACAGTGACACAACATCATTTTCCATCAGATACTATGAACAAAAAAAAAGACTTTTTACTATTTTAATTATCGTATATTATTTCAATTATTTTTAAAAGTATTTTAACTTTGGTTTATATATATTTTTTTCTCCTTTATAATTTCATTTCATTTTTATTTTTTTCTGGCGGTCTCAAGTGAAGTTTATCTTAGGCACCCCCTGGCGGTGGATGTATTTTTTTTTTTTCAAAGATCAGACCATTAGAGATTTCAACACATGAAAATACAAGGCAGTGTAGAGTCCTTAAAAATAAAATATCTATATCTCTGCAAAACAAACAATGTTAAGTGTTTTTGGATGCTGAGGTGTTACTCATATGTTACTATGATTGGTATTTATAAAATAAATAAATAAGAAAGCAACCGCATGATTGGATTCCTCTGGTAAATGACCTTTGTTGTTTTATTTTACAATATAAAAAGAACATGATGACAAAATGTTGACATCTATACATAGAACCTATTTTTACATACAGCTTTACACACAAAAACACATATACATTATTTATGATTCACGATACGAGTTGTACCAGGGCTTCAACAGTGAGTGAACGTCCTTCTCTCTGTTAAAAGGATGAAGGTGTAAAAGATATTAAACTGAAGAACACTAGTCTTGATCTTTGCCAAGAGGTACAGATGTACAGCTATATCTACATTATAGACAGAGAGACATTGTTTTCACATTGAAATATAAATAGAATTTGGTCGTTCACCGGGATTAAAATGAAACATAAGAACCGAGCAGCATATAAATACAGGGATGCATTTATTGGAGGATGAGTCTCTCTCAGCTGTCAGAGCCTTCGCTCTGTATAATCTGCAGACATTCATGTCAGAGGACTCTGGCTCCGAGGCGAGTTAGCTAGACCTGACATGGCTTCAAAACTTCAAGAACATCCATCAGCATCTGCGTGGTGAAACATGAGGTCATCCCTTCATGACCCCCAAAAAACAAATGATTGATGTGTCTGGCAGGAACAACCTGGACCGCTTTTCACCGACCATCTGTTTGCCAAACTCATGTTGCGCTTGCATAATTACAGAAGTCAAATCTCTGCATCATGGCTCCTGGGAATACGTCAAAAGCAGAAGATTGATTTTTAATGTTCGCACATTAATTATAAGCAGTGGTTGTTCTCATGATAGACCTACAGGTGCTTAACAAATGTACAACCCTAAACACATTTGCAAAGTCTATAAAAAGATTAAAACTCTGATGCATACTTATAGAATCGTGAAAATAATTTACAAATTCCCCTCAAAAAACTACAAACTTAGAAATGTACAACAATGTACAACACTGTTCAGACTCCAAACCAAACTCTAAAAACGTACAACTCTAGGACAAATTTAGAAACTAAATAATCTAATTTAAAAATTCTTAAACACATTTAAAACAGTTTAATTTACAAACCATTGAAACAAATCATTCATATATGAAACAATTTAGAACTCTGAGACAAATTTAGAAACAAAAAAAGGCAAATTTACAAACTCTAAAATAAATGTAAAAAACTCTTGTTGAACAAACTCATTAAACAAATATCTAATTTTATTTTCTTTATTTTGAGTATGTCATTTTTTTCCAGGCTTCGTAAATATGTATGAATGGTTGTCAATCAGTTTTGCACTTCCCAGCCACCATAAATATATTATATATCTATATCAGAGATCTTATAGAATTTCAGCTCTCAGTGAAACTTCCATTTTGCTTGAACAAGTACTTACAAACCATTATTTTTTGTATTATTAATTATTATCTCTGCCAGCTAATAAGCTTATCAATAATATTTTATAAATGACAATACATTTTTTTTGTAACTTGTAATCTACATACAATTAGTTAAAAAGAGCTAAGCTAGCAAAACAGAAGATTGTCTTCAAACCAACAAACAGCAAAACACAGAATTTTCAAAAAGACAAAAAATGTCAGATGATTGAACAAAACAATAAAAACAATGCTATAAATTAGGACTTTAGGGTGATGGAGTGAGACTATGGAGGATGTTAAAAAAGACAGAGAAGGTGAAAGACATAAAAAAAAGAAACAATCATTTCAATAAAACTGCTAATAGACCATCAAATAAAAACACTTAAATATATATGTGCAACAAAAGAGCAGTCAAAGCAGTGAATAATGGAAAAATGAGAAACCAACAAAAGGAATTGATGAATATTGATTATCATCCTCATGTTTCATTCCCTAAGTGACCCTAGTTGTTGTAAATACATAAAATTCCATGAAGCACACAAACAGTCCAATTTTCCATGCCTCTAACAAGCATGTTTATACATGTTGAGCTGGATGGCAAATTCACTCTGGCAGTGTATTACTCATTCAAACTCTTCTCTTCAAAACTGTCCTTCTTCATCAAGGCTGAGCTGATTAGCTGCCCCGAACAGCTGATTGTATTTCTCTCAGGCGCTGACGAGAAATGCTTTCAAATGGAATGAAAAAAAAAGGAAGTCGAATTTTCTTCTTCACCTGTGTGATTGTGCTGCTCGCTGGAGGTGGAGTGGTTCAGATCTCAGAGAATGTAAGATAATTAGTGAGCGGAATGATGACAAAATGGCCATTTTATAGTCGTTAAAGAGAATTCAGGACCGCATTTTATCATCACAAACTTGTCCAAGCTTAATTACCTGATAGTTATTGATATGATAAAACCCATAGATTAGAATAAAGGACCAGATACTAGTGCAAGAACTCCTGACTCTCTGGTCTCCTCCAACAATTCAAAAACAAACAGAGATTGAGTACTTTAAATTGTCTATAGGTGTGTGTTTGTCTCTTTGTGCCCTGTGAAAGGTGGGCGACCTGTTCATGGTGTCCTCCGCCTCTCGCCCTAAGTAGCTGGGATTGGCCCTCCATGAACCTCCACTATAAGAAAAGGAATGTATGATCATTTAAAACGCAACTGTGCCAATAATTATATGAATACTTAAAAAAAGATCATTTACAATAGTAATCACTGGCAGCGTAAATTATAAATTGGTCAATCTTCGGGATTAAGTAGGCGATTACTTGATGCCTTATGCTTTCTTAGACATGCTTTTAGTTATTATTTGACAGCAACATCAATCGACAAGTGACAGTTTGATACATGTCCTCCCATTAATTCCTTACATTACATTTTGAAACAAAATATGTCTGTATAAGAAAAGAAATAAAATATATTTTAAAAAGAAACCTCGTTTAGGTAATGTCATTAAAGAAGAAAACAATGAAACAAGCAAATCCCATAAATAAAAGGTAATTTTTACTCATAATGTATAATATATAAAAACACAAGTTTTTTTTGTTTGTGTTCTTTTGCATTTACGTGGTGTTGGAACGTTTGATTCAAGCCTCTAGGAATCTTTTCTAGAAAAGCCTGAACAATTTCAAATTATCAACAATACACAACCATGTGGATGTTTTTTTATTGATTTGATTAGATTTATTTTTTATAATAAATCATTTCTTATACTCGGAGTCCATAAAAAACAATTCCTGGATAAAAAAGTAATTGAAAACCAGTCCATTGTTTGTGCTAACACATAGACAAGCAGTGAAAACGTGGCAGATAAATGTAACCTCTTTCAGGTAAAGACATAATATATATATATTTGTATTGCAAGAAAGTGACTCAGTACGATATCAAAGTATCAACATTTTCCACACTGTGCAATCCCTCCCTTAGGCCTGTGAGCTCATCCGGGGATATCTTTCAGTCTCCAGCTCACAGGCAGCAGAAAACAAATGGAATTGTTCCTGCAGAATGAATCTGGATCAGATAAAAAGACACACAAGTATGTGATCGGAATTTCATTATAGAATTGTCAGTTGAGTAGTGGATTTTGACCAGATCGACAATTTGACACATTTGATACAGTAAAGCACTGTTTAGCAGTTTTCACATGAAGAACTAAGAGACTTTTAAGTTAAAATTTGAAAAAACTAATTGACTTTATTGTTTTTGTAAACAAATGTACATGCTGTATTTGGCAATGTTGCAGAGTTTCACAGTTACACTCTTCTGACACAAGGGGTCGCCAGAAACATTATTTAACACATACATATTGTTACTTTAACAAAACTATACCGTATTTTCCGCACTATTAGGCGCCCCGGATTATGAGGTGAACCTTCAATGAATGGCCTATTTTATAACTGTTTTCATAAATAGGGCGCAGCGGATTATAAGGCGCATAGAATTGGTTGCGTTATACATCCACTAGATAAAGCTGTGCTAAGGGGAATGTCAACAAAACAGTCAGATAAGGTCACACTTTTCTGACAAATCCGTTCACTTCGATGCTAACGATGTTCAAATGATGTTTAAAAGGCTTCAAGCAGCAGAGACTGGTGTTGTGAGCAGACAAATGTTGAGGGCGTAGCAGTGAAGTTGAGCGCGTGTATGACAGCTAGAGAGCACTTGTATGACATGTTGAACGCACGTCTATGGTTGAGCGTGCAGCAGAGTGATTTTGCGCAAAAAAAAAATGTTTTGAGGTTACAAACACCAAGACACACTCGCTCAAACCGATGGCAGTAATATCACTCAATAACCATCCGCCACGATGTGACATACGTCGTTAATCCCACCCTGTGATGACGCAATAACGTAATCCCGCCCACGGCGTGTCGGCTCAGTCATGAAAGTGTTTGTAAACAAGTCATCCACCAGGTAATGTTCATATATAAATGAGGTGCTCTGGATTATAAGATGCACTGTCGTTTTTTGAGAAAATTAAAGGCTTATAAGTGTGCCTTATTGTGCGGAAGATACGGTAGTTGTCAAAATATTCATCAGTTTTAATACGGTCCTCTTCTTACTACCACTACTTCTGCTGCTCTACCAACACCAACTATAACTTCTAACTTTACAAAACTCCCATCATTACAAACATGTGAAAGAATGTACTACTTCATTTAGTACGCAGCTGCTCGAACGACATTTTTTCTAAAACAAAGTCACTTGTTCACTGTTTACCATAAACAGCACATATGAATTGCGCTACATAAACAAAGTCATGTGAGTTTTTGTGGGTTCGCCAGTTTCTGTTTTAGCTTCTCGTTAGTTTCCATTAATCACAGTTGAGGAAGTATGAAAGCCTTCATCAAAAGCTGCGTCTCTGCTTCAAATATGTTCTCTATTGTGCCTAATTAGCAGAACACACAGCGGCCTTTGACCTTTCATGCTAACAACCATCTCGCCTCGTCCAAAATATAATTGCACCCCTTCAAGCCAAAATATGAATCATTGAATGCCTATTAAATTCAAACTGTGCATCAACACCGGTGACGCCGGCGACGAGCTCACGTGGCTTCTTCTCCCGCATCATTATCCCTCACATCCAAAGTCGTTGAGTCTCACAAAGCTGCGGCCATTTTGCTCTTTTATATGCCTCCCTTCGTCAACACTGAGCCGTAATGAGGGGGTTTCTGAAGGACGAGTGCCATTCCATGGATGTGGAACTCCACATGGCTGCATGACAGCGGACAGATCTCCGATCAAAGACTGCTGGAAGGAGTTTCCTCTGAATAGGGTCAGATGGATTTGTGTTCCCAGCTAGAGGGGACCTAGGAAATTGTAAAACCAAATCAACTATTTGTGACTAATAAGTATACAAATAAAATATTCAAATATATATTAAAATATAATAAAATATATATTCTTTCTGAGTGGGGTTTGTTGGATTGGAGTTGTGTGGGTTAACTCCAGGCACACTTTTTTCACTCTTGATGCTTTCCCCTTTGAATTTGAATTTGTTTCAAAGAAATCTTAAAATATCATGTTTACACAACTATGTTCTTTATAATGGAATGCTTTCCTCATTTCCTGATTTATATTTATTTCACACTACAGTTCACATTACAGTTCCCTTTTGCTATTTCATTCATTTATGCAATCCCAGTTTCTGTCTTTGCAATTGTTCTTATTCTCGAAATGAACACAAAAATATTTTACATTTGTATAATTCAAAACATAATTTTGTCATTACCAAGTACTTATAATTCACATCTAAAACAAAAATAGACAAATGCCTTTGGCTGTTTTTATTTATTTATTTAAACATTTAATAAAGAATAAATAAAGTATCGATGTACATTTTAAATAGTAATTGAAAATATACCTAAAGAAACATAATGTAATCAACCTGTCATAAACCAATGTAACGGTAAAGTTAAAAAATTAGAGAAACTATAAGGACCAAAAACACAACAAATATCTCTGATTTTAAGTGACGTCTCTATGGCTACTGAATTGGGTAAAATATAATAATGTAATGATAAATGCTTAGACCTGACTTTTTAAACATTATTGTCATTGTTAAAGCAAAATATTTGACAGTTAATGTTATTCACATATATGAAGGGAATCGTGGTGAATAATGGATTCTCTGGACTTCCTGATATCCCGCCTCCCTGCTGAATAAAAGTCTGATGCCACTGTTTTCATATCCCGTGTAATGTTTCCTCACACTCCGATAATATGTCATAAATATGCAGCAACATGCGCTCGCTATTGTATTTGTATGTAAGCCCAGGTTTGTGAATGCAGGTGCGCACAGGAAGAGAGATTAATACTAAATTTCCGCTGACAGGAAGTTTGGATAAACAGCTGGATGTGTTGTAATTAGGTTCAGAGTGAAAACTGAGGACAAGCAGAGAACAGAAATCCTTCTTTTTTTTTTTTACAGCCACTAATGACTCCCTTTCTCTCTAAATCGCTCAAGATCAAGTCTTAAACACAATTGTCATTCAAGTTGGTTATTAGTTTATAACAATATAAACTCATTTCCCATAACGTTTCAATACATCACACATATCTGCAGTTAACATTTACCAGGAAATGAAAAGACACTTAACAGTCTTCCTTAACTCTAAAAATGTACTTTACCTATTTATATATATACATAAAAAAAAGTATGAAGCTTTTCTCCTCTTGTGAAAATTGAAGTTTCAAGCAACCAGCACAAACAGGAACAACAGAGAGATGCACATCCTCTTTTTTTCTTTTAAGGAACACGGCTCAGGGTTTATTTTCGGGCTTCGTCTAAGAAAACAGAACGTTTGGTTGAGTGCCTCGGAGCACTGAGATTTGCCGTGTGCTGCATGTATTTTTGTAGAATCCAGACCTTCAGTATATAGTAAATACTAAGTGGGTTCTTACTTACTGCATATAGCCAGTGATACACATCTGGTGATGGGATAGAACTAGCAACCCTCCACTCTACATGTATAATTTAGTGATCATCCCTGAAATGTGTATCGTTAGCCTGAAAATAAAAGCCAAATAATACCCTTGTCCTTATTGTAATTGTATAATAACAACCTGATTATATAATCAAGTAATCTTATCTAAAAACCGATTTTCCGCACATTGTTACTGGCCCGCTAAGTGGCAGCCTCTTGACACTGGATCTCAGCGATTTTGCTACAACATTAAAGGGTTCTTCTCAAACAAGCAGAGATAATTGATGACAACAATTCATGTGGATGGAGGGAATAAAGTGTCAGACAGATGTGACATAGAGACAATGTACTGTTGAGTTAATGATGTCTTTGTGTTAAATAATTCAGTTTTTTTTGGCTCTGTTTTTATTTACTTTCTTGAAAGATTTGGTCCATAAAATTAAATGTAGATCATCATGGCATTAGTTTGAACAAAATAAAGAAAAAGCTACAGAAATAAAGAAGCTTTTAATCAATACTTTATATAAATCAACATGTACTGTAGTGTATAGGAAGCGGAGAAAAAAAAAAGAAGCCAACAAACATTTACATGCAATCATTCATATCCCCTCTAAACTTAAGTTGAATTTAATAAACACATTTCATGACACATTTCATAGTCATATATATTTTTGATTAAAAAACAGATATATATGTTGAGTTACATTTTTGGCAAAATCATTTTTTGTATATTAAGTGTAATTACTCTACCCTAGAATTTTACAAAAATATATAAAATATACAGTAGTTCAACTAGCAAGTTCAGGCAATGTAGTTTAAGACTTCTTAATAATTCTGGTAATATAAAATGTGAAATGTGTGTGTGATAGTTCCATAAAGCGAAGCAAACATCTGATTGTAAAAAAAAGTTATATCATTTTCTCTCTTTAGTTCAAATTACGTGGATAGAAACATATAAAAGTGACTTAGTATAAGACTTAGGACTTAGCGAGTCCCCCTTTACAATACCAGAGGCATTTTGATTTGTTTTTCTAATGGAGTGTGTGTTCAAAATATAGAACCACCCATTTTCAGAGTGTAAATTATCTATGACTAATGAAATAAAAATCAAGATTGTATGTTTTTTTGTTGTTGTTATATTCTACCTATCTATCTCTTTTTTTTCTGGAAGAGTTCAGAGATTCAATTCAATTCAATTCAATTTTATTTAAAGTGTCTTATCATAACAAAGTTATCTCAAGACACTATACAGTTGAAATAAGACTATAGTTGATTAAGGAAAAATAGATCCCAGCAATTCAACAAAGAGCAAGAAGCGAAACACTGTACAGTGAGCTGTACAGAGATGCTTATTTCATTAGTATTTATTTCTTAATGTTGTTATTATTTATTTCCTTTTTCTCTGTGAAGGGTTATTTGGTTTTGTGTAGCTTTCTGGAAAAAAAAAAAACTTTTTATGTCAGGCGACACTGATCGTCACACTTTTTCTGTTACAGACTGACCCCGGACCCCCATCAGAGAAGTGAAAATCATGTGGCCCTCACAGGAAAAAGAATGGGGACTGTAGACTATTTTGTAGTGTGTTATTTTTGACTTTAAATGTTTTTTTTTTATTTAATTGAGAAATTTTGCCACAATGAAAACATTTTATATGGAGGCTGTGGGTCAAAAAATAATTGTCTATAAGACTTTGAACATAGTTGCTCTAAGTTTGTCTCTAACATTAGAGTCATACAATAAAGTATTTTGCTGTCACTTGTATAGATATTTTTATTAATAAATTGGGCCAATAAATGTGTCAAAAGACAAGCTCAAAAGATGCATCTTCGTGCGTCTCACACACATGGATGACAGAGGAGGAGCCAGCACGCGCACACACGCACACACACGCACGCTCCACACGCTCCTCCGTGGATCTGGGAGTCAGTTGGACTCTCGTGGATTTCCAGCGCGCAGTCAGCCGCGGCTCACACACGCCGTTAACTCAGCTCGTAAAAAGCGGACACTCGCTGGAGCTCAGGCTCGTGGTGAACGTGCGAATGATATTTATCGAGCATTTTACCGCCATGCAGGAGAAAAAGTTTCGCTCTAAATAAAGAGAGGCGAGCGCGGAGTCAGGACGGAGGAAGCTCCATCCTCACAGAAAACATCTTCAGAAAGGTAAGTCTTTTTTTTATTTTTATTTTTTATCATATCCCTCATTCAGTTTATAACATCAACTTGAATACTTCTCATCCCTCCTGATGTTCAGTGTTTAGTTGGAAAAAAACGCACATTAATTCAGGAGAAGCAGTTAAATCTGCTGATTCACAACATTCACTAAACTGTTTTTATTGAATATGCATATTTATTACCAACTAGTTCATCTGTCACGTGACCTATATTGTACACCATTCTTTTATGATGCTTGTCTTTTTCCTAAATATATTTAATGACCCAACCCTACAAAATTAGCATAAAGATGGATGGATGGATGGACAAATTATCTCTTATCTTTTCTTCACTTAATTAGGATTTATTTCAATATAAAATAATTATGCATTGTATGTGTTGATTTAACAATGATGAAGATGGTTTATCTGCAACCAAAAAAATACTTTTATCTTCTCCAGTGATGACATGTTGGATTGGCTGTTTATTGCCTGTTGTCGTTTTTTGTGACATTGATTGATGTGTGTGTCTGGTTGTGTAGTAATGGGGAGTACATTTAATAAACTCTCTGCTAAGAGAGCACGAGCATGTAAAATGGTCTCTTGCTTTCTTTTATATCTGTGTCTGCTCTCCCTTTTCCCTCCTTCCTTTTAGTCATTTCTCGCTGTGCTGTTTTTTCCCTCTTCATTCCAACCCTCTTTGATCTTGTTGAATGTTGTTTAAAAAAGGAACTTAAATTTGTTTATATAAGAGAAAGGTTTGCACATTGATTGACATTTTTTTCTTTGGTGTAAGTCAAAGCAGAAATATTCCCGACAAGTAAATTCTTTTTTAGCATCTTAAAGGAAACCAAACTCTTGCCAATTTTTTTTTTTCGGTAGCTCTTCATCCTAATAATCAGATAAATGAGACATTAATTTATTATTAAGATAAATTATTCCTCCTCACGCAGCAGAAATAAGATTAGCCACAAATCTCCGTGAATTGTAACCGCTCACTTCAGCATCCCATAATAGCGTAAAGCCTGCCTCGAGGAGATCATCGGGAATCTTCTTTTTTTGGGGGGGGATTCCTGTGTGTGGACGTAACTGTGTCTGGAGCTACCGCCGTGTCAACTGGGACTCAGTATCAGGCAAGCATGAGTGGAGTGGCTCCAGCGAGGAGATATGAGTCAGATCGGCGTGCAGAACTGACATTTATAGCAACAGACAGAGAGACGTGGGGAGGGAAGGGATGCAGGCCGACCCGTCTCCATGGCTCAGACCAGGATTGGGGTTGGCTGCTCTGTGGGGGCTCAGATAAGTTGGTCATTCATCATCACACAAACTCTAACCGGTCCACCTGCCTGCGTGTCCGTCCAGACAGAGACGAGTGAGCAGGCGAGCGGCAAATGTGCTGCCGGTGACAGTGAAAGGCAGAGCGAGGCTTTAACAGACAGATTGAGAAGAGCCTTAGGTGAAGACAAAAATGTTCTTGAATGGCTGCAGTGGAGGAAGAGTGTTTACACACATGCAAGCACACACTAGCTGCTTTAAATGGTTGGTGGATGAAGAATGCTGAGTCATCACAAACTGTATTTGCGTCGTATTATGGAAGACGACTCCACAGAACTGCATATATTAGTAAACTCCGGGGGACGTTTGGGAGTAATAAACATGAGATGATTAAGGAAATCTATCTCTGTTTTTGGGTCTAAATATGCCAGGTCCAAACTATCAACAAGCAAACAAATCAGAATTTAACTGGAGCATATAAATATAACATTAGTCAAATATATACAAATAGTAAAGCAATGAAGGGAGAGAATAGAAGTCATGACGATCCAGACTTCTGGCGTCTTAATCAGGACTAGGGTTGCTTTAATCATAATTATTTTTTATTTAAATTTTAATCTGAATATTTAATGGTAAATTCTACATGATCTTTGCGAAAAAAAAAATTATTTTTATTGCATGCATTAAAAAAAACACATTATTTAATTGACTCATGTAAAAAATGCAAAATTAACAATTACCTTAAATGATAAATAATTGCAAATACTATTAAAAATAATGTAATTAACAAATTATTGTGACATTTTCATGCCATCTCTGTTGGATTCTTTCTTTTATTCTTCTGACATTGCATGGTTTGTTCTTTTAGTTTTTTTAGACCTAAGTGGCATGAGGTTATCGCTTCCACTTCACTCTATTATTCATTTGGTATTTTAGGCAGTTTAATAAAGTGTGATCCATGTGGTCGCCCCCTACTGGTTGGCTGACTGGAGCTGGATTAGATTGCAGCGAAGCCACATTTTAAATCTAAACATCAAAGACATCCAGGATTGAAGCCGGAATCCCGATCGTGATTAAACATTGATGAATATTTCAATCCTAATCAGGTTTTTAAACAGACTGTTCTTTTATTCATTAACTGTTAACATGACTGATGCAGTCCATTGTGTGAATTGATTTTGACCAACATTATAAATATGTAAATAAATAAAAAAAATGACAGAACCTTTTTTCTTCCATTTTCTGTTGACTTGAATGTGTGATACAACTAAGGGTACATTTGTTTAGAGTTTCCACGTTATCTTGATAAATACTACAGTGCTTTTCCATCTGTTAGTCACATCATTAAATCGACCAGCATTCTAGTTGAAGAAAAATGTCACATAAAAGTAGCTAAAATGCTCTCTATAAAATCCTGTTAGTGGTACTGGTCACAACATCACAGTGCTGCACGATGCTTTAATGACAAAATCCTGTAAGAGTATGAAACGTTTCTTACAATCGTCTCGTCTCAATCTTTAAATAATGACACCAACGTTAATATCACTGTCCTGTGCTGAGATCCAACACCGTCACAAGCCTTTTTTTGCAGCGCGTTTCCTCAGCTCCGTGGCGAGCGACTCGCTCTCTTGTTCAGCAAAGCCTGCGAGTGTAGCCGAGCAGAAATGTTCCAAGAAGCTGCATAATTTAACGTCTTACATTTGGGCTTAGCAAGGCATGTGCATACCAGGATGTGGTTTAACCTTTTCGATTACATGACAGCCGAGTGGTCCACAAGCCAAGGTCATGCCTCCTCATTTCATGTAACTGAATTATGGCCTGACCGACTCCCGGTCAGATGTCGATTGGCGTTTGAAGAAACGATGATGTCGCCGGACCTTCCGAGCAAGCTGCTTACAAGATGTGGTCAAGGTTAATTGTTGCAATGGGTTCAGCAGCTCCATCTGTAATTCCACTTTGTGGTCACATTAGTTTTATTTAAGGTCCACTCTTTGCTTCGGAGGAGTGGAGCCTCCATCATGAGATTTGATTTCAGCACCTCGCACGAGCAGTTAGCTGTGTCTTGTTAAGCCGTTTACTCAAGTGAGGCTGAACGAGGGAGCGCTCGAAGGGAGGGACTCTTGAAGCATTCTCCTGATTTGCACGCTTGAGAAAAAAAAAAAAAGTCATCTTCACGATACAACATGGAACGATTGACGCTTGAAATTCAATGTCAGGAGGGGAGGCCCGTCAACAAGGGGGTGCCGGAATGATGCGTAACAAAGATGGATGGTTTTTATGAACCTTGAGAATGTTCACGTGTGCGACCCTGACACGCTACTGGCATGTAATACATCAATTTGTTGAGTAGCTACTTACGCCCGCGAACAGCTCATGGTCAGGCTGGCGTGCCCTCTCACTTCAGCCGTTGGTCTCGTACGTTCACCCCCAGAGAAACGATTTCTCACCTCCTCAAACACACCGTTTCTCACTGTTGACATGTATTAACTGGCAAACGCATTCACACGCCTCTGGGTCCCTCGCCTCGCTCCCATTCAAAGGTGCCATTTTCTTTTGTGTCTTTCATTTTTTGTCCTTAATGAATAGTGAGTCTGAGCAGCCACCATTCGCCTCCAACCCTTGAGTGGGCTTACAGTAGTTGACAGACAGCCAGCAATTCTCTTCAAGCGCAGAATTCTTTAGATATTGATTCAGAACTGTTGCAAACTCAATATAGATACCCAGGAGTATGTAGAAAAAATACAAATACTATAAAGGCATAATAACATAATAATAATACTACTCATTGAGGAGACTTGAAATATATATATATATATATATATATATATATATATCTATATAGATATATATACTTAAAACATGTTAAACAAAATAAATAAATAAAAAGGTAAACGTTTTTACTTGCAGATAATGAATAACCCAATCACTTATTTATCTTTTAACTTGGTAACAAACGAAACAAATGCAGCTAATACTACTTGGATTGCATTGTTTTTCAAACAGCTGAATTAAAGTCGGTTGTACCGTGCTTAATCTATTCACCTTATGTCCAGAATTTACAGTGACTAGAAGAAAAGACATTTGGGTTGCATCTGCCAGATACAGCCTACTATCTGTGGCTAAAAGCTAATAACAGAATCAACATCAGGCAGCAAGTTAAAATGAGTTAGTGCAGACTACAGTAACGTGCTAGCCACGGCTTATAGCTAATAAAACAATTAACATTAATTTAGCAGCAAGATATACACCTTTAGTGCTGGCTACAGCAGCGTGCTAGCTGCGGCTAATAGCTAATAACTAGTGATGAGCTGATGAAGCTTCATGAAGCAGTGTCATATTTTTCAGAGGACAGTAGGGGGCGCCCTCATCTTAAATATGATGTAAGGTTTCAATAGATGGATTATGGAGCAAAGACTGACATCTAGTGGACTCAGGAAATAATACACTGCTAGCTGCGGCTAATAGCTAATAACACAATAAACATTAATTTACCAGCAAGCTATACGCTTTTAGTGCTGGCTACAGCAGCGTGCTAGCTGCGGCTAATAGCTAATAACTAGTGATGAGCTAATGAAGCTTCATGAAGCAGTGTCATATTTTTCAGAGGACAGTAGGGGGCGCCCTCAGCCTAAAAATGATTTTAATAGATAGATTATGGAGCAAAGAGTGACATCTAGGGGACTCAGGAAATAACACACTGCTAGCTGGGGCTAATAGCTATCAACATTAGGCAGCAAGCTAACAACAGTTAGCACAGACTACAGTAATAACACAATTAAAATGAATTGAGCAGCAAGATAATCGCAGTTAGCACAGATGACAGTAGTGTGCTAACTGCGGCTAATAGCTTATAACACAATCAAAATGGATTGAGCAGCAAGATAAATGCAGTTAGCGTAGATGACACTAGCGTGCTAGCCACAATTAATAGCTAATAACACAATCAACAGTAATTTAGCAGCAAGATAAACACAGTTAGCGGGTACTACAGTAGCGTGCTAGCCACAGCTAATGGGGTAAACTACTGTCATTAATGTCAGTGTTTTAATATTGACATTTTGACAGCTCTAGACTAAGCTTATATCCAAAGTAAAACAAGTCTGGCAATATTTTAGAGAGAAATAATAAATAGATAAGAATACATAAGACTAATTTCACGAGATAGCTCAGGCTGAACGTCTTATTTGGCTCCTTAACCCCCTTTAACAAGCCATTTCCTGGTGATAGACAGAAGCACTCACCCACTCACTTCATTCTAATGATATCCACCAGAATACCACCTTTACACATCTACCTGGGAATTAATGAACAGTTTCCATCATCTCATGCTGGTACACATTAGACTGAAAAGTATTTGATAAATTCCAAGCATGCAAAAAAAAAACATTATTCAGTATAAAAAAACAACGTGCGGTTAACAGAAACTATCAAATGTTAGCTGGTGGAGAGACTCCAATTATCTTGCAAATGTCAATACGCTTCTAATACCTGCTGTCAGCATCATATTTCTAATATAGCTGACCTTGTTCAGCAGCGTGTCATGTTACGTATGTATTTCCCCCCAATAAAGACAAGTGTCTTGCTATAATGTCTGGACCTTCTTACGTCTTTTATTTGATCTGATTGATTATCTCTGAGCAGAATATGACCTCACTTGTTTTGTTCATGTGCTCTTAATCCTTGTCCTCCAGACTTTGTCCTTGAAGTCATGGTCAAGATCCTCCCTTGTCTTTATTCTAAACATCGTCTCCCCCAGATACAACAGAACAACAACAACAACAACAACAACAATAATAATAATAAAAACAGATAAATACAGTAAAACACCGTTCAAACACATTAAAACAAAAAATGTTGAATTTCTTAATTTATTATTACTAATATTTATTTAGGGTGCAAAGTGTTACCTTGTGACATTTCTCTTTGGGTTTGTATGTTCTCCCCTGTGTTGCGTTGGTTTACTCCGGGCACTCTGGTTTCCTCCCTCAGTCCAAAAACATACAGAGGTTGATCAGGAACTTGAGGAAATGTCCGTATGTATGAGTGCGTGTGTGAATGCAAACACACAAATTGACTTAAATGATCATGTCATAAAAAGTTTTATTCAACAGTATTTTACAGTTTCTTGTTGAATTATGCTTTTAAAACTTAAAAGTACTTGCTGAAGGCCACATCTGTATTATAGTCTTCCAAGAGGAAATAAGAGAAACATTTTTTCAGGAAAATGAAAAGTTTTTCATATACTAATAAAGAAGTATTAATAATATAATTTAATTATTATTTTAAAGGAATTTCCAACCTTATATCCATCAAGTTTTTTTCTCTGTGCATTCTGATTAAATCTTTGGAAGAAAATAAGAAAAAACTTTAGAATTAATATAAAAAAACAAGAAATGCATAAGTGTCACATTTGACCTTTCTGAAGAGCGCCCTCGAACACAAACCCCTGGCGGCAGTAATTAATTTATCTCTACTATTTCCCTCCAAGGGCAGCTCTGTGTGCTATGAGGCATCAGTAATACAGACTTATTACTACATCCCCAGACTGCCATCGATTTCCTTTGAAACTCTCTGTTGCTTCCCTCCATTGAGTGCAGCAGCTCCGTCTGTGACTCACGGGTCGCGCCATAATAGTAGGTGTAATCGCCTGCCATTTAAGTTTCCACGGTGATTGGTGTCAGTCGGAGAAAGAGATTTAACACAACCTGCACAGCGAGTTATTCGCCTTCCAATATCATTTTATCTACTTTTTAAAGTGTTCTGGGCTTTATTGAAGCACCTAAGTCATTATTAATAATGACAATTCAACATGTTCTGGAGTGAAAATGTATCCCACAATCACAATCTGTAGAAACAATGTTTTAAATATTAAAGAATGGAAATAATCAGTGAAGCTCAAAACATGTTTTCTTTAAATAAGCAGATTTGTGTCTTTCACTCATCATTACTATAATCTTTCATTATTATTTGTAATTGTATTAGGAGTACTGTAGTAGCAAAATATTACTATTAAAAATAAGTATAAGCTTGATCAGAGTGATATGTACATGGATAGATAAATATTTAACAGGCATAATAATACTTACTTACTTACTTAGACTTTATTAATCCGTCTGGAGATCTCCTTAGGGAAATTGAGTACCGTATAATATAAAGTATCACAATATTATATGGAAAATCACCAGTTATATAATTATTAACATTACTAAAGAAGCAACGTATCCCTGTTCTTGTAAAAATCCTATACGTAGTTTTAAAGATAACGTTTCTACCTCCCCTAGCATCATAAACGTGTAACTACAACTTCCTAAATTATTTGATTCATCATTGTCATTTTACTGCCTGAATATTTGTATACGAGACATGTAAATAAAATTGTTTTGCCAGTTTCTGGATTTATCTTCATGGGAAGTTTAAAAAAGGTCATCAGTACTTCCTATAAAAACAGTTTCTGACCCATTGCTGTAAAGAAAATTGGTGGTCACATGACAGTCACAGGCTATCTGGGTGGGTCATCCAGACCCAGGTATGTAGTGAAGATCATTATTAAAATAATAGTGAGATACTTTTAACAAGTCATGGTTGTTTAAAATCAAACCCATCACAATACAGAAACGTTTCCAAAATGTTACGTACTGCTGCTTTAATATCCAAGGTTCTGTTTAAGGGATTTGTTCTGCAACACGGAAGTCAAATATTCATTCAGCTGAATAAACAAATGCACATTTTGTGAGCGTGACTGCAGACTTAAACGGATCATGATTAACGTTTGGGTGGGTAGACCAGAAAATTGAGCGGAGATTGTACACATCAAATGTTTCATCGTCAACAAACAAGGTCAGTTAAAAGTAAAAAATATGGAGCATTTCAAGCGTTTTTTTTTTTATCAACTGTAATAGTTGTTTTTTTTCATCACTTCAGTCTGTCTCTCACTTCGCCACACATTGTGTTGTTGTGCAGCAGCCAGACATCCCATCCTGACCCTGCAGTGTGTTCTAGGAACACGGTGGCCAGCAGGGATTTGTGGCTAATGCCTTTCAACTCAAGTCCAGCAAAATACTTATTTAATTGCTTCCCTCGGTCGGCAGCCTGTTCTTTTCCGACTGCATCCATGAATGTGGAAGTTTAGATAAAAGGCATCTGATAATTGGATCCAAATCAAATAGTTATTTAAAATAGAGATACTGTGATGTTGAGTAATGAACATTCTCGTATTGTTTGCCCATTAGTGATGATACGTGCCCAGCACAGAAAGGATTTCGCTCGAAGCAATTTGATCCCATTGAGAACGATGTTTAACCAGTCATGGGCTTTAAATAATAGATTGTGTAGTTTATTTAAAGACATTCGTGTGTGTGTCCCATGGGGGCCAGGTGGGCTTAAATCAAACTGGAATGTTGACGGTTATTGTTTTTGGCAGCAATTAACCAAACGTTTTAAAATTCACATGAAGGAAGAAAAAAACATCTGGCTTTATTTCTAGTGCTAATTATTTCTGGATTAAAAATAATAATAATCATTTTGTTTCTACTGGTTTCAAAATTACCCCCAGAATAGTATTGTAATTTGTTGGGGCCAAAAATATGTTTTTGTCACCTCAGGCACTGCAGAGGTTTTACTATTTTAATTAGGATTTATTTTTGTATTTCAATCTCATCTTGTCATTTACATCAGTGTCAGTATATTTATAGTGTTTCATACCCTTCGAATCATACGCTGGTTCGTGTTCTGTTATACCTCATGCACGTACGATCATTGAATTTTCCAATACATTTAAACTCAACCCGAGAGTCTTTGAGTGACTTTTTCAACCTAGCAGGAACCTGAAACAACAAGAGCCTTTCTCTTATGTAAACAAATGTGTCAAACTAATCGGCAGCTATACTTATCCGACATTGGTAGTGACATTAGTGATGTGTCGGAATAGGGGAAGAGAGATCTATTTTTTAAACAGAACATACACTTTGAAGCGGCATAGTGGAAGATTGTATGTGCTTGTTTCTTGTTCATGGCTGTGAATCAAATCTGGTTATATTTGTGTAATCCAGGCAGTTGTTGTTTGGATGGAAAGAACATTTAGAAAGAGAAAATAAATTAAACTTTTAAAGCATCGTCACACCAGATGGAGTGGGAGTACACTATGTTCTCTCTGTTCTCTGTTCTACCTCAAGTCACCTACATGACGACCACACTCAGGTCTCACACCATCTGTCTCTTTTTTTTACTCTAAAATGACACTTTTGGCACTTCAACTTATTCTCCTTGTCAGTCATTTTTGTTTGTGAAGATTAACAAGGCAAATGTTGGATTCAAAAAACATGTGTCAGGAATACATTATGATAATATTTCAGCTGTAGAGTAAGTAACTAAGTTAGTCATAGTTATTTGTAAAAACTTGAACAATCAAAACCAATACACATTTAAAAATACCTAAAAATGTAATGCTCTAAATTATATTATCTACACAAGACAAACATAAGACAAACACAGGAGTCTCAGAAGATAGAGAAAAAGCTGCACAAATAAAAATGTCTTAAGATGTTTCTTGAAGGAGTCAGTAGATCATCAAACACAGAGGGAGAATAAGATCGTTCCAAAGCTTAAGAGAAACAGCCTGGAAGGATTTCTCTCCTCTGGTCCTGAACCGTGTGCGAGGAACCATCAGTAGATTCTGATCCACAGACCTCAGAGCCCGAGCTGGGGTGTAAGGCTGGATCAGATCAGTGATGTAAGGAGGAGCCTGACCATGAATAGATCTGAAAGTAAGAACCAGAATTTAAAAATGGATCCTGAAAGAAACTGGCAGCCAGTGAATAGTTGTAAGGATTCGAGAAATGTGAGTTCTTCTACTACGAGTTTTGCAGGTGAGAAAGCTCTTGTTTAGACACAAAAACAAACTGTTACAATAGTCCAGACGAGAAGACACAAACGCATGGATTTCAAGCTGCAGATCGTGTTGTGACACCATTTTCCTAAATTTAGAGATTTTTCTCAGTTGAAGGAAATGGTTTCTGGTCAGTTTTCTGCAGTGTTGCACTAGAGTAACTAAAACAACCTCAGCTAAAACAAGTGTCCTGGCGGTATTACTAGTGGAACAAGTATTACTTTGACTCAGACAGCAACTACAAGCAGGAATTGTGGCAACTAGGATGTTTTCTACTCAAAAAATAGCATCAACCTTAAATTGAGTTTGAAATTTGAAATAGAAATTCGGATAAAATGTGAAATGCAGCACAACGGTAGTTGTGAAACTAGTGTCTTCGTGTTAAAAATTACATTTTACAAAGTCCTAATGGACTGTTCTGAGCGTCGCCGTGGTGCTAGCGGAGCATCAGTACATCTACCCATTGATTAGTTAATAGTGGTGCAATTTGCAGTGTCCTCTGCTCTTGCTGCACCTAAATGGCTGCCACGAGCAAGGAACAGATAATGGTAATGCTATCAGACAGAGAGGAAATGGAAAATACTGGGAACCTTTCCACCCCTCTGAATACGTCCGTGTGTGTGTGTGTACCTGTGCTTTATTCTCTATCAAGCAATGCATTTGTCACCACGTTTTCCGTGCTCCTCAACCACAGTTCAGGTTTAAAAGAAAAGAGTACAAGATGATTTTAACATCTTAATGTGTGAAAGCAAAGCCTGGGAAAATTGATGTTATTTTGAGCCCTTGAAAGTGGTTTGAGATTTAGCCATAATCGCTGTTGTGCAGATGGTCATAATGATTTTGAGAAGCTTAAAAAACATGATTTTGAGAGAAATAAATGTTCCGTTTGCCAGAGAGATGTGTTAAAGCTCTCAATGTTCAGTTGCTTCATCAGGATAACATCTGATGTGTTTCTTAATGTTTAATATTCTGCGGCTTCGAAATGGCGTAGGCTGAGCAAAATGAATGTTCCCGTCAATGACGGATGCCTTTTTGGAACATGTGCTTCAGGATGTGATTTACAGGCAGCCTTCGGAGTACTTGGCTGGTGGAAATCTGAAAACCTGAACAAAGAAATGCGTAGAAGAACAAAGCTGATGAAAATCAAACACAGAGCAGGAATTTCAATCGCCGTTTCTCAAGAATTAAAGCTTTTAATTATCATAAATATCATCAGAAATCAATGTACCACCTTGTTCGTTGAAGCTTTGTTTTGTAACAATTGTGAAGCCAGTGTTTCATTCCTTAATGAATATTTGTACTTCGCCTCTGATGGTTTGGACGTCTTTTTTACTTCTCCCGTCTCTCCCTTTTTTTTTCATGACAGCATCGTTAATGTTTTCCATTTCCACCTGCCAGGCGATGACATAATGACAAACATAAAGGGAAAAATATGAGACTGAAATGTTTGTAGTAATGGGGGCATCGCTGCTGACTTGGAAAGTTTGCCCAAGGCATGCGTGTGAGAGAGAGGTGCACTGTTGGTGTATCTGTGGACTTGTATGGTGATGATGGATTCCACTTGACGTGTTTCCTGTGCGGTTATTTTCCCTTCAGTGTTTTTGATGATGAGAACTGACGTAAGAACAATAATGGATTTTTTTATTTTCTTCATCAGCATAAAAAATGTGTCATTACTTTTTTTGACACCATGTCTCCGTCATGAAAATCAAGAATGAATCAAAACAGATGATTTAAGTCACATTTGGGAAAATGTAAAATATCTTCCATTACCGCCGTTTTTTTTGTGAGAGAATCAATGATTAAATTGTTCACGGCTTTCTTATTCACAACAAAATACAGACTAGAAAAGTGCTGTGGCAGCGCATACCTTCACCAAGAGGCTCACTTCAAATTAATTAATAAAACATAGAACAAACCGTTGAATCAATTGAAAATATCTGGAGCTAACAAGAACGTTAAAGCTCATGGTCCCCGTGGGGAACTCAAAATTAAGATTAATGTTCGCGTTCATTTAGGAAGATGTAGGTTATTAAGATAAAGAACAGTGATTAAGGAGACTTCCTATAACAGTTAAACGGAGGTTGAAGGAAAGGAATTTGAAATGTAGCATTTGTTCGGCCCGCTACAAAGAGTGCTATTGGTTTGGCCCCTTGTGTTATTGAGTTTGACACCACTGATCTAAATCCTGTGTTTTTACAAAGCAATGGGTTTCTTTTAGTTCTAAACTGAACCAGGCATGTGAGCAGCAGCAGTTAGAAGCCATATGAGTGAATGACAGCTATTTTTAAACCTCTGTCAGTGGAACCTGTAGAACAACCAATCTGTTAATAGCTCTTCTCAGCTTGGATCCTACCTATTTAAGCACTTTTCTTCAGCGGACCAGAAGCCATTACGTGCCTCACGTGCCAATGATGTTTTGCACACGTTTGCTCCACGCGTTCGAACCAAATTGGGGAAAACATTTTTTTTCGTTTCTCTGCCCCCTCTGCTTGGAATACTCTCCAAGGTGAACTTAAATTGCAAACATGTAAATTCCACTGGGAGCTTTCCACTTCATCTTAAAAGACAGAAAACGAAAATCCAATGAACAAAGTCTTTGTTTTTAAATGGTTACGCTGACCACAAGCCCTGTTAAGTTGCACTCTTATCTTTGATGTGTGCTGCTTCCTCTCTTGGCCCTCGCATCCTTGTAAATGAGATATTGATTTCAATGGGTCTTTTATCTAGTTAAATAAAGGTAAAAAAAAGAAAGGATTTGTTCTATCATCAATCTTTTCTTTAATTAAACATGATGTCCGCTTTTTACCCGACTGATAAATGCACACAAAAACCTGATCTTCTTGGCGAATAAAATAAAATAATATTTGTCATGAATGTCACTACTATACTGACTATTTATTCATTCTCAATACAAGACTTTGTTTTATTTATATTTATGTACTGTATTTTTATGATTAACCTCTTACATTATTGTTCATAGATGCTATATAGGGAGACACGCAGGGTATTTTGATTTTCTTAACTAAAGATAATAGCGAGATATACAGAAAGTCAGTTGTAAACTCGTACTTATGTAGGTTTTATTGTTTGAGTCCAGCACCACCAACACTAACCTAATCATTGTCAAACAACAACATTGATTTATAAACCAGGAGAAAAGTTGCTGAATTTTTTCCATATGCCATCCTTACTCAATTCAAATGTCCTGGCTTCATAATTAAACGTCACATTTTCATATCTAACCTTTTGCAGTTACGCATGATGGAAAATGTCAAAATATTGTTGGAAATAAATTGTCTCCACGCAAGCAGGCATGCGTGGCATCGTTACAGAGTGAGTCGTTAGAGGAAGCCGCACACGCGTGGCAGCAGTGTAGTGGAATAATGCTTTTGAATAATGATCCCAGAACCAGGGGAAGCAACTATTTATCACAAGACGTTTTACCACAAAGACTAATTGTTTCTAAGATGAATCAGGCCGTGTGGTAGGTTTATTCAAATTTAGTCAATTTACAAATCAATCTTTTTATACAGCCTGCTTTTTGAAAATAATTAGTTGATGATATGTCAATCAAACTCAACCATCATCTGTGTGCTCGAGTAAAGAGCCATGAGAAGAAACCGAGTGTATCTGCTGTTTGTATTTGGGGAATGTTCTGAGTGGAAGAATATCTACGCCACATTAGTCAGTTTTTCCTTGTACTAATAGTACAATTTAATTTAATTGGAGGGCTAGAGGCCAGGGACACCCTGGAAAGGATGCCACTAATTAGACACAAAATAGTTAATTTTAAATTTTATATGACAAAATGGTGAACTATTTGATAGAGATATCTTCTTTATTATTTCTTTAAATCATTATCATTTTTTGCCGCTTAAGTATATTCAACATTCTGTTTTATTTCACTGTGAATTAATTGTCACCATAAGGGATTGACAAAGAGAACATCTTTAACAAACTTGTGCGATTACAATTCCAAATATACTTTATATACTGTGACTGTCAGTGAGATCAAACATTTAAATAAATACTTGACAGAAAACACTAAAAACCTGAAAAATAATATATACAAATGATCTGTTTATCTTACATGTAAAAAAAGAGGAAAACAAAGTCTTAAAAAAAGTTATATATTTAAAGCTTCACAACTAATCCATACTAAAAAGAAAATTGTTAGTTAGCGTTCATTTCTACTAGGTTCAGTCTGACTTTGACTTGTCCAGGTCTGATTTAGCACCAGCAACTCCTGAGAGTCCTGCTTCACAGGTTGCCCCTCATTCAAGATTGATAGAAGCTATAAGGAGGGTCCCTGAGGATCAGGGCAAGTATCTTTGAAAAAGAAAAACTACAAACAAACAGGGAACAAAATAAATACACAAGTACATTTGCTGGTAAGTACACACTTCTCGCCATCTAAACAGACTGAATTGACAGATTTGGATATGCTATTGTATAAAGCATCTGGTGTGGGATCAGATGTGTTACTATGATAGTTGTGGGTCCCTTTATACCAACTGACATGTATAGACTCACAATCGCGCGCATTCTGGCCTCACTCCCATGTTTGTATCAGTGTTAACTACTTTGGCATGTAATCAAACATAAGCACAGTACAAACATGGCTGTGTTTAATTATAGCCCCACTTGTAGTACACACACTTGGATAGAATTAATGTGATGGGCTCGTCCTTATCGGCGATTATTATTCATACATATTAATGAATTCTCTTCTTACACACGCATAACTCACACCATCTGTTAAGTACACTTCAAATTGAATAACTTGATGGACGGATATCGATGCTGATGAATTTCAAACGTTCGACTAAGAGGATAATACTGCCTGAGATCTTTCGTTGGGTCTTTAGGGAGGCTCATGCATTCTGGGAATCTGCTGGCAGCTGAATTGGAGCATACATGAATGATTGGCCGGTCAAGCATCGACTACCAAGCTGTGTTTGTCAAATTTTCCTCTCAAACTTGAAAGGTCCAACACGATTTCCTTTTATTTTCCACACCTTCCCTGACACATTCCTTCTTGTTCCACAAACCTCCCAGATATCTCTGGCCCTCCGTGTTGCATCTATTAAGCCCCTGTTCCTTTCTGATGTTCGGTGAACCGTCCGATCGCAGTTCATGATCGAGTATAAGGATTAGACTAGATCTATGGCCACTGCAGCCTTTAATCTTGTCCTGTAGGATCCATTTTCTACCCTTGATCCAGAGGAGCTTATCTTTAAATCGTAAGTCGCTCCTCTGCTATGGCTTTTAAAACCTGCAGACCTGTCGTACAACCACCAACCTTGACCATCTACCATGTTTTATTCTCATTCCTTTGATCCTTTTTTTGTTGTCTTAGATACACTCTGTACCCCAACAAAAATGTATTCAAGGGGTTTTATTGTCTTTCTATTAGAAAACAAGTTTTTTCTTTTTTTTTTTTACCAGTTTTCTTGTTGGTGAGAGAGAGGACGTTTACTAGGAAAAGGGTCTGAATTTGTGGTCAGCTAGCATTTAGCTTCCCTTCTTTGTCTCAGTGAGTAATGAATACTTTTGCCTTTAATGTTGCTTTAAGTTACTTGTCTTTTATCTCCATGCTGAACTGGCTGATGTCCTCAGCAAATTCAGAAAATGTTAGTTCAAAGCTCACTTTGCATTGCCATCTTGTTCATTAATACACTTGATCATAGTCTTTAATTGTACTGTAAATGTTAGATTTTGGGCTTTCATGAGAATACATGATATCAACCATGTTGCCATTTTCCCTAATGATCCAGCAACATGTCATGTCCTACAAGGATTGGGAGTGGGACACCAGTGATTGAGATGGCTCATGTAAGATGACATTTTAAGTAGTTAAAGCCAATAATTTTGCCCTTAAAATGTTTGTTTTTTTTTAGCCTGTCCTGGCTTAACACTTTATAGGATTAAATGACATCCCCAGTTCTTTTCAAAAAATAAAATGATGGAGCCCCTGTACCTCCTGTTATTTTGAAGGAAAATAGTTTCAAAAGAACCAAAAAAAACAACAGTTCACATCCCGGCTGTCTTGTGCCAGTGATGCTCTTAAAGTAATACACGTCAGAAAGTTTACTTCAAAAACAACAATGAGGAGAACTCATTCTCGGATTGCAGTCTCAAAGTGACTGGTTTATCGATCCACGACTTGGACGGTCAAAAAAAGGAAATAAGAACGTCTGAGTTTGTGAGTGACTTAACTCTATACAGAGGGTAAGAGTAAGTTTGTACATGTTTTTGACTCAGATTTTAGACTGTTTTCAATGAATGTACAAAATGTGTACCTTAATTTTCGAATTCATTTCAACTGGTACTTAAACATCATGAATATAGAGGATATTGTTGCATTTTGCCTTCAAAAGAACAGGATAAACGGCTTAACTATTTAAGAGGATTTAAATGTTAAAAATTATTATTCAGCTGTTAGTAACAACACCGAAAACCAAGAGGTTAATGTACAAAATAAACCTTGTAATTTATTTTCTTTTTTTGCTCCACCTCCTACTAATATCTGAAAATGTATCATTGTATCATTTTTTAATCATGAAGTGAGGAGAACTTACAAAACAATACGGAGAGATTATAAAGAGTGCACGAACTAAAGTGAGTTATACAAGAAGGGCAGGCAGCTAACACTGTTTGTTTGTCTGTGGATTGGATTGGGGCGTCGGGGGAATACCGCAGATATTTGGCTTTCGACAGTCGAAGGGAAAAGACCACAGAGAAAGAGGAAACCTAATATTTAACGTCCGCAATTGGTCGGCATGTTATTTATGACCCTCATAGGTCAGAGCAACTTTTATTATTATTTTTCTTTTCAAGCAGGTTTCCCTTAAAGTATTATCTTTTTAAAAATATTTTAATACCGAATGAAGAGTTATCTAGAAAGAGCCATAACAGTAGTTATGTATTTATTGTTGCACTTATGTTGCAACAGGTAAAACTTCAAAGTTAATTTGTAGCTTCTGTTTTGCTTTTTCGAGATAATCACACACCCGAATGTTGTATTTAATTTAATCTCAAATGTCTTTCAGCAGATCTGTTTCCTTGAATTGCTTTTGATTGCATTTTTATATTCAGCACAAGCACTTACTGATATTTTTAATGCTTTCAAAACAACTTACTGAGTGTTGATCTGTAAGTCAACACAGTTTTTCCAAAACAAACAAAAAAGGCACATCACCTGCTCAACAATATTTGAAAATGTGTTGCTCCTCAAAAGGACCAAGTAGACGTTTGGTTTTATCTTGATTCATCTCTAGTTTGACCGTGGAGGACAAATAATAATAATGAACAAATATTTTGACAAATCATATATAACATTTTTTAGTGAACTAGTACTTGATGAGGGAGTGTAACACATGAAGCTCTATTTTCACCTTTTAATATGTAATACATGATACAAAAATACACGCCACGTTTCCTGTTTTCTTGTTTGTGTTTTTGCAATAGACAATTGGCTTTTATGGGCCACTGTACATCTCAGCTTTGACGTTATATTCAATGATCAATCATGTTATTTTATATAGAAACTGGCTGAAAGTAGTATGTTTTCTGCATAAGTTGGGGACAGAGGTTTGCTTCAATAAGGGTCTCAAGATAAGGTAAACAATATAATGATGTGGAAATTAATGACAAACACATAGTTGGCAAATTATTATATTTCAAAACGTTTCATATTTTTTACGTTATACATACAGTTTAAATTGAACAAATAATGGACAGATTTTAATTTTCATGGCCCCCCTTTCATCCCTTTCCCTCTATCAGGTCTCTACCTGAGAAGTCAGTCATCAGTAGCACTTTACAAAAAGCACGATGACCGTGGGTATGTCAAAGGCAAAGAACATCGCGTATAAGCCATTCCTTACCACACAGTCTGAATGTGTTACCTTGTGGGCTCCTATAGAAACGTTCATGCATCACTTTTTTCCAAGAGAAAATTCATATTCAGTGTTCTGATGCAAGAAGCATGATCAGCACTAAAGTTATGTGTAATAATTTGACTTATTAGCTGTCAGTGTTACACTTGAACACACTCCATTTTCTAAATGTGAGGAGATGGTAATGGCGCGAAGGCTCCCACCAGTCTGCTGGCAGATGCTGAATTTTGATGTTTGCTTCTCGTACTTTAGAGCTATTCCAGCCAACAGGCAGAAAAAAACAGCAGATTGAGAAGACGGACAAGGACTCGGCCGAGCTCTTGACCGCAGCAGGATGATATTCTCCAGATGTTCGCTGGTACCCGTGCGGCTTCACTTGATCCTTCTTACAGCTGCGGCCTCTTTGAGAAAGACTCCGCAATTTGTCTCTGACAGCGGAGAAGACGTGTTGGAGATGAGTCGTAAATCTGCTCTTAGCTGGAAGCCAGGTAGAGAGGCTAAGCGGGCTGAGCTTAAAGGCAAACACTACACGTGCAGGAAACTGCTAGTTTGTCCGAGCTTTATCATATGAGGACTCAAGGTCTTACTGAAGTTCAAGTATCTCGAGGAGATCTCGTTAGACTCTCTGAGGGAGATTCAGTTCAGGTAAGAAGCAGAAATCATAACATTGTCAGACTTAACCCCTGTGTTATCTCAGCGTCAATGTTGAGGTCGTTCACCTTGACCCAGAAGCAAGACAAGGGATACCACAAACACATTTTTTGGGGGCCTTTGGGTCACCTTGACCTAAAGAAAACACAAGGGTTAAAGGCCTACTTCTCTCCTGACTCACTCACATGTTTCAAATGTTGAAGTCTTCCTCTCTAAGATGCAGTAAGTCCCATAATGAAGATTTTTTTAAATGTATTACTTTATAAAGTTGTCCTTCGTCTGAAATCTCAGCGAACGAGAGGTTACGAGAGAAGGAGTCCATCATGATGTGATTATAGTAATGGTCTTCACTTCACAGGCAGCTTTAATCCCGGCCTGCTTTGTTTAAAAAAACAAGTCCCTTGGAGGTGGAGACTTCTAGGTTTGATGACACTGATAAACCTCAATGTTTGACCAATCACAGAAGAGTGGGTGTGGTAACGGTAAACTACATTTGATCTACAGAAAAACAAAGCGCTTTCAGTGGGGCTTAAGCACATTTTCACATTTTCTAATGTAAATATTTCAATAAAAAGAGAGTTTTGTACAAACAGACACATACTGATGAGTACAACAGAGGAACTAATGGCTACATAAAACTGGCCAGTGAACTTGACCACCATAGTTTGAATAATGACATCATGTCAGGGATGATTTATGATCAGTGCCCATCTTTCTGGGTTGTCAGTGGCTCAGAGTGAAAGGAATTAAATGAATGGTTATCATGATAGCAAGAGTCTTCACACAAATTAAATGACCCCAACAATAGCTTTGATAAATAAAGCGTGGAATAGAAAGACTATTATTAATTTCCTAATATAATAAACATGAAGATTAGTTTTAACTCCGGCCCAAGAGATTTACGAGTGAAGGATCCATTGGTTTGTAAGTGTGTGATAAAGAGCAAAGATTTTATTTTTTAAAGAAAATAAACAAACACAATCATACTCATCATAACACAAGAGGGTTTTCTTTACCTTGCAGTTCTGTTCCAAAACAGGACATGATAATAAATTAATTTAAATATAATGCTCCTCCCACTCTATTATGATAACAAATGTTATTACAAGACACACTAATAAAGTTAGAAATTTGTACCCTGGCTAATGCCGTTATCATAAGATAGTCTTTCAAAAGACAGTGTTGTATAAAAACTGTTCTTCAGCACCGTAGCAATGAGACACTGCTGTGTCACAGAAAGCAAAGATTCAAAAAGAAAGTGGATTTCTTTGATATGGTGGTCTTCATGAATAATGTTTAAGGCACTGATAACTTATCCAAGTCTCGCCTTGAGAACTAGAAGTCTTGACTTCTCTCGATGGGAGAGAAAAAGAGCTGACAGCTGCGTGGAATGTTCAAGTCACATCAAATACGGGATGATTCCGTATTTAAGGGAACCAGAGGGGAACTCTTCTCTTCTAATACTTTCCCTTCTGTGATTAATGCAGATGAAATTACTGTTTATGAGCCAAGTTGTTTTTTAACCAGGTTGTAAATATATGTTTAATGCCATAAAAGTATTATTTGAACTGGATGTGTTAGTCACTTCTGGACTTTTTGCAGCCAGCCTCTAGTGGATACTCTGCGAACTGCAAATTATCATCACTTCAGCGTTGGCTTCACTTTTTAAAACGATGTCGCATATTGGTTGTAAAAGATCACTTCGGTCTTACCATCATTTCTGAAGGTGACAGCAGCATCTCTCGTCAAAAACAAGAGCTCAGTTCAACTGAAAATAGAGACGCTCCTTATTGTGCCTTTATACTGGTAATTGTTCAACTTTCTAAGTCAACAACATCATAAATAACAACAACAACATAAATGTATCCTACACGCTAACTATTCATTAGTTAAACCTGATTCCTTTTCTACCAATATTGTCAAAATTCCAAGTATTTAATTGTAAAAACCTTTTTTAAAATGTTCAAAAAATGTTAGAAAGATGTTAAGGGAAATATTGTTCAGTAATACTGTAATATAAACAGCTTTTCAAACATTTCTGCACCAAATGTTTCATTCTTTAAGTTAATTGTCTGAAGCTTGTCAAAGACTGGTTTGACTTGACGTGTGATTTTTGATGCTCAATGTTGCATCATATGTCAGCTTAGGAATCCAATTCACGGAGAACGGCAATGAAAATGTCACCTGGAGGAGAGAGAGACAACCGGAGCGAAAAGACGGAAGGTTCAGATGAAGTGACGCAGAATGAGGAGAACGGTGGAGCTAGAGGGGGTGGATGAGATGGGAGAAACAGTTGCGGGAGGAAATAGATTAAAGGATCAGGAGCTATATGGAAGAGCAGGAAGAAAGGATGGGAAGTGAATGGGAAGGTGGAGGATTTGGTGAACGTAGACATGGAGATGGTTCTTTTCATCTGCAGACAAATTTTTGTATTTTTAGAAACTCCACGTTCTGCCTCACGTAGCGAGACAAACATATTTCTTGAATTATTTTAAGAGCAGGAGCAGCAGCTTTCCACTCTGGCCTTGATCGTGCAGACGGCGGCTTTGACTTTTTAATCTAAAAGGTTTATGTGCAGAAAGTACACATTAGAGACTGTTCTACAAACATTTAATTGAACTCCTTTATTGTTCTTTTTCTTGTGTTCATCTCAGTTTTTGTCCGTAGCTATTGTTTTACTTTGCTCTTTTGTTGAGGCTAAATTGGTTTGATGAGGTTTTCGTTTGCTACCATGACTATCATTCAAATGACAAATGTGTGTCTGTGTGTTAGCTGACTAATACAAAAAAAATGTATTGTTAAAATCTGCTTTATGGTTTATTACAAAATCAAAACGTTCCAATGGCAACACAATCATTAATAATAGTCACTGATTATTACATTTGACCATCTGGATCCTAAAATCTATGTGCAGAAACATTACTGCAATTTAATGATGTTGTTAGAAAAATATAGAATATATGGGAAATTAAATTCCAGTTCACAGCAGAAAATAGAAAGTACAGCAAGTTTCATAAAAGCAAGACGAACATGCAAATAAAAAGAACAAAGTTCAAATAGATAACAGAGTGCAAATATAAAGAGCATAGATCACAGGAAATAACACAAAGACCTAAAATGATACAAACATAGAATAACATCATCCCTTGAATGAGTCCCTGAGTCTATTAGTGTTGCATCATGGAAGGAGCATCCGTGCTCCATCTGCTTCTCTGCTCACTGATGACAGTGCTGAGAGGATGACTGTCATCATCCATGATGGACAGTAGTTTGTTCAGTGTTCTCCTCTCAGCAACTGTCACCAGTGAGTCTAGCTTCAACCACAGAGCCAGCCTTTCTAATCAATCTGTCCAACCTGTTGACACTCCTCTTGGACACATTTCCACCCCAACTCACCACAGCATAAAACACCGGCCACGACAGACTGGTAGATTATAGTAGTAGAGGTTTTTGCAGATGTTAAATGATTGGAGCCTCCTCAGAAAGTACAGTCTACTCTGAACTTTCTTATAAACATGGTCTGTGTTGCAGGACCAGTCCAGATTACTGTCCAGCCACACGTACACATTGTATGTAACTATCCTAAGTCTACAAATTATTGTGTTCTTTATACATGTATATTTATTAATTTATCAAATCAGGGAACGTTTGACATAATTTTATTTTCCTTTTTATCTCCTTCCCAACTCTCACTACACAGTGGATCAGAGACAGCTGTTGCATTCATTTCCATTAAGGCTGAAGTACTGAGATTATTTCCTTTTCTCTGCAATACAAAATATATTTTTTATTTAGTTGTATCTGATTTGTATCTATTTGTTTTTTATGGATTCAATTTTTGTTGGTGTATTTGGATGAAAAAACGTTTTGTTTTTTTTTGTTCTAGAACTTTAACCATAACAATTTAAAAATGGAAACTTAGTAATCAGAATCTGGCCCATAGAAAACAGCAAAACCTTCAGCCAGGTTTTCACAAGTATTACGTGACTCATTTATTTCCTCTACACTAACGATGTGTACTTAACGTAGATTTTTAGTAAAACTTTCTAGAGATTTCTTACTTCAGTGACTTATAAATACATAATTTAGAATGAGATTAAAATTCAATGCATAATGTTCATTCATTATGCAACGTTTATTTTAGCGTTATGATAAAATATTCAGCAAAACAGCAAAAAACTGGTGAAAAAAAAAAGGTGATTGAACAATTCCTGCTTAGGGAGACTTTTCACAGCTGGAGAGAAAGTTAGGTATGATTTTAATAAATGTTTTAATAATTATAAGATCGCAACAATCTCAGCAACGTGACTCATTATTGTTATATAGAAGTCACAGTTTAGGTGTGTAAAAAAAATAAAGTGGTTCTCCAGAAATGCTGAGAGAAGCAGAGTTGTGTGTCGGTCAGAGATTTGTTCGACTGTTCAGACAGGAACAGCTGAAATTACGCTTAATTCTTGTGATGTATCCTGTGAATGGATTAATTTTTTCAGTGACATTTCTGGCTGAAATGTTCAACAACCTTGACTATGACTGTAATAGGACACATTCTTGGTGTCCAACGGGCCATGTTTCAAAAGTGTCTCTCCTCTCTTCGGAGTGAGTGATGGTGCCTTCGGTGGAAGTCTAAGCTGCGATATCTTCTATTAGTAATGTGATGTCAGCTCCATTCTGTGGTGTCAGAGCCGCTCGCATCAGGTGGAAACGCACGTCCCTCCGGCAGTAATGGTTTTGCAAGGCAGAAGTTTGTGGGCGGGATGGCATGGATGAAAGTGAGGAAGTAGCTATAAAATATGTATGTTCAGACCTCACACAGGTCTAAACCTTCAACGCATGTTAGACTTGTGTTCTTCCGTATCCCCTGCTCAGTGTAGAGAAACATGTTTCCATAATGTTCGACTTCTTCATTTTCAAATCTGTTTGAATTTTTAGTGTGAAAAACAGTATCTACTCCATTTAATTGAGAACGTTTAACGTTTACCTTTTAAATGTATTTTCAAAAAATCTCGTTTTCCAGCAGCGTCCTGAATTTGAATTAGTGGTAAACTTATTGGTAAATGGTACACAGTGGCGTGGTGCTCTTTTCAAGTATTCTCTGCCTATACTAAATCAGTGAAAATGAGTGTTATTAAACTTAAACAATATTAATTCCATGTAGAAATCAACATGTTGACAGCTAATGATGAATAATAAATGTTTTTTAGAATAGAATAGAATACATTTATTCATCCCCAGAGGGGAAACACACTTTTACAACAGCACAATTAAAATAGTAATTTAAGTGCAAGGAAAAAAAGAAATAATAAAAGTGATAATAAAATAAAACGATCTTAAAAATATACAAATTATTTACAATATTAGAAAATTAACACTATTAACAGAATAAAATAAAATAAAATATGCTTTTATAAACCAAATTATTTAAAATGCAAAGGAAAATGATTAACAACAATCAACAATCAACTCTGCACCACCCATCAGATACTCTTGTCACACACAAACACGAAAAAAGGTTTAACTCGTAAAATTAAAACATTGAGAATGGGGATTAAATTGGCAAAACCCAGCGTCCTTGAAGTTCAAAAATGGTGTGCGATACCTAGTGAGCTAAACAAGCTCGTAAATAATGGGCTCTTTAAAAAGCACCCCCAGATACACCGGATATGACGAATGATGACACAAACCAAGGTTATAGTCAGACGTATATTAGATTAGATCAGATAGATGGTATTAATCCCTCTGGAGATCTCCTTAGGGAAACTAGGTATCACTGCTAATATAGTTTATTTAGTGTCAAGACGTCTACAAAAACACAAAATGATCCATTTTGATGACTATTTTCAAACTATAAAAGAATACTTAATAGAATATAAAAAAATCAATAAATAAAACGCAGGGTGGCAGGAAGGCGTGCCTCGCCGCCACTGATCGTACGATAGCAAATAAAAGATGTCAGCCAATCCCACGTCTTTTGGAAGTAAATAAAAAACAATATTTTTCAAGCGTGTGTAAACAAATAATTGACAAACTTAAACTGAACTTCATTTCAGTCACAGACCTAACAGGTTCAGAGTTTTTGTTTGTCAAATATAAAATTAAATAAATAAAAATGTTAACTTCAGAATGCCATTGATACACTTTATTTTATTTGGGTTGGATAGATTCGAAATAATAACTCAATCTTAAAGAGCAAGAAAACCAAAGCAGAACAAGAAGAGCACTTACAAAACTTTATAAAATATAAAATATAATCAAATAAAAGCGACTTTCATGATTCAAGGATTTTGTTGCTTATTAAAATAAATAAAAGTAAACACAGTGTCAAAGGAGTGAGAGCAGTTACCTCGAGACCAACAGTGACATTGACTTATTAGTATTGCTGCTAAACTTCACCTATTTATTTTTCTAGAAACACTAAAACAATTTATTAACCTGAGCAACAAACTTTCATATAAACGCTGATTTATGTGATTTGATTCTATAAAAATCTTGCAGATCAGGATTTGTCTTTTACCAGAGGGTCAACTTGTTGAACCCACTCCTGGTTCTCCAGCTTCGGTTCATCAGCAGCCGAGCAGCCCACTGGAGGTCTCGGCGTGTCGAGTCTGGAGGTGTGTTGAACTGATGGATCAGGCGGAGAAACACAGACAGTCAGAAGGAGCTGTATAAATAAACCGTCTGTCACTTTTGCTCCAAAAGCAATTATTAATGGAGTGAGAGTGACTGAGGATGTAACTGCTCCTTTCCCGGTGTCTGGAATAACTTATATCCAAACTTTTACCACTCAGACCATCATGAGGTCTAAATGGCTGTGAATTCTTTCAGGCTTTTAGACGCGGGGAGTCATGACTCTGCACTTGGACTTGGAAATGTCTAGTGTGGTTGGTAAATCATTGATGGTTCATCTGAATAGTTTTTAATTCTAAGGTTAAATGTAGATACCAAATGTTAAAATATGTATTCAAACTCTCTCGAAAGGACAAGATGAGATTGAAATAAGTAATTCAATAAAAAAGAATTAAATAAAATTGAAGCCAAAACCTCATCTTTCAGTTTGTGTATGAATAATTTAATGAAAAGTTTACTTTTAAACTCTTTTTTTCTTATATAGCATTGTCTTTATTTTTTTTAATTTCTCTAAATACATATATATAAAAAATATAAAATATATTTATAAAATAGATATTTATAATGATATTTATAAAATATATAAAAATAAAAATAAAGTTTACATAAATGTATACCTGTAGTCAAGACAGCCTCAGATAAAACCATAAGACACTAAGACCGGAGATTGCTAAGACAATGACAGATCCAAGACCAGCTAGTCAAGTCAAGACCAAGATTTATTTCTGCGTCATGCTGTGAAGTTATTATTTAAAAACGGTTATTTTTGTTGTCGTGACCAAGACAAAGATTAAAAAAACAACCAAAAAAAAAAACCTTTTAATGATTGTTTCAGTTCAGTTTATGGGCCAACCTTCAGTTGAATTTTTATTTAAAAAGACCACTGACAAAAGTGCACACTAGTTGTTAACAGCTTGTACCAATTTTAGTTTCAGTCCAGTCTTTGCGTCAATCTAAGTTTAATTTTTATTCAGGACCAGAGGTCTTGGTCTTTTGTGACTTAAACAAACTACATAATAGATAGATAATAATAATAATAGATAGATAGATAATAAATACATAATAGAATAAATGATTACATGCATGAAAATCAATGATTTCTGTCCTCCCTTTTCTAGATATATATGACAGCTCCTGGACACAGTTCCAGTACAAAATGTGGAAATGTAATTTGAGACGGTAATAGACCTTTCCCCATGTCCCTGTTCTGTGGGGGGCTACCACCTGATTGGCTGGTGGGAGTAAGAAACCAATGTCCCGGTCAAACCTAACACCAAGGTTCTTCACCTGCAGAGACAGAAATCGATTGTGTGCTACAACGACTAACACAATGAATTGTCGGTGCATGTGAAGCAGGTTTGTGCATTAGCTTCGTGAAACACCATGTAGCCAGTGGCCATTTCTGCTCTCATTTCTAACATCACTCGGGAGGTCGAGGAGGTCACAGACCTATTGGCTGCCAGACACATTTATTAAAAACTAGTTTTGTTGGAGGAGAAGAGAAAAATAAAGTGCTGGATGAATCTCTCCTAATCAGGAACCACTGTTGGAGCAGATAAGCCTCAAATTTATGTTCGTCTACCTCAAGTGCAAATCCACCCTCAACAGATTTGGCTGCTCTTCACCAAAATAGTTGAGGACTTAACAGAAGGTTTGGGGGTTCCTCTGTCTTAGATAAGCTCTGCTGGCCCCGGAGCTCCCCACAGGTGCAGCTACATCAGCATTCCACTTCAGGCCAAAACAAATAGGAGCAATCTCACCGAGCTTTCAGGGAGACTCGCGAGTCTTATTCATGCGAGACCAGCGGGCGGACTCCTGGGGTGCCCAGAGCAGCCAGAAGGTCTTGGTTAGCTGCTCAAACAGCCGATTGATTGGCTTCCAACAGAGCCCCGGCAAGCCAACGCAAAGAGACATCGAAGTGAATTCTAATCTCACATTCTCTCAGGTGCCAGACTGGCAGGTCGGCCGACGCTGTGGGTGGAGACTCAGCACTTCATGATTTACGACTATCAACTTCAATTTATACTGTGTCTGTGTGTGTGTCCTGCTCTGTACTCTGGATACACTCTTGTGTGTTCTACGACGCACACATGCGAGACATGTCACACACTGCTCTGCCACTGCTGTTTTGCATTTCAGATTAATGACCACAATTTTCTCCAGAAAAAGCCTTCTCCTCATTTACAACAACAATATGATACTTCGTTCACTCACACTGACTGGTTTCCTCTCTCTCTCTCTTTCTCTCGAAAGGTTGTCAGTTGACAAGGAGACATGATGCTGGCTGGCTTCCTGCAGATCTCTCTCTTGGTGGTGAGCCCCCCTTGTTTACTCTTAAATAAACTCATTATCGCAACCTCCATGTTTTTTCAGGGAGCAATTCCAATTTTTGCCATGACATGTTATAGGGTGTGCATGGATAGTTTTTTCTTTCACTCAGCTCAAAAAAAGAAAATGAATGCCATCATGCCGGCATAATTACACTCTGTAATTAAGGTCTTAAGAACAGTCAGTGGTAGTAGGAGAGGAGTGTGTGCTCATGAATGTTAAAAGGTTTTGGATTTTTTAGAATATTCAGAGAAGTATTTTCTGATGGAGAAATTGTTGTTTAAATGTTGCTATGCTATGAATAGAAGGAAAACATTCATTACCTGTTCGTGCTTTGGTGTAAATAAAGTACTTTTGCTCCTGAGGTTAGTAAGTAAACGTATATGTTTATTGTTGTTATTAATATTGGAATATTGTTTTTCTTCTAATGTGAAACATTTAATTGTCAGCGGTCATTAGTGTTTGAATCATCTAGTAAAGCTCTATTACATCTGAGGGACTGGAACTGTATGCCTTTTCATTTCAGATACATTGGCATCAACAGTATGAAAATATCATGCTAGGCTACATATGTGGTAAATCTGTATTAAAAAAAGGGAATATAATTGATATGCTCATATGGAGAAAATATTTTCTGTTATATTCGTTTCATAATAATAATTCAGTCTAAAGGATAAGAAATGTTAAATACAAAGTGATAAATAATGAAATCTGTTTATTGAGCATTTAAAATATTGTTTTTAAAAGTTTTGTGGAAAACAAGAGGAAAGCTTTTAAATAGCAAATAAGGTTCAACCAGTTAAAATTACTTTTAAGTTCAGTTATTTTAGAAGCTTAGTTATATAGCTTTTAAAGGAACCGAAAAATCTACAAGCAAATGAAAATGATCCAAAAAAGTCTAATTAAAGCTATCTTTTAAATCTGAAGTAATTTGTTGTTGGTCTTTATTGAAATGGTTGTCAGAGGGAAAACATTGAGCTCGAAACCTCCTCTCCAGAAAAATGGGTGAACCAGTCTCGCACAATGTTTTCTCTGCCAACTGTGACTTGTATCATCCGTCTTCATCCCTGCAGATCTCTTGGTGTTAAATCTAAAAAACCTGTGAGCTGAAAACATGGCTGGTGAAATTCCATGAGAGAAACAGGGACAAAAACATTTTCTCTTGAGAATCCTCGCACGTCCATCAATACCATCTCTTTTCTGGTGTGAACTGACCCGTGTGACATCTTGGTTTGAAATGTGTGAATCAGAATCAGTCTGTCTGTCTGTCTGTCTGTTTATTAACAGATTTCAATGACATTTTCAGAAAATGTTGATAAAAAAAAAACAGGGATTTTTGGTTGTCTTCTCAATAACCATATGGATCAACAAATATTTTGAAGGATTTGTCACTCGACAAACAGAAGCAGTGCTATCTAACTTGTTTCCTTACCTCCTTTTCTAGAAGAAAAAATGTCTTAATTGAATATAAATTCCAGTTAAGTCAACTTACGAAAATGTAAGTGTTGTTGGAACATTTACAGTAAGTTTGTGAGTTATTGATGAAGCTGCAGAGATGTTTTCAACGTTGGCCACAGTCATGTTGGAGCATCCAGTTTGATGTGAATGTCTGGCGACACGATGACACGCTGTTGTAGGCAAACTCAAGAGGCTTCTGGGAAAGCAAAGCACTTACATAAGAGTTTTCCCATGCAATCCCAGATCACCATGGGAACTCCGAAATTCATGCTTGTGTTAATATTTGTGTTGCTATCTTTGTTTAAAAGTTAATGTACTTGACAATTACCTGATTATTAAACCGCCTCTGAGAAAAAAAAGTTCCTTCATCTTTTCATTGCTGTTGTTATAGTCTTAATTCAAAGCAATAAATGATGTTGGTTCGATTCCCGCTCAAGCAAGAGGCAATTCTAGATGCTTTGACAATGTCCTTTGCACGTTATTGATTTCAGAGAGTGTTTTCTTTTGTTCAAGTTTGAAGTAGGCCAACAGAAGGTACACGTGGTGTGACGAGTGGTACATGTTTGCTTCACTACACTGTTGCTGTCATGATGATCTTGGCTGTGTCTGGATGACATGCTGTCCAAATCCAGTGCACAGCCTGGTGATCCCCAACCATCTAGCAAACCTCTATGGAACAAGAAGAACAGATGACTGTGATCGTTTGCTTTTGACTTTGGTGGTGGCCTGGTGGTCGTATGTATGACGTCATTTACTTCAATGATTGGAGTGACATCATATGTACGGCTGCTAAACTGCTACAATGGACATCAGCGTGTTCACATTAATCTACTGGTAAGACCATCAAGGGATTTTTTTTTATCTTAAACGTGGTCAGGACTTTAGAACACACACATATTAGGAAGCAGGGATGAAGAGTTCCCTTCAAGAGGATTGAATTTAAGCCTAAAAATTTGCAAGATAAGTGAAAGCAAAAGAGCTGTTTCATCTTCTAAGTGTGTGTTTTTATGCGGCTCTTTTATTTTTCGACTCACTAATTTACTTGAGGAAGATAGTTCTGTTTTACTTTTCTAATCATTTTTGTGATTCAGAAACTAATGAGGATCATTTTTATTATCACGCAAAGTCATTTTTAAGAACATGCCATCAAAGTACTTAAAATATAAAAGATTTGCTGATTAAAAAAAACATTTAATACCTAAGAAAATTGCTGGAATTCATTGCATCACTGGATTATAAGTAAATTGAAGTGGTCTGTGAATTCCAGGAACTCCCCACTGAGAGAGTCCTCGCGGCAGCCCTCGGAGCAGATGAACAGATTAATGCTCACTCCGGTAGGGAGTTCCGTCTGAGGCTGAGCTAGCTCGGGGAAAAAGTATAAAAATAGTGAAATAATGAAGTAAAATATAATTTCACGTTTATATTTTTTAATAAAAACATGCATTCATATTTATTTTTAGTAAAAATAAATAAAAATATAAATTAACTGTGAAATCCAAAAGAAAAATAATCCTAAACATATTGTCAAATTGATCACTTGACGGTGTCGCAGTGGGAGCCCACTGAACCCTCGAGCCCCTTGTGCCCCTCGATACGAGTTGGATTCAGTTAGGGCAGTGTAGGACTGTCTTAAAGTGTTTATCAGGAGTCAGTAAAAAGAGAGAAAACCCTTGTGTCTACTCATCAAACCCCACTGGCTGAGAAGTCACCTGAGGAATTCTAGAGCAGAATAATCAAAACAAACCAAGGAAATAGTCAAATCAATAAAACTACCATTTTATTTATCGTAATGAAATACTTACTAGTTTATACTTTGTTTTCATATACATAAAAAAAACATGTCTTTGACATGCTTGACATGTTGATTTTATAATGGATATTTTATATTAATATTTTCTTTACATTTCTTTCTTCAACCAAAAGCAGTTTTTGTTTTAATATATTTGCTTTCTGATTATGTCTGCATCTTTCCTGTACACCGTGCAACATCTCGAGATAGATAATGAATATCTAAACTTGCTGAGTAGTAGGAATGAGTTGCTGACTAAAGAAAGAGCTATATGAATAAATATAATTTGAGTAAAATTGTTTTGTTCACAAAACTCATAATATCCGTATCCTGGAATGAAATGTGTTTGAACAGGATTCGAGGATATTTAGTTAATACTAACAAGTTTAAAATTAAAACATGAATAATATATATGATTTCACAGTGTTTAAGGAGATTAAAGCTGGATGCATCATGTATTCCCTCCACATGCGTGATCCCATCTGGATTGAGCACAATCTCGCACCTGCTTCCTCTACCTGCTGTCATGTTGTCTCCACAGTGCCGAGCGCTCGCAGCCACGGAGCCAATCGCCGACACATCACTCACGCTTGAAGCCGGAGAAGCACCTGCGCCGGACGGAGCCACGAACCAGAGCTATTACAAATGTCCTGCGCTGACCAATTTAAAGAGCCCGGGAAACAGCAGCGGTGAGAGCCCGGAGAAAGTGGTTGAGTGCTTGAAGACCTTCGTCCTTTTTTTTTTTCATTATTGCTCTATCTTTCTACAGGCGCGTTCTGTGCACGGATGTGGGACGGCTTCTTGTGTTGGGAGGACACGTCCACAGGAACTTATGTGACGCAGAAATGTCCAGATAAAAACCAGACAAGTACGAGCGCGGCGACAAAAGATTTATTTTCAAGCATGAACCGATAAAGATTGTGATTACCGTCACTAAGAATGTGTCTTTTTTGTCTCGATTTCATTGTCATATTTGGTTTTAAAGTAATTACACTGGCACGTTGAAGCCTGTCTAATGATGTGTTTATTTAGCTGAGATGCTAGATGGCGAGGTGAGCGAGAGGACACGAAGAAAGAATGAACAGTGCCGCTGGATAAAAATAGAGCAAGTAAAGAAAAGAGGGATTAGAAAGGTCAGAGACGTGGATGTGGGGAGAGAGAATAGCAGAAAACAGACAGTGTTTTGTTTCAGGAAGGTTTAGCAACGATGGTCCAAAAATGCCTGTTATTAAGAGTCCCCGTGCGGCTACTTATTGGAAAACTAATGCTGCGGATACGAGGCTTTGGGGAGGACGTACTTTTGGACGCTGCTGCGTAACAGTTAATGAACTGTTGGTGATGACTCGGCAGTCGAGGGATACTCTCATTCCAACAATTTAAGTTAGACACTTGCAAAAATGCCAGAAAAAAGCTCCTCAGGTTATCTGCCATAATGTTTGAAAAGTGGTGCAAAGTGCAACTTATTTCACAGTTAATGCCGGGATTTCAGGCCCGATTTATGTGTTTGGCTATCACAAGAAAACTGATGTTGGAAACGAGGACAGAGCCAAAAAATGACTCTCCTAGAAGGCTACAGTTGTTACTCTGAAACATTATCTGTTCTATTTTTCTCAGTGACCAAATATTGTGACAACTCGGGGACCTGGGTGCAGACTGGAATGAACTGCCAACAGGCTACACAAATGTTGGAGGTAAAAACTTGTCGTCTATTGGGGAATATAACAAAGGCAGATTCAACGATTGTCTTTTCTAGATATCTCGACTTCTGAGACACACTGCAGTTGAACAGGCCGACAGAGGCAAGACTGTAGAGACGATGACCCTTCAGCTTAAACTAAAGTGTGAAGAGAAGATGAAGCAAGATGGACCGTACACAAAACCAGGTACTGGGAACATTCTCAAATAATCTGATTTGTCCTTGTGCTGATAACTGTTTCCACGACAGGCCTTTACTGTAGACGTACCTGGGATGGGCAGCTGTGCTGGGACGACACCCCTGCAGGCACCTACGCCACCCAAAACTGTCCAAACTATTTCCAGGATGTTGATGTAGCAGGTAAAGCAAAGAGGAGGAAAGATTGAATCTTTATACATGTAAACCATTGATCGCCTGTTTCATGTCTTGCTCACATGAAAGTTTCTTTAAGGTTGTTAGGCAGTACAACTGGTAAAAAAAACAATACAGATAAATAAAGTTCTGTTCTGTCAGTAATTTTGTTGTCTTAATTTCTCAACCTTTAGAGACTCTAAGTAGAGTTCTGTCAGAGTAATATTGGGGTAATTTTGTATTTCCAAGAGGGATTTGCGAGGCGAGTTGCTGATGTGGAGTGCTGCGAATTCATGTCTTGACTTTTTTTTAAAAACATTTTGAAACCACAATAAGACGCCTGAGTCTTAGAAATACAAATGGTGCCATAATGGTACAGTATATAGGTGCCCACCCCTATTGTTTTTTAAATAGAAACTTAACATTTGTTTTTTAAGGTTTTCCCTCTGCTTTATAAACCTACTCACTCACCTAAATAAAGTAATTCAAGGGAAACGAGGAGCACTAGCCAAGACTTGGACATTGTAATCCTGTACATAAATGCAAATATTCCAAATATTCCAAAAATTCTATGTATATTTGTTTCAATCTCATCTTGGTATTGGATAACTTTTAGTACATTTGCAGGTTTTTAAACAATCATACGCCTTTTAGTTTTGAGTCCATCAGTCCAGTTTGAACTCCTTTATACTCTAAAATGTTCAAATTAAGTCAACCAAATATTTTACTGCAATCAACAAGTTCTATCTGTATTCAAACAATTTTCAACCACATGATATTCGTAGAGATTGAAAACGAGTAGAGAGAAGAATAGTTCTTACTATTTCTGCCCCTTATTCATATTTTCTAATTTACTGAAATATTTACTTTATGCTTAAGTATGTTTTTTTTTTTTTATTAATGCTACATAATGATATCTTTATCTATGTCTTTTGACCATATACAGTGAATACGGAAAGTAATCAGACCCTTTTCGATTGTTCACATTTATTTTGTTTCATTGCAGCGATTCGCTAAAATCATTTAAGTTAATTATTTTCCTTATTAATGTAGCACCCATTCTTGACAGAAAGAAAAAAGATAATTTTTTGCAAATTTATTAAAAAAGGAAAACTGAAATATCAGTATTGAGAAGAAGCACCTTTTTGAGTCTTCTTGGGAATGATGTTTTTGACTCCTGTATTTGGGGATCCTCTGCCATTCTTCTGTGCAGAACCTCTCCGGTTCCGTTAGGTTGGATGGTGAACATGATGGACAGCCATTTTCAGATCTCTCCAGAGATGCTCGATTGGGTTTAGGTCAGGGCTCTGGCTGGGCTACTCCTTTATTATTTATCCTTATTCTAACTACGTGCTTAGGGTCATTGTCTTTTTGGTGAACCTTCGGCCCAGTCTGAGGTCCTGGTCACACTGGGAAAGGTTTTCTTTCAGGATATCTCTGTACTTTGCTGCATTCATCTTTCGTTCAATTCCTACCAGTCGTCCTTTGGTTCTTCTTCACCTTTCTCACCAAGAGTCTTCTCCCACGATTGCTCAGTTTGGCTGGATGGCCTGGTCTAGGAAGAGTTCTGGTCATATCAAACTTCTTCCAGTTAAGGATTATGGAGGCCACTGTGATCTTAGGAACCTTCGGTGCTGCAGGAGTTCTTCTGTAACCTTGATCTGTGCCACAATTCTATCCCTGAGCTCTTCGACCTCATGATTCTTATTTGCTCTGTCATGAGCTGTAAGGTCTTCTATAGACAGATGTGTTTCCTAATCCAGTCCAATCAGTTTAACGAAACACAGCTTGACTCCATGAAGGAGTAGAACCATCTCAAGGAGGGTCAGAAGAAACACGTGAATTAAATATGAGTTTCAAAGCAAAGGGTCTGAATAATTATGACCATGTGTTATTTCAGTTTTCCTTTTTAATACATTTGCAAAAATTTCTACAATTGTGTTTTTTTCTGTCCAGAATGAGAGCTGAGTGAACATTAATGAGGAAAAAAATGAATTTAAATTATTTTAGAGAATGGCTAAATGAAGAGGGAAAAATCAAAGAAGTCTGATTACTTTCCGTACCCACTGTGTGTCATGTGATCACTATGTCTGTAATGTGATCATTCATGTGAATAATTATGTTCGTCTTAAGAACATTTAATGTGTCATGTGATCATTTGTGGGTGTCATGTGAGCAATATGAGTTAGTCATCAAAGTCCAGTCATTTAGGAAAAATAACATACAAATCTTTAGATAAAAGCAAAAAAAGAAAACAAGCGACAGTCTTGTAATTTGGTGTCGCTCATCTGAAAGGTAATGGTAGTGACACATTTCTATCAGAGAAATATTGATTCGTGATTGTTGTTTTCAGCAAAGGCTTCTTTGTACTGTGGGGAGAACGGCAAGTGGTACCAACATCCAGACAACAGGATTTGGACAAACTATTCAAGCTGCGACACTTTCCACGATAAGAAGTCAAAGGTAATGTATGCAGAGAATATTCAGCCAGTTTCAGACCCTCTGATGTTGAATCGTCAGATCGTGATGATGATTATATGGAAAAAAGGGTCTATTATTTCAGCTTTTCCAGCTATGAAGTAGAAGAGTTCAAACATGAATCTGTAATGTCAGCTTGAAAGAAGAGATTGGTGTATAATATTAATCATTAGACGGCTCTGCCTAGTGTTTATTATACACTAAAGACCCCCTGCTGTACTTATATTGAACACAGGGCTAATCAAAATCAATGTTCCTGCCCACATGCCATTCCCTGCCCTTGAGATGATATTGTGTGAGTGAGCAGAGCAAGGGACTCTTTTCGTATGGTTGAGGAATAAAGATACAAATTGTAACATATTGTTAGATTTCTGGGACACTAATTATTTATTTTACAAAACCAATTTCTGAGCTTGTCCTTTCATCGTATTAGGCCAATTAGCATAAAAATGTTTGTTTTAAATAAAAGTTTAAATTAATATTAATGGTTTTATTTTCTCCTCTTTATAAAGTCAATGTTACCAACAATAATATTTAATTTTTATTTCATACGGTAACTTTATTAAGTACTTTTTTGGTTTATTTTGAGTCATTGCCATGCTTCATATGCATGCTTTCCTCCAAATCATTTATAATTAGCTTTTGTCCATGTGCAGTAAAATATATTTAAAACATTTTTAAAAGGTAGACAGACCACACTCTGTTTGGTTTTGTTCAAGGTTTCTGCCTGCCAAGAGTTTGTTTTTGTTGAGAAATACAAATCGACAGCCTTGTGTTGGTAATGACAAATTCTTGTAGTGATATAACATTCCAGGTTGAAAATGTTGTTTCTGCAGAACATGAAGCTGTTGGAAAATGAATACAGTTGCCTTCAGAAAATAAACCAGGACCCGCCTTATAACAGATCAGGTACTAATGCAAATGATTGTCTCTCATTCAAAGATAGTCCACAAATGTGTTACTGTCAATAAAGATGTGTTGTTAATTCCTACCATGATTATTGAAAAGCAATAAGAGACTTTTGTTCCTGCAGGTCTATACTGCAGTCGCCACTGGGACGGTTGGTTGTGTTGGAACGACACAACTGCAGGAACGTCCGCCTCTCAAAACTGCCCAGACTATCTCCCAGACCTGGACCCCTCAGGTGAGCAGTAAGTTTTGCTACTACTTGTGAACCTAGCCACTGATGCATCACTGAAATGATGACTAAACTTTACACAGAGTTTGATCCAAAGCCTTCAAGTTTTTTTCCTCACGAAAACTGTTTGTAGAAAAGGCTACCAAGGCATGTGGGGAGGACGGGCAGTGGGTCCTCCATCCTGAGGGCAACACCAGTGGGACCAACTACACATTCTGTGCTGTCAACAAGGAGAGGATCATGGTAGGATGGAATGAAAGAGTTTATTTATGTGAACCCTTTTATTGTACAATTGTCACAGCCAAGCAAATCTTAAATATATTATAATTCCTTACAAATATCTTTGAAAGATAATAATATAAAGTAAATAACACATGATTATTTTGTGGGTAGGTCACTTTATTATACTGGTCGCTTGTGTGTTTGGTCCATTTCATGAGCCCTAAGAAAATGTAAGAATCTGCCAGAATAATTTTCAAATCCATAACCAAACTTTTCCTAGCTATTACAAAGACATTGTTTCTTTAGGTGAGATCACAGACAGCCAATCAGATTCCATCACTCAAACTCTTGCAGGAGCCAGGGCCTCACTTTTTTTTATCGAATTTGACATGATTTATTTGCTCCATTATATCGTTTGATAGCCTCCATTAAGCTTAAATTAAGAACCTCTTGACCAATGTTAGAGGAAATGTCATTTTTTTTATTCAACTCAACTGCATGTTAAGTAAAGGACATTGTAAAGTCATTAGCAAGTCATTAACAATCTCTTGGAGGTGACATTTACACCTCATAACACTTAACATTTTGATATTAAGTGCTATGATTATTTCTCTATGATATGGTAAGAAAAATGAATGAACCAATTATTGAGAAGCATTTGCAAACAGTTGTATTTACTGTGAAACCCATGGGCTAGATTCAAATATTTTCATGGAGAGTGTCTGGAAGGGCTTTTCTATTTTTCATGCCACTGTCATTATTGCTCTTCACCAACCAGATGGCTGGTCAGCACTCAGATGACTCAGAGGACTCCGATGAGGCCACGTTGAACCCAATGGTGAACCACGAGGAGAGAAAGAAGATCCTGGACAGCCAGTACAAGTGCTTCGCTAAAATGAACAGGGATTTGCCGTACAACAAATCAGGTAACCAACACACCAACGGTGACTTGCAGGAGTTTCACTCTAATGCTTTGAAATATTGAGGGGTTTTTTATTGCTTGAGAGATGAAGAAATGTTTGTCTCTAGATTAGACGGAGGAGCCATTCAGATTTAACATAATTACTGGAATTTAAAATAAATAAATAAAATCAATTCTGCTTGGGGGAGTTTAAATGTCACCTGGTGTCTGAATACTGAGGTATTTAAATGGATTTCTAACAATTGATGTGTGGCAGGTTTGTACTGCAGTCGGAACTGGGATGGCTGGTTGTGTTGGGAAGACACTCCATCAGGAACTTACGCGTTCCAAAACTGCCCCAACTATTTTGTGGACTTTGATCCAACTGGTAGGAATAAAAATCTTTGAAAAAATACAAGCATAGTCAACCGTCATCTAACTCAGAGTTGTTCTGTACTTTAGAGAAGGCAACAAAGTACTGTGGGGATGACGGGCAGTGGTTTCGACACCCGGACACCAACAGGACCTGGTCCAACTACACACTTTGTAACGAAAACACCAAGGCAAAGTTGAAGGTATAAAATCAAAAGTTCATGTGTCATCTATGAGCGTGGCAGTCAGATGAAGACTGTACTCACTCATAGCATTATCGCTAGCACAGAGGAATGCGGACAGTGCAGCGTTTGGTCAAAGTGACCTGACGTGATTTGATGTGGAATAATCATTTCATTATGCTTGTTTTTTTACATCATGAATCATAAAATAATGTGATAGCAGTAATTCAGTCTCATTTGAAACCAAAGACACTCAATAAAAGTCATGGCATTCTGTATTATTTCAGAAAAACTGCCTACGTGTCTCTGAGATATTTATAATGAATGTAGCCATAGATTTATAGAAATCTAATCAAAAAAGATTTACCAACAATTTACCCTTTAAATTCATAAAGCAAAATAAATTAGATTTGTGTGATACTTCCACTCATTTCCATTTTCTGTTTCCTGTTGTCAAAATAAAAGCCAACTGACAATAGTGTACAATGACATTCCAGGCATCTTTACTGATTTATATTTGGTTATACATCATTTTATAGACGTATATATTAGATAGCAGGTCAATAATCAAATGTATTGTTTGTTCTTCCAGTCTGCTTACATCTTGTTCTACATGGCGATCGTGGGTCACGCCTTGTCTATCGTGTCATTGCTGATCTCGTTGGCCATTTTCTTCTACTTCAGGTAACAACTACATTTTATTGATTCTCTCTCGCCAATGATGTTTTTCATTCTAAGAGGCAAATTTCCATCATCACACATCTCTTTTGCATTTTGGAAAACAGACAATCACAACGGTTTTTTGTCTCCCTGAAGGTGTTTGTTTTCATTAAATTATTATTTTGGAGACGATGAAAACAAGGGCTCAGGGAGAGAACTTAGCCAAGAGAGACATAGGCTTAGTCTTGATGTTCTCATTTAAACAAAGGTGTCTGTTTTTCTAAGTAGGCAGTTTAATTGTGTTTTCAATAGACACTACTGTGTACTTTACTTTATACTGAAGAGAGAACTGAGCGAACTTTTAAAAAGTTTTGTCATCTCAGCTTCCGGAAAGCAGCAGCAAATAGTTCACAATCGGAACGTCATTTCCACTTTAATGCCTAGTAACTCTGATGAAGCCACTTCATTTCATGCTTACTTAGCTCTTGCCTTGTTTATTTCATGGATGTTTGGGATTCAGACCTGCAGAAGTGTGACATCCACTGAACATTTTACTGCTCTGATCTAATTGAAAACGGGTGCGCTCGAGTACTGCCTAATCCTAAAAGACAAATGAGCTTCATTTAAATGTAGATAACGTCGTTCCAGAGATCATAATAAAGGTAAGTTCTAACTTCAGCTGGGAGGAAGAAAACGCCACCTCGAACTTTAAGTTGTTTTTGGTATCATTCAGATAATAAAAGAACGAATTTAATGACTCCGGTCAATCTTTGTGTCCAGCAATAATATTTGGAGGAGATGTCTGGTCGGCCTTGTAGTTCCTGAATGTTGTAAAACTAGAGTGGTGGAAGGTGTTGACCTCCCAAACACAGCTGTTGTCAGGAATAGATCTTGTGCGAGACCATCGGTGGGCTGCAAAACTTTTAACACGCTCTCGTAAATCTCGCCACAGGATTTAGAAAAGAGCACTCTATGCAGAGAAACAAATCAAGTGGCGGTCTTTCATTAAATCGGTTTATACTTGTTCCAACAAATTAGAAGGTCGATAAAACAGGAAAGCCAAGGTTGGGGAAATCTATGAGAAATATTGAGCCTTTCACCTGCTGAGAGTTTGTCTTTTTGCTGGATTAAACAGCTAAAGCAATTTTAAAACCTTCGTGGCAGATCGAACAATCAATACTTTATTTAAAACTTTTTGTCAAAGTGAACTTTCTTCCAGATTGATTTGTATTCATGCTTCACAAATGTAAACAGAAACTGGAATTGTTTACCACAAAAGTAAGAGACATGACTCAACATTAACAGAGCAAAGATATACAACCAGGTATAACTCCGATTTTTTAACTAAAAAAAGTCGCGGGGGTATATACCTATGCAAAGAGGCCCAGACTTTGCTATAGATAATCTCTCAGTGCCTCCTTTTAGTCAAATATGTATAAAACACAACACCGGGAAAGTACAGAACTTAGCAGTACAGCAGCAGTACAGTTTCTGTTTAATGTTGAAAATTTGAAAACAAATATATGAACATAAATTTACATTTTTTGTCAGTATTTTTTATTAGGATGGTGATTTTTTTGTAATCTTGACTTTCGTTTCCCACGATAATTGTGGAGTTAATCTAAATCAACTTATATCAACTGGAAACTTACTTTCTCCAAACATATACTTTTGTTTCATAAACCAAGATAACTTTTTTTTTTACATAAAACTATATAAGCTTTCTACTCATACCTCATGCTGAGGAAAATGCTAAATATAGTTTTCTTTATAGTGACAGTACAAAGCTGGCAGAGAGAGACAGAAGTGTTCAAACAAAGGCTTCAGGGTGTTTTAGTTGAGGCAGGAAAATAATATTTTTAACATATATTGCTGTGTACTCACTGAATACTGGAGAGAATGTTTCAAAAGTTTTGCTGTCTCAGTTTCCTCAAAGCAGCAGCAAATACTTCATAATCGGAATATGTTTGAAATATATTTTTCTTTATACAGTAAAAACAGAACAATGTGATATAAAGTGACTTAAGAAACCTTAAATCGTAATGGAATTGCTGATGGTAGCTATAAAACAGTCCTGTTCTGACGTTCTTATTGCTATAATAAATCACCTGTGAGTCAATGCTACATCTGGTGTTATCATCATCTTTGTAGCATCCACTCAGTGATGCAAAAGTATTGTACAGCAACAGCAAAAACACAGAGAAATGCTGTTAAGTTTAAAATGTTTTTGTTCCTCTCGCAGTGATAAACGATTCCACTTTGGCTATTCTTTAAAAGATAACATTCCTACTGGCGGGTTCAGAAGGTTAACTCACTATATTTATAGTTAAAAGACTTATTGGAGGGATTAATGTTTCATCATGAAGCACAGATGTGGCTGATAGTGGTACGTGACAGCGTCCAGCTGCACCACTACCTTATTTACAGCAGGATGGCAGCACCAACTCCAGGAGACACACACTGTGGAAAATCCGGCAGCTGATAGTCGACGTGGAGCCGTGACATTGTGGATTTCTCTGGACGTGTTGTGGAAAGCTATTTTAGATAAAAGCACTTCTACATGAGTGTTGAGTGGCGCCAACGTTTCCTGGTATGTGCACCATAGAGATGCAGGGAGTGTTTGGGTCTCCTGTCTGTTTCTAAATTACGGTTGCACTCGTGCTGCCCCCAGGAATGATGGGTCGCAGATTTAAGGGGGCAGACTTTTCCAACCGTGTTACCTCTTTAGCCTGTATGTTCAGCCAGGTCGCCATATAGTGTGTAGTTTTGTGAGCGGCTTCGGTGTCCTTCATGTGGTAGTAATGTGTAATATACACAACATGAAAACATAGATTAACATTTGATTTGATCTCTGCCGGGGTGGAAAATCCAGTCAGATCGCAAGTTCATTCTCAAAGTTTTCATTGTGTTTAAAGCCGCAAAATGTTTATAAAATATAGGCTGTCATGTGAGGCGAGGGCAGCCACCATTTCATGTGTCTATTTAGATGCTTGTAACCTTCATAATGCTCAACAGTTTGTTTAGGTTAAAAGCTACATATGCCAACAGTTTTCAAGAAAGTATAGAGATAGTTATGGGTTTAATTAATGATAGAAAAACGACAATTGTCACCAGAATTTACTTTATAATCTACAGTATATCTATATCCATTTATAAATCTATATATATATATATATATATACATAAAATAAAATAAAATGCATTTTTTTTAAGATTTAAACCATAAATAGAGTATATTATGGTACATATGAAACATTTCCTGAATTTCATCTCATGTTAGTATTCATAAGGGAGCTAAAAGTCGGGCAAGAAACCACCATGAAAATTCAAATGTGTCCGATTTTGATCAAATTTAAACAGTTTTTTGTAAATGAGATTTCCAGAAATGCATCATATTCTGAAAATTGTAATCCACCTGAACTTACTGTCTTCTCTTCTCTTTCTCTTCATACCCAGGCAATAGAAATAAATCAAATTGAATTTTCTTCTCGTGTTTTTTATTCATTCTACTTCCATAAAAATAAGCTCAATACAAACACATTACAACCAGAATAAAACTGTGTTCCCAAGAGGGTCTCAATACTAGGGTTGTGTATCGGCAAGAATCTGGCGATACTATTGCAATACAGTGAAAACTATTATGATAGATTCCGATGTTGTTGTTTAATTCGAAAATAGAAACGCAAATTATTTTATTTAAAACACACTTTATTGAACAAGTATATTTATAAAAAAAAAAATTACAATCATTCTCAGGAATCGATATTTTCTAACACTCCTAGTCAATAATGTATATCAAACACGTTGTGGCCCAGAATCCATAATATTCATAATAAAGTATAGTTCCAAACAATGTTTGCAATTACAAGGTCATACTCTCTATCTTCAGAGTTTTCTTGGGGGTTATTAAGTAATAACTGAAAGCAGAAGTTACTCCACACGTTCAATCTGAGAACTGCAGCAACTTCTATGGCTGAGGAAATTAAACCGTCGTCGAGCCATTAAGCAAATGAAGCTATTGGATCCAGACGACTTGATGCTGTTTGAAATCATTATTTTCATTTGATTATACTAATAATCCTGGGAGGAGACACCCATGAGAGCCATTACGTGATATTAAACCGCATTTATCGTGCGCAAATTGCCCGGAAATTCTGAGGTCATTCCAGCAACTTGATTCACATTTTTCTTGTTGGCTCAGAGCGGCAGTGTGGGGCCAACCAGAGGTCCCAACTGCCTCCTGGTCCAGCTCTTCCTGTGCGGGCCAAATAAGCCACTCTCTATGCACGCTCTGTAAAGGTCACGAAAGGTCAAGCAAATTAAAAAAGGAAGGAACGCTCCAGCGATTCCAGCTCTGTGATTATTAAAATTGAGGACTCGGTAGTATCAGGGGGCACTATGTCATGTTACAGTAGTGATTATCTCCATTATCAATTAGAAAACAAACTTTATCAATCAATTTATCAATACCTCCTGTTGTGTTTAACATCCTGCTTTAGTGTGTATTTCTATGTTGGGTTGGTGTGTGTGTTTCTATGTTGGTTTGATGTGTGTGTTTCTATGTTAGGTTGGTGTGTGTGTTTCTATGTTGGGTTTGTGTGTGTGTTTGTAAGTTGGGTTGGTGTGTGTCTGTTTCCATGTTGGGTTAGTGTGTGTGTCTGTTTGTATGTTGGGTTGGTGTGTGTGTGTGTTTCTTTGTTGGGTTGGTTGTGTGTGAATCTGTCGTATGTGTGTGTGTGGATGTTTCTGCCATGTTAGTTTGGTGTGTCTTACAGTTTCGGCTTAGTGTGTGTGTTTCTGCATATGTGTCTGTATATATGTGTATGTTTGTTTGTGTCTTTGTGTTTCTGTGTTGGATTGGTGTTTGTTTCTCTTTTAGGGTCCTGACTGTGTTTTTTTGTGTGTCTGACTGTGTTTCTTTGTTTTTTGTTACACTATAATTAGTTACCCATGATTGTGGGATGAGCTCCTGGACAGTACTGTATTTTCTGACTTAGTGCTTTTCACTTAAAGATTAACCTACTTTTTCTTCAAAACACATTTGATTAAAAAGGTTCATGGCTAGTGGGATAAAGGTGGATCCCTACGGCAGACAGCAGTGATAATCACTTGTGTGTGTTCAAGTGCACATGTGGTGGATATTCTCAAGAGGCAATTGAATGTTAACAAGCTAGTAACTTGAATACACTAGAAACCATAAAACCGAAACTGTTTTCTTGTCAAATCATGTCAAAGCATAATCTGATGTATGCAGAAATTTAAATCATGATTTAGTTTTTCTTTTTGTGCAGGCTTTTCATAATTTTTTTTGAGGCTGCTGTGTTTTTCACTACGTTGTATTGGCCTATTAAAGTGTGTATTTATAACTGTGTATTGTGTTGTTGTTTAAGCGCTTTGTGTCCCTGATCTGTGAAAGGCGCTTTACAAATAATAATTATTTTCTCACTCACCCCTTTTTAATAATAAAATATGCTCATGGAGACACAAAAAGTAGTGATACTGGTGAGGCTAAGAGGTCTTGGGATGCCAGTGTCAGATACCTTTCAACACCCACAGAGGAAGTGATGTTCCTATTTCATGGATATTTTGATGTGCTTCTTCGTCAGCTGGCTTCACTTTAATGTTGTTGTTTTTCTACACACAGGAGCCTGAGCTGCCAAAGAATCACACTGCACAAGAACCTTTTCTGCTCCTACGTGCTCAACTCTGCGCTCACCATCATCTACCTCGTGGCGGTGGTCAACAACCCAGAAGTGGTCAGCAGAAACCCGGTGAGTTTCCTGATAGGTCAATGGAAATGAACCTGAGGATGAGTCATCCGTAGGCTTGGGAGTATGTATTAATTCACAACATCTGGACTGATCTGCAACTGATCTTTTCAGAGTGAAGCATTTTTGCGCCAGAGTTTTGGAGTCGCCACGATTTAAAAAAAATCCTTGAATTTCAGTGGGTTTCACACTCGTGCGCCCAGGAGGAGATTATAAATCTGTTTCATCGGAATGTTGCACCGTAGGGTCACATGAAGCGCTTTTCTTGGTAAAGCTGCTGTTCCAAATTAGAATTCATATAAATACTAAAATACACTTAATACATGGAAACTTGAGGGTGTAATACCACGCTCGCTGTGCCAGGAAGAACCTATTATTAATCAATCAATATCAAGTGTGTTTGTTGTTGCAGCCTTAAAGCTCGAGGCTGGTGACTCTATTTCACATGCATGAAGTCAAATGAAGCCATAACTTTGTGGAAGCAAAGTTGAACGAGCAACAAAATAAATAGTAAATGCAGAACTTTGATTATTAACTAAACACAATACATTATCTAAATAATATTAGCAACTGTATTTAAAAGTCTATGTTTTCATATTCTGTGTATTTCGTAAAGGCTTGACTTGAAAATTCCTCCAGTGGAGGGCAAATCTGAGTCAAGTATTGTTGGATTGTGGTTTTGTTTTAGTATTTCAAAGCTGCACATGTGTAAAACAGAAACAGAGGACATTTTGTTTACATTGTTTCTCCATTATACCATAACTTAGGAAGAGACCCTTCTGCCTTCACACTTAGAGTCCAACTAAAGTGAAGACCCATCTCTCCTGACAAACTTTCTTGTTTCAAATCTTAAATTGTTTTCCTCGTGACGACATTTTAAAGTTTTTACTAAGGTTCTCCCTCGTCTGAAATCTTGGCAAACAAGAGGTTTGAAGATCTGAGTCAATTATGATGTAATCATGGTCTTTACCTTTATTATCAGCCCGCCTTGTTTACACTTTGGATGCTAGGAGAAAAAATGCTAATACAATCCAACTCTTAGCTCTAATTCATTTTACACGTACACTTTATTTTTAATATCAATGAATCATTGTGTTTTTTGTAGTAAGGACCCAGCTCCAACTATTGTACAAAGCAATAAAGAAAACTTTATGGAAAAATGAAAATGTGAAGTTAGCATTTTCTGTCAGCCCAGGAATCTAATCCAGACAAAAGAGAGCTCTCACTGCACATTTATTGATGTCTTTCTTTTTTTATAGAAAGTCAATATAAGCGGCTTGTTCGACTTTATATGAATTTATTCAAGCCCTGAGCAGCAAGCAGATTCAAGATCAATGACTTCTGCTGCTGTGACCTGAAGTCGCATAGTTTACCGTGTAACATTTGTCCAAACTTGAATCTGTTACCCTCGACAAGAGGGCTGGAAGGTTAAACTCACTATCTTCCACATGTGTAAACAAAATCGATCATTTGCTTTCATGCAGGAAAATCTAATCCGTGGCCAGTTGGGATTCACATGTGTCTTCAGCAGAGCCATCTTTTTTTCTCTTCTTCTGCCAGAGGAAGATTTATGAGTCTGTTTTCTGCACTAGCGGTTCAAAAATGTCAAAAATGGGGGATTTGCTTTCATGGAGAAAACATTCTTGTATCATTCACTGTGGTGCGGTGATACAGTGAGTGCTCCCAATGCTAGTGGAGCAGAGGAGGGAATCCTGAGAGCCAAAAGCAGGAAGGGAGGTTTAAAAAAAATAAGAAACCGCTACTTTTAAATCTGCATGATCTACAGTAGCTTTAATTCCTAAACCAGACCTTAGCATGTAACAATAAACCCATTCTGGTTATCTTTAAGATCCGGCCGAAAGGTTAGACGTGATGGATTGTTGTGTGGTTGAAGCTGAGCGGACCCCTGAGACCAGCAGCTCACGGAGTTGATCTGAATTAAAATGAAGCTGCAAAACAGAACCACAAGACGGATGGTTAGAATGGAAATGGCAGGTAAAACAAAAAGCCTTCATATTTATTGGTCTGCAAACATGATGAACCGACTCATAGATGTCATTCTTTATTTCTCGCAGTTGAAGGAACTAAGATATTCCCTTGTAACATAATAATTTATGATCTATTCTGGGTCATGTCAGGGTGTTTATATTTGGGATATATGAACCCTCAGACCATATTTTTTATTATATTATATTTTATTTCAAGGCATCATTCATTCATTCATTTTCTGAGCTGCTTAATCCTTTACTGGTGTAGCGTCGGGGCTGGAGCATATACCAGTTTCTGGGACACCCTGGACAGGACGCCAGTCTATCACAGGGCACACAAAGACACACAAGCATTCACACACAGACTTATATTTACGGACATTTTCCCCAAGTTCCCAATCAAGCGCTGTATGTTTTTGGACTGTGGGGGGAAACCGGAGTGCCAAACCCACGCAACATGGTGAGAACATACAAAGTCCACATAGAAAGGTCACAAGTGGTCTCCCTCCCACCCCCAACCTTCTGGCTGCGAGGCCATCATGCTAACCACTGCGCCAACGTGTGCCCTTCATGGCATCATAAATGCAGTAAATAATTAATTAAAAGAACAAAAAAAAACAAATTGAATTTGTTTCTTTTCATTTGTTCTGATTCAATTATGTCCGGTTTTAATTAAAATATAATTAATTAAAAATAAAGGTTTGAGTGTAGAGGGTAACTCCATCAGGTTAAGGATAAAGTGGACAAAAGTGGGCAGAAGACCTCTGTTGAAATTAAAATTTTGACAAATTTCAGCTACTTTACATTTATCCTTTTTGTTTTATTTTATAGCATGTCAAACATAATAAAATGGCAAGCAAAAACTAGCTCATGATTAACCCTTTTTTCTTCCTTCAGGAATCATTTCTTTCTTAAATCAAATAATAGTTATAGGAGAGCAAAGTCTGTCATATAAGTTCTCACATGGTCTTTGTATTGTCAAGAGTCCTGGTGATTGGAAACGCACATGATTAATATGTGAAACATGTAATATTTCTAATATCCCTGGATGGTGATTATTAACACATGTTTAAATATACTACAATTTAAGATAGTAAACCTAATACTACAGTATAAATAAGTGCATGGAAAATGGTTTGGGAAGATTTGTTTTTGTTTATTATCTGAGTAAGTGGAATACATTTACTCTCTGACAACCTCTTTGGCAAGATGACCCAAAGGCCCAAAAACAAATGTGTTTGTGGTATCCCTTGTGTTATTTCAGGGTCAATATGACCCAAAAGCCTAAAACAAAATGTGTTTGTGGTATCCCTTGTTTTATCTCAGGGTAAAGATGACCAAAAAGCCTGAAAACAGATGTGTTTGTGGTATCCTTTGTGTTATCTCAGGGTCAAGATGACCCAAAAGCTTGAAAACAAATGTGTTTGTGGTATCCCTTGTGTTGTCTCTGGGTCAAGATTACCAAAAAGCCTGAAAACAAATGTGTTTGTGGTATCCCCTGTGTTATCTCAGGGTCAAGATATCCAAAAATCCTGAAAACAGATGTGTTTGTGGTATCCCCTGTGTTATCTCAGGGTCAAGATGACCCAAAAGTCGGAAAAAAAGGTTTTTGGGGTATCTCTTGTGTTATCTCAGGGTCAAGCTGACCAAAAAGCCTGAAAACAAATGGGTTTGTGGTATCCCTTGTGTTATCTCAGGGTCAAAATGACCCAAAAGCCGTAAAAAAAAAGGGTTTGTGTTGTCTCTAGGTCAAGGTGAACTGGCTTCATGAAATACATATGCAGTGGTGGAGGTCAGTCACCTTGACCTAGAGACAACACAAGTGTTTTGTTTTACCACCCTGCACCATCTGTTCGCTCTTAACCTTTAATAAAGCGTAGGATTGATGCTGCTCATCCAGGTGAGACTAGCTCTACTCATAAGCAGCTCAGAACTAATTCCTGGATAACTGGCCTGGAGCTTTAATCAATAAAGTTTAATTGTCATGACAAAAGTCCAAAAAGGCAAGATGACATCATCGTCATAACCGGTTAATCCCTCAAAGTGGAAGATGTTTACAAAGACAACGGTGGTGCTGAACTCTGTGGTGTGCGCCCAGAAGAAATAAGTATTAAGAGAGTTTCACTTACCCGTTCACTTTATTTTGCCAAGATTAGGAACCACAAGGAAAAACAGCCTGCTCAGCTTTCGCCCAGTGGGTGTAGAATAACAAACATCCTCAGCACTAATGCTCCCTTGGTTCATGAATGAAAAGTCTGGACGTAGCCAGATGTATGTCATGTTCGGCGTTAAACCTTAGTCTTTAAAATCCTTTTCTTTGGCTCTCCTCCACACAGGCCGGGTGTAAAGTGTTGCACTTCTTCCACATGTACATGCTGGGCTGCAATTATTTTTGGATGCTGTGTGAAGGGATCTACCTGCACACGCTCATCGTGGTGGCCGTGTTCGCAGAAGAGCAGCACCTGCACTGGTACTACCTTCTGGGCTGGGGTGAGTATATGGACCGTTTCACTGCACAGAATATTGACCTGCAGGTGATAAAATGTTTATAGACTCCACACAAGCTTTTAATGCTCCCACGAGTCGAATGAAAATAACCCAAAGATGCTTCGCGTCGATGCGGTTTTCTTAAAGTGAACTTCTGAAAGAGAAAACTTTTGTTATAACGTTGTTTTCACTTCATCAAACGTGACCTTACTTGAAAAAATTAATATAACCCTAATCTAGAGAAATCATGAAAGACAATTTAATGAACGCATCAACACATGTCTTAAGAAATAAACCTTTTTGATCATTTGGTTTCTGAGAACACAAAAATTATAATGAATATATTACTTTGCACAGACCTGACACAATTTAATGGGGAGAAATTGGGTCTTTTTAAAGCAAGTCTGATTAAGTGTAGGAACGTTTGTGGGTGGTTTATTTGAAGAAAAGAAGGAGAGAATAATCAGTGAAAGAAAACATCAAAATCAGACTTCACATGAACACAGTCCTCTAATCTTGCGTTGATATAGAATCATTCCCTCAGTGCCTCAAACATGAAATACAACGTTGACAGGTGTCAATCACCTGTTATTATAAATTAAACATAGACTATAGACCCACATGAAATCTTAAAAAGTTTTACGGCTAAAGTGATATTTCAACCAAAATTTAGATTTCTCTCATTTTCTACTCATTCTTATCTTGACTAATGGTTGGGATTATTTTAAGATTAATATGTTCCTTTTTAGAGTTACAGGCAAAAATGTTTGTCAATTCTTATGTAGTGACTGGATCTGAGTTGTCCAAAAAAGACGAACTTAAAAACATCCAAATACATCCATACTGCTCTTCTGCAATTTTCAGCTTGTATTAAAGCTTTGACATGAGGAATTGTTCAAAAAGACTGTAACAAATGTACATTTTAAGCTTGGTTGTTGCAGAAGCTAAAAGGCTAACCTGCTATTCAGAAACACTTTCATCTTTAGAGAGCACTTAAGTCTACATGGTAAAAAAAAAAAATCTCTCTCCCCACCATTGAATTAAACCAAGACTAAGGTTCTGTTTCGAGTCACCTGGAGAGTAACTTCCTTCCTTGCCTGTTGTGTGGGCAAGTTCCTTTGTCTTCCAGCCCCCCTCTTTTGGGTGTGTTCCGTGTTGCCCTTTTGTTTCACGTCCACAGGTGTGAACAGAGCAGACAGACAGTCCTTCATTAAATCGCTGAATAATCTCTAGTCTGTTTCAAGCTACCCTTGACACAGTGTATATCAGTATGCAAGTGAAATGTTGGTTGTGAATGTGTATTTAAACGTTTAAGCTCTTAGATGAGGCTAGTATTTTATACTCTATATTTTGATCATCTTTTTAGCATTAATTTAACTTATGGCGTATACGTATAGTGTAGAATAATTTCCAATCTAACAACAGCCAACATCATGTTTGCTAGAAATCACTCTTTGGCATGACACCTGTCATCGACACCCTCGCACCAACAGCAAGTAAACACATCAATAAATGAATCCTAAGAACTACCAGGTAAAATATGAACATTGTTATTGTAGCAGTCACTTGTTTTTTGGGTCCCGACTCAACGAAAAGATGTGGGTTGGCGCCATATGAACAATATGGTGCCGGCCATTATTCTGATTAAGTTACATAAATGGGTTTGTAGACGATTTTTGTGAATTATATCGTGTCATTCCTGAAAAAACAAACCACGCTCTGACAGCTGTGGAAAATGACAAGAATATCACAGACTCTGCTCTCTGCCATCTTTCTCTTGTTCAAGGTTTTCCCCTGGTGCCGGCATCCATCCACGCCGTGGCAAGAAAAACCTTCTTTGATGACAAGTGAGTAATGTTCCAGGATCGTCTGAAAATAAACAGCCTGTGTTTATATATGTGCCGTCCTGAACACTTGTATGTGTGTGCTTGTTTTGGTATGTGTGCGTCTATGTGTGTTTTGGGCAGCAGACCGTACTGACTGATGTGTTTTTCTTTCTGTAGCTGCTGGATGAGTGTGGAAACCCATCTGCTTTATGCGGTCCACGGTCCCATTGTGGCAGCTCTGCTCGTAAGTCTGCTGGATCCCACTTTGGAACCGCAACTTTTCCCAACGTTCTAACGTGTGTTTGTGTTGCCGCAGGTGAACCTCTTCTTCTTGTTGAACATCATACGAGTGCTGGTGACCAAACTGAGGGACACACACCGGGCCGAGTCAAACATGTACATGAAAGCGGTGCGAGCCACTCTGATCTTGGTGCCACTTCTCGGGATACAGTTTGTCATATTTCCCTGGAGGCCGGAGAACCGTCTGGCTGGCGAGGTCTACGAGTACATCATGCACATCCTCATGCACTACCAGGTGGGTCTGTTGATTCCGCTTCGTTTATTTTATTTTTATAGAAATTTCCAAACATCATTAAGTTCACAGTATTTGGAATTCTTTTTGTAATATATTAGTTTGCTAAGCTTTCTCTCAGTTCCTAGTTAAACTGTAGATTTTTGGAATTTAATTTAAAAAGTGGAATAAACCTTAATCTAGAGCAGGCATTACTAAAGTCGGGGCCCCGGGGGGAGCATGTGCAGCCCTTGAGCAGATGTCATGCAGCAAGCAGTCTTCTAAACTGTATTGTTTACCAGGGAATGTAAAATATGCATTTTTACTGTTTAAAACTTTCTAAAATCAACCTAAGATATTTAACAGTTTAACATGTTTGTGTTGTCTTATACATACATTTACTGAGACAGTTTTTAGTATTTTCTATTCTAGTCTCAGTTAAACTCTATAATAAAAGGAAGAAAATTGACGATATTAAAATGACAACTGTAGTATAATTTGTTAAAACAATTTACCATCTGCAGGAATTAAGAAAATGATCCTGTGTAAGAGTAACTATGTTCTTCTCTTAAAGGGTTTACTGGTGGCAACAATATTCTGCTTCTTCAATGGAGAGGTGAGAACCCTGATATCATTTTACTTCAGCGTTGATGTTAAAAGTCCCATGTTGTGCAAAACTGGCATTTCATGGTATTTTCTAAAGTTGTTTTTGGTGTTAGGTCCTGAACAAGATCGATAAGATACCTTAAAGTAGTTTTTGCTATGAGTCCTGCCACATTTCTTATGAGCCATATATATAAAGAAGACTTGTCTTGCCTGTCTGTCTTTACAATGTTTATTTATTCTTACAAGCTGTTTTGTGCACGTCAATCTATATAATATCCAAGCAAAACATAATTCCTGTTTTTTTGATTCAATCTTAAGATGCACAAAGTCATTTTCATTTCTCAATCATCGTTACAACGTCACGTTCATGTCTAAATACACTTAAAAGTGCTGAAATCAATGAGAATAACAGTTTGTTTCTATTTATCTATTGCTTTTAAAAGCTATTCTAATGTAACCTCACATAAATTCCAAGCGGAGGGCGCCCCCTACTGTCCTCTGAAAAATATGCCACTGTTTCATGAAGCTTCATCAGCCCATGACTAGTTGTCCGTCTCTGTGTCCTGGCGACCTATCCAGGGTGTCCCCTTCCTCTCACACTAAAGTAGCTTGGATAGGCTCCTGTCCCTGTGACCCTGATAAGTAACTAAGTGGTTGAAGTGCAAGTAATACACTTTCATAATAGACGGAAAAGGTTTTCGATTGGTTACGATAAGTGATGGGACGTTCATTTTTCAGACACAAATTTTGATCAAATACTAATCAACTGATGATTAAAATGTAATGTGTGATTGTTGTTTTCTATCATTCCACGACTGCTTCCTACATCCAATATTACGCAGCCAAATTAGTTTTGGACATAAAATGTGATTTATGGAGTATATTAATGAAATAAACAAACTGCAGTGCTCCGCTTGGATCTAATATCTTTTTAAAAGCCTCTCAAATGAGCACATTAGGACGCCTTGTAAGAGCTGGACTTGATTCAAGATCCAATATGACTGTGATGTGATTCACTTTGAATTATTTACCATTCCATCTTTTCCCAAGTCAAAAAATACTCAACAAAGAATGTGACAATGTGAGAATCCATTCCTAATCATATCCTGATATCAAATTTGAAAATGCAATTAATCAGGGTTTAAGTTCAACCAGCGTCAAGTTCAAATATTTTGTGAGAAGTCTTTGTGTCTTTCTTTCTCCTCGACATGAACTCTGAGTTCTGTTCACACAGTGTTAGAGGCAGACGAGGGAATGTGATGGTTTGACACTTAAGGATACTTTTGAGAGAATTGAAGAAGAAGCCGATGCATCTGAGAACCACTTCTGACACCAGGGGTGGAGGGTTGTACTGGTATCGTACTCTACATCTGTGGGATAGTTTTCTGATGATCAGTCCTTCAACAGTCAGCAAACATAATGTTAAGCACCTGCTCCTGGGATTTGATTTAGAGGATACTTATATCTACATATAGGTAGATGGTAAAAAAGACTTTAACTCAACCCACCTGCCAACAGATTATGGCTCACCGCAAGGTGAACTCTCAGTATATCCCATATTTCTTAAGCTGTCTGTGGAGGTTTTGGTCCAGTTACAGTGACAGATACATTCTAATGAAGTTCCTACATTTTAAGAAAAACCTCAGTTTAGGGTAACTTACTGTAAATAGCATTTCAACATCACGTCCTTATCCAGATCCTAGATGCTGATGTGGATCTACCTCTCATGAAAGCTGGATGTCCTGTCAGGTGAACAACATGAACATATTTTTGAGAAATGAAGATATTCTATTTACGGAAAAGTGGTAGTTGACCTTGAGGGCCAAGATCCTCACAGAACGAGTTCCTGATCTAGTACCGTTCAAGCCAGATGATAAAATGCTCAATTGCCCTTTTACAAAGGTCGGCCTTAGTGCTGGTGCAATAAAAACTGTTTAGGACAGTAAGTATTCGCCAGACAGACTCCAGCAGGATCTTTCTTTCTACAAGTCACTCTGACACTCATATCAATAAAATAAACTGAACAAAAGAATGTGCATGTCTGCGATTCATCCCGATTGGCTGCGAGGACTGAAGGGGTCGAGTCAGGTGAAGGAAAATACTTTATAAAGTAATATTTTCCAAGCCCAGTTTGAAATAAATGTCCTTTTCAAGTTCTCTTACATCACTCCTAGTGAATAAACTGTTCACTGGATTTCCATCTGAATTATTAGTAGGTTTTATGATGCTTTAGAGTTTCTTGTCTTTGTTTGCTTTTGGTTATTTATTAGGTACTTACAAATACAACAACATAAATAAATAATTATACAAAATCAATGCCTTTTCTGTATATGTATAGTACAGAGAGAAAAAATAATATTGTTACAATATTAATATTGTTTTTTTAACAATCAATATCTACTTTGTAATATTTTTTACATTCATATGACCTATAATTAACACCAAACATAATAATTCTAAATTCTATTTATTTATCCAAATATTATTGTTTTAATAATTGTAATCATTTCCATAATATTCTACTAATGTTTTATTAGTTATTTAATGAAAGCTAAAAGATATCATCACAGAGAGAAATCATAGTTTGACAAACCACTAAAACCTTAAAAGGAGCCAGACCGAGGTCTGAAGATGACAAGTTCCAATTTCATTCAATATTATTTCGCTCGTTTTACTAGTGAAATACAGTCTCACCTAACAATAGTTACTGTCAAAAAAATTTAAATCGAACTTAATAATTAATTTTAAAAAAGCTTCTTTTTTTTTGCTTTATCCAAACACAAACTGTTTTTTTTTTTAAATTATTTTTTGTTTTTTTTTACTTAGTTTATAGAACGATTGTTTAACTATAATAACAAACCAATTACAACTACAAGGTTGAAAATAATATGAATAATATTAAACATTATTGTTATACGATGATTATTTAATTGTTATTATTATAATTGATAAGGTGTTATATATCAAAATAAATATGACATCACTGTTCAATATGGATTGTCTTTAAAAAATATATTTTCCCAGTTTTTTTGTGTATAATTTAACCATTTAGAAGAACGAGTTAGTGCAGTTCAAATTCTTAAATGTCTACCATGTTCATGCATTTTTACATTATTTATAAATTTACAGTAGCTCAGCCTTTTGTTCCAAGTGAAAATCTCAATGGGCTTGTTTGTTTAGAAAAATGTCTGCATGCATACGAACAAAGAAGGCCCAGCGTGTCTAGCTCGGATGAATTCACACTCCACCGTTCAACGTTAAAATGGGTCGACCATTCTCATGTTCATGAGCAGCGGCAGAACAAAAGCCGATCTCTGGATCCGCTAAGAAACAGTGCACTATGCACCGCGTGTGAAGCCTACATTAACGTAAAGGTCACGCTCGACACTCTGCGTGATATCGATGGATGCATCGCACCAACTGCCACAAGGGAATGAAGAGGATTGTTTGCTACACTCACATAATGAACAATTCAGCTCCTCTAATCAGGACATGGGCTTCTGGAGCTTGCTCCCATTCTGTTTTTCCATTTCAAGGCCAACATCGCACAACCTGCATTGTTTCTTCAATACCACCATTGTACCGTGGGGTGAATGAGACTAACAGCTTCCATGCTGTATTTGTGTCATCAAGCAAGACGTTGGTAGAGGCTGTAACTGCCCTGCTGGATATTTTGTCTCATCAGAACAATTAGTGTCATCGTTCATATCATTAGATCGCAGCAGCATATGCAGCCAGTGTAACACAAGAAGGTTATAGGATAGACACTGGCAGATGTCTGTATAGAGCTGCAAAATAAATGATGTCCACTTGGTTCTATTGTCCACTCCAAATTCTGACTTTTGTAATAAAAGGGTGAGTTTTATTTTGTTTTTTTCCGATAAGTGACAAAACTACTACTTCCCTGAAGTCTCCACCTCCCAGGGGCTCGTTGAATAAACAAAGCAAGGCATTAATTCCAGCTGGCTGGAGGAATACTGAAGCCATTATTATGTCATAATGGAGATCACTCTTGTAACCGCTTGTTCGCCGAGAGTTCAGACGGGGGAGAACTTTATAAAATAATAACTTCAAAACATGGTCATGATGAGGTACTTACTGCGTCTTGGAGAGAAAGACTTCAACATTTGAAAATAGTGAGTCAGGAGAGTTGAGTTTAATATTATTTGCCTTTTAATCAGTTGCAGAAATTGTACTTAAAGAATAAATCCATAAACGGTTTCACTAAGACTTGAATAATGGATTTTTAAATTGGAATTCTATGTTTCCATAGAAATGCACCTCTGAGTTAAGTTGTGTCAGCAAAATTGTGTGTGTGAGGCATAAAGTGCATGAGGGACTTAGCCACGAGAGTTACAATGCATAGTGAGAGTGCTCTAAATCACTGTCATGAATTTATTTTAAATACACAATGAATATTTGACAGCCAAAAAGGCAAATAAATGTGCGTTGCTTTTTGGTCTGGTCATTTATGTCAGGGCAATGTCATCAAATGTTTGAAGACTACGCTCTTTCATTTTTCTGTTACCGAGAAAACTAAATTTTTTTCACCCATTTATTGGTTAACTGTGAGAATAGTCTGACTAAACTGTCTCGATAACATTTTTTTATGCAGGGGTGTCAAGCTCCTTTATTTAAGGGACCAGAAGTTTAAAGTCCAAAGAGATCTTAGAGAATGTTGTGTTCATCCCTGTTTTTATCTATCTTCGTTATCTACTGATACATAAAGCTGTTTGAGAATGAGAGAAAATAATAGTTTTTTACAACAAGTTACATTTTGTTTTGGTCCAGATGAATTCTTGTGTTCTGGTAAACAGCCTGCGTAACATCATCATCAGTATCTCGAGTCTTTCTCTTTTAATAGGTTTCTAAAGTTCCGCCGGGCAACATAAAAGTGGTTTTAAACAAAAAGTCTAATGTGAGTCCCTAGAACTTCATATAACATCATTCAGAAATAAGATTTTTTTTTCAGAAGCCTAATAGGTTGTGTCAGCTGTCGTCCTGCCACAAACCAAAAAATGCTATTATTGTTGATTACAAGCTGAATTGAGATTTCAAATGGGACTGTCCGTCTTCTCGAGCTGACCTACAAAAGACTAGTTAAGTGTGATTATGTTTCCACAATGCCTTTCAAGAAATACAAAAAGATCCAGCGAATGTGGGTTGAATTATTCCTGTGGATCGATAAAAAGGTTCTAGTCACTGTCTTATCTCCTCACAGGTCCAGGCAGCTCTGAAGAGACAGTGGATGCAGTACAAGACCCAGTGGGGACAGAGAAGAAAGGACCACTGCTCAATGCGCTCCACTTCCTACACCGCCACCTCCATCACAGAGGTGCCGGCGTTCATGTACCATCAGGACAGCGAACACTTGAACGGACGCCACTCAGAGGACTCGGAGCTGGTGGCGTTGAAAGGTGGAGAGGCGTACGCGTGAGATGCAGGAGGCATCGACGCGCAGGAAAAGCTGCCACATCTCAGTGAACAAATCCGCGATTGCTCGCCGGGTTCAGCCAGGAAATAAATACGGGTCCAGAAAGAAATAGAATCAGATTGTCTGCCGCTCAGACCTATCACTTCACAAGCCGGCTGAAACGGGAACTTTAGGTCGTTTGAGTTTCTCCTCCCACGTGTCACATCCTGGATCTGCTGGACTCATTCGCAGCAACAGACTTCCACCAGTAGCAGGAGACTGGCACCACAGTGGAGTCCGGCGGGCGGGGCTGAGATGGAGGATTGTGAAGGAATCAACAAAACCAAATGGTACTGCAAACGTAGAAGGGTGGTGGACGAGCGGTCCCTCACACAAACATTCTTACACACCTTGTGTGCCAAGAAATAGGTCAAACTTGCCTTTGTGTTTCTAACCGTGGAATTGTGTACATACTCTACGTTCACTTAAGACTTGCGTTAAAGACTTTGTTTCCATGGCACACGTGCAGGTACTTTGTCTTGCTTTCTTGATTCGTTTCTGTATTTGTCATCATGTCGAAACATCACAGGGCTGCAACTCCAGAAGAAATATAGGATGAATCCAATGTATTTTTAGAAGTACAGACTTGTTTCTGTGGTTGGAAGTCTCAAGTTTCATCAGAGATGATGTTACAAAGAGAGTCTGAGGCTGCGTTGTCATCCTTGCTTTTGTTCATCACATATCACTTGTCGTTACATTTAGTGGACATTTATTCACAAAGACGTGTTAAGTCGACTGTGGGAAACATAAATCACCCGAAGAAAGGTTTGGTAATCTCCACATGTGCACACATGACTCAGGAATTTGGATGATCACCAGAAATTACAAAAAATAAATCACCTTATTTGAAGGGTTTAGCATCGACGACATAGTTAATGAATTGTTTTCAATCACGTGACAGACAAAAAAACGTTAAACTCCATGTATTTTTATCCCCACAACATCCTTTCTGTACCATCAAATGGTCATTGAGGAAATAAACGGGGTTCATTTTGTCACTGCAACTAAAACTTTCATCTACAATAAGTGCATTAAACCACGGAGGTCCAAACACATGAACCAAAGTCATCCCTGAGCCTGTCGTCAGATCAACTCCAGATAATGTCTTATTGAGCAGTAAGAGAAGATTAGTTTTGGTTTGACAGCCAAAGTTGTGACGACTAACTGCTACATGTAAGTCAACAAGTATTGTCTACCAATGCAACCAATTCAGGGTTTGGTTGATCAACAGGTAAAGAAGAAATGCTGCATTTTGAAATTTGGATGCAGATGGTCAAAGAAAAAAGAAACCATTTTCTGTATCACCACTTGAGAATATAATGGGAATGAGCAAAAATAGAATTAATTTATAAACAACTAAATATTGTGTCATACAGCGGTGGAACCCAACCAACAGGTTGGGGCTCAGTACCAGCCCATGAGGCCTTTTATATCAAAACAATTTAAATACTAATTTCTTTTGTCTTGATCATTCATAGTGTATTATTTTGAAAATAGACTATATTTCTCCAAAGTTATTAGTCTGACACTCTCGTCATGTTAAGACACTTGTTTCTGTCAAGTTTACTCAAGAAATAAGTCTGTAAACTTGTGAAAATGAGTGAAAAACAATCTCTAAATGGGACCACAGCTCCCACCGAGTCAGCATTGTGGCGAGATGTTATTTTATTGCACTTAAGGTTCGTTCTTTTGCTGGTCATGCTATTTTATTTTTTCTGTTTTTATCCTAAGTTCCGCTTGTGTAAATAATGTCGACATTAAACGGTACGAGGAGCATAAAGAGGTTTGGGAGAAGTAATTAAACTGTGTTTCTGCTGCGTACAACTCACGGACCTATCACACAAAATGTACTTGCACATTCATTTCATCTAGCTTTTCACTGCAGCACATTTAAGCAAAGCTATTTAATGTTGCATTATATACAAAAAAAATTCACACTAGGACCTTTAAAGGTGAACTTAGGAAGAAACAGTTGGGCATGTATGAATTTTAATTTATATTTGAACGCCTCATAGTGAGCAGGGGGCATATTTTGTAGACAATAGTTTTATAATTCTTTCAATCTATATATTTCTTACATAGAACATGAAGATATTTAGTTCAAGAAAAGATTTATTTTAGACTGATTCAATTTATTTTATAAATTCTTGACAGCGTCAGAAATAGTTGTGGAAAGAGGGCATAAGAAAACAGACCTTAAATGTATTTTCTTATGATCTGCAGTGTTAAAACATTGTGTGTCCCCGAGGAGAAATGAAATATTCATCTATTCATTGATTATTATTTTGCCATTTTTCTCCATTTTTACCACCACCAGCGAGGTGTGGAAGGCAATGAGTGTGACAATCAATCTTAAGAATGGAATCCTTTGTGAAGGTGGATCTTCAAAAGTGTATTTTATTTATTTTACTATAAGGTAGTGTCCTCTTTAAAGTGACTTGGATGTGGTTTACACTGTAAGTTATATTAGTCTTATTTGGCAACGACAAGATTCTGTATATTTTGTATGTTCAAAGAGTCATGTGAGTACAATCCACCGGGTCCATGATATAGATATTTGCACTGTGATATAGTGGCCACTCTTTTCATGGCTTTTATTTTTTGGCTTACTTTGGGTTTGTCTTATTTTCGTCTGCTCAGACAGGAATCTTCACAAAGCCGATAAAAGTTGCATTTTATTAAAAAAAGAAAAGATGTGTTGTGTGTTGTTTTTTTTTTTAAATGAAGGATTTCATCAATATTTTTTTTTCAGTTTGAACTACTCAAAAAAAAAAAAATTATACCAACGAACTGCCATTTGTAAGACATCATGGTCAATTTCAACTGTTTTGACATGAATAAGTGCACTGACCAACATAAATAGCTGACATAACGAGATAAATCTAAATAATTAATCAAATAATTACGTTTGTTTCAGTGATAACTATAAGAGACAGTGTATTTCTAAAGTTCTTAACAGTTTCTAGAATATATTTTTTCAAACATGGTGGACACGCTTTCAATGAAAAAAAGTCAGGTCAGAATCTGATTTAATGCTTTTACATAAACAAAGAATAGAAATCAGATCTGGTTTAAAGTCACACATTTTACTTGTACGAGTGAGAAAGAGGACCACAGATTACTTGTCCGTCAGAATCCTTTCTGAAGCAGAGAGCTGACAAGTTGCTGTTATATCTTTTTTGTAGTTTCACAAGCAATGAATTATCTCACTCCAAAGGTTTCCACTAAACACTTGAATGAGTTATAATCTTGTTCACTCCTTCAGAGACCTGACACAAAACATCTCTAATTCTCATTCTTTTCACACACAAGAAGTGATAAAATCGTAATGTGGTTTAGTAAATCTGTACTTTAGCTCAGGACTTCCCCATTAAAAAAGCATGCACCTCAGAAGGAAACTGTCTCAAAGTGCCTCACGGAACACTGTTTCAGACCAAAAGAACAACAATAGAAAAACGGACGATCAAATTTCAATAAACTGTTCAGGAATTGTTGATAGTAGTTGAAGTAAAATATGATTGTATTTGGGGTGTTCAGAGTGACCATCAAAAAATTCATAAATCTTGATATCCTCACCCTGAGGATAGAACTGATTCATTCTACTATGTTGTAAATATTGACAGTAAATTAGCTATCAAGAAATTACAATAGATTTATCTATTTTAAAAAAGAAAAGGCATATTGTTACTTTTTTTATCTGCTGTGTTATCTCAGGTTCATGGTTACCCGATGGACTCATATCATCCAATAAAAATAAGCCTAAAATATAGTCTTTGTTAATTTTTTAATGATTTAAGTTTCTTTTTGGATGAAGACAAAGACAACTGAGCTCCAGTCGCTACATTAAAATGAACTAACATTTTTGCCTATAATAAGAGTAGAAAATGAGAGTTTGAATTTTGGGTGAACTATCACTAGTTTTATTTAAAGTTTGTTTATATATAGCATAAAGGCAAACAAAGAAAGTGAACATTATATGATATTTAACTTTAAAAGTCAAAAAAAGGGTTTTGCGGCTCCCAGTGTTTTCTTTTCTGAAGGAAAAGGGCCAAAATGGCTCTTTTTATGGTAAATGCTTTCTTTAAAATACAGATCAACACTTTCAGACTTTGCATTTCATGATCACATTTTAGGAAATGTGTGTTTTTGAGAAAATACACGTTCACTAATCAATGATATTGGGAACTATGTAGGAACTCAGGAGAAAGTAGAGCATTAACTTACCATCCAGTAAAAGTTGTATCAAAAGGTACATGTCAGACCAGGGGCCCCCAACAATGTTATTTACAATTGACAGGTTTCATTTCTGCATTATTTTCATGGACCGCCTTCAGATGAAAATAATATGACAAAACTGAGAAAAGAACAACACTTATTGCTTGAAAAACACACATTTCAGACAGTTATAATCAATACAACAAAAGGAAGATCAATTATTTTTCTTTGTTTGCTGTCCAGTGGTTTGTGTGCCATGTGTTATTTTTTGGTGTTGCTTTTGTTGAATGAGCTTTAATAATATATATTTAAAATATATAATATTATAATATTAATATATTTATATAACATATTTTTGATTTTTCTAATTACATTCTCCCCAAACATCAGTAAAGTTTATTTTATGTGTAAATATTTGTAAATATACAGACACATACTCTGATAGATGAAAGTGTTTACAACAATAATATTGTTTTTTTCCCTGACATGAGATTAAATGAGAAAATGGTTGTATTTTCCGTAGTTACAGAAGTTTATTGCTGTATTTTCGGATGCTTCAGCACTATTTTCCTGGCCAACATTCTTGTTCGTGTTTAAGGGTTGAATGATTTTCTATAATGAGTGTGCAGGGAAAACAAAGCAAGTCGGACTCCATTCGGTGTCTTGCTTTGTGATCCCTCGAACTTGGCAGCGCTTTGCAGCCCATTTTAGTCGCTCCGTTCAGATGGTGTTCTGTGCGACTACCAGATGAACGCCGGAAATTTCATCTCAAAGACGGACAGGCTGCAACATTATCACAATAACGAGGGGAAGTTTCCTCCCATTATGTCTTCGGCTCCGCCATAGAAGATGATGCAAAATATGCAATTTCAGCCTTGGCTGCTTCCATATATAAAGAGACCAAACATCTGCGGTGTTGTTTTTTTTCCTCCCGTCGTTCATATAAAGTAAACATCTGATGATGAAGCGAGACGTGCTTTGCTGCAGTTATTCTGATCAATTCTGTCCTCTGCCCGCAGCACGTTATTAAACCCAGCGTAGACCTTCTCCAAAATCATATGCAAACTGCACCTCGTGCCAGAGCGAAGACGGAGGATTTATGCAATAATCAAGACACAATGAGGAGAAATCTACATAATTGTCATAGTAACGCTTTAGATATGACTTTTTTTTTCTGACACTTGAATGATGCTCAGATGCTGCGCATAGAACAAACTTGGTAGACAACTTTCACTTCTCAGAATAAATAGATGAAAAATATCTAAAAATCCAAATAAAAGATAAGATAAGATACTCCTTCATTAGTCGCACAAGGGGGAAATTCCACTAAAGCGTTGTACACTAATAAAAAAATATGTTTAAAAATGTAAAAAAACCAAAAAAAACCAGTAATAAATGTATCTTAAAGAGTTCTGTACAAAATGAACATTATATAAGTGACTAGAATAATTTTCTGTTGATGGTTTTCTGTTAATTAATATATTGTTATTTTAATCATCATGTTTTAGCTTCTCTTTACTGATCTATTTTGTTTATTAAGTGTGTACACAACAGTCATGCAATTACTATTTAACTACACAGTAGTCAGAACTCATTTCTAGTTGTATTAAAAAAGCATTGGTTTAGTCATTAACAGACAGACAGGCACATACATTAAAACAGTTGCATGATTGGCAACATTGATCAGTCTTCTCTATTTTAAAAATATTTCAAGGGAGGATCTTGAACATCTGAATAGTTGCCTTCATCTACATCTCACTTCCTGTCACCTGGCAAAACTAATTTGTCCAATCGTGAATTTGGAATGAAACTTCATCAAACCAACATACTTCCATGACACATAAATATAATTGTTCATGAACGGTGTTGAAAATAAAACATCCTATCTCAGTATGAACAGTAATAAATAGTGACTCTGAGACATTTTATTGTCACGAACACATCATTCTTGATAACACCTCGAGAAGGAACCACTTTTTTCGCCATGTTTCCTGCCATGCAGGCCGTATAATTAGTTTTATTTTTGTTTGGAGTTTTTGTGGACAAAAGACTGTGTTGTTGATCCTTCAGAACACAGTGAGCGCCTGCAAGTGCCAGCAAGGCTATAGTTTGTGTATAATGTGAGTAGGATTCCCTGCTGTGTTTAGTGCAGCTGCCTCAAAGGAAATAAATCAAACCATTGAAATCTCATCTCACTCTGGGACTAATCTGCACACTGCTCTCTATCTGCTCGTGGGAGATAGGATGTCTGAGTTGTGATGGGATTTAGCTGAAGTGAGTCAGACTCTCCGCGGAGAGAATACAAAAGCTGTTCGAGGTAGTTGTTTTCCGGACCAATGATCGGTTTTCTCACTTATTAGCTTTTGATTGGCACGTCGTCCTCACAAGTGTTGGCTAATTTCTCGCCCTCTCATCATCGACACCCTCGCGGCTGTATTCATGAGCCGCAAGTTCATTTAGCCAAGAACAATCTGAAATGATAGTCAGTTTCTCCAACGGCTGCTGTTGCACCAGGATCAGAGAAACACTGAAGGACTGACAGCGTTTCTCATGCTGCAGGATTATGATGCACGATGACTCCAGAAGTACTGAGGAGGCTGAGGAAGTTCTTTATGTCAACCAAGATCGACAAGAACTTCTACAGCTGCATCGTAGACTCCATTTTTAAATTTTAGTTCTTTCAAATGTATATATATTTATACTGTGCACTTTTGTTGGGGTAAGAAAGAAAGAACTTCATGGTAAGCAGTACCTATGACAGTAATCGATCAATGGTGATGATGAACTGATTTTCTTTTTAACTCTGTTTTGCTTACCATTTAGATCTGATACTCTGATGGTTGAGGTAAGAAAAAAACATATAAATCTCACATTGTCAGGTTCGCTCCAGTGATCTTTAATGAAGGAACTGTCTGATGAGAAATGTATACAATGACTCGGCACATTTTTTTGTTTCGTGAGACAATTCTCAAACCGGACACCATTAATCTATGCTAAAATATCACTGATATGAACACATCATATTTTAACCCTGAAAATGAAACAGAAACATTCCCAAACATTGCAAAGTCAAGTATATTAGATGTGGAAATAATGATGAGTCATCATCATTTGGAACAAAAAAAAACAAGCCCTTGTGTTCATTAAAACATATTTATGATTATCTTTCTCTATACCAATCCATCCATCTATCTATCCATGTGTCCATTTTTCCTTCTGTCGGTCTAATACTCTTCATATCTACCAGTCAACACATCAAATTGTTTGTCAATGATTTATTTTGCCTATGTGTCCGTCTGTCTCTCAATCATTTTTTCTCTACTACGTCCGTCTATCTGTCCATCCATCAAATGAAAAAGGTTCTTGATTGGCCTTTACCTGTTCACTGCAAATATCACCAAAAGAGTGTCAGATTTAAAAGACAAAATGAGCTGGTGTGTTATTTTATATCCATTTTTCTGAGATGGGAACAACACTGTTGGAATGTTATGCATTGGACAGAGAAGATGTTTCTCTCTCTAAGAATTCAATCTCTCCATGTGTATCAAGGATCACCACTTTCTATTCAGTGAAACCGTCACTAGAGACATGGGAAAAAGCTTTTAGGGGCAAATGTTACACAGTATTACACAGACGATATAGCAGCTGAGTTCACAGTGTTAGATTGTTTCAGAGCTAACTTATGTGACATTTTTATTTTTCTGGAGAAATAAATACAAGTGAATGTGCCCTTGTGCAAACATTTGCTTCTCACAAACATCTGGCTAAATGTCTCTGTGTTCTGTCTCTGCCGGGACTTAATGTCGGGCAGACTTTTTAGTACCTGCAGAATTAGTCGCACAATTATTACCATTGCCAAGGTCATTACACAGAAATAAACAATGCCACTGGATGGAAAACGTTACTTGAGCAGGCTTTTACTTGTGCAACTATTGGCAAAACAAATCAACTACTTTTTTCACTGACACCGATTTTAAAATGTTTGAAAAATGCAGCAGGTATGAATCAACAATGAGTCAGTGGCTAAGTTTTACTTTATAATGTAAATTCTGCAGTGTATTCAGCAGCACAAATACATGGATGAGTCATGCAGACTTATAAATACTAACAAGTTTTCAAAATACCTTTACTTGAACACTGTTTTGCATGACTGAAGCAAACAATCTTGTTTTTCAGAAGAGTTGTCCAAGGTCATATTCACCCCCTCAAACCCCAGATATAAGGACATTACATTGTTGCACTTTAGCACCGTGGTAAACAACATTTCATCCATTTCAGAGAAAACACAATAGCAGGAATGTTGATATAAGACTTATACAGCAAATACCAAGTCTTTTTTTAAATCTAAATTTTCAGTTAGAAACTACTCCATGTACAATAAATATCTACTTTCATATGGCTTGAAGATCAACATGGTAAAAGCAGTTACAAAAATACAATTATGGGTTTATAATAACACCCAGAATTCTATTAATAATTCTACTACGATGTAAATTCAAAAATACACAACAGAAGATCTAGATCTGGCACTTCATTCTATTATTATCACGATTTATCAGTTTTATTTAGCAAAATAAAAATGTAGTTTCAGAAAACATTGGTGCAGATATATTTCATACAATCAGGACTGGTATTATTTCAACTCACCAGGAATATAAAATCAGACACTGACACAACAAGAACCTTTTTCTTGTTATCTGGTAAACAAATGCACATGTGGTATGTGGCAACAGAGGTTTCACAACATTACATTAACACTGTACATTAATGTCGTGAAACAATATTTTCAAGCTTATATATCCCATGTGTCTTGATGTTATTATAGTTGCAGACTTAGTACAGAACTAGTTCTTTTCATCTTTTCTTTTCTCCTCAAAAGTGTCTTGAGGAAACATTTTTTGGGGTCAAAATGGGTAAAAGGAAATAAAATTTCAATTAAAAAATAATAAATCACTGTCGGCGTACTTGTACACCTCATAAATCATCACAAAATATGTCACTCAAAAATGTGTTACACGGTAATGACTTTGTGCTGCTCGGGAATAAAATGTTTGTTTTGGAATTAACATCAATCACTTCACTAAATGGATTATCATCATTAAAATCTGACTCAAATCTAAAGTGAAACACATTGTTCACGATAATCAGGATTCCTGCTGGCCCGGTAAAAGTGACCAAAGTTCTTCAAGTTGTCCCTCGACATCTGCATCAGGAAGGGATGAATGGAGGACCCCGGCATTACACAACAGGCAGTCAGACGTCAGGGAACACTCGCAGCCTGTAAAAGCCTCTGATCCCTTGCGGCTGAAAGGCAAGTATCCATTACTCTGGAGCCACAAATTTCAACATCTACTGTCGACACGTCCAGATTACAACGACACGGGCGAAAAACCAGAGTGCTTAAAGTTAAGGGCCCGCAGAGCCTCGTTAAACACAGGGGAATCAGCCAAACTCTGCCTTCCATCCCAAGCCTTGGATTTTCCACGCTGCTCAAAGCGTTTTATGAGGAGTCACGGCTCAGCAGGGAAAGCGCTAACTTACGTTTTGTTTTACTTTCACCTGCAGCTCTGAGTGAGAACTGAGGGGATGTTGAGCTCTTTTGTTGACATCCATGTGAAACAGCAGAAGCCAAACACCTTTAGGACTTCAAAGGAACACGTCAACTACTCAAAGGTCTTATTTCACAGTCTGCCAAGTGTCTGGACGTTTTACAACATCAATAAAAGCAGTTTTGCATTTCTATTTCTCTGATTATTTCCCTGGATCACCTTTTTGTTCACAAGCAGATTATTGCTGGAATACTCATCCCTAAAAGTGATGCTGCAGCTTTCAGCCCAGGGGCATATTGAATCCCCTTGATCGGATCAAGTACCTGTGTGTTGAGGTAATGGATCCTTAGTGTTAACATTGTTAGATCACGCTGTGATAGCCACAACCATTGATGTTGGTGGCAGATCTGAAAAAAATGCTGGTTTTCTGACCAGATTTCTAACAAGCTTTACACCTCCTTATCTGACCTACTGATCCCTCCCTGACATCTTGTCGTTGCGCGCTGGTCATTGATGGTCACTTGTGCTTATGTCATGGCTATGTTTCCCGTATTGTATTTATGATCGCCCAGCATGAGCACATGCTTCAACAACCGGGCAAAAGCATGTTACACTTGCACTCAGCAACTGCAGAATCCAATTCTAAGATCCTAAAGCTTGGGGTGTTTGCCTTTCTGTGAATCAGTAAGTAAGTTAGTAAGTACATTTTTGTGCAGAATATTTCGCAGACCAGGGTCACTAAGGGCTAAAACAACAAGACACTCAACAGTACAAAATACATACAAGTTTAAGATTTAGAAGGACAAGACAACACAGATAATTAAGAGAAAGCTGCACAAATAAAAACATCTTCAGATGTTTCTTAAAGGAGTCAGTAGATCCATCAAACACAGAGAGAGAGGAAAAGCTCTTCCAAAGCTTAGGAGCAACAGCATGGAAGGATTTCTCTCTTCTGGTCCTGAACCGTGTTCAGAAACCATCAGTAGATTCTGAACCACAGACCTCAGAGCCCGAGCTGGGGTGTAAGGCTGGATCAGATCAGTGATGTAAGGAGGAGCCTGACCATGAATAGATCTGAAAGTAAAAAACAGAATTAAAAAATGGATCCTGAAAGAAACTGGCAGCCAGTGAAGAGGTTTAAGGGTCGGGGAAATGTGAGTTCTTCTACTGGAGCGAGTCAGAATTCTCGCTGCAGAGTTTTGTATTAACTACAGACGAGACAGCACATCCTGCCCCCACTTCTATTGGCTTGACGTTCAACAACATTGTTGAAAGATGAGAAACTATTTCTCGAACTGGTTCCCCTTAGTTAAATGCCACAGTTTAGTGTAAAATTGGTTAGCTTTGTTGATAAGTTATACTTTTGTCACAAACCACAGATTTCTTGTGTTAATCTCAGTTGTCATTGAACCCTAACTTGACATAATACTATTTTCCACTGGAGGAAAGTCTTTGAATGTTCATAGATGCTCGAGGTTTCTGCCTTCTTAAAGGAAGGTTTTCCTCCCCAACGCCACACTGTGCTTAACTCATTATTGAGTTGCTTGGATCTGTTTTCCTTTCTCCACTATAGTCTTTCTTCAAGTTTAAAGTGTCTTGAGATAACTTTGTTACCATAAGACACTTTAAATAGAATTAAATTGCATTGAATTGAATTGAATTGAATGAAAACACAGCAATTGAATCCAACTCACTTATCAAACCCTTGAGGACTATGACATCGGCACAAGGCAAAAAAATATTTTTAAGACTCTTGAAATTTTAAAACATTTTTCCAACCAGCCAAAATATGAGCATACAAAAGTAATCTCCAACATGTTTTGTTGAGAATCCTGAGTGAGAATCCTGTTCCTGGACTTTTCTAGTGCCTTCAACACTATCCAACCCACTTTGCTGCAGGACAAACTGACTAAGATGCATGTGGACCCTGGTCTGGTCTCCTGGATTACGGACTATCTTACTGATCGACCACAGTATGTCAGGCTGAAGGACATCAAGTCTGACACTATGGTGTGCAGTACAGGAGCACCTCAGGGGACAGTACTGGCCCCTCTCCTCTTCACCATCTACACTTCAGACTTCTGCTACAACTCAGAGCTGAGTCTCGTCCAGAAGTATGCTGACGACACTGCCATTGTTGGATGCATCAGGGACAACAGCGAAGACGAGTACAGGAGTCTGATATGTGACTTTGTGGACTGGAGTGAGAGGAACCACTTGCAGCTGAACACCTCAAAAACCAAGGAGCTGGTCTTGGATTTCGGGAGGTCCAGGACAAAGCCACGTCCAGTGTCCATCAGAGGCGACGAGGTGGAGATAGTGGACAACTATAAGTACCTCGGTGTGTGGATGGACAGTAAACTGGACTGGTCCTGCAACACAGACCATGTGTAAAAGAAGGTTCAGAGTAGACTGTACTTTCTGAGGAGGCTTCGATCATTTAACATCTGCAAGAAGCTCCTCTGCATGTTCTACCAGTCTGTGGTGGCCAGTGTCCTGTTCTATGCTGTGGTGTGTTGGGGTGGAAATGTGTCCAAGAGGAGTGTCAACAGGTTGGACAGGTTGATCAGGAGGGCTGGTTCTGTGGTTGGAATGAAGCTGGACTCACTGGTGACAGTTACTGAGAGGATATCATTGAACAAACTACTGTCCATCATGGATGATGACAGTCATCCTCTGAACACTGTCATCAGTGAGCAGAGAAGCAGAATGAGTGCACGAATGCTCCTACCCAGGTGCAAAACAAATAGACTCAGGGACTCATTCATCCCTCGGGCTATTAAATTGTACAATTCTGAGTTCGGGGGCAGGAGTGGAGTGAAAGTATCTGGATGTTCTGTTCCATGTTAGTCTCTGTATCTTTGTCTTTGTTGTTTTTCTTTCCTTGACCTATGTCCTTTGTCTTTGTCTTTAGACTTAGATTGTGTCATCTTGTTCTTCCTCTTTATGTTCTTCTTATTTTATTTTTTATGTATTATTTTTTATTGTTTATGAAAAATTGCTGGCTATTGGTAAAAAACAATTTCCCAAAGGAGACCTCCTGAGGGATCAATAAAGTTTTACCTTACCTTACCTTACCTTACCTTATCATATTCATGTCAGGTCGATATGAAGATAGGTGGTTCAGTTGCTCAAGGTCACTCTCAGATAGGAACAATGAAAGGTGGTGAGAAGGAGCCAAGATCATTCTGAATCATTCGTTTGATAATATTTGTCACATGTTTCACTTCAATTGTCTTGACTGCTTTCAATAGAGTGTTCAATAGGCTTCCAGATTTCTATGGAGTACAGGCAGAAACCAAACTTAAATGCACGGAGTAGACTCTACCTGCTCCGGAGGTTGAGGTCGTTTGGTGTCCGGGGGCCACTCCTGAAGTCATTCTATGACTCAGTAGTGGCCTCTGCCATCTTCAACGGTGTGGTCTGCTGGGGGAGCAGCATGACAGCAAAGGATAGGGCTAAACTGGACAGCCTTATTAAGAAGGCCGGTTACGTCTTAGGGCGCCCCCTGGATCCTGTGGAGGAAGTGTCTGGGAGGAGCAGAGCAAGCTGGCCTCCATGAGGAAGGACTTATCTCACCCTCTCCAGCACACACTGAGGGCATTGAGGAGCTCCATCAGTGATAGGATGCTCCATCGCCGGTGTGTGAGGGAGAGGTACCACAGGTCCTTCCTCCCTGCTGCCATCAGACTCCACAACAAGAACACACCAAGATAATTATTTAACTGCACCTTTCTTGTTATTTTTGTAAATATGATTGTGTATATATAATATAGTGCAGATTTATTTTCTATTCTATTTAGATTTTCTTTTTCTTTTTAATATTTTATTTCTGGGTGTTTTATTTTTTGGCATATTGCTGTTGTTAAACCGAATTTCCCCTCGCGGGACAAGGATTCTGATTCTTAATGTACAGAGGAAAAATATCTAATATGGCAACACCAGCCACCAATTACACACAACTGCTTGAATCATCAAACAAAAACCAGAATGGGGCGGTTACAATAGGATGTAGCCAACAGACTCTACGAAGCAACAAGGATTGGTCCTAACATAATTTGAAACTAGTCATATGACAAGGTCAAATGGAAATCTTATTATTATTTATACAGTACATGTATTGCTTTGTCCTACATTGATCTTCATACTTATCTGTACTTATTGTTATGTTGTGTCTTGTGGACTGAATGAAAAACCATTGGCTGACAAGATCTGTAGCATTCATTGATGCTTGTTCAATATTGCTGCTAAAGCCTTCACACAAAACAAAATGAAAAAACCTGTTCAAAGAAATACCATCTTGAGGATCAGGACAATAAATCCACTTCAGTCCTGATCTTTATCTACAATAAAGTGTACAATAAAGAGTCCAATAAATTGAATTGTGTGCGACAAGGCTTTGGAATACACCGTCTGAGGATACGAGGATACAACAAGCATAGTGGGGAAATAAAGATGGACGACTCGGTAGAGCTCAGGTCCAGTCCACGTCCCTTCTTACTTTCCGAGGCTCCACTAGAACACACTCTCTCTAAAGTCATGAGAAAAGCAGGCTGAGCAGAATAAAAGCTAGTAATTGAAATGCAGCGTACAGTTGTGACTTTAATACTAAGAGCAACGTGTCGGGATTTTGACGCATTGCTTCACATGGTAATGCTGCTCAGAGCAACACCTCACATGATGTATGGCCTTTATTATTTTACCACTCTGAAATACTGAAAATCATGGAAATAGTGTTTGTGTATACGTAACTCATCAATACTTTGATCCAAGAATCAAATGTCATCTTGAGGTGAATCTTCATGGTAAACCACTTGAACAGACACAGAGCAGCAGAGATTTGCCTTGAGGATGTTGATAGAGAAGCTCAGAGAAGGTCAGAAGGAGCTGAACTGTGTCTTTGTTGATCCCGAGGAAGTCAAGTTTATGTCGATCTCATCCAGTTTGTAAACACAACACTCAAACACAATGTGCATCTTATTTCGAGAGATGAAGAACAATAAGATTTTTATTTCTGGATGGGTGCTTCACCAGCATGCTGCATGCAGGGCTGAACATCAGCAGAAGTCCAGATACAACCAAAGAGACTCTATATAGGAGTACCCAGGGTGAGCGACAAAATAGCTGCCAGAAGAATGCGACTTGCGGAACACTGCCACAGGCATAAAGAAGTGCCAGCCAGCATACTGGTGCTGTGGGAACCAACCCATGGACGCCGGTCGCGGGACGTCCGACAACAACATTTCTGGATGTTCTCATAATAGATGCAGGAGTGCAAAGCACCAGCGAGCTAGAAGTATGGTCAATCGGGACGACTGGAAGCAGTGATGGAAGGCTTGTCTGAGGATGACCTGAAGAGAGAGAGAGAAGGTAGTTAAAAATTGATTAGAATTTTGCTTAAATAGACTCAAGGACTCATTCATTCCTCGGGCTATTAAATTGTACAATTCTTCGGGTTCGGGGCAGGAGTGGAGTGAGAGAATCTGGATGTTCTGTTCCATGTTAGTCTTTGTATCCTTTGTCTTTGTTGTTTTTCTTTGACTATGTTCTTTGTCTTTATCTTTAGACTTAGATTGTGTCATCTTGTTCTTTCTCTTTATGTTCTTCTTCTTATTTTATTTTGATTTATCTTTTAATCTTTTAAAACTTCCCAAAATAATAATAAAATATCTGACTTCATAAAATTAAGATAATAACAAAAATCTAGATAATAGACGGACATCTAACTCAAAGTGGATCAAATACTGATGAAAACTGTTGAAAGACCCCCTACCAATCTTTCAGGATAATCTTACAAGCAGGTATTTTGTGTATTTCAGGTCTTTAAAGGGGTGACTAGTGAGGATAATCCAGATTAAGGTTAAGGTGTAGTTGCTAAACAGAGCACGAGTTGGGTAAATATCATTGTAATTGTACAGTCTGGTAACCTCCTGACAGTGTTGTGTAAACAGTAGAGACGAGGCCAACAAAAACACTGTTTGAATTACCCATTAATGACATTATTTCATCTGCCAATCACAGAGTGGCACCAAGGTACATAGTCAGGAGCCAAAGTTCACGAGGCGCATGAAAATAGTGAGAAAAAAGATTGAAGTAACTTTGAAAAAGTGACATTTGTTAGATCCACTGGAGCCTCTGGGAACAGATGGAAACGTAAATGAAGTTGCATATAACATCATTGAAACACACAGAAGAACACTCTTAATACCAAAGTCTGGTTTTATTGCAAGTGTGTTATTCATCGATTTGATTTTGCTGTGTCGGTAAGAAAAGAGGAGGTAAGTCTGAGGCTGAGGTTCAGAGAGGCCACAACTAAAAGCATGTAATTTCCAACAAAAAGAAAGTCTTGCAACAGCGATAAGAGAGACAAATATGATTTTCTCAGGCATCAGCGAGTGACTCTGAACAAGGGAAAATGGAGTCAGGTATCAAGGAAACAAGATTACCATTGTAATGGTTTTGTAGAGGAACTATTGTTCTTTCTAACACATGAAAAAACACTTCCTCTCTCTCATTGTAGTCGCCAACAGAGAGGCAAAATGGTAGAAAACTTCAATTACAATCCATTTTTATGAAAAAGTAGCTCTGTCTGTCAATCCATCCGTCTATTGTGTGTTATGTGCTCGACTAGTTCATGACAGAGCATTAGTGGGTAAGTCAACTTGATCAGGTCAGATGAAAGGAGACATTATTAAATAAGTAAATATGTAATACACATTCATAAAATGATGATTTTCATAATTTTAGCACCTTTCAATAAAAGTAAGGCTGATAATCCATCGGAATTTACTCTCTTCTCTGCTTCCCCTCTTTCTTTAGAGTTTTTTTTTTTGCCTTATTTTGATTTCAAACATGATCAACCTTTGTCATGTATGTGTTGGTCATTTCTATTTAAATAATTTTATAATTTTATTATTATTGTGTTTATTCTTTAAACCCTGACCAAAGGAAACTACTTACCTGACTTCTACTTGCAACAGCACACGTTTGGTATTTTAACCAGTGAATATACATCTTATTTTAGTACTGACATCATTTCAAAGTGTTTTTTTTACCCTCTATTTTCTTTCAGTTTCTTTTAAGAGACCCAAAAGACAAGTGAAAATAAATAAATAAATGTCATTATAATAGTATTGTAAAGCTGTCAGAAATATTTCTAATTTTCGATTTTCACTTCACCTCAGGATATGTTCAAAGTACCACACACCATCCTTCCCATATTGACATGTTTAAAAACTTGGTATCGATTATAATTTCCAACATATGCGGTGGTGCTCCATCAATAAAGAATGATGTTTCCCATTTTGGATTTCCATGTCATACAGATGCCTTTTATTGACAATTTAAATTTTTAGGGGGATGTAAAAATGTTTAAGGGCAACTAATGTAAAAACCCAACACTTCTGACTTACTCACAAATTAATCTCAGCGAATGAGAGGTTACGAGAGCCAAGTCCTTCTCTCCTCCTCTGGCTGCAATCATCCCCTGCTTTGTTTACACAAAGAGCCCCTTGAAGGTGGAGGTTTCCAGGATTGATGATACATGGTGACAAACCTCTATGTTTGACCAATCACAGCAGAGTGGGGCTGGTTATGGTAAACAAGATTTAATCTCCAGAGAAAGTATAGTGTGTTTTCAGTGGGTCCGGAGAATTATCCAAAATAAATTACCTGAAGTCTTTTAATTGTATTTTAGAACCCACTTTGGTTCCTCTTAATTGATGGTATCATCCACTCACCAAACAGAGCAATCATTAAACCTTGACATTTGAATGTTTACTTTGTGTTGATAGCTTCCCTGTAAGTGGGAGAAACAGACTCTCACCTCCTGCTAAGCTGATTAGCTGCCAAGAGAGAGAGAGGAAAAATCAATAGTCTTTCCTCAAAAGACCAGCAAGTATTGACGTTGTGCTTCTTTCCAGGGGGTTTCCAACAGCAGCAGCTTGATATGACATATATTGAAGAAGTAGGAGGACAAGAAGGAACAATAATCCAGTGTTACTGAAGGTTTGTAAAGAACAGAAAATATTACATAATACATTTTTTTAAGAAAGTCCCATTAAAAAAAATGAATGAACACAGTTCAATAAATGCCCAAAGCTGCTGATTGAGAATTCATATCAGAGCAGGAAAGAAGCTCATTCCTCATATCCTTGCCCTGAGCAAACTGCTGCGTATAAAGGTCTGAACAACAAATTTCTTTTGTAATCACACTCAGCAAGAATTGTTCTCTGTATTGCTCTTCATGCAGAAATTCTCAAGAATCCTCAGAGGGCAGCGAGAAATGTTTACGTCCAATTAGCCAACGAAGTGTAACCAGTGTCAAGGAAAGGGCAAAACCCTGACTCACACAGCGAAGCATCATTATTGATTGAGACTGTTCTATGGAATACCATTAGGACACTATTCAATAAAAAAAAGGAAATATGGGAATTGGAAAATAAAAACGTGGAATTAGATAAAGACGCAGGAGTTGGGACATCCCCAAAGAGATGCTACCTTGTTGTGGCGGGTATGGGGATGTTCACATAGGGTGGGGAAAATATCTGCTGGGCAGGATTCAAGGAAAAGGACAGATGAAGGTTGGGGGATGGGCGTGGGGCCAACAACCTCAGCCCGGGAAAAAAAAAAAATGCTACAAATTGGTGAGCAAGAAACTCGAAAGTAACTAAGTCAATGGGAAAGGATGGACTCAGAAAGTACGACGTCTAGTAGGAATGCTACTAGGTTGACGACCATCAGGAGGACCACCACTAACATCAGAACATCTTCAAAAGAGGGGAAACAGCTCAAGTGGAGGCCCAGGTGAGACTCTACCACCTAGATCTTCTGTGAATCCGTGAGTCTAGGTTGACTGGAGGAGTTGACCATCATCCAGAAATGCAAAAGATGAAACATCATTGACCCCATTGATGAATTGATGACTTCACCTATCTCGGCAGAGTAGTCGACAAGCTGGGTGTGACAGATACACATGTGACTGTTCGGAACATCAAGATCAGGATGTGTCACCTGATGAAGACTGTTAGACCTGGAGAACAACGATCACCACCATGAAGGAAATCCATCATCATCTGGGTTTTTATAAATTAAAATTAAAAGAGGAACATACAGAAAATAAAAGGAGGTAACAGTGGATATATTTGTTTTGTAATGTATTTGTTTTGGTTACTCTACAACAGAATCATTTCCATTTATTTTTTCTAATTTATTTGCAAATGATGGCATCTGCTGTGTTTTCAACGTGGCATCAAAGAGGTTTTGTTCCTGCCCAGAGTTCAGTCACTCACAGGATCTCTTCTGTCTTCTTGACACAGGTGGTTGCACAATTTTGGTGGATCAGCAGTTCAGGAAGCGCTCAAATGCCAGCCCATCTGGCAACACCATCAACTCCTCCGGGAGTCGGTGTCCGAGGACTTTCAACACCCTGGGTTTGCCCCCTCGTTCTGCTCCTGGTTTGCACAAAGGTTTTAAGTTCTTCTCTCGACTTGGCTTCAAATTGAGTGCGACATATTTCCATGGATTGGCGAGATAGAACGAGCAGGGAACAGATTAGCACCTCTATGTGTGAAGAACAGGACACCAATTAAAAGCTGCATTTAAATGATACTGACAATTTTGATTTTATCTTTTGGTAAACACGGTTGTCTGTCCTCCCAGAGTCTAAGACAAACTATTTGAATCAGACCTCGATCATCACCCAATTAAACAGTCCTGGCAGTATCTTCATGCGAGAAACACAACCACCACAACATAAGAAAAAGCAAGAGCAAGGTGAGGGATGTTGAAGTCAGGGAAACAGCAGTAACTCAAGTTTGAAGGTCAAATCCATAAGGTAAAAAAAGGTTTAATGGTTTGATGGTTTAATTTATAGAATCAAAGATCGCAGACCTATTCATAATGCTAAGCACATTATTTATAATAAAGCCAAATGTTATATAACTTCGGAATACAAGATTAAGTGACAGAATATGAGTCATACCCTGAACAGCTTTAGACAAACAGTTCTTTAAAGAAACTGGAATGAATCAGAACCTTTTTTCATAGAAGTAGACATGATCATTGAATGGCCTAAAGCTCGGCCAAGATGATTTATTAAAAAAGTAGAATCCATTTGACTGTCCAGAGTATCCTTAACACTTCGCTCTAGACAATTGGGATAAGCACCCTTAACCCTTGTGTTATCTCAGGGTCAAGTTGACCCAGAAGCCTGAAAAAAAATGTCTTTGTGGTATCCCTTGTGTTGTCTCTGGGTCAAGGTGAACGACATTCACCACTTCATATGTATTTATGGAAGTCAGGGAGGTCGTTCACACAACACAAGGGATACTACAAAGTATTGTTTTCTAACATTAGGGTAATGGAAAAAGAAGAAAATGTTTTCTTTTGTTGTTTTTTTCTGCTTCATGTAAACAGAAAACCATTCAATAAACTTTTTTAAACGTGTCGAACATATTTTTCTTTAACCGGAGAAGGACATTATAAAATTGGAAAATACTGATATTGGCAAAAGAAAGTGACTTTTTTTCGGGCTGTTGTAAATCACAATCTCGATCCTTGAAACATTCTTTCTTTTGTATTCAAGGTGTGTTTTGCAACCATGTTTTTGAATTCATTTTTATCTGACTATAAAATACATTAATATTGTGAATGAAGTTATTAAATATATTGATTTATTTAATTGAAATAAATATATCATAATTATATATTTGGAAAGCTGAATTTTCAAAGTGTGTCTTCTAATACTTATTTGTCATTTACTTTACAACACGTACCCAACCTGGCAATAACCAGCTGAGGAATAAGAAAAACTAATTTAACCTGAACTTTACAGTCAGTCTCACTGCCATTCAAACCTCTAATTATAGTCTTCAACAAAGTGTTTTCTCACCTCAGAGACATTAGCTTACCTGACTCACGCCCACTTATCGATCCGTCTGTAAGTCGCACTTATTTCCTCGAACGTTCCTCAGCTACAGGTTCAATCAATAGACCCGAGTGGACGAACGGCCGATGACAACTCCAGGATGACACCGAGAAGGAGAAAGTATGGAGAGGTTCTCGCTGTATCTCCGTCTCACCGCTTTCAGAGTGAGACGGAGATTAGTGACACGCCGTGGATCTCTAACACTTTCCCTGCGAACAAGTCTTAGAAGGATTCCTCTGTAGTTCAGCGGGTCAGCGGACCAGCGTGCTGGATCAATAAAATGTTATTACCTGATATAAAACTGCTTCAATGATGCCACTGATCCAGCTGCTTGACACACATCAATCTGATTTATTAGAGAAAAGCGCTGAGACAGCACATACCTCTGCCTAAGACCTCAATTCACACGATTAAAATAAGACACATTATCCAATTAACAAAATGAAGCTCACAAATTTGATGACTAATGGAAAAAAAAGATTTTTTTCTTAGATCTTTTGAATAAATGTTTCATCTTAACTATATAATCAATCTTAACAATATGATAAATTGTTAACATGAACATTTAAAAATGTTTAATAAACACGTTTGTTGTGTAAATAATAATAAATAAATTACATTTTAATCAAGTTTCATCTGTATAAAGAACAACAATGACACTGTAAAGGACTGACTCATCAATTCTGGCAAACAGGAGCAGGAGCGGTTCTTCTTTGATCTGTAACTGGGCCACAGCTTCACAGGAGTCTTTGGATCCAGCCGAGCCAGAATGTGTCGGACATGAACAGAGGGAGCAAATCTTTATGGAGCGTCATCAATCAAAATTCCTGAGGTTGGGAGGCGACGGAGTGCTCGGGGCATTTCATGGATTTCTCAAAAGTGTAAATGTCACAAACCGTACAAACAGAAAATTGGACAAGGTCAAACTGGAACTTGGTCTCCAAAGGTGCTATCGATTCAAACGGATGTATTGTCTGGTGGCATTTTGCTCTTTCAGAGCACGAGGTGTGTCATAAACAGTTGCCATTTTAAAAAGGCACGGCCGAGTGAGCAGTAACATCATTGAGTTCACAGCCAGAAACATTCCTAACACTGACGAAGCTGTAAATCGATACGACACAGAGAGAGAAAAGTTCATGAAACATACACAGTTTGTTGAGATGGACTTTTTTTTTTACAGTGGATCATAAACAGAGTTTTATAGGAGTTTAGCTACTTGAGTAAAGTTTTTCTCAGCATTGACAGATTAACTCAAAATGTTTTGGGGTTGGTTCAATTCATCTTCACTCAGTTGTATGGCTTCTAACTGCTGTTCATGTGGACTGCTACATTGAAAAAAACACTTTCTATTAGAGAATAAAAGCACAAAATTGAATCTAACAAAAGTTCACTGTGGAGACAACATGTCATTTATCTTTGTCCTCGGGTTTCTTGCTCTTTTCCGTCATTGAAGTTGATTTATTGACTGAGATTTTTAAAGTCACTAGGAACCCAGTGTTGCCCAGGGTTTTTTCTTAAGATAGAAAAATAAAATAATTTTAAATGACAAAATTTAAGTTAATAATTAAGTTTTATTTTATTTTATTTTAATTATCTCTAATACATGTTTGCGCAGTCTTAAAAGCATGGCAGCTTAATTTCTGATAATAACAAGGTGGCCATGAATAGATAATAAATGAGGCTGAAAATGTAGTGATGGGCTGATGAAGCTTCATGAAGCAGTGTCATATTTATCAGAGGACAGTAGGGGGCGCCCTCAGCTTAGAAATGACGTGAGGTTTCAATAGAATAGCTTTTCAAAGCAATAGATTATACAGAACATAGTGACATCTAGTGGACTAGATGGAAATAAGGACACTGGTTCATGAAGCTTCATCAACCCATCCCTACATAGAGCAGTTCATGGTGGTCCAACGGACTCAAGTGCCCTTTATAGATATAGATGTGCAATAGCCGTCATAGTGCTACACTATTATATTTTACTTGATTATTTATTATGGCCGTACTTCGCCCAGGTCTGATCGAGGCTTTCCCCGCCTCTTGCACTTTGTAGCTGGGAACAACTCCAGACATCACATGAGTCAAAGACTTATCAGACGTATCAAACATCGCTAAAAATAGAAGCTAATGAAGCTCTTCATTTCCTTAAAGTCTTATCTTTTCCTGGATCATGATGAAGATTTCTACGTCAGACGCCACGCAACAGTTTTATATGGGTGTGTCAAAGAAATACGTGCAGAAACATTCTTATTCGACATCTTTATTTCATATAAGAAGGATGAAAATAATCGATGATGGAGTGAAGAAGACACAGACCACCTCCTGTCAGTCAGAATCATCATCCCTGAAGGAAGGCTGCAGGCCAGGAGACTATAAGACCTCAAGGCAAGTCCACTTCTATCTGTTGCTAGAAGCAGCTGGAAATGTCTCAGTGAATTGAATTGATTCAATATAAGATGTCATGATCCTTCTTTTTAACTCAGGCTATCAACCTGGTAGATACTTGTTTGACTTCAAATTCAACGTCCTTCACATCTCTTCTTCATGTGTCCAAGTCTGTCCTCCCGTCTTTTGACTTCAAACAATTCGACATGATCCGAGTCACTCATTTCTAAACCAAAGTCATTTGAGATGAAAGGCTGAGCATCTTCAACTCTGACTCTTCTAACTCTGCTTCTGGTCTTTGTTTAGAAACAGCAGCTCTGACAGGAACATTACAGAAGCTTCCACTACCATCGTATAGAGCTTCTCTTTCACACTAGATGATACTCTTCTCTCTTAAATCAGCCACTCACTGGCATTCCACCCTAACTGCACTCTCTTCTTCACTCCTTCATGATCCACTGCTCTTTTAATAAAGGTAGAATATTAAGGAGTTTCCAAAAACTCACCTTTCTCAGCTAATAAGTTGAGCTCATTTCTGTGTAAAATAGTTGTAGCTAAAGTATTTAATTGAAAATATTTATTTGTTGTCTCCACTCTCACGGGACTCTTTATGTAAACAAAGTGGATTACAGCTGGCTCGCAGTGTGAAGACTATTATTTCATCATAATGGACTGGCTCTCGCAACCTTTTGTTTGCCGAGATTTCAGACAGTGGAGAACTTTAGTAATACATTCAAAACATGGTCATGATGAGAGACTTTCTGCATCTTTGAGAGAAAGACTTCAACATTTGAAACATGTGAGTGAGTCAGGAGAGTTGAGTTTAATATTAGTTGCCCCTTTAATGGAATCAAATCACATTCATAGAATTAATATTAAGGCCAAACTAAACTTTTTTTTTAAATTACAGTCAGAGTGAATGACTTCGACCAATTTTTTTGACTATATTCAAATTATATTATTTTGTGACCTTATTTTATTGTTTACATTTTTGGTTAAATCACAAGTTTAAAATTTACATTTTTGGTTCCATCCTTGTGTCAGAACAGTGTAACTGCAATGTGGTAACTCCTTTGTCCCTAGTTCTCAAACCATATAAGTTTGTTGGTCACATGACACTAACAGATTCTCCGGGTGGGTCGTCCAGACAAAGTTATGTAGTAAAGATCATTGTTAAAATAATAGCAAGAGAGTTCTAGCAAAACGAGTCATGACAGAACTAAACCAATCATTTTAAAGCAACAATACAAAGTATCATGTCGTGGGAGGCAGGAGATCTTTTGAAGTCCATGTGTTTATTCAGGTTTAGTAACTCGAGTGCATGGTTAGTAAGTTGAACCTTCACTGTGACACAACATCAAGAGTGATTACAGACTTCCATATTCTCGGATAGAAATCCAAAGACAAAAATAAATACAGACATTCTTCAACAACATTCACATTTACAGTTTCATCTCAGGATCAGCTGCCCCCAAAAAAATCAACCAAAATCTGCTCCTTCACCCCCGCCCCCCTCTCTCCTTTGATGGTGAATCAATCTTCCTTCTCTCCGCAGGACCGGTCAAGTAAAACTAATAGAGTTTACAGAAGAGGGGAACCTTAAAGCCTTGAAGAAAAGCGCACACAGTCGACACACTTCAACTATTACCTCATCAGAAATCACATAATCAGACGGCGGCAGCGAGAACCTGTGAAATGGATAATAAAAAAAAAAAAGCAAGACGATATTTCTACTTGTGTTTTTTTCTACTCTAGGAAAGTACTTTTGGTTTGAACTTCTATAAAACTCTCACAGAACAATCAGGTGGTGACGGAGCTGGTGCAGATACAATCACAGCTGAATAACTACTTATATTATTACTGCGTGAAAACAATCAGTCAACAGATATTAAACTCTCGGCTTCACATTTCTTTTTTTCTATCACACTGGATGGAATGTTGTGAGTTTGAACTACTTGATCAAAGTACATGATGACTTTATGAGTAACTACTTCAATCATGTGACGGTTACAATTTATTTTTGTGTTAGATTTGTTTGAAATTGGACAATTCACATTTACAGTGACCGTAAACTGTTGTGTTTATTACAAAGAAAACTCTTTTTTCATCTTATTGGATTTGCCATTTGTCTGCACAAGTTGATATGAATATGAAGTGGCAAGATTGACACTAAGATTCTACAGGTGGTTGTTGTATCACTTATAACACACCTGTTGTGTAACATCCAACTGCTCACCTCTGTGCTACTTTGGCAGGTCAGTCCATCAGCCCCCCCGCCCCCTCACTCTATCTCCGGGGTCTGTCGATGTCATCGATGGCTGCCAGGAGTTTCTGACGAGCCTTCTTGTTGATGTGTGACCCGAGGCACACGTTCACCAGGTTGGCCAGCTGCTTCATGGAGTACTCCTGCACACACCAACACACACCGTCAGGGCAGATCCGTCAGTAAACCAGTGTTTACTGATCATCAATCACAGATGTGTGTGTGATTCTTTCTCTGTGTGTGTGTATTTTCCATGTGTTCAAACTTCCTGTCAACATTTTAGGAAAGGTTTTGATTGGCTCAATGCTTGCCTTTTGAAAAAGCCCAAATCAGCAAATGTTTACTACACACAGAACACATAGACAAACAGCCACTCACACCTCCCTCCACCATTGGATTGGTTTGGGCTACGGGAGGAAACCGGAGTGCCCGGAGTACACCTGAGAAAGGGTGTGTGTAACTAAGGGCTCACCCTGTGGTTCTTGATGAACTGCTCCATGTCGTTCTCGGTGAGGTAGTAGGCCTTGATGTACGTCTCCACAAACTCCTTGTCCGGGATCGGCCTCAGGTCGGTCAGCTTCTCCAGCTTCATCAGAAACTGCTGGAAGTCCAGCTGCATGAGCGCCCGGCCCTCGTTGCTGCACTTCTTCACGTTAGCGTAGCTGCGGCGAAGGCAAGAAGAGAAGAAGTGTTAACGCTGTGGACTCAAAGAGAAACTTGGCTCGACTGATACGCCGGAGAATTCTCTCATTATTCTTTTTTTCTTCTTTTCTTTCCGAGCCAGGAGAGTCCTCACAGGTGTCTGTCATATGTGACTGGACGACGGGGAATAATTCACATTTTCCAGTTTGAAAACGACTCATTTTTGCTGCCCTGCCAAACCTCACAGTAGCCAGATGGTGGAGGCAACACACGAGGGGGGGCTCAGTGTTTAGAGGCCACAGTCTAAATGAAACCTCATTTTATTCATTGTAAAAAGCTGTCACACAGAATCTTGATACATTTAATATTCTGATGGTGAGGCTTTCATTTGGATCTGCTTATCCTGGGATACGTCATGGAGGCAGCAGGTTCAATACAGAGGCCTATGCTTTCCCTTCCACGGTTACATCGCTGTGCTCCTCCTGAGGGACCCCAAGACATTCCTAGTCCAGCTGAGAAACATATTTTCTCCAGCGTGTCCTTGGGTCACCTTATGCCTTTTCCTACCAGCGAGGCGTCCAGGAGTTTTCCTAATAAGATACCCAAGTCACCTCATCTGACTCCTCTTAATGCTGAGGATCAAGGGCTCTACTCTGAGCCTCTACCGGATCAGCACCCTGCAGTGAAAACTAATATCATCTGCTTCATCCCCTCAATCTTGTTCATTTGAGCATATCTACCGATTAAGACTGAGTGAGATAGACCACACTTCTTTGTCTTTCTTCTTCTCTTCTTACCAGCCCAGACCGGTCCTGCATGGATAGAACAACGGACCCTTCCCCAATCTGTTTGTCGCTCTCCCTCTCAATTCTTCACTGACACGTGAACAAGACCTCAAGCTACTTGAAATCCTCCATTTGGAGCAGGATCTTATCCCTAACCCGGAGAATGCATACCACTTTATTTAGGCTGAGAACCATGGACTCAGATTTGGAGTTGCTTGTTTTCATCTCCTCCAGTTTAAAAAGAGGTCTATAGCGTTGATCCTAATCTAAATCTGTGACCTTGAAATGTCAAAGAGAGACTTGGAACAAAACTCATAATAAAGTTCCATCTCCAAAAGCAGGTGTTGATCGGTGGAACACTGAGCACTGGACGTTGAGAACGCATCTTGTTCTTCTTGACCTGTAGCTAACCCTCAACAGCTTGAAGATATGCGGAGGAAAAACAGCCTCACACAGTAGGAAAGAACCTGCCTAATGCAATACCAATGCCTAGACCTAAAGAGGAAACTTCCTGAGGAACACTAGTGGACACCAAAGCACACCATCATAGTTGCTCAGCTAGCTGTGCCCTAAATAAAGGAGCTGGATACAACTTGCTTAAAAAATTAAAAAGAATGCAGCGTCTGGGCCGTAGCCCTGGAAGGCCAGGCTGCCGTTAAATAACTCCCACAGTTCCACTGGACACTCCTTCTTCAAGAGAAATTTTGAGTGGCGAAACACTTGTGAACTTAAGAGTCCTGCTGATGATGCAAAGGAAAAAACAGTTGCAGTTTGGGCAAATGATCTCTGATGGCAACCTCATCCGCCTTCTTTTTGGGGCAATATTTTGGCTCTTCTTGCAAAGATTCTTCAGCGATCTCTATAACTCAGCTCGGATGCACAATATGACCAGGCGATGACATTTCGGCGAGTTATGACTCACAGGTCCGTGATGACAACACACAGAGTGTGATTCCACTCCAAACCTTGATTAGTTGGTGCAACAGCACGTCCGTGTAGACGTCAATGACGTGTTAAAAATCAACTCGGCTCGCTCGGTGACATGAACCGAGCTGATGTGTGTGTCAAACTAGATGAACTCTCCTCCACGCATGCAGGCGTGCACTAATGATGCCACGTCGTGCAAATTGATGAATTACCACGTAACAGGAATCAGGGCTGACATGGAAATGGACCTGTTGCTTTAGTGAGTGCTATATGGAAAAGTGGCGCTTTTGAAGACATGCATCTTAATGTGTAAAAAGTCCTGAACTCTTCACTGAAACGTGTCACAATATCTGAGGAACATGGAAGAAAAATCCAATTACGTCTGAAGCATCTTGTGTAAACATTTCAGGTTGTTTTTCTTGGGGAAACTTCAGCGGTCATTAAAGTGGATCAACTTTCCACATCGCTGCAAGTGAACTCCACACCATCTAACATATTTGCTCCAAATACTGCGAGCCCTGAAGCTTGGTGCCAGCTGGGGACCCGGCAACTAGAACATGACTTGTTTATTGAATACAAGGTTGATGTCCAGGCAGCGATGTTAGTTATACAGAGCCAACAATTGTCAGCAACCTTTGGTGTTGTAGTTCTTCAGACTAGTCATGCACTCAAAACCATATATTCGTGGTCACGGTCTTTACTTTGACTGTCCATGGTCTTGACCTAGTCTCAGGGCTCTCTGGACAATAATGGTGGTTTTGAATCATTGAATTTATATTATTTTACTTTAATAACATACATGGCAGAAAAGTTTAACAACAGAGCAGAATGTCTTCAAAATCATCTCCAAACTTGCTCGAGTCTCAAACATGCATCATGCATGTTATTTCATATATTATGTGCATACACTTGTTTGTTTTACAAAGTATTCAACAACATAAAATAAAACATGTTTTATTCCATTACATGAAGACATCTCACGGCACTCCATAATAAAATTGACCTTTTAGACCAAAAGTTCACCCAAATTTATGATGTCATGTCAATTTTAAGGATCGGCGTCTATAAAGTAACATCTCCTGTGTCTGGAATGGATCAACATTATTTTACAAAAACAAAAGAATAATAAGAATCTCTGGAACTATCAAATGGTTTTGGCCATTAAAAATGTTGGTATTAGTAATTATTAACCCTTTGATTCCACAAGAAAAGCTCATCTATCTATTATATTTAACCCTTGTGTTATCTCTCAGACTTTTTGAACTGTCTCGACAACACAAGGGATACCTCAAACAAATTTGTTTTTGGGCCTTTGGGTCACTTTGACTCTGGGACATCACAGGGTTCACCATATAAGTACTCACAGTTGACGAGTTTGCACTATTATTATTTATTGAATTTAAATAATAGTTTTGAATTTTTAGAGAGCATTGAGTGCTGCTACACACAAAATCCATTCAAAAGTTTAGAGTAATCATTATTAAAATTTCAAATAACGTATTTAAAGAAAATGTATTTTGATTTCTGGCAGGTCAAACTCTGACATCTGCCATGGATCACTCACACACACGCACTCTCTCTGTTTTTCATTCCACTGGTCACTAGTTTGCCAACCTTTTTATTTTTCTGTTTTAGGCTCTGCGATAAAGGGTAAGAGAGCGAACAGAGTTTTTCTTGAACCAGTGGTCAGAGCAGAAAATGGAGAACAGCCGAGGCAAGTACAAACAAAGAAATCTGACCACTGGGACATGTTTTGCCAAAGGGTCTGTGTTTACAGTTGTGTGGAGGGAGAAGCAGGCGGACCATGCAAGCCGTAATGGACCATTAGCTCCCAGAAAAGGGTTCAAAAGTTCTCCACCTCTGTGGGAATAAAATTAGGTGAACAAGGAGGTACAAACAAGCTGGATTTTCAGCTGAGGAACAGTAATGTGCTGACAATTCCAGGAAGACTTTTTTCTGTTAGCAGCACAAACTACAAGCTCGTAATGACTTTTTTCTCCACACACCATTATTGTTGTGTAACCAGTCATCAAGTCTGATCGCATTTATCACACCTCTGATCTTCACACGTTAACTCACACCGGATGGAAAGGAACGGCGCAAACAAAAGCCACTCTGGCGTCCTGTCATCCATCATAAAGCATATTTCGCACTTGCAGTGGAGCAAGTGATGAAATGCATCACAAGTGATGTGTCAAGAGGAGTTCCCAACGTGGGCAGGAGGCCCGGGCTGAATGCGTGCCGGAGCGCTTGAAGAAGTGAGCAGAGGCGCAAGAGTTATTCCCAGTTCTGTTCGCCGTCGTTTTAAGAGTTACTCACAGATCAAGAGCCTTGTTCATTTTACTTTCAAATTTCCAAACGCTCAGTCATCAACCTCTTCTCCTGCCCTTCAAATGTCTCGAGAGTCCATATGCTCCTTCTCCAAACTGCATGGTAGCTTTAGTACCCTGAAATTGCTGAATCCAGCACCAGCATGAACTCTTCACCTGCATTCAGGTAACTTTGAAATGTCTTTTGCTGCAATCAGCCACAGACTGTTCTGACCGGTAAGTGGTGGACGGAGCATGGACTACAGATGAGGGCAATAAGCTACATGTAGGTTGAAACAAGCACATTCTGTTCCCTGGCATTAGTCTTCAGACGCCGGTAAAGACTTTGGTCACAAGGATTTTGTAGATGCAGCGATCTTTCTTATACAGCATTTTCTCATTAACTTTGACTTTCGATTTTATCGTCATCATTATTGTGTGTTATAATTATCAACTTATCTTAAAACACGAGTGCAGCTTTGTTGACTGTGAGAGTGGACAAAACATGTCACGTGCAGTATGATTTACTGAGAGGAGACGTCAACTTTACCACCAAAATATGAAGTTTTCAATTAATAAAACAAATCTCAATTGTAGCCATGAGAGAAAGAAGAATGGAAATAATTATGTCTTCTTGTTTAAATTGTAAATTATGTCTGCTTGTTTTTCCATCACCAACCATGAAGGTGAATAAATAAACAAAAATGGCAGTGAACCAAATGATAGACAAGCAAACTGCAAAGTGCTTATAATTTGATTCACATTTTTTAAAGGCAACGATAAAAATATGTAAATCATGCTGAGTTCAAATGAAGTTAAAGTGGCAAAGATGAACAAGTTGTCCAAACAAGTTAACTGCATGTCACATACTTGATATATGACTTATAAGCTTCTTTTAAAATATTCGGTCATAAATAAAACATTCATGTCTTACTTACTGTAAAGTTTCTTGAGATAACTTTGTTATGATATGAAACTTTAAATACAATTGAAATCAGACATGCAATTCGCCATATTTAGATAAAATAAATCTCAAGATCACAGAAAATAACTTATAAAACTTAAATTTAAACTCAAAATCTATAAGAATATAATGTGACACCAATTTTTACAAAAAAACTATTTATCAACTTACTCGTAAAAAACAAGTCATTAACTTTTTTTTTATTATTATTTGAACGAGGGTATTGTAATTTCTATTCTAACTGATGTAAAAAGAAGGCAAAAGGGTTATTGAGCTTTTTTAAATGCTCCGTGTATGATGGAGTATTAGAGAATAAGCGCCTGCATAAACGCGGACAAACGTTCAATTTACCTACCCTTCAACTAGAGTTCTGTTTGCCAGGCGGATGCAGTGTTCCCACAGGACGTTGGACACAGGCAGTGGGATGGGCACGATTCTGGAGACATCACCCAGACGTTTGTTAAACTGTTCAAACTCCTGCGAAAGACAAATGATAGAAAAGTACAATTAACAGAAGATCAACATCATTTTTTCTAGCTTTGGCTTCTTTGCATAGAAAATGTGTCGACATTGGTTAAACAAGACGTATACGAGTTTGATGCAAACATGTTAAAAATTCCAGTGAAGGTAGAAATAACTGTGTTATATTTTGAATGTTGGACATTTTTTTCCATTGCCGTGTAGTGCCAATAAAGCTGTCATTGTACTTATATTAAAATAATAAAATACTATACCATTAGATGCACTACTTTTGCGATCAACTGTAAGATTGTTGTTGCACTATTGAGCACTCCTAGTGTACACTTTATTACAGATATCAACGTGAAAAGACGAGGGCTTCTATTGAGTTCATCATCATCTGTGGTACGACAAACCCTTCTTTTATGACTGACCAAGAACAGATTATAGAAGTGGATTTACTGCCATCATAAGTCATCGTCTATGACTCATCTATGGATCGTCTAACAAAAGTATAGTAGAAAAGCAGAAATAAACCAAATGAATTCAACATCTGCAATATTTCAGTAACCCTCAGTTTCAGGAAGTGTGCAGAAGGTGAACAGGTTTACGACATCTTTGTATTTTGATAAGAGGGAGTTCCTACATAAATTAAGATAATAGATTTAACTCAGCAGTCGAGGAGGAAATGTTCATCAAGGACCACACAATAGTTTCCAGTCGGAGTATATTGTCAATCAACTCATTCTGAAGGCTGCAAGAATTTCCTCACTACTTTATATGCAAATCAATGCCATTGTTAAATGTTGGCGATCGACGAGGATTCATGAATAAAATATCCCGATGTGTGCAGCTCAACAACAAAACAGTAGCTGTTTCAAGCCATGCATATCACACAATCCCTGTAGACAATGTTTCTCTGACAGGCTGCTAGCAGTATCTATTATAACCTAGCACAGGAACACGGTTATAATGTAATATGTGAAGTGTTGAGAGCATATGGACGTATCATGAGGTTTTGAAGCAGGCGAGGGAATCAAAGTTACACATTTGTCTCACACACACTACACCAGCTTCAGGGGATGTTTTTTTTCTACGGCCAAAAATGTTTTGTGTCCGACTGAGTTTGATCAGGATGGTGCCCCAGAAATGACAAGAAAAAATAAATAAATTGTGACGTGAAAATTGTAATCCTTTAAGGAAGTTTAACCCATTTACGTCATCAGGCCGTGAAGCTCATGGTTAGGGCACACGGCTCGGGACCAGGTTCAATAACACCCTATCATTTTTAAGTGATTATTATTTTTAAATCTTATTTGGATGCGGCTATTTATATAGTTTGGCATTCGCCACAATAAAATACAATATTTTGAGGAATATCTAAAACTTGAAGATGAATAATCACCACCAGATAGTTTAATCTGAAGAATGTTGTACCTTAGCATTTCTACGATTTTTTATACAGACCTATTACACGACTAAGTATTTTGTAGCCTCAAATTATTATTATAATTTTTTTTACCATGATTATGTCGGGCCCTTAGATTTGTAACTAATTCTAACTAATCAAAAAAAAATTAAGAATTGAGCATTTATACATTTAAAAGAAAAAATTGCAAAAAATGTCACTCAAAATTGCACTCAGGTGCTGGAAAGGAAATTAAGTGTATCACAATAAAAACACTTTTTACAAGAGAATAACATATGAAAAGGCCAAACAAAAGAAGTGGAGATGAGGCCAAGGGTCACAAATCATATCATTCATTCAATAATTTTCTGTTTCAATCAGAAAATAAAGCTGCAATGCATACATTTGAAAATATTGTTTTTGGCACCCTCTAGTGACTGAACAACAGTGCGACTGGGAACAACAGTGCAATGTGAAATCCCTGTCATGCACGACCAGTGTAATGTATAAAGTATTGTTTTATCTTCTGGTTCAAAAAGTCCATCAGTATTTCATCTTAAAAATGTAAATACCGTTAATGACCGACTGCCTTAAAGCAGTCTGGTGGTCACATGACACACACAGAGTCGCTGTCCAGGCTGTCGAGGCAAAGATAGGTAATGAAGACCCTCATTGAAATAAAAGTTTGAGATTCAGAGCGCAAGTTATGAATGTTGAAAAATAAACCAAACAATACAAAAATTTCCAAACACTTGAGGCGGATGTTTTGATACGTTACCTTCAGCAGGACGTCAACATAAACGTTGTGCTGTGACATGATCTCTCTGATGTCCCACTTGACACCAGCCATCAGCAGTAGCATTTGTTCGTAGTCGATGGCCTTGGCAGCAACAATCCAGTAAATGGGTTTACGCAGTTCACTCGCAGTAGAAACAGTCTGAGAGAGAGAGAGAGAGAGAGAGAAAGAGAAAGAGAGTACAGGTGTATCAATCATCCATAATATGTTTTCCATTAAAAACAGGAAATGAAGACGGTGACAAAGCCAAGGTTTGGTGTGATTATTGATTTCACAAGAAACAAATTGCACTTGTATATTCCCATCAGCACTTTGAATGGAAGCAGAAGAAGAAAAACATAATTTCCAATGCAGCTTGTTTGATTGGCTGCTTTTCATTTACTGATGGAGGAACATGAACGAAATGCTGGTCCACTCTTAACAACCGTTTGTCACTTGAGACGAAAAGTTTTCACAACAATGGCATTAGAGTTAAAAGTACCTGGGAATAAAATTGCTGAAGGAAAGGCTTCTTGGCAGCAGGCATCATTGTATCCAAGTGGGACTGGAGTGACTCAAACTGTTCCGCCAAAAACACCCTTAGAAAAAAAAAAAGACACTTTACATATTTAATTACCAGGCCAGACTTGTTTTCATGTTGCACAAATGACAACAATCAGTCAAAGTACCGTTTTGTTTTGCCAACAAATAAGGTTTAAAATTGATATCAGAAAGGATGACATATCTTAAAAACTCATCAACAAAGGCTGACAATGTAACTGCTGTTACCCTAACAATTGGTCTTAATAAAGATTAAAAACTACATTTACAACCAATTTTATTACTATGCTTCAACTATTAATTTAACATAAGCTTAAAAAAGTTTTTTTTAGATAAGTCCATTGTGTTTCAGTTTGGGCAGAGAGAGGTGTTTGTTGACAAGGATTCCATTCAAGGGACAACTTCAAATGAAAATGATTTGTGGAGATAATTGCAAATCTATTTCCTAAAAATGTAGTAAACCAGTTTCATATTGAGTCTGGTATTATCATCTTGGTCACCTAGAGAGAATGCTAAAAAACAAACAAAAAAAACATTCACGTTAAAATATCAAGTCCATAAATCTCTCCTGCTGGCAAGATCCAGCACAATTTCATAAAATGGATTTAGACAGACTCATCGGTTGGCTAGCCATAGAAAGCAATCTTGAAGCCAAAGTGCAGCAGACTTTAGAAAAATTAACATTAATCTTCTTGCAGGCAAATTATTAATTCCTGAGGACTGGATAAAGAAAGCTGTTGAGTTGAACGGGACTAATAATTGAAAAACAAAGACAAAAATATGTAGTCCAACTGAACTCACAGAACTTTTAAATGCCAACTCTTTAATGGGTGCTAGCTTAGTGCTAGAACTTCAAGCCCTAACTGGAGAAAATGATTATAGAGCAGAAGGTTTGGTGGTTTGAGTAGAAGTTATGTTTGTGTTCTGTCTGAGTATTTAGTGTTACCACCCAAAAATATATTAAATATTAGCTTTACCCAATAAATGATAGAAGGTAGAAAAAATAAAAATCCCAACAGCTTTTATTTGTAATAATTCCACTTGTTCCAATTGTTTATTTGGTTTCTAGCTAAATCAATTTTTAATGTAGATTAAAAATAAAAAAAAACAATAAAAAAAACCTACCTTATTTAAATTAAAGGGCAAACCCTGCGCTGACAAACCTCGATACTAGATTTTAGCTCAAGAAAAAACGAGTTTTAGGTGTAATGTAAATTTTTGAAATAAAATAGTTTTGTATAAACAGAAACAAACTGATGAGTACAATAAAGGTCCAAGATCTATTTAAGAAACACATGAATAAACAAATTAGTTTAGCTTTAAAGGTCTTATGTATTCACCCAGTACACAGCATTAAACACAATGCTTAACTGTTCTTAACATTAGTTGGAAATAACAAAAAGGGTATTTGATACAGAATGACCACAGTGACATGTTTGGAGCCAGAGTCAGAAAAAAGCATTTGGAGTTGATCTTCGGAGTTCAGTGGCAGAAAACACCTACTCAAAGAACTAAACGGGCTTCCAAACAGGATATAACCACGCAGAACAGAAATCTCCAGAGAAAAGTCGACCTTTTCTTTGGCTTTAACAGCAAGGTTGGAAAAACAACAATATGAGACAGTCAAAGTCTGACTGCGGTTTCTATCACTCTAGATCTACCCAAGACCTTAACCTGATGGCTAAGGTCCTATATGACGAAATAAAAATGCTCTCCATCTTGACAGGTAGTCTTTTCCACAAGGTCTTTTAATACCTTAACAAAGGGTTTGCTGGTGTATTCAGGATGAGAATGTTGTATCTTTAAGACATTATTTCAGTATGGGAAGTCAACAACTTGTCAAAGACAGATGTTTATTTTTTTTCAAAATCATAATGAATAAATCATAAATTCACTTCTGTGTCTCAAATCGCATACTTCCCTTAGTGCAGTTACATCAGGATAGTGTACGTACTAGTTCAGTACTAGTACGCAAATTCTCGACAGGTAGTATGTCTCAAATCAAACACTGTCGCTACGCACTAAAAAGAAATGACGCACAGCTTCTTCTTCTACTACTATTTAATGATGATTGCAACCAACTGTAGGAACACTATTGCAGACATCTGCTGGCAGCACGTTGTGCAAGTTTGGATCAAGTAATATGAGAAACGAAATATTCACAAGATATTTACTCTGGTATCAGCACCGAAGACGCGTCATCCTCCTACTGCTGCTGAAAATGCACCTGTACATATATATATGCACTTCCGTTTACAATGTCAACGTCACCAAGATGGTGGCCTTTTAGGGTAGAAAGTCTCCATCAAACCATTATCAGTTATGTGGGCCTTTTAGTACGCAAATTTAGTGTACATGGTGCACTACATTTTGCATACTAAGAATTGAGACGTAAAATGCACTAAAAATACTTAGTTTAAATACGCAAGTATGCCATTTGAGACAAAGCTCCAGCTCTTTTAAATAATCTATACATTGACCAAATATGCTTATATGACACTTGAGGCAAAAGGAAAGATGAAAACCACAGTCAGAGGAGTCGTTCTTCAAATGTATGAGGGACACCAAGGAAAAGTAGCGTTCTTTGGCACCAGATGATCCTTTAAGATGGTGAAATGTCAAGACAGATAGAGAATAAAGGCCTGTAGAGCATTCTTTCTTTTTTTTTTTTTTAAATCTACAAGTACATGTTCTTCAAGGAAGTGTTTAGAAGGTGGACCTTTAAGTTAATATATCTTCTTAGAACTGCTTTGCCTTACAATTCTTTCTGTGAACAACTTTAAACTGTCTAAAGAGTCTTATAAGCTCAAATGTAACAATCTGATTGATGCTAAATGTGTGCTAATACTATGAAAATACAGCACCTTGGAAGGATACTTACAAGGATTCAGTGGCCACCACTCGCTGTGCCAGACCGTAGAGAGTCCCACTGTTGGTCAGGACCACCATTTGGCTCAGATGAGGGCTTGGTACCTTCTCCTTTCTGTCCTCCACAGGTCCGACCACTCCTGCATTTTCTCCGGCAGACTCCTAAAAAACACAAACAAGAAATATAATTGTCCACTATAGTGGTTTCCCTGAATCAACAAAGCAGAGGAATAAATTCACAATATATAGAGAAAGGCCAGGAGGTAGCATAATCTAAAATTCAATCACCTCTAAAACTCAAACACAGGCTCTAAAATATTGCTGAGTAAACACACAATAAAGGCCAGCATTTATCTTCCCTTTGATGCATTTAGCTACCCCTCAATCCTGCGACCTGACGATCCTTTCACTTGACAGAGGAGAGCGATTTCAAATAGAATTCCACCATCAATCACTATGGTCTGCGTCAAAGCCATTGATCATCCATCAGCAAGAATGAACAATATACAGTATATTCTAGATTCATATTTAAAATTGGAACGAATATCTTTATAGGTATAATAATAATAATAATACATTTTATTTCAATCATTTATCTACACATAAATCTAAACTTTTTATTATAATGTGTAACATTTGATTAACCCTATTAGTTTTGAAATGCATTTAACCAAAACATATGTATACAGATTAGCAAAAACACATATTCATAAACACACTATTGAAACTAAAATTACAATATAGATAGTACATTAGTGATAAAAACGAAAGTAACAAATATGTTAAGAAATAAATCCTACAAATTTGCCATTACAGCATCTTTTGAGGAGGATGAGGTTTAAAATGTAACGTCTTCACCCATTAGTCCCTTTATTATAACATGTAGAAGCAGTGAGGACGTGGGATGTTAGCCACTGTGCGAGGTCATGTCCTGTATTACGTTATCAAAGCAGGCATCACTCTTCATTTGTAGTTTAATAGCCATTTGTAATTGTATTAAATCAATCATCTGCTTATGTAATGCTGACTTTGCAATCTAGATGGTAGATACAGTTTATCAAATGAGACACTGTCATGCTGAGGTGTTTCATTTCTGTTGACCTGTAAATCCATCCAAAAATACACATTCTTAGGGATATCATATAAGTTGTATCAAATACTGCTGCTAAATTAATTAAGGTAAAATAATAAAATAGGACTTGTTTTCTCAATTGTAAAAGATCAATTGTGTTCTGCAATTTGCAGTTGTGTAATTTTGTGTGCGTGAGATGACATGGATGTAAAAGTGAGGGAAAATTAGACTAAAACCAAATTACACAAGCAAAACAAACTCATAAAATGGATTTAGACAGACTGTTACTTTCAGTCTGTTTACTACCGTTTGTATTGTTTGTATAATCACCCGTTTAACTATAATGTTGTCATCATCTCCCCAAAAATGTTAACTTTGACAAAGCTATGGTAAAACGATGACAATGGTTACGCCTTTTTAAAATAAACTACAACTTCCGAGTAGAAAAATGTATCACCATAAACCTTTTTTTTTTACAAGTGATAAAAAGTTTTAAGGCGATTCCACCTTTATTCCTGTTTTCCCACATCCTCGGTCTGAATATTTATAACACGAGTCATGAGTAATCAAGTTCAACTGAGGTCACAATGTCAATGTCACCCACCACTTTCACTGTTCGAACACATTTTTCAACCACTTCACAGAGAAACAGGCTCAAATCGCAGTGGTTATGGATTTAACCCAGAAAGCACATTAGTGGGCAGCAACAAATGATTGATGATTGCGGAACAACGATAAAGTGATGCAAAAATGAGGCAGCAGCTGGCAGCCATTTGTGGTGAGGTGCCAAACCAACACAACTGTCTGCACCAAACCCACACACACACAAAAAGAGACACACAAATAATTGTTAATTACAGCAGATAAAGAAGTCCAGAAATCAATCTTCAGCCAGTTTGATAGACTTGTGCCGTAATATAAAAGCAGTAAACACTGTCAAAGCAGAAATCCTGCAATAATAAACCCTTTTTTCAAAATAAATACACAGCAGAACAATTGATGCAAGCTTTTGATAGCTTGTCTTTATAATTACAAAAGCCCATAATGTATAGTTCAGGGCCAAGAGTTTTCAGGCAATTAACGAAGTTTATTCATTGTTCATTTAACACCATAAACAACATGAACCTTGCCAATTGTTCTTCACCCAACCAAGTCATTTCATGTACCATGAGTTTTGGCTTCATGTTTCCTCCATTCATGGTGAATGCTTCATGAATATTGATGGATGGAGGGCTGAGGGGATAAGATAACAAAAAAAAGAAGAAAAGAAGAGCATTTTATGAGTTTTTAGCAATTCCAAAATTGAAATGAACCAGACTCCCAATTTCCAATTCATTATGTTTCCACAATAGGTTGAAACCTTTGTTGGCAAAATAACCAGATTTCAAAACAAATTAAGGAAATGACTTAATGCTCACTGTGTAGTGAATCCTGAGTCGTCTTAAGTATGAAGCAGCATCGACTTGTGTGTCGCCACTGAACTCTTGTTATTCAAAACATGTTTTTAGTTTTCAGGAATACCTTAATTGTCAAATCGAGACATTCATTCTAAGATAAGTGACACTTCATTTCTTAGAATACAGCTTTCTTTTTTTTGTAAAATGGATTTACAATACACTTTTGAAGTCACACCTCTTACTTAATTGTATAGTTACAGGTGTGTATGAGATTCTTGTATGTGTTTGTGTTCTTACAAACTGTGATGGTTATACTTTTTAACTATAACTAATCTCCAAGATTTAGTCAACATAAGATCCTGATTTGTGTGTAATGGCTAAAAACAACTATATTAGTAGTCTCTACATATTACCTGACTTTTCTTTTAAACCTGTTTCCCCCTCTTCTCTAGGTCTTCTTTTGTTGTGTTTTGTTTTGTAGTGCCTTTATAACATGAATAAAATAAATAAATATGTATAGAATTATATATTACACAGATTATTTATAGCATATTAAAGCTTTTTTGCAATGCAATTTATTTCAAATAGGATTATTTTTCCTTTAGAATACATAAAAATAAAATAAATTTAAAAAAGATTAAATATTATAAAACATTAAAGCTTCATGTGATGTCACCGGCTGTTACTGAATTAAGTGGTTTTAACGCCAATTTTCAGCGGACTGAGCATTTGCTGGAAACATTCCAGTAGCGAACCAGACATCATGATTTACAATCCTAATGTTTTTGGTTTTATTGAAGTCATGAATATGCATGTGTTAAGGTAAATGGAAAAAAAGAAGTCATTGTAAAAATATGAAAAACTGTTGCACAAGTTTGTCAGTTGGACTTATTGCTAAAATAAAGTGAAATAACTGCTGAATTGCGTATTTCATGATTGATACAATTGTCTTACTAATGTTCTCCAGCTGCTGTACATTTTAAGGAGTTTAAAATCTGAATTTATCTTCTAGAGTTTATACTTTTTAGAGAACAAGTGTAAGATACAATATGCAACTACACACAGCCAGAGGTTAACTTTTAGAGATTGCCCACGATGAATACACAATGTTAAATTACGTTAAATGTAAAAATTAGGTTCTGCAGGAGTTGTAAAAAAAAATAAGAGAACTAAAACACTTCTAATAATAATAATAAGCTAATAAACCGAGTGTGGCTTTTACTGGCAAATAGAGGAAAAAAAAAGTGTCAGTAAATGCATTAGTATAATTGACATGTCCTGAAAAGTCCTTTCAATTGCAGGAAGAGAGGAAATATGCCATTACAGCATATTTGTTGTATTGGCATATTACTGTAATATTACTGAGCAACTCAATAGATTGCTCAGTAATATTACTACTGATAATATTAATATCCTAATAATGGATATTTGCTTTGGCAGGAAAAACGTGAGTTGAACATTGATATAATATCATTAAAAAATTAAAACAAATTGTTGACATAATTGTGACTGATTCTTATCATCTGAACTGTGAATAAGAGTTTAACAACAAAAGAAAATAGCTAACACATAAAAACATTAACATATAACATACAGTAAAGCTCAGTCTTTTAAACTAAGCAATAACAATTTCTAGGAAATTTAAGGTCTGATGGTTAATTTGTTTTCATGCTGACAAGAATACACACAATAATATAATGTATCAGACAAAAATTATTCTGTCTTTCTTGGTTATAAGTCTGCATAATATTGTTTGTTAGCTATATAACTTCAGCTATTGCAATGCTTGAATTGTTCTGTCTCAGTGTCCAGATCATATTAATTTTCAACATCCATGACAATAATGACATTAATTTATTTTGCCTCTTTATTTTTCTTTCGCAAGAATACAATTATAAAAATGGTTATAAATAAAAGAATTGCTTCAGGTTATTAGTTAAACTGTAGCACAATTGTGTCAATATATTTAACAGTAACCCCGTTGAATAGTAGTCCTCAACCACTGGTAAAAGTCACTGAAGTATTTAACAACGGTCGGCACAAAACCAAAAAAAATGTCATATCATTTGTGTTGATTATCAATGTTTGAGCAGTGTTTTATTTTAAAAAGAAGAGCGTGTTTCCTCAAAAAAAAACCTGTGCATAAAACCTGCTGATTCAGCATCACGTTGAGATGTTTTTTAATGCACTTTACATCTGTGAAAATAAAGCCTTCAATGAACAGGTCTGTAGTGCGTAAGAGGTTAGGGACTCCTTCTGCAGAACACTTAATCCACATGGAGAAAAAAAAATAATTAAAAGGAAGTTGGCATAACCACAGGATTCTTGAAATTGTATGCAAAATAAATCAGACATTTAAAAAAAAAAAATCAAGACTTCCATTGACAAGTTTGAAATTACAAGTATGTTTGCCATCAATTTCGATTTCTTTTATGACCGACTTCATTCATCAAGTCAAGTGTAGGCAGGCAGCCAGCCGATAACAGAGATTGAAGAAAAGTAGTTATCGCCCGCCTGTCCTGCTTCTTGGCTTCGGTATGCTGCCTTCATTTAGATCGGGCGCACAGTTGGACACCCATTCAATAGGCTTCATTTTTCTGACACAACTAGAAGGGTTTTTTCACAGTTATTCTCAATTGCCTGTGAAGTCTAATTATTCTCTGTATCCATGCGGCGTATTTTGAATGAATGCTTCTCAGGAGATAACACGAAAATGTTTAATAGACATTTTAATAAAGTCTGCTGCATGTGAGCGAATAAATTACGAGCTAATATCAATGATGTTTTTGTTTTTTTTACACTTTATAGTAGCCTTCCGCAAAATTTCTAATCAACCAGAAGTCACTTTAATTATTTATCAAAAGCTCTATATTTTCTACCACTTAAATTAATATAATATGCTTATTAAATGTTGAGATATTTATGTCCAACAGACAACGCAACCACATTACTACTTGGTTTACGAAAACAGAGGTGTGCTAAGACAGAAAGACTACAACAGCATAGAGAGAAAGACTTGTCTTTCCAAGGGAAGAACAGATGAAAAGCGTAATTGAACGTCATCAGTCATGTCAATACCTGAAGAATGTTTAGACAGGTGGTCTCACAGAATCAATATTCATCTCACTTGAATTGTATAGAAATAGCAAAAGTTTCCACTCATAAAAAGGATAATGAAAAGTTAAATATGAGGCAACAAGAAAGAAAGGCATCATGTTGGCGACTCCTGGTCAAAGGGAAGCTGAATCTCCATCTCAGTCTCATGGATTCACTATTAGTCTAGTGAGATCTTAAGGGCAAACACATTTGCAAGTCGCTAATGACACTGCGGTGAAGAAAAGCTGCAACTGTGTTCATGAAGATAATGTTATAGAACAGCGCAGTACATTAAGATCCACAGAAATGGTGTCATCTTCACTATTAGAATTCCATCAACATCAGTGAGATTAATTATGATCTACAGTCTGTGTCAAATGGTGGCTCCCTCAAGCTTTCTGCACTTTGCAGAGCGAGGCACTTGGCAACAATGGAGAGATGAGATTGGACAGTGATGCGGCTTCATGAGGGACACGGCAATAATAACTGGCTTAAACTGACAGCATGACCGTGGCCTTTATGCACGTCTAAATGCTGTACATACATTTTAGACTGGAATGCAGGGGGTAGAGAAAAGGGTGGAACCACAAGCGAGAAAAGATGTCTTGGAATTAAGGTCAGTATCTTTTGTAAATGCTTGGAAACACATCTTAGACCAATCTCACATTTAAATGAATGTGCCATGAAGCATTTTGAGGTAATATATGGTTAGAGCAAAACCAATAACAATTCAGGAGTTGAAGTTCTCCACGATCATTTATAACGGTGACTTCATTATCCATTCAAATCATTCCTGGTTTCAATTTTGGCCCAAAACCATGGTACCTTAATGGACATCAAGATTAACATTTCAAAATTGTAAAAGAAAAAAAACAACTTTTCACAGACGTAGAAGGTGCAGATGAAGCGGATGTGAAACATGTCCTCTTTGTTTATTACTTAGTCATACATTCACAAATGCACACAGGCAAAAGTAGCAGCAAAAAACATTAGAATAAAAAAAGTAAATTCACCTAGTAATCATCGTCCACTTTAGACTTTTTAACACTCAACAATAATAAATGAGAACTTGTGAATCATAGGAGTCTAAAAAGGTAATGTAGAAAAATAATATAAGCTATGTAATGTCATTATTCCTTGACCATCTGAAATTGCAAATCATCATTGAACATGGACGAAGGAGAGCCGTAGAATATCTTCTCACAGGCCACAAATGTAACAATAAACGAAACAAAATGGCTTAATTTGTGCAAGGACTTGTGAATCCCGGGAGTCTTAAAAAGTAATTAAGAAAAAGTCCAACGAAAAGTAGAAACTATCTCCCTTGTAGAGTTCCCAATTTACATAGGATCACCTCTGTACTCGAGACAAGATGAGATAGAATCGCTCCGATCACATGGGACTCAGAGTCATTACAGTACATTGTTTTTTTAGCATCCGACCTTCGCATCAACAAATGAAAGGAAGAAAACCGTGAGGATTTGACGGCTCGATTGAAATGCAGTGTGCAATTAACTTTATAATCTGTTTACAAATGAGGTCTACCCTCCCGTTATCTCTGGAGAGAGTGCGAGTGTGTTTGAGTATTCAGGTGCAGCACTACTTGTTAGCTTACGTCACAGGAAGAGAGTTACTTTCTGGACAGACCATTTATAAAAAAAAAAAAGAAAAGATTAAGACCAAGAGGTGGAACTACTAGATAGATGTCTTATATTTTCATGCCGAAGAGTGGATTTAAAAAAACTCTCTCAGGATAGATTTCAGGAAATGCATTTAATTATTCTTGAGTAACTAAAAAAATATCTTTATCAAACTATACTTTTGAAAAAGTAGCTCATATAAAACATACTGTAAAATGCAAATATTATACTGGTTACAAAAGATGAGTTGATCTATAAGCGAAATACATTGATTGTAAATGGTTAAATGTAACATTAAGTCATCAAATATGACACGAACATAGTAAATTATCAAAATCAATACATCTTCAAGTCATCATGTGAAACAAAAATAAACCATTAGCTGAGAAAGAGATAACAGTTGATACCACAAAGCTTGGGAGCAGTGTGTTCCCGTGGAAATCGGGAGCTCATTCCAACAATGAATGATTTACTGAGGCTAAAATAGTTTTTCATATGAGGAAATTTGAGCTAAAAGCATTTTCCAATACATGGGAGTCGACAAATGTAGTTGGAAACCCAGACTGAGCTCTCTTCAGTTCGACTCACACGGCTCTTAATCATAAGGCCAGTAATGGCCCCAGAGTGATACCATCGTGCCCATTTAAACTGCAAACACATGCATTCACGTGTCAAAGGGTCGACCACTTCTCCACTCCTGGGAGTGTTCATTTGCACAAGTACTACTCTGTGGTCATCCTTCCCGGTCCATCTGTGCCGGAGCATCAGGGACGAGCACAGTCTCCACAGACGCTCGATGAAAGTGGCTTGTCGGACACAGACACGCTGACATTTGAAAATGTCTGACAGTCTAACCAGAGAACAAATGACATGTAAATGATGGTCTAGATCTGATGGCAGACAACACAGTGCAACTTAATTCACAATTGTGTTTTTCTAGCTTCAATTCAACTCATCTCTGTTTACAATTGAAAACGGGATCATGAACTTTACAACTTGGTGTTCAACGATGCGTTCGCAACAAAATACTGGTAAAAAGTGCTGATGATAACACATGCAAATGAGATTCATCCTGGAGAACAATTCAATAGGTTCATCTTATTCAACATCCTGCCAGCAGGCAGATTAAAACTGAGCTCGCCCTGATTGCAGCCACCAAAGTTTATCATCAAGCATGTTGTGAAGGAAAACTTCAGGCTCGAACGTGGCCTGACTTTCAATAAGTCGCTTAAAGCTACACATCACACAATATGAAACATACATTAGCATTTAATGTTGCCTTCTTGAGTAAGCAAGAAGGTTATAAATTTAAAGTTGATTCAATTCATTTCTGAATATGAGTAATGCTACAAAAAATTCCTGTGTCTTACAGAGACTTGACCTTTATATTACCGCTTTTAGGAATCATTAAAACGGCAATTATGTTTGTTTTTGCAAAGATGAATCAGTTTGTTGTTTGAAAGGGAAATCATTTTAGGCAGAAAAATGGTTTATAAATTATTTTTGATATTTCATTAACTGAATGAAACAATAGACATTGGTAGAATAACAAAATCTGAATAAAAGACATTTAACCAATTCAATATGATACCATAAAAGTTAAATTTTATAAAAGTACAATTCAACTTTTCAAAACTTTGAAAGGTTTTTTTTAATTGAGAAACATTCGATAAAATGATTAACATTAAACCAATTGTTATCTTATTATCTTCAACCCATTCAACACAACAGTGAATTAACTTCTTCACAGACAGAAAGAAAAAACATTTTTGGTATCTAGGAATCTTAGAGGGATCAATAAAGTTTATCTAACCTAATCTAATCTAATTGGCATTGGCATAATGCTTCATAAAACACTCCAGTGATATTTTAAATGTGTATTTTACATTCTAAGGTTGAATAATACAGTTCATGTTTGCCATTGTGAAGAAAAAAAAAAAATCAATCAATCTTGCAATTGTGAGTTTCTTGAGAAAAGAAATGTAATCTTACAAACATCATCACATTTTACGTCTTACTTTTACACACAAATGACGATTACTGTGGAATACGTAAAAAAGGCCAACAACAACTATTGCGTCATTGTGTTCCAGACAGTGACCAGCATTAACCTAATTGTTTCTACCATAAGTACCAGTGGGGAGATTCGGGATGGAAAGCCCTAATGGAATCGCACAAAACACACATCTGTCGAGATTTGGTCAGTTAAACACAGAAAGGTGCAGGTATTTGAGTGGCCACAAGCCACATAATAACAACCCATAATGTATTTTACCACAGCGAGGCCCTTTTAACAATTACATTGCACATACGGTCAGAGAGAGTTGTGGGAAAAAAATGAAAGAGGGCAAAGCCACACGAGGACAGGAGAGAGGGCATGTTTTTGTCAAAAAAGGAGACAGGTAAAAGGAAGAAGAGCGGCAGAGGGAAATGAGGAATGAAGGGGAGAAGACAGAAAAGGGGGATTGTGCGACAGACTTACCATGTCAATGAGGCTTTCCTGGATTCGGTTCAGTGTGGTTCTCAGTCTGCTGCTGATAAGACTCAGACCGGATGACTCATACTGTAGGGAAACGGGCACAGAAACATTCACAGGTTCTGTCAGTGAGAAGGCAAAAACATTTCCATCAATGAGAGCAAACACTTCACAGCGATATGACGTGCCTCAAAACATTCATCGGGTTTCTTCTCACGTACTCAGCAAGAGCATCTTCACTACAATCCAACTTCACACCAACTCAAGTCCAAACATGAGAGGAGATGGTTTAACTAAACTACAATACTTGGAGGAAAAAGGGAGGTTGTAGAGGAAAGAGTCAGCAACCAAACACTTGAAAATGAAAAGCACTCCTAAGTACTTCACACACACACCTGAGGGCTCACAAGTGTGAAAGTATGTGGGGGAGATTCTACTCGAACTCTAGTCTTACCAAGCAAGCTGGGCCCACCACTCTGGCAGAGCCACCTTCTCTGCCACTGTGGCCCGGCAAAGATGGGCTTGGGACAGGCTACAGATGTCCAGAAGCACAAAAGAAATGATTAAACAAAAAAAAAAAACTTAAAAGAAAAAAAATGAGGACTCGATAAAACGTGAGACAAATTTGGCCGAGTAATTATAATAATTAATGAAATAATAGTGTGATTAAGCCATTAGTTGAATCTATTTCTGAGGTTCTTTCAAATACTTTATTTTTGTCTAATCCTACAGTTGGGCTTTAACTTTATGACTATATGGGGGACAATTAAATATTTATTAAAACTATTACCTCTGGATGTTACATTTACACAAGAGTAATACCTGAAACTGTCAAGCTATGCAACTTAACTGGATAATATTTGTGAAAAAGCAACTCTAATATTCTACAATAACAATATCTTTCTTTTAAATAGTATCCACAAATCTCTGTGTGTATAGTGTGCATATAACTAACATTGTATCCAATTACTGTAGTAGTGTTATCCTTGGAGGACACTTCGAGATCACATGTTCTAATCATTTGTACTTTTTTATCAAGTTTGGGTCGGTTGTTATTCCTCTGGTTCTTCTTCTAGCAGCTGTATCTGGGTCAAATTTCTCCATGTGGGACTAATAAAAGAAAATCTAAAATACCTGCATATTTGCTTCACAATGTCTAGATATTTTGAAAGACAAATTAATAATCATCGAGAACAGACCTCTAAGAGTGTGGGTTGGAAAACAAATAACAGTTAATTACAAACAGCAATTACAGATTAAAAAGAGCATTGTGTGAATAACAGTCGTGACAAAATGGTAAAAAGCAGTCATTGCAAGCTTGTGACATAGCAGGACAAACACAAATGACTAATGTATGCTGGGGTAACCCCCGTAGATAGAGAAGCTCTTTGGCTTTGATGGGAAATAAACTCGCTTGGTTGGAATCATCACCACTTCCCTGAGGCCATCGCTTTCGCACATTTTAGTGTTTGTGTGTAGAGGATTCCAGGTCGTGTGCAAGACATTTCAGACAGTTTTGAGTGCTGGAACTAAGGGGGCCTCAGAGACTGTAACCCATCACTCACATGAATTTTCTCAGCGTGTCACAGAGATTTGTGAATAAATTTGACTTCAATCGATGTAAAAAACAAGTTCTTTAAAGTAAAACTATTAAATCAACCAAGAAGTTCAACCAATGTTTCACTCTCATTGCAACATGGACATGAAAATATAATTTATAATGTGATGATTTTGAGCTTTGAAAAAAAATGATGCTGTACTTCAAGACAACAGGTAACTGCCCCTATTCATATTAGTGCTGTGTATTGTCAAGAATCTGGCAATACGATACGCATCACGATACATTTGTGACGATTCAATATATTGCGATATCTTGCGATACTATAAGAACAACAACATGTTGTTTCTTTTAAAGAACCAGCACTTTTTCTGGCTTTTACAACAAAGTAATGAGCAAATACTTTCTCTAATCAAATGTGAAAGTGCTTGTAGTGTTTCTCAAAAAAGGTACAAAAATGTAAACCTATATGAAATTCGCTCAATGCATTACCGTCTTAAAAACCTGGGGCAACATGCAATATCCAGTATTTGTCAGAATTTCTTAAAATTAAACCAAGCCAAAATGAGTCCAACTATCAGATTTAAAAGCTGCTGGAGCCCGGTGTATCCTTTCAGTGGTTGCTGCTACTTGACGGTTTTCTTGTTACTTTGGCACACGAATGTTGCCAACTAGTGGCCAGGGGTTTAATTGCACCACACAAATGAATAAACACTGTAAATATTTGAGTGTTAATTGTACAATAAAACATCGAATGATCGTCTTTTAAACACAAACTATTGAAATATACACCATGAAATAACTTAAAATTAAAATAACATGTTATTTCAAAGGTAAAAAATATCGCAATATATCGATATATCGATATTTTCTTACACCCCTAATTTACATAGCATGTTTTTATCCGAGACTCAAGTTGAAATATGTCTAAAAGACTAGAAACTGACTTGAGTGAATATAAGTGGTACCTTGACCTTGAGTCAAGCATCGATGACAGTGACTGTTGGACTGGTTGATACCAAACACAGACAAAAGCAAAATAGATCATGATTTAGTTAGTAACTTATGATTTCTTTATGGATTTATTATTATTATTCCAGCCCTGCATGTTTCTTTTTTTATCTCGAGGTTAATAAACACGAGCTGCTCTTTAATTGACTGAAGGTTGTATGATATAGGAGGCTGGTATAAAGTGAAGTAAATAGAAGAGAAAAAACAACATTCAAGCAGTGATTGATATTTTCATTCTATGTAGCCGTTAATGTTCAACTACCGGTTGAGAACACACTATTTTATTCAAACCTTTGACTAGAATTTAAAAACCATCATTTGATGTTTAGAAATACGTATTTAAATGCCACACAGAAAGGACAAAGGACTGGTTCTGTGACATTCTAGCTCTTAGGCTGCAGGAGTTACAAGTTTCCTAAAGGTATTTTATATATGTCAAAGTTTTCCTGAAATAGAAGAATCAAAAAGCATTTACCATATCGTTGCGTCCAAAGAAGGTGTAGACGGCATAAAGGTAGTAGTCAAAAAGCTGAGAGACACAGTGGATTACATCGAAGGCGATCGGCTTCAGGATGTTCATCATCTGCATGTATTTCCCTGAAGATACACATTACACATGCATTAAAGGTCATTAGCAGTAAGCGTTACACATCATGACAGAGAAATTCACACTGAGATGATTATTATTTCAAACACAACATCAGGAATATATACATGTTATAGCTTCATTTAAGAATAGTGACTCTGTTTTTTCAAAACAAGTTAACATAGTCAGTGAAAAAAAGCAAAGACTTCTATATTATTAAGATGCTTAAATGTGAATATATTTAGTACCATTGGGGGTCAAAAAGAAATAGAAAAAAATAAATGTTTTCCTTTTTTCGTATGCATTTCATTTTCTTCAAACAAATTGTCATTCGTAGAAACATTTTATGCTTAAATATCCTTGCTGCAGAAATAAACAAATCTGAAAACAGCTGTGTTGATGGCACTCTTACTATAAATATATATATTATATAAAATGAAAAAAAAAAAAAAATCCGACCTCCTAAACACACTTTCTTAAGTCCAGACAAAAAAAAATCTTCTGGTCCAAAATACACTGGCCAGGCTTTTAAATGGTTTTAAAAGACGACAACTTCACCCCAGTTTGAGCCTATATGTACTGGCATCCTGTGCGTCTTAAGAGTAAAGGTTTTCCTAGTTGCTTCAAAATCTGGCCTTAGTCTGGCTCCCAGCAAAATCTTTTGACATTTTGACCACGTATGCTTACAGTCTTAGATCCTTGGGCATAAGCTGTTCCAAAGTCAAAACAAAAATATAAAATAAAAAACACTTTAACAGACATTCTTTTATGTGATGTGGTCTTGCTTTAGTTGTTTTTATCGCATTTCATTCTGCTCTTCATATTATTCTACTGATGTGTTGTGCTATTCTTAACGCGTCATCTTTATCTAGTCATGTGTGTTTTTATCTCTGCTCTAATGTAAAACACTTTTTGACTTCTGTCAGTCTGACAGTTTCAATAGAAAATCATTATTATCATTATAATTATCATAATTATAACTCTACTACAATTAACTCGACACTCAATCACTTCTTAAAATTACTGGTTTATTTTAGGTCCATTCTTTAAAAGACGGCAGGATGTGAAACCTGGTCTTTAGGTTTGAAGAAGAATGCCACATCATAAGATGGCCAGAGCCGAGGGTGAAGGCTAACCCACTCGACTGCAGTCAAGTCACACCACCACAGTAACTTGACGTCAAAAAAGACATTTTAATTGCTGAACCCAAATGAATGACAAGGTAACCTAAATTAAAAGTGGATGCATGCGCATGAAGGACTCACCGACCAGCCGGATGACGTTGAGGGTTGTGTTGGTCAGGATTGGAGCATTTGACTTATTCAGGTTATAATCAGACTTTTTCTTGCTTCTTATCGTCTCCCGGGAAACGCTGATGAAAAGTGCATGGGAAAGTTCATCATGCAAGTTCAAAAAGACGAAGGTATAATGACTCCCAGATTAATCTTCTGTAAGAATGAGTAGATTCTGTGTGAGTTCATGTCTTATAATTGGTCAATCAGAAGCCATTGGACAGAGTGCGTGACACAGGAGGACCTCGGTGGCAAAGTGTGTGAATCTGGAGATCTGGAGTTCACCACTGACACCCATTATGAGCGTTATTAGTCACTAATCATCACATGGACCTTCTAATTCCAGGATGTGCGTATGTGACCCATTTCATTATTAGCCGTTAGTGGGACCGGCTTATAAGAGTAGGAAATTAACTTCAGGTTAATGAGAGCAAGGGAAACGACTCGGATCAGGCAAAAATACCAGCCATATCACAGGCATGAATAATTGAACCCTGGGCTACAAACAGTAAATACGTGTCACAGTTCATTACATCTCAGGCTGTGTTCCATGTCAGGCAGAAAAACTAATGACAATGTGTTCCAGTGTGTCCCAAGGTATACGTGATTATACATCTCTTACGTGGATTAGCTGTACAGCAGTTTTGAAAATAATGTGTTAATGCTGAGTAATCATTTCAACTGTGCATTACAGGGACAATTCAATCAACTTCCAATACATTATGCATATTTAAGATTTATTTGGTTGCATTTGACATCTCAACACAAATATCCTCCACCTCAGCAAATAATGCTTTCCTCTAGTCAGTTTCATGGGTGTACAACACAAAATGCTTTATTCTTATAACGGTCTCGACATGAGGGTTAAAAAGCCGAGCGCTATATGTGTAGAAAAAACATACATGAGAACATTTCAAATTAATCAAATTCATTGCCTTTATTTCTCCGCCATATTGTTTTTCAAATATATTTTCCAAATAGCTCTAATTATTGACATGTCATACACCTCAATGGTCCCCTGAGTTGTGTGTAATAGGAAACAGTATGACTGACCTCTTCAAAGGGGCGTCACCCGTCTGTTCGTCAATGTAGTCCTGCTTCAGCTCCTCTGGGACGTCACTGTCACTGTCGTAATCTTGGTACACATTCTTCTCCAGCTCATCCGACTCGTACTACAGTACAACGTGAAGGGGACAAAATTGAAGAAACCACAACTCGTACAGATACAAGCAAAACAGAATTGGCAGAAAATCACCCGTTACCTTTAAATGATCAAAACCTGTTGGTTGTTTTGATGGATAAAATATCAAATTAGATTGCTGAATAAACTTTGCTTGCATGTGCGACATGCTTGTCCTTTTTTTTTACTAACAAACAATGACCAGGTTCCCAGATTGAGAGTGTAGACAGTAGACTTTGTTTCCTGTCTGTTTAGCATGTTAGCCTTTAAGCTTCTGCTACAAACATGCTTACAATACAGATGTGTTTCATTTTTTGAAAACAATTGCACTTGTCGAGGTTTCAATACAAGACGGACATTACAGACGAGCACTATTGAGGTATTTGGATGTTTTTAAGTGTCTTTTTGGATGAAGATGAAGACTAAGACGACTGACCTCCAGTCGCTCATGAAAATGGACTTAAAAAAATTATAAAAATGAACGGAATATTCTGAAAAGAATCCCAACCCTTCAGTTGACATGAATGTGAGTAGAAAATGAGGGAAATTTGAATTATGGTTGAACTATTGCTTGAAAAAGTGGTGTAAGAAGAAGCAAATCAAAGCGTATTATTAAACTACATATTCTTTCCACAAACATCTGCATATATGACTTAATAGTACTACTGTGGTTGAACCGTTCAACATTCATTAATCTTTGTTCGTCTAATTAATCTGTAAAACAACAGTAAACTCACAATCAACATAAATGCATCCAAGACTGGAAGGAACACGCTACTTTTGCTGCAATAATAATTGTACTCAAATGATAATTCAAGGGCGAAGGAATTTTGTAACTAAATGAGAAAACACACTATAACTTACCACTTTCCACGGCAATAAAAGTTAACAGATGTAATTGAACTGAGCGAGGGTCATTGGTTTGATCTTATGGTTCTCTTAAGAAGGCCGTTAGGAACGTGACTGGGAAACACTCGGTCTAAGCGCTCCTTAAGAGCCTTTTTGAGTTCTTGAGAACAATCAAATCTTGCAAATCAGACCAATATAAATTGAGTTTGAGATACTCAAGACAGAAAACAATCTGCTTATGTGTTAATAAAAGTCCAAGTAATTATGTCAGCAGCTATAATCTTGGAAAAAAAATCTTGAGTTAATTTATTGAAAATGTTATGCGTTACCATTTGTAGTGCTTTTGTATAAAGCAACATGAAGCTTTTATAATCTCAGACCAAAACAAAAAGTTACACAATTGAAAAATCCTGCACATTTGTATTCAATTTCCACTCGCTAACCTCTCTTTACCCTTCTCCGAGTGCGAGTTCCGAGAAAATCTGGTGCACTTCCATGGACATGAGTTAAATCACTTTTCTAATGACCTGTTCACCTTATAGAGTCACCTTAGAGAGTAGCATTGAATTGCTCATGCGGTTTCCTCACACAGATGGAATCATATGGCTTCACAGCAAGCCACTCTACTCTTGACAGCTAGACCAGCAGGGAGGGAGATGGTCCTTTTTTGACATCTTTGTTTTCACCCCAATACTAGACCAGACAATATTCAATGTCCATGAACAAAAACTAAATGGCCTTAAATTAACCTCAGGTTAAACATAAGAGGACTTTTCTATACGCTTTTAAATCAATTTAAAAAAAAGCTTCTTTATATGAAGAAATCAACTTGGTACACCAAGATAATAAGTTCAATAAATTTAATTTCTGTCTTGGCGGATGTTTCAAAGCATTACATCATATATTGGCATTCTACGTGGAGTGGAAAAAGCTGTTGAGGGGGAGAACTGCTCTTCACTTTTTCAATTATGTATGAGGCCAAAGTGGCACTTCTAGTAGTTTTACTTCACCACAAACCCCTTTAGCACTTACCTGTATGTTTTCTTCTATGGTGGAGCGCTGCTATTTTTATCTGCAAACTACACAGCATATGCATATCTATCCAGGGATCTGCCTTGTCAAATTCAATAATTGAAAATTAAAATAGTATTAAATTATACAAATTAAATCATAGCAGGGTAACCCAAGGTAGGAGACATCTAAACCAGGGGTGTAAAACTAGGAACCAAAAACCTTTAGCAGTTAGGTTTGCATATGAGGTATATTTTCATCCATGGATCTGTCTTTATTAACACAACCATACCTTTTACTTCTTTGACTATTTTACTCTTATAGGTCTGTCTAGGTCTCTGATCTTAAACATTGGCCACAAATCTACTTTGATTTTGAAACAACCTTTTTGTGGGCCACATAAAGTCACTAGGCGAGCTATCACGAGTGGTGTTTCCCAAATCGCGCACTTCCACTTACTAATTTGAGTACACAAGTCTGTTCACATTGAGCAGCGTGCGAACTGACTGACGCTAGACAGAAGCTACGTTACTGATGACGCGTCTTCGGAGCAGATACCGGCATAAATGTCTTGAGAAAACACTCATTTTACCACAAAACAACACAACAACAATAATTTTAAAAAAAATAATGAAAAAAAAAACGTAATAACTTGTATTGATTTGCGAAAAGTCCAGGCGATAGGGTTCTATCAGTGTTAAATAGTGGAAGAAGAAGAAGCTGTCCAGTAAGTGCGTAACAATGTGCTTTACAATGTACTGTAAAGCAGTGCACTTCGAGAAGTGCGAGATTTGAGACACAGCATAAGTTTGACACTTCTGATCGAAACCCAAGACCAGTTGCCTCAGTTTAATATGAAGTTTACATTACACAGAAATAAGCCCCGACTGGTTTATTGATTGTTGACTGCATGCGTCGAAGTCAATGTTGGTCCTGATAATGGGCTGTCTGTGGTTGTTATGTTACGGTATATCGGGTTTTCACCTCTTAACACTGACCATAACAGGTTTGACAAGACACTGAGATTGTGAAAATATATATTTTTTATAACTCTATAAGAAATCTACGTCTAAAATGCTACAGTATAGCCATATAATTGGACATTTTTAATTAAAGTGATTACCCCATTAGATGCCAGGACGTCCTCTGTCTCCTCCTCATTCTCCTCGATTTGCATCTCAAAGGGGTTTCCATCTAGGAGGAACTGTTGGAAGAGGGATGGGTTCTCTTGTGTCTGGCTGCCAGAAGATGAGGCCTGTCTGCTCGGGGAGATGGACGGGGAGCGACACTGGGCCATGAAATTAAACTCCTGAAGCAAGAGAGATGGAGGATAAATATAAGTTCTTAAAATGGTCTGGGTTTTTTTTACACCAACAGTGATTCTTAAGTTTTTAGGAGCATTTTTTTTAAGGATGTATGCATTGTTGCAATCCTCTTTACCTTCATCTAGCTTTGCATCCATCCACAGAGGTGTGCATCAATTTAGATGTCAGTCTATCTGTGCATTAACCACACACCTGTTTGTCCATCATTTATCTTTCCTGGCATGCATCGCTTTTTATTTAGCATTTCATCCTCCATTTTTGCTTCAACCCACCTATCCATCTGTCAACATTATGCAAAAGAAATCTTATGGTTGGATGATGACATGATTGGATTACATTTTTTGACTAAAAACCAGTGAGAAGCAACAGAGGTTGTAATTATTCATTACCTTCTAACAAGTCCTTCCTGACACTAATCTTTAAGCAGTTGAGCACGCTCAGTTGCACTTACGTTTCATCAACATACATTTCTTGGTTTAAAGTCTTTTTCTACACCTTCAAGTTGTTTTTCCTGTTTGACAATAACAACACCCTCAGTTTTGTTAAACAGTCACTTCATAAACACTCAACATGATGTGTTTACTAAACACAAAAACAGGGATGCAAGTATATTTATTGCAAAATGGGCTTCAGCATTAATGTAAATATTAATATAAACACATATTACTTTGTGCTGACTGATAACGCAACAATTTCATATTGACTATTGACTATATGACTAATATATAGTGACTAACTGTCATCGCGGTGCAATGATGAGAGGTCCACTCACATGGAGTTGAGAGATGTTGAAGTTCGACTTGACTGGGCAGAGTTCCCACGTCTCATTTTCCAGAAACATTCTCAGTTCTTCTAGTCGTGCCCTGTCATCAGAGTAGACAAAAGAATCAATGCGGTATAAAAGCGTGAAAAGAAGAAACAAGTTTTAGAAACAAAGGAAGAAATACTGAGCAATTATTAATGGATGTTTAGAGAATAAGATTTGTGACTAGAAGGTAGTGATGGTCTGATGAAGCTTCATGAAGCAGTGTCATATTTATCAGAGGACAGTAAGGGGCGCCATCAGTTTGAAAATGATGTGATGTTTCAGAACAGTTGGTCAAGACAAAGAAAAATGCAGAGACCGCCATCTAGTGGGCTCTGAAAATGATGACACTACTTCATGAAGCTTCATCAGACCATCACTACCAGAAAGCAAGTTGTTTCGTTTGTATACATACTTTTTACAAATGTATTAAGAATAAGTGAATTGCATTTAAAACTAATTTTGAATAAAAATTGAAATTCAGATCCAAAAACACATTTTACCACCTAAAAGATTTGAATGTCATGTGTTGACATTTTTACTTTATTATAGCATTCCATATTGTTATATTTAGCAAACACAACTTTATAAGGAATTTCTTTAAAGCTCTTTCAGCAGGTTTTTGCAAAGGAATATTACATTAAACGTTGTTTTTTTAGACCATATTTCGGACTTCTATGTAGGGCCAGGAACAAGAAAACAGTCCCTGCTTGTGTGGACGTTGGAAATGCCCTCAATATTGCTGTTGGCTATGTTGAGAGGTGCAGAGATGGGTGGAGATAATCATTGATGGGTGACCCTGGCAGCAACCTTTTCTCTGGGTAGGTCATATTTGATGCCCTGTAAAGCCACTACTTCTAGATCATTTTTTGACATATGGCTCCCAATCAAACCACATGATACCTTTAACTCCTGGCAGAGCAGTGAAGATCAGATTTTAATTGTAATAATAATTAATGATGAACTTTTAGTTGAAAATGTATGATGTATACAAAACAAACAAGCATGTGAAAAAAACCATATTAAAATAGGCAAGTGTACTGAAACTGATGTAAATTGAGATGTAGCATCCTTTCAGCACACTGACTAACACATTAGTAGAGGTGAGCTTTTATTGTTAAATAACCCATTAACAATATATATTCACTTTCTATTCATCTCATATATCTGTGGCCACCAGCCAGAAGACAGTTTTGTCATAAATGTAGGCATTTCATTGGTTGTCATATTTACTTTGTGAATAAAAAAAATTAAAAAAGATTATTGAGCATCTGATGATAAAAATATAAACAATATTGAAATAAACAGCTCAATTTTATTCTGAACATATTGCATGTCTTTCTCTAATAATCAATATGCTCTAGAAATGTATAACTGTTACAATCCCTAATTTTCATTTGTTTCTGCTTACTGCAGCTTAAAACTGTGTAACATGTTCATCAAACACAAGCAACATTTTAAGCATCAGTTTGATATGTATTTCTAAAACTACATAAATGTGGACGGTTATGTGTCTATCAGGGGTCAGAAGTTTTGTTACCTGTGATAATTTTTAAAGTAGTTGACGCTCTGGCGTTTGATGGACTCCTGCAGGACTTCTGACCTGCTGTTGCAGAACTCCTCGCCCACCTGCATCAGCCTAGAAGAGATTAAGGAAATCATTGCACTAAATGTATCGTAATAAATATAGTGTTGCTTTTGCCACAGTCCTAATTTTAGTACATTTTAATACACATTTTTCAGGTTTGAAAACAAATAAATCGAGTGACTACAGAGTTGTGGCGAACAAAATAATGGTACACTGCAGATGTTTACATGATTTAAATACATTTACCAGTAATTGATTTTTACATATTCTTGTTCTTCAGTATTGCAGTTGAATGTATAAAACAAAGACCCATCACCTGCTGATTACGTCCAACACCACAATGAAATCATCATATTTGAAGTTGGACATATCTGTGCCCAGGATATAGGCCTTCACCTTCAACTGGACGTCCTGGCAAGAGCAACAAGGAGACAAACTGTCAAACGTTTTTAAATAGTATGATCAGTAAATCATAATTAAAGAGTGAGGCTGGGCGACTCCAACTTCAATTTTCTTTAATATCCTACTCAACATGCAAAGAATTTCAGAACGCCAAGTAATTCTACAACAACATGATCCTGCAAATAAACATTGAATAACATTTTTGTTTATTTGAAACAAAGTTGTCTTGGTTTTTACAACCTGCCAAATCCGTGTCAATCCGTGCTCCAGCTTCTTCTTGACATAAACACGGTCCACCACTGACTTGTCTCGCTCAGCAGATGTTGGGTCATCTGGATATTCAAATAAAGCCACAACAAAGAAATCAATGATTAACCAAAGTGTCACATTTATGTCGATTGAAAAACTTAAATCTGAGCAAAAAAAGTTTGACACAGTAACAGCTTATCAGGCTTGATGAACCTTGACCTGACAGGGTCATTTAAAATGTTGTTCTGTTTTCCAAAAAAGCAAGTTCAGGTGAAGGTTGATCATTAAGAGTTATAGGATCAAACAAAAAGCGTAGGACTGAGTCCCTCAAGCTCTCGCGGCTCAGACGGACAAACCAATGACAGTTAAATTAGGAGTCTGTCCTCCAAACTGTCAGGATGCTGACAAAGACTTGAGGTCTGAGGTCAAGTAACAAAACCTGTAATGACTTTTTATTTGATAGTAGAAGTTCAGATCAAACTGTTAAAAATAGAGAAGTATTTGGAGAAGGTTTTCAGATATAATAACCCTGTGCTGTTTAGATGTTGGTGGGGAAGCACAAGTATAGTAAATAATGTGTATAATTATAATAATAAAGAGTGTTATCCTCTGTTTTTGCACGCTTACAAAAAAGACAAATAAAAACGTGCATCTACTGGTGTTATTGCTCATGTGCAGCTGATCAATAGTCGAGCTCTGGTTTGTTGTTTTCCCTGACGTTTTTCTTTCATTCACCAAGACTGTTAAGTGCATCAAGAGGTTTGAAAATGTTGTTCTACTGACTTATGAAAGCTTTTATACGGCATCACAGGGAATTGTCACCTACTCTCTAGCGACCACTCGACCACTTTTCGCATCTAGGTTGTGTTTTTACTGAGATCTGCTCCACTGACTTTCAAATGCAAAACCTCTAGTACACGCACTCTAGTGTGGTATCTTAATATATCTTTATCATATTAAAGGTGTCGGGGGTACAATATGTATAATGATTTTATATTCTTCTGATTTGTTGTTGTTTTATGAATGGTCGTGTTCTTTTTCTCAACTTTACTTTTTTACTTTCTTAAGGTAAAGATGACCCCAACGATAAATTTGATATAATAAGAGAAAATACACAATCATACATTACAACCATTGAATCGAAGATAATAATATTGATTTGTAACAAATATGGTAAATCCATTCCTTAAACTGACCGTAAACATCAATCATCTGTGGATCTAAAAGTGCAATTAAAATGAACCATATTTCATCAACAAGTTATTTTATGTTCGTTATATCCTACTTTACTTTACATGTCTTATGGACTCGCTCAAACAAATTGCTTGATGACTACTGACCTCTCAGTGGAGATTTTAAAGGGGAGGACCACTCCATCGGGTCAGGGGAAAGGAAGCCTGATGTAAACTCAAATATTTACATTTTTATAAAATTTAGACCACAGGTATTATATTTGAATGTAAGAGAGATCTTCAGAAATTATGTTATTCGTTTTATATTTAATTATTTGGTTTAAAAAATAATTTTTACACAATTCTTTGTCATGAAAACGTTTGTTATAAGTTATCAATTTTTTTCCTCTTCTTCAGACCCGTCTAAAGCAAACCAGGTACCTGACTCATGCAGGCACAATTGTTTTTCTAAAATACATGCCTGGTATTTTGACATCAGTGGCAGTAGCTGAGACTTGAGAAAGTCAAGAAACTCTGTGGGGGAACGTTACAAGGAGACGGTGTGTCCAAAAATAAAAATGTTAAGGTCAATTATAAGCATATCCTAAAGTTTTCCTGCCTGTGGGTGGCAAGTTGTACATGACCTTTAGTGAGATTGTTACAGGACAAGCATCGGCAGGAGTGAAGAATGCCCACTGTTTCCTGCGATGACTCATTCTGCAACAACTGCATGACTTCAAACAGGTTTTTCAGAAACGCGACAGATCTCTCAATATTGTGAAAATGTTGCTACTTTTCAAAATGTGTTGCAGATCACTGGAGACAAAGGTATTTAATAGAACGTGCCGAGTTTTTTCCAACAATGGAGGACAGATTTGAAGCTTATATACACTCACACAAATGTGACTGTCAGTTAACTCTGTCGGGAGCATTTGCTACTAAAGCAGGCTGGTTTTGTCAGGTAAAGGTTGACCCGGACCAATGTTCGTCACCCAAACAACCCTTCTTCACATTGTGTGAAAAGATTAATTACTGACGTGTTGCACTGAATTTTACTGTTGAGAGCCTGAAACTTAATATAGGGAAGTGTGAAGGTAGACAAGGTAAAGATGGTTCTCATCAACACACCAGTCGCCTCTTACTGCGAGAAAGGGGTCAGTGTCACTTTAAAAACAAGGGCAAATAGATGTGCATTATTGATTGTGCAGTACATCACTCTGATGGTGGGCCACACACACATTAGCAGGAAAAAAAGGTCAAAACTCATTCAATGCACAGGCTGGAATATCTTTAAAAAGGGGCATGGAGGCGACAGCCAATCAAACAGCAAGATGAACGATGAGACTCGTGACAGTGAACGGGGCATTTGTCCTTTCCTTGCATGGAGCCAGCTGACTCTAAATGTATTCAATCATTCAACGTGTAGGACAGTGGTACGGATCCATGTTGTTGCCAGAGAAAGTGATTAATACTTACTGAAACCGGTTTCATTTTTCTAAACCAATACAGGCGTTTCTTTAAGGTAACAATACGTCTGTGACTCTTGGATCTATAAATAGTAGCAACTCTTGCAATTACACTAATGGCCTTCAAAAACACAGAACCACAGTCCACAACTGTTGATCAAGAGGTTACATGATTATTATTATCTCAATACATTTGAACCAAAATGGTATCAGACGATTTTATAATATATTGTTTTCCTTTTAACACATATCTTGAATGAGTTATGCGCATTAAGACTGAACTTAAAACACAGATAAACATCACAAAGAAAATTAAAAAGTAACTGTAGTGCAGAAGATCAAGAATGAATCCATCTTACATTTTCCCAACGTGGGAAGAATAAAGGTATTAACAACCGATCTATAAACGCATGATTCACACATGGTTGATTCGCTGGGATCTGGGTTTTTTTTCTTCTTTTTTTCCAATTGTAAAGAGTCTTGAGATAACTTTGTTATGATTTGACATGAAATGGAATACATAATTAGGGTCATTCTCAGGATTCCTTTTATACAACTAAAAACATTAATACCAGGTGATGTTGGGCTTATAGGATCTTCATAGGTTTGCACATTTATAGTATTATACAATACATCTAGGAGAATACAAGTGTTACATCGAGTTAAGATGTGGTGCAAGTGTTGTTTTTTTAACCGGACTTTACCTGGAGTCTCCTGCTTGTCGTGCTCCTCGTGCCACTGCATGGTGCAGTGATAGCTCAGCATGACCTCCCACAAAGCCTTGCACAGATCAGTCAGGCACGGAATGTAGCTGTCCATAGTGATGTGCTGCATGCACACACAACCAGAGGAAGATAATGACAACAAGGTTAAAGAAAATAAAAGAACTCTCTTGAAAATGTAAATCATGGCTTTTCTCAGAGGGAGAAAATGTGAAATTACAAGTTTGATACAACACGTACTACTATAAACAAAATGACATAATTCAGCAGAGAATTGAAGCTTCACATGTGTCCTTTACATCTTGTCTAATTAATGCATCTCAAAGGTAGCCTTCAGCTACAGTGTCCAAAACACATTTTGTGTTCCAGCACCAACTCTTTCATCTTATGCAAGTGGTAATTACAGTAAGTGGTGATTGCATTGAAAACCAATCTATATAAAGATGTTGGTGTTCATGAAAATACGTGTTCACTGTTATGGAGTTAATCATGTAACATGGCACAATTTAACATGCAATAAATACAGCAGTATGTCTCCAGCAAGCTAGTCTTTTTATTAATACAATGTGATTTAATGAATTATGAAAAAAATCAATTCTTAAAAAAGGCAGCTCTGATAAACACAGTTTTGCAATTATTAAAAAAAAATATATATTTTCACCAAATGTTTCAAATGGACACTTTGTAGGAAGAAATAATATTTTGTGGCAGGTTTTGCAGATTATCACACGTACTTATTGCTAATAATAACTGTGTTCCATGTTTTCCTTTTATTAATGTTATCATATATCTGCTCTCATAAGAAAGCTTTACAACAGAATTCTATTTATCCCCTTGTCGCCAACACGTGGAAGAAGAAATAATAGTAAACCCAACTAAAATACATATCCTTACATTTTCTGATTATCAAAACTGTGTGTCATAGAAAAAAACATTGATAATAAAACAGAAGCCTGACAGGTAAACCAACACACCCCATGTCTAATGAACAGATTTCTACATTTTACACTCCATGTTCTTCCACTGTCAAGTGTACCGGAGCAGCATGTTGCCAAGCAACTGGGGTGCAGGCAACAATGTGGGGGTAAGATGTGTGTGGGTTTAGATCTTTAGCAGGTTTAATGAGAAAAAGCAACCTCAGCGTTGCCCCCACACGGTTGCAGATTGTGCCTGTGTGTGTGCTTCTTGCAAGGCAATAAAGGAAACGATTATAAGAAAGCAAGTTTTAGGACATCTTGGAGTGTAGAAGATAATGCCTGCCATGAAATAAATGGCGAATCGAAGGACTCTTTAGCTTGCATGTGAGAACTGATAACAAAAAGAACATCACCTTCCTCTTTCACAAATAGATCTTTGTACTTTTCTTTTCTCATTTTATGAATGTTTTGTTTGAAAATGACACAATACAAAAGCACCCGTGTGTGCTTTGTACCTATATACAAGCTGCTATCCTATCAGACATTAACCCTTTATATAGATAAGATCTGGTCACTCCATAAATTGTATCCAAGCATTCAAGGATTTGATTACAAAGAGCTTAGTTTAGTCTCTTGGCCATACCTTGTACTACATGAGGATTTTAGAATCAACACCTCCCAAATCTACAAACAAATATCATTGCATTCTATTCAGTAGTAAAGTAAAATAATTTAAAAATGTATATAAACAATACTATTGTTCAATAAAGACCATAAGCTAAAACACTAGCAGACATGCCTTTGTGAAGGCACTTGATGATCTTTACCATTGTATCTGGGCAGCTATACAATTCTAGTATCTCACAGAGTGTCTTTGTCCACATAGTATAAAAATGCTGTGGTAAAATCCACAAAGATAACATTATTCAATGCCCTTTTTTCTGAAGCCGACAAAGGGTGAAGATCATTTCTGTGTTTGACCTCTAAAAACACACTGACTTTCTGAAAGCACCTCCTCAGCGATCAGTGCATTTTAACATTGGGAGTCCTGCAAGAACCTTTTTTTGAAAAGAGTAACCCTAAAACTTTTCTCTGAAGTAGGACCTAAAAAGGTTACTGAGTACACTATGTGTTACATTCAGTTGCTTCAGTCCAAGTATCACCAGGCTGTGGCTAGAAATCTACCAGAATTAAGTAGTTTGCAGGGGGTACAGGTAAGAAGTGACTGTCGCCAATTTCAATGAGATGTCCATGCAAAATTAATAGGACCATTTCACACATCAGAACTGACCTTTGCCAGACTTTTTTTTCTTGCTATGGAATTTAAAGATTCATGACTAAAGGTCAGGTTTAAAGATTCCCAGTTGGGCCCAGAACTTCTTAACCTTTTTGTAGCAGTTGGTCCTTCAAAACAAACAGTGTGCCAAAATATGATGTAAATGATTCATTTTATAACATTTCTGTGATTTAACATCGTTGATTATTACCATTTTAATGAGTGGGTGGACAAGAACTTACTTGATCATTGTATAGTTGCCAAAGGAGAAAGGTTCAAAACACTATCCAGCACACTGCTGAGGAATGTGTGGGAGGCAACGTTCATGAATTTGTCTACAATAGTACATTTTATATTCAACTGGAGTAAGGCAAACAAGGTTATACATAATGTTTTTACATGGCCATTGATTCATTCTTTCCAAATCATTCTATTCAAGTCCAATACAACAGTTCTATAGATATAGTATTATGGTCAAGTTAAATATGCATAAATAATGCATTTAATCCGTTAAACCACATACTTTTAATAGCATACATTTATATAATACCGTAATATATTTGTGTAGTTTGGGGATGAAGTCTACTTATTTTCTATCATTTGATGTTAATGGATTAAAACAGAGTCAGATAATAATTTAGGGCAATCTTGACTTCTATTTATCAGCATGTAAAATGTAAAATCTCATAAGAGAATGATAGTTTAACCTTTTTTTTTTAATTCACAGAATTACCTTGCAAAATACCCTTAGATTATTAGAATTCAACTTCTGTGTCTCTCAACTAAGCTCTTCTTTAATCAATTTCAAAGGATAAAAAAGTGAGAAAATTATAATCAGCTATTTCAGGGTGTAACTCAGTCGTGGTGAGTGAGTTTGAATGATTGTTCTCGGAGTGCCTTTTTTTATCCTCCTTCACACATTATCGAGGTTCCAATCTTGATTACTTTATGGTCGTAATTCTCCTCAACCATATCTGTAATTGAGCTTCGTGGACTAATGGTTTCAATTAAATAATAGGTCAATTAAATAATGGGGTATAGAAATGATAAATAATTTTTTTATCTAATACATTTTATGAAGCTGGATTCCCCTGTCTGCCCGCACTCCACACAAAACAAAGACAAATGGAGGACTGCAGAATATCATCTTACAGGCCCCATATTCAAAAGCCCCTTCTAAGGCCAACCAAGGAACATAACATCAGTACCTTTGTAGTACAAGTCAATTGTGTATTCTTATATAGTCATAATTTAACCATAGAGATGTAGTGACAACAATTCCAAAGAGAACCTAACAAATACAACTCCACAATAAAAAGGAAAGACACATTAAAATGAAGTTTTAGGAGACGAAATCAGATTAATGATCAACATTGAAACAAGCACAAGCAAGATGTGATTTAAAGAGAACTCAAAATCTCTAATCTCTAGCTTTTCAACATGGAAATATACTGTAAACATTTACAAATGTAAATTAGTACCAACTTTGTTACTCCAAACACGGTCTAAAATGCTTGTCTATTGTCATTGTTCGATGTTTATATTTTGCTGTCCGTTTTATTATGTATTATTTAGATTCTTTTTAAAACATTGTCCATTAATGCAACCTCATTTAGATTCAAATGTTAGGGCGTGTCCGAAACTCTGATTCATATGAACTTTAAAGTTTCAGAGTCATGGTAACCTCACTGAGATTAGTTAATACATTTTCGAAAGAATAAATAGTCTAATTCTTAAAAAGCCTGAAAACTTAATACTAATATAATTACTTCATTTAAAATGGAAAGAACAGCTCTGAAGCCTCTATTGGCCTGATGTTTCAGTAGCTATAACAAACGATGAAAAAAATATTAAAAAACAAATAATTGACTGATTGGGTAGATTTGTTTTATTTATCTTGGTAATCTAGAGCAAAACGCAATATTGTGTTCTTGTAAATGCTCAGTCAACCGTCCCAACACTGAAGCATGTCAGAGGCGAACAGCCTTTCATTTCTATCCTTTTACACGGTAACTGTAACACATACACACTCCAGGAGAGAATGTCTCTTCTCTTTATTTTAAAGGCTTCAAAAAAGATAAAATAAAGCTGCAGGTATAAAGTGAACACGGACAAGCAATGAAAAAAATAGGACTGGAATTCATGAAATAGAAGAAATTGAATACACAACCGGTAAAACAACCTTCAGAAATAACCCAATTTTCACACCCTGTATAACCTACACTGTAAATGACGGTTCCATCTTGGAAACTTCTACGGATGTCAAGCAAATTCATGAAGTGGTGTCCAAGTCATGGCTAGTTGGTCCTATAATTATGATTTATTCAGGACTTCAAGGTGGAACGAAAGCAGTGGAAAAGGACACTGGGAGTAAGTACAGCAAGGCTTAGTCTACAGACACTGACGCTGCTCTAACTGCAGGTTCTGAAATGTCACCGAGATTTATTACCTGATGGAAAGTTGTGGCAGTGAAGCCTGACATCAACTAACTCTTTCTTTCTCTCGATCACTTTCATCTGATTGCTGTTTGACTTCCTTAGTCGACTTCGTCAAGGTCTACAGCACAGAAATTGATCCTGCATTTTTTTTTATTCCTTTGCACTTTCCAAAGATTTAAAGAACTTTTGTTCACATTTTTATTTCATTCAATATATACTATAATATATAATTATCAGTCTGCATATTATATTCTGACAGATATATTTTGTCCATAGCAAGTGGGTCCACTATTCTTTGTGAATCGGCATTAAAAAAATAAACAATTATTTTGACACATATTACAAGTTTATAACATTAATAAGTAATCATAACCCCAATGGAAAAAATGCAACACATCACAGCAGTAAAACAAAAATAGTAGCCAGGGTGGAGAATTTAAAATGTCCAAACATCATTTTACGTTATGAGTCATAAAGAAGGCAGGGGTATTAACCCCTTCAGATAACTTTTGATAGGAGGTAAAACAAAAATAATTGAATTGAAATCTTACCGTGCACAGGTCCCTGTACTGCATTTTCTGAAATTTGGTATCAGCATTGCCGGCGCAAAGTTCCACGTATCCAAGAACTACTTGGAACACTGTGTTGTGGATGGCCTGGGTGAAGTGCATGTGCAGCTGGTCCATGGCAGTCTGTCAACAGAGCCAAGAAATGTTTCAAAAACATGAACAAAATATGCCCAAACTCTGTCAGCCACTAAGTCAGGGGTAATCAATTATTTAGGAATTTGCGTTGCCCCTTAGTATTGCTTACTTCGGGGGGTTATTTTTTTATATTTAACTTTTGTGGCATTTACAAGTTTTATTTTTACAACTTTTCTATTGTCTCTGGTTAAATAATACAGTTTTAAATGACCCTTCAGTTCACATAAAATCAGCTTAAGGGCCACAATTTGGACCGTGTTACAGAGATTCATATGTTCAACAAATGCATAAACAGTACATGTAGTTATCATTATATCATCATAGATCTTATGTTTTCAATAATTTGCAATGTGTCTGGAGTGAACTGAGGACAAAGAAAAGTCTAATTTGGGAATAGAATGACTTGAAAAAATCAAGTAAAAAGCGAACATTAAAACATCAATTTAGTCAAGGCATTTCAATTTTCTTCTGGCTTCAGTGGAGACCAAACTGGCCTCATTCCAAAGTTATTTACCAGCATACGGAAGATACATGAAAATTTATGAGCATTAGCAGTCCGCTCAGGGACAATGATGAAATGACACGCACTTCAAATCACACAAGAAATACAACCAAAGTAGATTACTATAATTGCTTCTGCTTGCTGGACAAATTGGAGCAGTCGGCTTGTTGCATCATGAGCTATATTAGTCCGGGACAAAATTAACCTGCCAGCTCACACGGACTTATTTCAAGTGTTTTGTGAAGAATCCAAAAAAAGGAATCATCCACCGTTTTTTTTAACGGCACATTTGGATTAAACTTGAACAGCCTTACAAAGGGAGAAGTCAAAAAGTTCATTGGAGTGACTCACAGCTACTGACGCAAGAACCTAAAGTTACAGAACTCTTTCAGACTCTTCAAAAATATATGATGAGGACGAACCTCTCACATATGCAGGTCAGTCTGTGAGAAGTGTGACAAGATGTTGACATTGACGACGTTTATTTAGTGTAGGACAAATGTGATCATTTTGCTCTAAACATCATGTACTTAATTGCAAAAAGGAAATCAAGATTCAGAATATTTAACTTATTTCTCTGGCGAAATGCAATGAATAATAAAAAAAAATCCATTTACAGTTGGTCTTTTTAAAATGTGAACAAGGAAAAGAGAATTCATTCAACCAAATCCTGTAACCCCTGGAACACTTGTCATGGCGACGTTCAGTTTTAAATTAACTATCAGTCATTTATAGGGAATCAAAGTAGGTTTTGGTAACTCTAACAATAACACTTTTTCAGTTCAATATGTAGTCTTTACGAGGGAATAATAAAGTGTATCCATCTATCTATAAGTTCACATCTTTGTTCTAATGGTGGCTCCAATTTGTTTTTTTTGGAAGTCGTGTGCACTGTACCAGTGTTCTACGGGTAAGTAAAGCATTTGAAAGACAGAAAGAGAAAATAATTAATTTAATTCTTGTTATATTGATTAATACTGTTTTTTAAAGACCAGATAAAGTCAATCATATAAGCAAGTGACACTTGGTTTAGAATAAAATTAACTAGAAAAAAATAATTGAAAAAAAAACTCTATAATGGACCATCTTGTTTTAGAGAAACTAGTACGGTGCTGCAGCTGATTCAGCATTAGGTTAAAATGTATTTTCACGCTATTTATGTTAATTTTTTGCTGATCTAAGCATTTTACCTTTCGGTCCATGTAATTAATTGAAATTCTGATGTTTGTTTGTTAGGGTAACCGCTCTGAGGCAAACTTAAAGGGACTAATATTGGTTTTGCATCTGCTACTACACATCCCAAACCATATTGGATAAAGGCAAACTTTGCAATTTCCGTGGAGCATTTCAGCATCACAGATGACATGGTGCTGAAATTCAGCCATTGGTCTTTATCTCCAGTTATTCATTGAGACTTGCTGTATTAAAATACTGACCTGTGTTTTTCCCAGGAGTGTGTAGGCCAGCTGGACCTTTGTGTAGTGGGCTACATCAAAGTGCTTGCAAGTCTTCGACAGGGCAACATCAAGCTGCTCCTGAAAAAAAAAAGACAGGACAGATAAAAGTGAGACGATGCATAAGGTGGGAAAGTATAATAAAGGTAGCAGTTAGCTGTTTTAAGAACAAAGATATTTAATGACTCTGACACGTTAATCCTGCCTCACAGACAAAAGAGCTGACAAAGGCCAACGATCAAATGCTTTGCTCTCCAGCACTTGTAATGCCTCGGTGTTAAGGGTTCCCAAGTAGACTGAGGGCCAATTTGCAGAAGTGTTTATAATCCATTTACGCTCATCTTATGCTCCTACAGTAGCGATTTGTTCCATAAACTCAATAGTCCAGAATGAAAAAAAGACTTATGGTGAAATAAAGAATAAAGATAGAGATAATTAATACAGTTTTTGGTAGAAATTGTATAAGAAATCAGAAGCATTCAGTAATAGATGTAGATCTTTATGAATGCTAGCACTTAATATGTAATAAATGGATAAAGTATATTAAAGTGGCAACTCGTACGGTGAAGATAAAATCAAATAATTTAATTCAACTGTGAGCCATGCGGTTATTGCCTTAGGGATTATCAATTTTCTCTAACTAGCTGCATTGAATGGGGTGTGTAAATAACTCCACATCAGCTGACAGGTACACAAACGCTCATCAAGGTGAGCAGATGCATGTGTGTGTGCGTACATGCGTCACATTGTACACAGATAACGGCTCCAAGTAATTAATCTAGTGGAGCACCTCAGCAGTGAAGCTGAGAAAATTGCTTTGCATACCATCTATCATATGCACGTATTAGAAAACACCTTGAGCCGACGGCGATACCATCGTTTACAAACCGTGCCACAGATAATAATGACTTTCTGAATGTGTCAATATTTGCCAAGCCCAGAATTAGAAAGCCAGCGTTAAAGAATGTTAAAATTAAGTTGAGATTGAATTTCTGAGATATAACAGGGAGCGTGCAAATCATTATCAGGAGTGAAAAACCTTTTATTCTTATCTCACTGTAATTGTCAAGAGTGGCACATACCTCTATCTGCTCCAGAGTGTCTTGGAGTTTGGAGTTCAATTCACTGCAAGAGCAGAACACATAATAATCAATACAGAAATTCAAGAAAGAAAATTAGAAAAAGTGAAAAACCTGCTTGTACAATTTTACAAACAGCCCATAATGAAACATACATAATATACAATGTTAAAACACTAGCCAGAATTCCTCTTAAGACTTGTATGTGCATTGTTTAAAATAGAAAGCTTCACCCATGCTGGGTAGTATTGCGTCAAATGTCAGACTAACTACAGCCATTTTTATTAACTATAAACATATATATATATATATATATATATATATTGCATCATATTGATGCATACATCAATGCATATCCTCGCAGCAAACTGTCAAACTCTATACAAGCTGAAACGGACATCTGAACTATGCCATCTTTCCCAGGACACCACAACGAATCCTTTGGGCTTTCTATCGCATTGCACGCTTTCATAATATCTCTCTGTTCCTCTGTTTCTTTGCCTTTGTCACCGTTTCGTTGGGGGTCTTTCGCAGGTCAGCATGCTTTTATCATGTCTTGTGAGACTGCAGTAGCCAAGGGGAAAGAGTGTTCCTTAAAAAAAACTGTTAATTAAGCTACTTCTTATGCATGTGGAAATGAGAAACCTGCCTGGAGATGTCGCTCACAAAGCTGGTTAGAGAAGAGAAGGTGATACTTCCAACACTAAATGAATCATGCTTCTTTCCAGAAGTTTTTGCACTTAACATTAGCATGTGTGCATATACTGAGATCCTGTTTAAATGCAGCATCCATTGCACTGCTGTGCAACTTCCTTTTGACTTCTGACCACCAATTTGCAGTGTTTGCTCCCAAAACTCATCAAGTAATCGCTTTAGGAAGTTCATTTTTACTCCTAAAAAATTCACTCAGACAATTACAGTTGTTCTTTGTTTAATCAAATTCAAGCTACACTTGGCAGTTATGGGGATATTCACAATGGTTACATGCTTAGAAGACAAATTAAAGTTGCAAAAATGAGCAAAGATGTCCTTAGTACGAACAAAAAAATGTTAATATTGCGTGAACCATGTCAATTTTAAGAACAATTGTAGCAATGACTCAAAGTTTAAAGTGGAAATAAGTTCTTAGGCTTAAATTATAGATGCATTAAAGTAAACCAAGTCTTAAAACGTGATTTATAAAACCAGACAGAATCTACAAGTCTTGTTTCCTCAGGTAATATGTTCAAGAGTCGGGACATCCCTTTGTAATATCTAGGTAACCCTTGGATCTGGATCTCTGCTTTGAAATGGTTAAAAGCAGAGCAGCCAAGAGTCCAGTGGAGTCAGAGGGGATCCACATTTCAAAGACACAGCCAGAGGGGCAGCCAGTACATGCCTTTCAAGTGATCAAAATGTTTGAATTCCATTTTCCAATAGGTAGGAATTTGTGCAAGGATTAAATCTGGGTGATGTGTGGTGTCTGTTAAATGTGATAAGATGGTAGGAGAGAATGTTTTTCAAGATGACAACAAGGCTAAAGTTGAGGTGCAAGTAGAAAACTGCCATTTTATTTTTACAGGTTAGTTCATTCATTTTGAGATTTAATGGATCAGGATTGTGGCGAAAAGGGCATTTGAAGTGAATTGTGTTTTTCATGCTTTTGTAAAAAGAAATTTAAAATAAAATAAAAAGTTAGTTTACACTTACAAAATATGCATGCTTAGTCATGTTACGTTATTGAATAGGGAGGAAAATAATCCTTGCCATTATGAATTAAATTGTTTTAGTTTTTTTATTTGATCTTATTTCAGTTATTTAAAAAAGCAAGACGGATACAAATAATTTTAATATAAATTGGAAATCGTAGAGTGGCTATGTACAGATTCAGAATCCAGCAACCATTCTAGAGAACCTGTAGAACTGGTCCTAAAAAGGATATGACCTTTAAGTCCAGTTATGGTGCATGTGTGTACAGATGCAGCTCCTCCCCACATACTGGCACCCTTCCACCATCAGACAGAATGCATAAATATCAGATGAAGGAGAAAAAAGGCTAATTAACAATCTGTTCCCTGCAGGGACCACAAGGACTGAAATAGAATTGTGTTGGAATCACCAGGTTTTTTTTCCCTCAACACCCCTCTTTCAATTAGAACTGGCCTGAGCTGTCCGTGGTGCCTCTCGGCGAGTCCCTCCACAGTTGCTTGCTGACATGATAAACAAGCAATAGATGGCTTCCAGGGTGCAGCCAAATTCTTAGAGTGGGCTGTTTACCGTAGTCATGAGAGCTGTAGTCGGAGGAAAGCGTGATTTGGGGAGCGAAAACCAACTAGAGGTCATTCAAGTGTGACCTTATGAGTTAACTGTTGATAAGGTGTTCATTAGACATAAGTCAATATCAGTGAAGTATAAGAGATTACATCACAATGATCTGGATCTTCTACTGAAATTTGTTTTACTTCTGCTGATTAATTCCGCTTTACTTCAGCTTCTCCCTAACCTCCCCTAGATTTTCTTCTAATCTTGTCGCCAGCAAACATCCTGGTTCATGGACACTCCTTCCTTATCTTCCGTCTGTCCATCACCAAAGTAAACAAGATAGGGCAGAGAACTGATCCCTGGTATAATCCTACTATCACGGTGAATCTGTAACTCCTATTACTGCACCACAAGACAAAAGGGCTGTGTATTGGCAGGAATACAACACATATAACGATAGAGGGACAACAATACGATACATTTCTATATTGTAGGAGCAACGATATGTATTTGTAGTACCGCCTGAGTACTTGACTCTGGCATTGTAAGATTTACAGACCACATGATTCTTGTTGGAGTTGTAACTGCTTTCAATTGTTTCAAAGCCAACATTTGTCCAAACATCAACTTTAATAGCTGCTAGAGTCGACTGTATCCTCTCCGAAAGTTTAAGTATCAGTATCAATACAGGTATAGAACATGTTTGAGACCCAGCCCTGGCAATGACTTAATACTGGGCTGTGTTTCAGAACTTCTGAACTTCAGTTCTTTTGGACCTCAAGGCTGGCTTTTTACACTTTTGACCACCAGATTTCTACAGAAACTAGAAGATAAAAAAGGAATAAGTAGAAATGCTTTAGGACAGACATCATTTATGTCCTATCTTGACTCTGCCCCCCCTTCTATACAATGTTCTCCCTAATCTCCTAATGTCTTTTCATTTCCTCCTTTTTCTCAACTTCTCCCTACTAGGCTGGTCGTAGCGGAAGGAACGTTAATGGAGAGTCTGGTTTTGCTTGAGGGTTTTTTTCCATGCTACTGTCACCAAATCACTCATTGTGATTGGCTTGCACCCGTTTTCCCCTTTTCTTATATAGTCTTATTCAAACTGTAAAGTGTCTAGATATGACTCTTAGTATTTGACACTTTAGATGAAATTCAATGAAATTGAACCACTCATATGTCCTAACTTCATTTCAAGGGGATTAAAAAGTGTCACTTTATAAAAAAAAACAATATTACTAGCGATTAAAAAATGTTTAAGAAACAAAATATTTATATAAACAATCATTTTCTATTCTTGTTGACAAGGGGGAACAAAGAAATAAAAGTGGCTAAACTGAACATTCGTCTCGATTAGCCACATGGGTTATGGGTCAACGTCTCAGTGGTTAACCATCTGTGAGTTTTTAAACTAGTACAACTCACTTGAGACCATTATTATATTACGGAGAGGACTTAGACCAGAACCAGGCAATGAACCATTGTATAATGGCGGGGCTGGAGCCCAGGGGGTTGATAGAATTTCTGTTGTATTGATTGAAGGAGTTCGACTTGTGTTTTGTTTTTTTAAAAGACCCTTTTTTAGTGATGTAACATGTGTTTAATTCACTCAAAAGTAGCCCTGAGTGAAAAGGAGAAAACTAAATATATATGAGACCATATTGCTGCAGAGTAAATAACCAAGGGCTTGTGCTGATTCAGCGTTAAAGTGAGATGTATTTTTCATGCATTTAACGTTTCCTTTATTGCGTGTCATGCAATTTTATGCTGGCCATTTTCAACTTGCTCGGTGAAAAAAATGCTGATATTAAACAGGTCCATAGTGGAAAAAAATGCAGTCCAAAAGTCATCATCTATATTGAAACTGCGATCTATAACAATGATATTAAGTGACATGATGGGTAAGCTTGATACATATTATTGGAATAACAAAAATGGCCTGATATTTAATATAGAGTCATGAAAAACATATAAAACTCTTATCCAAGGTACTGATCCCATTATTTATTCTTACACTCCATAAGGTAAGAAACGTTAATCTGTTGTCTTTGTTCTTGATAAAGTAGTTTGACTCTTAAAATGACTTATTTTTAAATAATTCAATGTAAGGGGAAGATTAACTGTAAATGTTTGTTGCAAGATTAATGATGGCTTTTCTATACAATGTGTTAAATCACACTTTTATTGAAGGTCTTGTGTAAAATGCATTATAAGCACATTCATAAGCCATTATTTATTTATACAGCCATTTTTAATGCATTAGAATGTCTTAAAATGAACGCGTTAACAATGCAAGAAACTGATTTCCTCAGAAAACACATTTGTCCTCAAAGGAAGGGAGGACACTGTAAGGGCATGCATTAAGCAAATTCCTCCGTGTAGTGCAGTCAGCAGAGCAAGGAGAAATCCTGTATAAGGTTAAAACGGAGCAGCAACATTAAACCTATACTGTCCAAAGCAGCTGTCAGCTGTTTGGGTCAGAGACACTGCGTAAGACGTGAATGCTGATGAAAAGCAAGACAGATTTGTAATCAATGCAGTAATGTAGAGCCTGTGGACAAATTATTTAGGTTGTATTAGCATATTGCAAAGGACAGCAAATGCAAGAAGGGCAATCAAATCTCGACCTAGCAGCCACTGGCATGTTCAGCCATGCATGCCTTGTGCATTGCAATGACTAACATTCTCTACTTCATGCTCTCACTTCTGACCATTAAATGAGTTCAGGCAGAGAAGGCATGGCCCTGACAAAAACTTGTCAGACAGTGAAATGGGCAAGTGGAATTTGCTTGGCTGTGAGTTTGACATAAACCAGCTTATGTCTATCAAACAAGATTAATTCTTTGGAGGTGAGGAGAGGAGTGTGTGGAAGCAGTGAATCACAGAGACAGTAGAATTGCAGAAATGAAAACTGGAATAAGGAGCAATGCAAGTGCACTATCGGACATTTGTAAACATCAGGAATCCTCCCGTCTAGCATTTCTTGTTCATCTCAATGAGGTAATATCAGTCTTGAATAATATCTCTTTTATGTCTCAATCGTGGCAATTTTTTCAACACTGAAGATTCCCCAGGCCACTAACATACAAGAGGAAAAACTCTTGTATAAATGAGCGAGTAGGCGGGGAAATGTATTTTCCACATAACAACATTTCCTAAGGCATAAAATTGAAAATTCAGTGATCATTTTCCATCAATCATCCTGTCATTCACGCAGCATTATCAGAGCACTCGCCGCATTGTGGGAGTTCCCGTCCCATGGTTGGGTGCTCTCATAATAGATGCAGCCAAGTGTGGAAATAATAACTATACACTTTAAGAAACAGATAAGCCCTTGCAGTCTTCACTCAAGTCCACAATATTGCATTTTTTTCTTTTTCGTACTGGCAACCCATTTGCTTTCCAGAGGAAGGTTGAATGAGGGAGAAAACATCATGTTAAATGCACTCAATTGACTTTTCGTAAAGGTTTTTGTGTACATATTTTTTATGACTGTGGGTGATCAACAAAGGGAAACATCTGTTTTTCTAAAAGTGAAGTCAATGGGGAGGAGCAAAAGCTTCAGACTGGACAGAGATAGAGCCAAAAAGCAGACTTTTGCTTCCAATTTATTATATTTATATCTATAAGCATTATCTTTGGGTATATAACATAAACAATACTATGAATTTATTCTCAATTATGTATTGTAGTTGCTGTTATGTTAGCCATTGTCATTCATTGGCTCTATCATACTGTCACTTAACATAAGGCATGCATTTATGCTGTAATCATATGTGCAACACTGTATTCCATAGAGAGACGCCGTACCTGATGCAGCTGTAGTGTTTGAAGGTGCTGGCAGCCTTCTGACATTCCAGACAGAGCTGGATTGCGCCTGGATAATCTTCCTCCTGAGGCAACACAGAAGCATGATCAAACAAATCTATCTTGGCTTTCTTACTTTAATCTGAGCCTTATAGAATTGACATTTTTTATTCAACTTTTTTTTTTTTTTAAATGTTGTCATGTTCAATCTTTACCATGCTGCATCCATTTCAGATTTGTTATAATGAAAATTGCCTCACTTGACCTTCACAACAGACGTGTACATTTTGGATCACCACATTTGCCTGTGCCTTGTTTCAGAAATCATCTTGACATTTGACCTTTATGTCAGTATTGTGTGCATGCTACGTTCTTTGTATGGTGACTGTACCTACCTCAAGCATCTCACTGAGCCGTACATCCGTTCTTTGCTGTAATAAAGAACAAGGTAAAAATAAAGTCAACAATTTTTACTTAACATACCTGAATCCCTTTTATGGCCTCACTTCGTATTTAATATTAATAGCTGGTTCCACAACATATTCTTATAGAGTTTGTGAAAGACAATAGTATTTCTAGAAATGTTTACTGCTACTAAATAATCAAATTATTTACATCCCACTGGTTCAAAATTACTCTTCAAACCATTTCATGTAAAGAGCTGTGGCTGATGGAAGCTGTTAAACTATTATGGCAGAGGAACTTCAGGCAAGGGGAAAAAACATTAAACTTTAAAAATTAAACTTTCTTTTGAACTTAATAAAGTTCTGCAAGCTGAGAATATCACCACAAGTATTGAATAATTGAAGCCAAATTTCAGAAAAGCACAATTATAGTTTGAATTGGTACATTGAGAACACTTTAAACTATTGAAACATTACCAGGGTCTTGATGGTTCTCAAGGATTTGAGCAGGCCGGTCAGAAGGTGACGTCTTCTTTGATTGGCCAACAAACCCAGGCTTGCCTCAGTGAACTCTTCTTTGGATACTCTTAGCTGCCTTAAATCAGATTTCAGAAAGCTGATAAATATACATATATTTAAAGAAATTAAATTAGTATGATTATTTCAAACACGACTAAAAAAAACTTTAGTTTTGTTCCTGTTCCTGTTGAACATTATATCAAGGGGTTAAGAGTGCCAGGTTTCAAACCCTATTGAGAATAACAATAAGACATAGATGACGTAGATAATAAAGAAAGGGAATACAAAGAATAATTGTCCATGACTGCCTGCTAGCAGACCACTGAACACTTTTCCTGGGAAACAAATTTGCTCTCTTCAACAAGAACACTGGTTTAACAAAAACACGCCAGACTCTACACTCCAGATGAATGGTCTTAAGCCCTTATGTGTATACTGATGGCTACTTCAAGAGTACTTCCATCCCACTCCAATTATTTTGCCCATGTTTTGATCCGTTTGATTTGCAGTTGTGTTGTCGTCATTCCCAGGAAACTAAATCTGCTCCATTCTTGTTGAATGGAATACAATAAAACCCCTTGAATCATAAATAGTGCTGATGTGTACAAAAACACAGCCAAATTGTGATGAATGTTGAATTTGATTGCTTAGATAAAGTGATGCAACTTATTATTGGTTGACATTTGGGAACTACGATGCCGTTTGATATGCATCTTTAGAAAAATAAATGTGCAGAGATGAACTAGAATAATGGGGAATAAAAGCAACATTACCTTCTTGCATTTGTACAAATAACAGCCCCCAGCTGCAGATTGGTCTGTAAAGCAGTCACTCGCTCCAATTCCTGTAATAAAAAAAACAAAACAAAAAGAACATATTACAAAAGATGTTATAATGGATCCATACGATTGGTCTGAACAACACACTATTAAATTTCACAAGCACTTTTGTTTGTCAAATCATATTTCATTGCAGGACTTTTAAGTCCAACTGAAATAAAACACAGCTATTGAATATCATTCCAGTGTCTTTAAACAACAATTTTGCACCAAAATCTGACGTAGGAAGAGCAGAGAACAATCTAGATCAAGAAAAATGACAGTGACTGTCACAATAACCTTTTGGAGTTATAAACGGCTGAGTTAAGTTTAACAGAGGGCCCTACACTTAGGGATTAAATAGCCATTAACGGTCGATCGAAGAGACACAAAAGATGTCTTTCCATCAGAGCTGTGACATTTGGTTACTGATCAATAAGTCCAACGCTGAATGAGTTTAAGTGACACAGAGTTCGAACACAGCTTTGACAATGAAAGAACTTAACTCCATCACTTAAATTAATTTGCTCACTCTTTCTGCATTTTTTTCTTATTTGATCCACTTCTTAACCAATAGAGGTCACTCAATGACCAAGACTATCGTTGGAAACAACAGACATAAATAAATACGACTATTCTATTTAAAACATTTATATAAACATAATGTTATAACATCTCTTGATTAAACTACTTCCTCTATATGAAGAATTAAGACAAAGCCTCTGCCTCAAAAAGGAAGTTATGGTAACATTTTCCATATTTCCAGATACAATATAAATCTGAAAAGATGACATGTATGCTGATGAATTCCAATTTGTATAGAGAATTCTTTGCGATGATTGTACAGAACAGGTCTTAAGAGGAAACATTTGGACTGACTTGACTAGTGTATAAAACACCGCATCCACAGTGTTGTCATGGTACCAATGTGCTGTCAAAACAACTGTCCTTTTGTTTGCATATGTCCTTTCATTTTCATTTCAAATAAAAAATATGCTGGGTTTAACCTTCTACATCATAAGGTTTTACATACAAAAGGAAATATTTCACAATATTTTGACAAAAGGCATAGTTCATGGGCTTTAAAAAAAAAAAAAAAAAGGAACAGAAATAATATGATAAAATAAATGTATCTAAATATATTTTTTTTAAGTATTTACGCACGACACAAAAAAAACCTCCATCAAAGGGAATTTGCATATTCAATATCTGCTAGGTATTAATCATTGTTAATTGTTGTCCGTGGAATAAAGTTGGGATGGAAGCAATTACGTTCCTCAACTTAACATGATTAGAAATCTAGAATGACACATATGGGCAATCAGAGATTACAAATAATAATAATAAATACAACTATTTGATAAGATACATTAAATAATGTTGACGTTTTTTTCATCAGATGGAGTGTAAAGAGATGATAAAAAGATAAAACCATTAGAATAAAGTACTGTATAAAAATTATATTCTGTGGCACATAATTAATGAATTGAAATAAATCACATCATGTTTAAAGTATATAGCGACTATAATATTTATAATATTAATTATGATGATATTAAGCTATAATGTTTCGCCACTGTAACTAGCTACGGTTAATATAAAAAATACATTTCACACAATTTTCTTTTAATTAATGAATGTTGTTTTGTTTTTTGCAATGTCTCAATTCATTTGTTTCATCATTTGTAGCTGATCTTTAAGTTAATTGTCGAATTAACTACTTGTGAATGAAGTTCACAGTTTTGATATATTCATTTAATGGTAATTAATACAAGTATTGGTCAGCAGGACGGTTCATCTGTGTTTCACTGCCCAAGTATTTTTTAATTGCATCACCTTGTTGACAAGTTGTGAATATTTTAAACTAGAAAAATCTTTATTCTCTTGTGCTCAGTATTCAGTTGTCTTTATGAATGCCAAGTTTTTCCGTCTTCTGTCTCTGTGGTTTATACAGTAAAAGAACACTGCAATATAGTGAAGTTTCAGGTTAAATGGAAGGTTTTTAGCAGAAAAATAAAACTGCATTAGTACTGTATCATTTTTGTATCTCATTGTTGCAGTGATGGTAACTGCAGTGTAATATTTACTCGTGCTGACAGAGAATAGCAACCTGCCTACTGTAATTATTATCAGCAACATTGGAGATGACAGCATTAATAAAAAATAACCAAACAACAAGACAAGAGACAGTTTCCTTATGAGCAGAACCGACTGGTACCCTGAGCAGACAGTGATCAACTTACATCATGTCAGATTAAGACCGGTGGGTCTCAGCGGGTTGATAAAGATGCTTTTATAGAAGTGTTGTGAGGAAAAGAAGAACAATAATAAGAACACAACCTTCAGATGGTGGTGCCCTTGTCCCATTATCAATGTAGAACTTTATCACGGTCCATTCATTTACTTTTGAGTCATACATTGTTTCTTTGAGTGACTTTGTCAACATAAACACAGACTGACAAATAGACCGACAAACAGACAATTACGGGGAGTAGGTGGAAAGAATAGATGGGTTTTGAGGCAGAAGGTAGTTTTATTTCTGATGTCATTTCAAGGGCTGGAGAAGATATAAGCAAAAGGTTGTTTTTTTTCACATTTAAACTGTTCAAACTCTCCAATTAACCGAGATGAATTCATTTCTATTTTTAAGCCAATTTTTTGGCTTAGTGAAAGGGCGAACAAAGTCATTTACTAGAGTCACAACGCAGCACTTCACTGCTCACAATGCTCATTACATTTTGGATTTATACAACTTTCAATAGAATATAAAAGCGGTAAAGCTTAACTGCAATGGGTCGCGTGGAGAGGAAAAAAAAATCGTCTTTGTCAGGTACTGGGCAACTAAAGATAATAATGATAATAATGGATTCAAATTAGTCCTTACCTGAAGGACAGAGAAGACTTTTAGAAGTCTCAAGGCAGCCGAGTGGGAGGCTGTCCATCAATTTCATAAGACATGACCCTGGACTCTCCTTCAGTAAATTAGCAGAGATTCAGTTGAAGTGGGCACCTTTTAGGATGCTTGTTGTAAACCTCCCTTGGGAGGTATTCTAGCATGTCCAACTGAGAGGAGACCCTGGGGCCGGGCAAGGCATATTATAGAGATTTTGTCTCCCTGTTGCACTGGGAACACCTTGGTATTCTCCGAGAAACACTGAAGGACTTTTCTCAGAATAAAGGAAGTCTGCCCTTTTTGCTCCCAGACTTTGCATTAGCAGTGGAAGGTGGTGTGATGGATGAATTTCCTGATACTTTTTAAGGCCACATCTGACCTGAAGTAGAGTGGAGTGATAACCGAAACCATGGACAGAGTGGTCAATGAGACGACCTGATAATGAGCACAGAAGCCACAGCAACAAACAGAAGTTAAGAGATTATTTGTAAATTGGAAATTAAACTGGAAGATAATGTAATTTAATACGGGCTGACAGTTCGAAAAGATGGAGGTAACATAAATTCTGTGTGTGGAAAGTGTTCTCTGTGATAGTTAGTCAACCTGTTCAAGATGTTTTCTGCCTCTCATCTCCTTTAGGGGATAACCAATGTAAACAATTGCTAGAGGGAAAAATAGTTAATTATAGCCACAAAGTACATTAAACCTCTAGAAAACAAGAGGAAGTGCAATTTAAAATGAAAAACGACAAACAAGAATGGAAAATCTGTTCATTAGGATGTTAATTTGAAAAGGCGAGAACAAAAGAAAGAAATGTTAGCACATCTAATTAACTCAAAACTCACTTCTTGATTCATCTCTCGTACACAAAACCTCAAGCTACTCGTGAGTACTGGTACCTCTTGCGTGGTCTGGATTCTGAGCACTACAGTTCAATACATTTAACCTGTGTGACTCAGTAGATAAATAGTGAGAAGAGCAGGGAAGGTTAGATAAGGGAAAAGAAAAGGAGCAAAATAGAAGCAGAGATTTGGAGAAGCCTAACAAAATAATGCAGAATTAGAGGACCGGTGAAGCAGACATGTTTGGTTGTCTGTGAATTTTTTTCGTGTCCCTATTTATTCATATATTCAAAAGAGGTCTTCTGTGTGACCTTTCAGCACATTGAATATGCACTAGCCCCAATTTATCCTCCAACTATAGATTCTAATGATGCTGCCGTTTCAGGTGCGTCCTAAGAGATGACAAAATGATTCTGAACAGAAGTCATTCTGTAAGTTAAGAATAGCAAGTCAAACTTTTTGGGGACCAGAGTTCATCAAATTATTTTAAATATTTGTTTAAACCTAAATATCTTAAAATGCCATGAATCCAGCACAGCACAGCTGTATTTGCTGGTTCAAGGTTTACATTTCATTCACGTCACCTACTGTATATTGGAATTAACGGATGCAACGATCTTTCGTGGCAATAATTGTGTAACTGGATGGACCTGGGGCAGACAGTTACGGGTTATGAAAAAAAATATAGACTATGGATTTTTCTTGTACATTATATTGTTTCAAGACGTGTGAAAAGTCAGACACAGAGAAATCACTTCAGGCAAATGAGAGTGGATCCTCACACCAATTATCAAACTGCCAGTACTGTATCTTGTCAATTTCATTATCTAACCAATAAGAAGGACCTTTAGGCCCTGCTACACTTGGCAGGTATAACACCATCAAGCAGGAACTAATTACTGAGCTTTCTTTTCAGGAGAGCAACAAGGAAGCACAACACAAGGAACAGGGATGGTTCTGTAATGAGAAAGGGATGCCAGTGCAGGTCTATCAAGTCAGTATCCGTCCCATGTTCCTCTGTAAATTGCTCATGGTCGGCTGGTACAAATCCATTAGAAGCTAAAAACAATTTCCTCTGAAAGGTCGTATGGCTGGCTAGTGTTTCTAAGACAATAAACCTATTTTAACTGCCTAATAAAGGTAGAAAAGTATTTTAAATTAGTTGAAACATCAGCTAAACTATGAATAAAATAATACAATTCATAGAGATCCAAGGCAAAGGCAGGCTACGTGTCCCTAGAAGGATGCAACAGTGTATAGAGATGACTGTCTGTGCCTCCATCACTTCGGTTTATTTCTAGATATTTAGAGCCTGTAGCTATAGCTTCTTGTCTGCTCTACATACATCTTTGTGGTGCGCTGCAATGTTTTTAAACGGTTATATAAGATAACGAACAAAGGAGTGATCAAAGTACCTGAGGATTATGGTTTGTTAATTACGGGGGTGATAACCACAGTATCTTAGGGGGTTTCTGTATCATTTTAATTAATTTCACACAGAAAATAAAGCAATATAAATTGCCCCCAACTGACGGTTTTGGGAGTTATTTTGAAATTAGCCTACAGTCATGATGCACTGTCACGATCAAACATTATCACGATGTTCATCTTTCAGGCTTTAATGTGTGCAATGATGTATTCAGACTTTAAGTTCCCTCTCACATGGATATTTTAACTGGTGTTTAACCGAGACAAAAAAGGTAATACTTTTAAGTATTTTCTTCATCGAAAAGCTCATTTGAACGGTAATGCAGAGTGTAAACCCAGTATGAGACTTAACAATATCACAACGCTACATTGGTACAGAGAGTCGGGGGCTAATCTTTTTTTGCAAGCATGCATCATTTCTGGCATCTGCAGGGAAATAAAGAAGAAAAATATCAAAGCACAGCATGTGCCACACTGCATACAGTAATCTATGAATAGAAAGCAAATCAGAGAATATTGTGAATCAACCTTGCGTCCCTTTGAGTGTGCTGGAATGCTCATTGGACAAAACTTTCTGACTCATTAATGCAGAGAATAAGGGAAATGAGGTGACCTTTCAAGTGCATTGGGCATTGGTGGACGAACGCAGCAGACGTGGGTCATCGAAAGTGACCCTAGAATCCTGCCAGAGGAGTTAACTATTATGTGCTGCCGTCATTATGACTCAGCAGAGTCACAGAGGGTCATCGAAATAATGATCGCTTTATTATTCATAGAGGGAAAACAACGGTAGACAAGGTTAAAGACTTTTTCCTTATCAATCAGTTTTATTTCATCCTGATTTTCACTGGGAATAAATATAAAGGTTACAAAGACATGACATAATAAAAATACATCAAATGTGAGGGCATTGTCAAAAAGAGTTTTGGAAAGATAACCTTACAGTAACAAATTTAAACCACAGGATTAAAAAGTTGGACCGTGTCAAAATGACATTGATTGACAATATAGATTTAGATACAACATGGACCCTTCAGGTCAAATAAAATAGCAAAGGTAGCAGACGAACCACTATATAGGACTAAATCAATGAATCCCTTTGCCAAAGGTTTCATAGTATATTTTTGAATTATCGTTGCAAATATTGCGCTTCTAGAATACTATTTATTATACTGTATATCCATTAAATTCTTATAATTATTTCCATGAAGATCTACTTATTTGTCCCCCAAAAAAGTTACTGAACTTCCTGTTTTATAGCAGCAGCGCTTTTTATATAATTGACCATGAGTTCCTTAAGTTTATTTCCCATAAATTAGTTATTTAACTCATTTAACTAAACATCCCTGTTAGTTTATCCATAAATACCAGGAATCGCAACATAACTAACTATTTACGATTTACTGACAAATAATAGTGTAAAAAAGTATTCAATCTTCTTAGACAATAGTATAGCAATAAAACATGTTAAATAAAATACAACAAAATAACTTAACAGAGTTAGTTGGCACGTTTGTTATCATATGTGGAAAATAAACTGTAAACAATATGATCTTGGTTTATCTCTATATATGTTGCAGGTATTCTCCAATAATTTCACATTTTCCATTTTCTATGAGCACAATATATTTGAACACAACAGTCGAACTCTTAAAACAATAACAAAACAGGCATCTTTAAAAGACAGAAGACATGCGTGAGTCACGGAAAAAACAAGCAATAACAATCCATCTCTCACCTTGACATAAGAAGGTTGCTTCTCCAGAATGAGATCTGCGACTTTTTTTGAAACCTACAGAGACGGAGAAGAAAGTGAGAAAAGACAAACAAATACTAGACAAGAACGTGAATGACAAATTCTGTTGTCTAGCCATGCCATTGTCAGTCTGGTGATGAGATCATATGTCCTGTTTTTATTTAATATTGGGGCCATTTTACCGCCAAAGGTTTGATTTAGAGTAAAAAGAAATAGCAATAACTTTCAGAAATGGACTCTCACAGAGGAGAAAGAAGCACTTGAGAACGATGACCAGAGTCCAATATGATAGAGAAGCATTATAAAGCTGCTCCAACAAAGTGCCTGTCGCAATAGTTTGAATTCCTGACACACATCAGCGGTAGACAATGAATGAATGAATAATTGCATACGGGTTCTTGAACAGCATACAGTCAAAAACCCAATGCTCAACAAAACCATTAACATCATTGCAGATTTTGCAGGTTAGAAGGTACTTAGCAAAAATAATATACCCATTTATCGTGGGCCACCTTTGACAAGCAGCCCTTCAGTGAATGCGGCAGTTTTTCATGTAGTAATTAAGATCTAAATGAAACAATTTGAGTTTCAATGTCAGACTTGAGCCTTTTCAAAGCTCAATGCCCGAGAGAAAGACTCATAATGATACTCGCTATTAAGAGAGCAGACTGCGATGAGAGCGAGAGAAAAGTCTCCTGCAGTTACACTAAAGACAAACAATCTGGCTGATGCAACCCACGCGCAGTGATTCATCCCATTCACAGCGCTCTGAAGACATTGAAAACACACACAAGGAAGGCATTTTGACTTTTGTTGTGTTTCTAGTCTGGTACATTAACATTAGTTGGCGGCTGACACAATAGACTATTTATTTGTTTTGGAGAAAAAGATACAATTTCCAGTTTAGATGATTTGCAACGGGATTTTAAATGCAGAAAATTGCAAATTAAACATTTTTAGAGGCATATCTACAATTTTTTGGCTGACTTGAAACGACAACATGGCTACAATAGATACCTATGAAGTACTTTGCTTTTTTTGAAACATAGGCTTTAATAGGGTGTGCCAGTCTTAAACACGTTTTAAGCTACATTTTTATCGACATCCTCTCAAGCTTCAGTTGTTAAATTTCCACTCAATCGTTTTCCAACAGGCTAAACACACATATTTCAGACAATGTATGCCTCAGGATACAAATAAATTACAGTTTAGAGTTTGCATTTCACTTAATTTGAGGTCAATTAGTTGGTACTAATTACCGTAAATGGCAATTTACCGCTAATGCCTTCTGTAAACTAGTACATTTGAAGAAAGAACACCAAAGAAACTCAAAACTAACGGATCTGAAATAAGCTTTATTACATACACTTTAAAATAAATAAAAATTAGGCTTAATCTAATAAGATTTGAAAAAAAAGAATTACCATTAAAAACATATTCATTAACATTATCAACAAAAAAAAGTATTTACAAAAAACATATTTCAGTCAAATTCCAGTCCAAAGCCCTTTTTTTTTTATAACCCATACATGCCATTTGCATCTATGTTTCACCTGATATATGACTTATATTTGCACTTACGTCATGTGGAGATGTGCCACTAATTTATCTCAAGACAGATAAATGCAAGTAAGTGGCAATAAAATAATGAAAAATACCAATATTGCCTTCAGTTGAATTTTTACTTGGAGAGGCAAACACACACACAGAGCGGCAGAATCTATTTTAATGTTGGCACGAACAACAAGGAAATACAGGATTTTTAAAAACTCATCCCAACTCGAAAAAAGGAACTAACGCCATTACAGTGTTGCTGTTAAACAAAGCTGACACCTTCCATGGAAATGAAACACCTTTCACTTCGTCTAAAACTGGGGGATTGAGTTCTAAAGGTTGTGGAATCCCTCTGCTGTGTCATCTCACTGAAGGAGTGGAGTCAGTACCACAGAAAACATCACAGGTTTTTAGCTCGCAAGATAATGCGTTCTCTCGATGTGCCCTCACAGGAACACAGACTACCTGGACTGGCTTTGCACAGCTTCAAGTGCCCGAGTGGCTTTAATACAGAAGAATAAGGTCTTTCAGCGATAGCTCAAGGTTGCTTCAATGGCGATAATTGAAGTGATGATTCAAGGTTTATAGGAGTTTAGCTAAAATGTACTATACTCGACTGAATTTAAACCAATCATTTTAACAATGGGGTAGTTTAGATTTCCATGCCATAGATATTTATTAAAGATATAGTCAATTTAATTATTTCATTTCTTATCACCTTCACTATAAGAAGATGTTTTTGTTTTTTTATCAAGTTATATCTTCATTTCCCAAACTCACACATTTCGTCTATTATAAAAGGAAGAAAGATTTAAAAGAAAGCGAACTTCATTGTTTATTGATGCGTCAATTAATGGTTATTTGGGTTACAGGCTGTCATTTTTTACAAATTGTGTAAATATTGGTCTGAGCACATATAAATAGAGTGATAGACCTCATAGGTTGTTTCGTTTTCCGGTTTAAGTTACTTAAAAATTCAATGAGCCAGTCAAAAAAATCAATGACTTTGGAAAAAGACTACAAACTGGACGACAGCCGTAGGCTAATGTTTTCTGACTGAGTTATTTTGATTGAATTTTTGTTACCAGTATAAATTTATAAATATGCATATAGATATATGTCAATCATTTCAATGGAGTTATAAATTGAGTAAAAACAGTATGAGCTAATAAAAATATTGCAAACTTCACTCAATTCGCTCTGTAAAAACAGATGTGTCGTCGCCTCCAGAGAGTGTGCCAACATTTAAGACGATTATAATACTAATTTCGAAGATATAGTCATACATTTCTGCTTCACAATGCAGTTAGTCAGATTATAAACTAGATGATTCAATTAAATTAAAGACCGTTTTGGCTTCAAAGTATAGTACTTTCATTTAGTAGGTAAATAAGTAATTAGTAGAGCACTTTTCTAGACCAGCAGCCTAGTGACGCCTACAGGACACTCTTAAGGCACTACAAATGCAAGCCTCATGTCAGCAGACAGCTCTGGGTAGAACTAAACATGGGGAAGTGGAGCCATGTACCAAAAGACAAGATAGCAGCAAGGAGTAAAGGATGGGGCTGAAAAAGATGCACAAACTAAAATCGTTTCAGGGGTTTCTATGGAGTCCTATCATCAAATTAAAAGAAAATAACTCTAAGAAGCACTTTTCAAAGAGGAATATGGGACTCTTACTGCTGCCTGTTGTCTCTTTAGTTTGTCTCTGTATCCCTCCAACTCCTGCAGATTCAGCTCAGGTGGGAGTTTCTAAAAAAACAAGAAGATAGTCAGACATGTTATAGCTAACAGAGTCAACAAACATGCATTCAACGAAATTAGAGCGGTAGTGAACATTCAATTCTTTACTTGTTTATATTAACACATGTATTTGAATTTATTTGCAAATGTAGCGACCAATGAACCATCACTACATAGAGCAGTGTGTAGAAAGGCATCTTATGAGTTCATCATGTTGTTGGCACAGTGAGTAAGGTGGGTAAGAGGTTAGTGCCTCCCACTAAGTTCAGTGGTTAAATTGCAGTGCTCAGATATATCCGACTTTCAAATAAAGTTAATATTAGTGTGTAGGTTGCTGTTCCTGAATGCTGCTTTCTGGAATTGAAATATGCAGAACGGGATCGTGGAATTGTGATATGGCGAGGGATCATTTTATCTGCATACAAAAATCCCATTCAGTCCTTTTACTGCAACATGTATTGAAATGTATACGGCAAAGGTATTCTTCCAGAGGATATATACTTTCGAACTTTCATCCATCATAGATTGTAAGAACACAAAAGATTTCCTCTTACAATTACTTTAATATATACAGAGGAAATATGAACCTCGCACTTTTAACTTTGAATGAATTCTAATGGTAAATTGCTCACCAGATGACAGCATCTAACTTTTCAATACGCAGTGAAGAGTTTAAATGAACTTCCAAGAATGTTGCTGGATCCTGTTATCAGTGAATCTTTCAATCTCAATGGTCTTTGAAGACTTAGGTTTATGCCTTCGAATGAAGAATTTTAATCATTATCAGACTCAAACTCGTTGCATATTGATACCAAACGATTTCTAAGCAGCCTTTTCAAATCCTGGTTTACTGATGCCATCTACAGTATCACTTTCAATTTAAAACCATTGACTGAATCTATGAATATTTCCGGAGTCATGAAGGTATAGGACATTATTTTTTAAACAGCAAACAAACTTTGCGAGGCAAAGACGACATTACGAATCCGTGCCCCTAAGGATGATAGGTAATTACTTTCCCCTTGACTGAGAGTCTCATTTCAGACGGCGTAGTAATACCCAGATAAATCTAATTAGATTTCACACCCTTCCTCTGTTCAGCAGATGCAATCCATCAATCTGGAAGTCAATGGTATGCATGCAGCACAGCAGAAGGTCTCAAGAATCCACTATGATGGAGCACAAAGTAGAAAAACAGCATTTGTGTTCATGGAACAAATGCCACGGAATCTAGACAAAGCTTCTGGTCATCAGCGGCACAGGTAAGAAGTGCCAACTCATTCAATCGACTGGACACGATCCAAGGGAGAAACTCTGACCTCTAGTTCGTGCTTGACCACGTCGAAGGATTCGTTAGAGAAGTACACGTCCTCGATACTGTCGATGATCTCCTGCTCTTCCAAAGGGTCGGTCGGCTGTTCCCTCAGCTCGCGTAGCTCCTCCTTAAAAAGGTACATTGAAAAAAGAACAGATGATTACTTTCAAATAAGAGAAGACGTAAACAAGCCGGGCTCGAAAATAAAAGACTGCAACAATGACCAAGACTAAAAGACATCAAAACAAGCGAGATTACGGAAATAAAACGGCAATGTGCCGAGGGAGTCAACAACAAAAAGAGAAGATGGGATTAAAAAACAGTTATATAGAGAGATGCCGATGGAGAAAGGGTGAAGGACGTTGTGGGGAGAAGACGAATCATAATGAGACAAAATACGGAGCAAAAGGACATGGGAAGAGGGAAAAAGCTGCAAAATGATGGGATTTGGGAGACGATTGCAGTCAGTTTCACAGGACTCCTGTCAAGTGGGGTGTCAGGGGAGGGGGCTTGAGCGGAAAGAAGATAAGAAATGAGGCAAAGAAACCAAAATCTTCTTGTCAGAAACATCAGAGCCGTATTGATTAACATGCTGTGAATGTTCATTAAGGTTACTTTGTGCCAATAAGCTTCTTCTTAGTCCACATCTGTCCCAGCTGCTGCAATACCAAGTAATGAAGTATCAGTATGGACTGATGGACCAGTGATGTTAATGAAATACAATTACAAAAACATTTATCTAATTACAACATATGAGGACTCAAGTTACTCATGGTAGGTAAATCTAAAGTGATTTTGCCCTTCAACAGTCACTTTAGATCACCATCAGAGGGCGGTCCAGACTCGCTAACCTCATTTTGTACCCACATCATTTACATCCGTTTCCTCCAGATAGTTGTCAACAATATCATGCTGCAATTAAAGGTTTATTTTAGGCCTTTGAATAAAGTTAAGGCGTCTTGTTCCATGTTGCATAACTTTCTTTAAAGACTTGATTAAACATTCTGAACAATAAGAAGGTCTTTATCAAGTCATAAAAGTCATACTAGATGCTCCAGTGTGTAATAAAACTGTCATTCTCACTGTCGTGGTTGAATATGGAAGGTATTGCTCATATTTTCTTAACTTGGGGTTGTTATGTTGCTTACTTCCTAGACCTTTCTCATGAAGATGTAAAAAGTTAGTAAGTATCAACACATCGATTAGATTAGATTAGATGTACCTTTATAAGTCACACTACGGGAAACTTTGGTTACAGCAGCATCATTGGCAAAAAAAATACTACTATAAGAAGAGCACACAAGGAAAATAATTGAATAAAATACTTCAATAATAACACAATACAAATAGAATTCTTGATTTGACGATTGTTATTTCGCAAAAATATACAGTATATACAGATATTGGCTGAGAAATGATAAGTGAAAAGATCCAACCAAATATTGTAAAAGGTAATGGAAAGAACAAAGCATTGGTTTGACTCAAAGAAGTTGAGAATGGCACTCAAAATAGATACACCATAATTGTTAGGTGCAGTAGGTGGTAACGTCTGGCTTGGAGATAAGTCTTCATTGTACTTGTATGGGTTTTCCTCTAGTATCCCACAATCGTCATGCATTTTGATGTTGGAATTGACATATGCAAGTGATAATAAACATATCCTTTTGCATTTAAACGTATGACACTTGGATTATGAAATAATGGCCTTTACTAAATTTGTCAAAATGCCAATTTAACCATTTTTTCATTTTAAGAAAGTGCTTTTTTTTTTTTAGATGCACACAGAAACTCATATTACCCTAACATGGATGACACTCAACATCTGTCTGGCCACTGCAAGTGGACACCAATGAGTTGTGCAGACAATGGGAGGGTGTGGGAGAGAGAGGGGGGTGCGTTGAAAGACACTGGTGAGCCGTGACTCATTGTGTTAAAGTAGAAATCGCCTAATTCAATTTCAGCGCAACAAAATGGCTACGCTGAATACAGCTTTCATTAGATAAATTAACCAAGAATAATAAGTGCTGCTGTGTTTGGCGACCTCCAGGCAAGTGTGAATGTGTGCGTCGGGAAAAAAGGAGTGAGCGAGAGCCTCTGGGAAAAATGTGTAGGTGAGTCGCTTGAGATCAGTGAGGAGGGGTAGAGTGAGAAGATCACGGTCTAGCATCAAAAAGGTGGGTGGGAAATCTGCTCAAATGAGAGGTGAAAGAGAAAGGGAGGAATGATGTGGATGACTCATTGCAGGCGAAAAAGTTGGTGCACGAATATAAAAAAAAAAGAGGAACGTGTGAAATAAAAGAGAGTGATGTGCCACTCTAGCATAGCAATAGAGCAACTCAACACCCCCTCCTCGTTCCCTCTCCCTCCCTTCTGCAGCGAGCGACAAAACTTTAGACATCTTTTAGGCGAATGACTCATGGAGAGGCTACCTTGGGTTAAATGAATTCCCTTCCTACACAAGTGCTGAGCAGGAACAAAATAAAAGAGACGCCCCTGTGCCTGAATCCCCACATCAGCTACTGTGGGGCTTTGATCACATTTTATTTTGATGGAGTGGGGGAGACACACATCTGCTTCATCCCCAGCACTAATTATGAAATCTCATTTTGTTGCTCAAATAAAACGTCCATTTACACCCATGGGTAGAAGAATGTTTAAGGTTTTGTTTTATTAATGGGAAAATTGAGTTAAAGGCAATTATTTTATGTTGGAAATAATACAATAAAAAATGTTTTTTTTTACCCAAAGTAAAATTCTAATGGTGTGACTGCTTTAAACTGAAGACAGAAATTGTCCACCACTTAATCTCTATTCATTAATGCTAATAACCTTGAATCAACTTAGTCAAAGAGCCTCATTTATTACACATCTCTTCGAAATGACCAGCAAATGACAAAAATGAGATCACTGGTGGCCATGACTTTGAGGAAGGACTTGATTAAAAGAATGAACTAAAGACAGGAAATCATGTGAAAAAAACAACTGAGAAACAGATCGTTATGTCATGTATGCAATATTCATTAAAAACAAATCCCTTCGTGAATCATTATGCATGTCCAGCTGTCCTGAAGCACAGGTTTAACTATAAAGTGTGAAGGACACCATTGCTTCCATCAGTGTCCAGGCTGTTCTTACCCGCCATGGATTTAAGTATTTCCAGTACGTGATTATTGTCTCTTAGCAGTCATTAACTGAGTGTGGATTTTGTGTCTGCTACTTTACATATTGATCAACAAGCCCAGCCTGCTCACACACACATACATGATTACTTGTCAACATAATAACTCTTCAGTCATTACTGTTGGTCAAGTTCATCTGACACAAACCTTGAGAACTTAGTGTTCAGTCCGTACTATCAAAGATGATGCTTTTGATGACAAAATAAAAGCGTTCTGTAGTCTTTAGTTTTGAGCTGTACAGGGTAGAGCTACACTGACCCCTTCTGGTGAAAACTCATTCTTCGCACCATATAAACCTTTACATCTACAATCTGTATGTTTTCTTAAAATTATAAACCCTCCATGAAAACATTTTAAAAACATTTTTATGTTAAATTAAACTATAATGATAGGAACAAGGCCACGTTAAATTATAGAATTGGAAATGATTAACAGTTAACAGTTGTTAACAGAAAAAAAGACATACATTATATTAATACTTATATTATTTTATTTATTCACTCATACCAAGGAACAATTTCCAAAAGCGTTCTTAATCAAGCTTTGTATGTCTTTGGACTGTGGGAGGAAACCGGAGTGCCAGGAGCAAACCCACTCAAACATTGGAGAACATATAAACTCCACGCAGAAATAAACATTTATATACAATATCAGTTTATATAGTAGCATGTGTCAGGTATAAATAGTAGTAGAAGATATAAAAATAGTAATATTATACATAGTGAAATAGTTGCAAAAAGAAAATAAAAGTTGCAGCAGTTAGATTTCATCGAAAGCTATAGTAGCAACAGAGCATTAGCAGAAAAGTTTTTTGTAGTAATATAAAACTGTAAATAAACTGGTTTCGATGTTTTATAAAAGAAGGAGGCTGGTGGGGATGTATCTTTTGTATTATCAAACAGCGGTTACTCAATGAAACTGCTTAAAACTTGCATTAAATTGTTAAATAACTGTTGTGATTGATTAGAAGATATGTATTCTTGCACGCCCATGGCAGAATAAATAGCAAAGACAAAGATAAGTGAGAGAGTAATATAAAAGATTCATATTATTATGGATGGATGTGACCGTGAGACGCTGATGACAAGATTAATAACACTATTCAAGGGAGTTTGTTGTCCAGACCCACTCAGGAAATAAGTAAAGTTAAAATGTAGAGCACTTTAGGAAGATATTTGAAACCCTGTCCATCCAGTTTGGCTTCACAAACTACAAATTACAAAACAAAAAAGGCTTTAGCCATGACACTATGCACATATTGAAAGGTATATTTTGGTCTTCCTCCAATTACAGCTTGACAGCGAGTCTTATCGAAGTCCCTAATCTTCAAAACAGTTGTCGTGAAAACAAGTCTGACAACTAACTAACTGACTGACAAAAAAAGAAACTTGAGAAGAAAGCTAGTCAAGTGAATGTAGCAGCAGCACTAGTAGAATATTTATAGAACATTGAAGAACCACTTAGAGGCTAATACAGTAGAGCATTAATAAAAACACAGACGAGTAAAAAAAAATCTAAATCTTAAAATCAACTAACTTTGAGGGTGAAAGTTTTTGATTAAATTCTACATGTCTCTGGAAGGCATCCATGGATTTCAATTGTCATTCAATTCAATAAGAATGGAGCAAAATTCTACACAGAGAACCGGTGATGACAGCAATTAAGATTTTTGTACAGCGTTTCATCATCATTAGCATTAGCATGAGATCCATTCATCACCCTCCAGTTATCTGGGATTGGGTGACAAAGGCAGGAGGAAAACCAAATAGGCAGACTTCCCTTACAACAGGAAATTACTCAAGAGGGAAACTGAATGTTATAAGGTCTACAACCTGTCCTGGGTCTTAGCATTTCCTCCCATCTATCAGGGAGAGTCGTGACAACCGATGACACCGGTAAAGGAAACCAAGTTAGCAACTAGTGTTCACACTGAGACTCTTCTACATTAATTTGTGCATGACTAACTCATCGTAACACATGACAGACGATAAGTAAATAAACACGTCTTTTTGTGATATTTTCCTGAAAGTATTTGCAACAAAACACATTATCCTTTACCTTGCTTGGAATACTCATTTTCTCCACTGGACTGAGGTCTGTCATACTCTCCTGGGGGCTCTTAGGACCCTGTAACAAAACATACTTGTGTGAAAATTGTGGAAATCTGCAGGACGTCGAGTGTCTGAGTTAATGTTGCAAACCTACACAAATAATTTAATATCGTAAAAGAGATCTGTTAGTTGACTGTGTGGTTATGTCTTCTAAAAACAGCATTAAAAATACAATAAGCATTTCTATCATAGGACTGAAAATTACATGTCTTATGTTAAATATTTTAAATTATAATTCAATAAGAATTCTGATTATAGAAATCATGAAGAATTAAATGCTATTCATTGTTGTGCATTCAAATGCAGCCCTGGAACATGTTCTATAAATAAATATAAAAAAAAAAAAAATAGTTTTTCTATATTCTTGAAGGACCTATTGCCTGGTTTCTGTAGTTACTTCAAGTCTGTTTTGCTACATTATGTTTCTATTAAACTTTCTGAATAATGCATATCAAATAAAAGTAAACATAAACAATATTGGTATGACTAAAACGTGGCTGTAACAAAAGCACTTTAAAAATAACTATTACTTACTAACATAGAAGTCATTTATATTTATATAGACCAGGGTCACAAAGCGCTTAAACAATAAAAAAAAAATACTCAAAAAAATATATACTAAAAAGATCAAGATAACACCGAGAAAAACACAGGTGTCATGTCTGACACTTACATACATGATGAGTGATAACTTATTATTATTTTCATAATTCAATATCATCCACCTACAACAGAGTAAGATGAATTTGTTTGCGTAAATAGTTTACCTATAAGATGTTATCTGTTCTATACAATGAAACAACTGAGTTAACCTATCATCGTCAATTCCACTAACCACCGCTGGAGTCGCTGTTTCGACATTTTGGGGCGAACCAGCTGATTAACTTCAAGGTAGCAGCTAGCAGATGATGCTAAGCTAGTTTGCACCTTAAAATGACATGTGTTGTGATCTGGAATAACAAAAATAACGGACGCATAGAACGAACATTAACAACACCTAGTTACTGGTGGTGTTAATTAACCTATTTGGATCCGATTAGAACATGTACAATCGTTACACTGTTCTACGTTTACATGGCAAAACGTCATATTTTAACAGCGTTTAAGACAGCTGAGGACGTCTGACGTCATCACCCTTAAATCTACCTGCTCCTGTAAATGTCTTTTCAAACGTTGTTAATTCGTGTGACACAGTTTAAGTCCCGAGTTGTGAGGTGGATGACAAGTCCTGTCGCCTCGCTCTCCTTACCTGGCGGCCCATCAGTGACTTGATCTTCTGCATTGTGTCTCTGTTCAATAGTTGCAGTGCAAAATGAAATGTCTCAAGTCTCTGATATGATCTGATGTCAACGAAGAGACTCCATCACTGCTGGGCGGAAGCCACACTTTTCTCCTCAGACGACTTGTGTAACAGTCAGGAGACGCTGCGGGATTAAACAACACGGTGTACAATTCTATCAAACTAGAGCTCAATTGACGGAAGAATCCTAGCCCGAGGCAGAAATGTAAAAAGAGTGTACTACAATTCCCCAGAATCCTTTGCAAGGGGCATGCAGAGCAAAACTTCCGCCCCGGTGACAGGAGGAGGAGCGTCCATTGTTGTTATATATTCCATAATATCCCATGCATTTCTAAATTCATTTTATAATTGTATTTTTCCAAACATTTATTTTTCCGAATTTTAGTTGTCGGTTACGTGCCTCGCGGGTTTTGAGAACTCGTGTGTCATGTGACGTGCACAATTGCATTCTGGGAAAGGTAGTTTAAATATTCTATTTAGCTTTTCGTTATTCCAATCGTTAAGAATGGAGACACATTCAGTTTATTTCATGTCTAAATAAAATATTTACAAATGTGTATTAAATATATTTAAAACATATACAATACATTTAATCAGTTTAATAATCAAATTGTAAAAAAAAAAAAAAGGGGTGAAAAAAGCACTACTTAATCCATATATTCCCGAATGTCTTTATATTTTCTTTTATCTCTTGACATTTGAAGTTGATCCATATGCAAATATTGTCTCCTGCTATGTAGATGTTGTTCATCAATTGTATAAGCAAGATTGACAAAGCACACCCTGGTTAACAGTATGGACTGACTTACTAAAGAAAAACACTGAATTGAAAAGCTTGTATTAACTCTACTCTTTAAGAAAGCACCTAAAATAAATGACTAATCCAGATCAATAAAACATTAAATACTACCGCCACACAAACACTAGATGTATAATTAACACAATGTTCTTTTATATAAACTATTCCATTGTGATTAAATGAGTATAAATATACTGTGTTGAGTGCTAGCGTTCCTCATATACAGGCTAGTCATGAAAGTAACTTAACTCTATGCTTATCAATTGTGAAAATAGGCTCATGAGATGAAATGCTCTTTGATATGAGTAAACAGGTCATGCAGAGCCACCGATCTCTCTCTATCATCGTTGCCTTGGGTTTATTATGGGAACCGGTTGTTGAAAAGCAGGTAACATGCAGCAGAAAAGAGAACTCCGCTTCAGTTCCTGGTTGATTTTCCCTCCAGCTATTTCCCAGTCAAATGAAGCTGCACCAGTCTCTTTACCTGCATGTCATGTTGTTTGCCAGACATTCAGCTCCAGCTTCAAAACATACTGAGTACAGGGAGAGATGGTGACCCCTTAGAGAACCAAACACTGCATCAACCATCTATAAAACGATCAATCTATAAAAAAAACATCTCAAGCTCACAACTACTAGCTTTATCTTGTTCAAATTAAGAGTAATTGTTATCGCTTGATTAAATTAAATGACATTTGAATGTAGAAATGTAACACTGCACATTCAACCTTATAATTTAATGACATTATGAAAGGTTTGAAGCAACAGCGCCACTAGATGCCAGTAGAAACAACGACTTCAGAAACCCTTTATAACAGCAATATGTTCTTCCCTTTTCCCTTGGTTACATTATTGTACATGTTTTAGATGTTTGAATGTTCTTATATCGCTGCATCTCTATATTACAATAAACACACAAAAACACTGACAGGCTTTTTAGAGACAAGTTGTCAGCAGGAGCAGGTGTAGGGCTCGCTGCCACACACCGGACCGTCCGTCTGTTCCTGCCAGACTTCATATCCCAACCAATACACAAAATACTAATACAACAAAAATGACAACTGCGAAATGCCACAATTGTTAGCTGTGTTAACTGCCTGTGAGACATCAGTGAGCAACTGGTAGGTGGCAGAACAACTGATATCTTTGCACATTTCCAAGTGAGTTCTTTTTGAAGCAGCACTGTTGTCTAATAATCAAGAAATGTTGATGTTGTTTCACTGGCTTCTATTTATTGTAAATCCACAATGTACTGTTAAATATAAGTAATATGAGACACACATTTCTTTCCAGACAGATGAATAGTGTACCTGACCTGAGCACCTGAGTGGGACCAGTCTGTACGATTAACTCTTAACTCTGGGTTTTCTCCGGTATCAGCCTGATGACTTTATTTTATCTCACTGATGTCACAATACTTTGTCCAACCTTGTGTCATCGCTCTTAATAGCAAGTGACTCCCAACCTCATTGACTGTATGTAATATTAAAAACAAAAATTAAAAAAAGAGCTTAATAAAAACACAGAGAGAGATATGTGTCCATACATGTAAACAAAACCTATTTAAATTAAATACATTAATTTAATTGAAGGCTTTTTACATCAAAACAGATTTTTCAGCCCATTTGTTTTATTGCTTTCTCTGAACTGACAATTGAATCTCAAGAATGCTAATTGATAAAGTCTAGGAAGGAAAAAACAAAAGGGCTTTGAATTATATTTATAATATAAAATGCGTTTGTATGTGTTTATCATATAACCCAGGTAAGTTTAAATAAAATACACTATAAACAGAAAAAAATAATGACATAAATAAATTAAGGATGATATGTGTTTGTCAAAAATGTTTCAAAGGCCAACATTAGTAAACAGTTGAGATTTAATATAGTACAAAACAAACATCTGAATACAAATAAACATAATTTAACAATAAATTAATAGGTCCCTTGGTCCAGCTTTCACATTAATAAAAATTGGGGAAAAAATGCTACATTTGTGGAAAGGATGTGACAATTTTGAGACGTGCATAAAGATCATGATTTGCAGTCAATTATTTACAATATTTACAAACTTGTAGAAATTAAAAACGTTAAATAGAGAGAAATCTTTTCATTTGAACACTTATAAAATAGGCGCTGTGTGAAGGTAACATCAGACAAAAACAAAACCAGTTGGAAACAATAAAATGTTTTACATCAATAACCGGTCATCTTAAATACAACATATATCAAAATACATTTAAATTAACACATTATATATTAACTTTTTTAAAGCATTGGTCCAAAGCAGTGCACAGGGAAGTTGCATATACTCACACCAGTCCATCTTCCCTCAAAGCGAAACCACAAAATCCATTGCTTTGATGACGGACAAAAGCTACAATGGAGGAACAGTTGGAAGTAACGTCTTAACTCTGACTGTAACATTTTACATAAGCAAAGTGTGGTTTGGGGTTTCGGGAACATGTTGGATCACATCATATATGGTGGTGTGCATGTCTTGAAGAGACTCCAGGCGTGCCAGGGATCTGCATGATGCCTAAAGGAAAGTTAAATAGGGAGATTAATTAGTTAAAACTAAGACAAATAATTCCTTCTCCTTTATATGTTGAATTTGCCGCACCTGTGTAGACTCCATTTTCCCCGGAATGGATACAAATTCATAGATGCCAAAGTCCTCCGTTGCATCTTCATGACCTGTTAAACACATAAGATCTGTCAGACATTTTAAAAATCCAACGTTGATCAACAAATAACCTCAATGAGGTAATGGCGTATAGTTTACCTGAGCGATGACGTCGCTTCGCCTCTGACAGAGGTCTGTCCAAAACAGACAGACAAAGATGTTTGCTTAGTTCATGTTTACACTAAAACAGGACTGGTGTTTTAACTCAATGTTCCCTCACCTCTTGTTAATGTTCATGAGCACAGTTTCGAACGCTGAATGAACAAAAAGAAAGAAAAACAAAAAGGTTTATTGTCATTTCATACTTGGTTGCTGATCTACAACCTGATCTCACCTCTTTTGGGGTGACAGGTCCTCCTGAGGAACAAGAGAACCATGACTCCGATGATAAACAAAGAGCAAACAACGATGATCGTCGGTGATAAGGCGTTGTTTTCCTGTGTACGTTTCTCTTTTTCTGAAAGCAAAAACATCCGGATATTTGATACTTAAATGAAATGTGAGTCATTCTGTGTTTGTTCTTTCAGTCTAATAACTGATGTCATGTTTACTTTTAAATAAGCCTGACAATTAAATCATCACCTGCCTCAACAGAGAACACATCACTTGTTATGAAGCAACACATCATGGAAACCCAGTGTGGACCGAGCAAGTCAGATTAGGAATAAAGACCAACACATCCCATGTTATTATTAGCGTTAAATATAAAGTTAAGATGAGGCCAATGATTAAAAAATACAAATTTAAACAAAAAATAAAACAAAAATACTAATCAAATGAACAGAAGTGTTATGGGTAACAAACTAATATAAATCTACAACTTCTACTTATTTGAATCATGTCTAACAAACTAGCATATTTTTTGAGTATTTCTTTTTTTTTACTTACTTACTTATATATTTGACAAATATATTTAATATATATATTTTTTAATTTCATATAAATTAATTTAATCATGTGAAGTGAACATCATTTTGAACTGAATGTTATACTGTAATTGCTATCTTAGCTAGTTAACAACAATTCACCCCATTGTAACATTTTCTATATTTGTTTATTTTATTCTAAATTCTTCTTGAATAAAAAAAGCTGTTTTTAATATCAAAGGGTGACCTTTCTTTTTTTTTTTTTTACTGAATTCTTCTCTAAATATATCTCTACATGATGAATGTTCAAGATTCATGATTGAATCTTGTTACTGGGAGGTAAAGATAAGTTCTTCTGCTCTATGAAAGATTGACATTCAGGTATTTGGTTGTGAAATTGTCTTACTCATTAGAGGAAATTCTTATCTTATCTTATCTTTTTTTTAAACGGGGTCAACAGAACAACAGCAGTTGTCCTCTGTTTACTTTCCCAGCTGTAAAAGCGGAACCTGGTTATAAATGTTGAAACAGTCATTTGGATTTTATATTATATTCATGACCTGGTTTCAAACACCTATAAACTTGAATGTGATCTCAAATGTCCATGTTATTCCTGCTGTGGTCCACCTTCATACACACCTGTTCCTAAACTGGCCACCACCAGAGTGATCTGAGCGTCACGCTGTTTCTGCGTGACGTTGTTGAAAGCTCGACACAAGTATTCTTCGGCCTGGGCGAGTCTGTACAAGCGCACCTCCAGCCGAGGGCCTTCACTGATGACTTGTGTGCTGTTGCTGCTCTTTGAGATCCACATGTAGCTGTTGGGGGGGTTGGAGTCCGCCTGGCATTCGAAGAAGACCAGTTCCCCGGGGTTGATGGTGAAAACCTCGCCTGTGCGAAGACCCTGCTCTGAGTTGACCTCGAGGTTGTAAGGCCCATCTGCAAGAAGACGAGAGCAGGTCAGATGAAGCGTGTTGGTCATTTTTCAAAAGAACATATAATCGTTATCAATTTATAACATTTTCTCTGATTTGACATTAACTTCTCACCGACATCAAATGCTGAATGAATCTAATAAATTTAAATTTAAAATTCTGTTTTTTTCCTCTTGTTACGGTTGTTGAATTATCTCTGTCAGCATAATGTTTTAATTTATAATTTTTTTTGGGGGGGGATCGCAGCTTTGTATTGTCATTAGCAGAGCATTTCTAAACCAATACTATCATTTTTTAATTTCAGAAAGACAGATTCTGGATAAAGGTTTAGCCACATGAAGGCCTTTGGCAATATTCATGCATCCCTTGTAGTTTCCGACAACTAACAAATAACTGTATTTTGTACTTAAATGCTATGTTCATGACATGGCTTGTTTATAGCTTTTTATGATTTATATTTAACACAAGTAAAATATAAAACCATCAAATTACAACTTGAGCATAGTTTTATATTATGTTTAACCAGGGACGTGCAGTCAAGGAAGGCAGGTGAGGCAGTGCCTCTCAATGCGCAATCCATCACAAACTGCGTTAATACATGCAATTGACGCACGCCTGTTGCTGTATCTCTGAATGTCGCCAATATAATGTGCACATATACGTTAGTTTGCCTTGATTTTTCCATAGTCTGGCTGATGCCTTTAACCATTAAAGTTTAATATTTGTGAGGGTCTTATTTAGTTTTGCTGAAATACAACCGCTGTAAAAAGGTAGGTAAATAACAAGGACTTTTACAACAAAGACAGTCACAGAGGTTTGTTTGACGGAGGACAGGCGCATGGACTTTATTTACAGACAGAGAAATACAATACAATATTTAAAAACTACATTTTGGCCTTAAATAAAATATTATTTGTTTTTCTCACGCTTATATTGACCCATTAAATACTCAATATTTTCACCATAATAAAAATTGTTCCAGTTTTGGGCAAAACTAGCCAATCATGAAAGGCCTGACGCAATATTAACCAATCAGGAGCAACAAAAGGCAGGTTTTTTTTTTTTTTTACAGCAACACTTGTCTAACGCCGTCACTCGGGATTCTTCACTCTTGAGCCAGACTTAAATCAGGAGAGTACTCGCTAAACTTTACGGTAAAATCCCCACAAAATTATTAATTAAGTCATCATTTTTAAACTTCATATTTGTGTGAAGAATGCTGTTGAGATATGAAATAACCAGTAGCCAATAGAATTGGGATTCAATTACAGTTATAGGCAACTCTGGATCTTGCCTGGTAGATTATAGATGAACTAATTGGTTCAGGCTATGTATTGGTGTTTTGTTTTGCTTTTATTTTCCTCAAAGAAATGACATTAAACGTAGTATGATACATAAATAATTACTGATTCATAGGCTTGTATTAAACTGAACCAAGTCCTACCGATGAAAAAAAAACACTTGGCAGCAAATGACAGTCACGCCGCTGATCTCTGAAACATGTGATGAGTAAATTTAACCTCATGTTACTATGAAGCCTTTGTGTTTAAAAGTAAGATGATGTGTTGTGCTTGTTGTTGTTGCCAGATTAAATCATTGAGCTTTTAGCAAGCGATTAAGGGAAGATAGTCACTTCTTCTACTTCAAAAATCATTACTAAGGTTAAGCTTTTTGCTCTCATTTTACAATCTCAAACATGGTGATGCTTATTTACTTTAGATATATTTAGGAATATACTTTTCATAAACCAAAACTCTGTCTTTTGAATGTCTCTGTATAATGTGGGTGTTATTTATTTCTGCAAATCCCTGCACAGTCACTGAAGCACAATGAAGCCACCAGGATCCCAGATGGTTTGACAGGTGATCTAGACTGGCAAGAACATGTGTGACTGTCAGCTTGTTGAATACATAAGAGCTCTTATATAAAGGCAATCCTGGGAACGCTTAAATCAAATCTACATACAGTACCAGGTGGAGTTTTTTTTAAATGCAATTCTAATTCATGACATCTGCTTCACCTAAACTGTGCATGATACAATAGAAGGACATTTATCCTGCGTTAGAATGAATATCATAAGAACCATGGATGATAAAACAAAGAAGAAAAGAGAGAAGAAAAAAATATATATGAAAAGTCTTGGATAAAAAGGCAGACTATTGAAGTAAGCAAAAGGGCGTATTACAACAAACAAGGATTTAAATGTGTGAATAAGTTACTGAGTGATAAACTAAACAAGATCAACATCTTAAGCATTCATTACTTTTATTAAACAGCTGCAATAGATTACTTAAAAAACAAGAAGACAAAATGAGGAAAATAACCAAGAGAGGTTTAGATGATTTCAAAGATTTCAAATAAATATTCGATTACTGTAAAAAAAAAAATAGTTTGAATACAGATTAAAACTATTTATAATTTGGTTGACTACCATTAAAAATATTTGATTTTATTGGAAAATTCTACGATTTCACGTGAATGATTTATAGAAAACAAAAATATGTGGGACTGGAAAGTGTACGATTCATTGAAAACTAAACACTAATAATGCATGGAAATGGAAAATGTTAGATTGAAACAAATAAATATAACATTTTAAACAAGGATCCATGATATGAAAACAAACCTGCTTCTATTAGTACCTTGTGTTCTGAAGCAGAAATATGTAACTTTTTTTTTTTTTTCATATGTTCTGTAACAATGTAAATAACTGTGTCACTCGACAAACTGCCTGGAGGGTCATGTTGGTTTAGAGAGACATAGTTTTTATATAAAGCACTGAGAGACCTTTTGAAGTTACCGGGAAGATACAACCAGAAATTGAAACCTTTATGTAATTTAGCAAAGAAAAGAAAAGAAAAATGATGGGCAAAAAAAGTATAAATCACATTTCAGTTGAACTATTCTATTCTTAACTACTGTCTTACTATTGTCTTATTTCAAACTCAAGTACACAACGTTTTTAAAGTCAATGTTGCGAGCCGAAATGAATGAGTATATACCAAACGACACCAGGAAGTATGAGTTGGATGAGGATAGTGTGGACGCTATGTTCATCTTGATTAACTCAAAATGTCTTTACCTTGACATTGTTTTGTTTTTTGGTTATCGGAATTCTCCTTATTATTATTGAAATTGAAAATGTCCCACAGCTTGAATTCCAACTGAAACCTTGATTGGTCTCAAAAAAAAGAAACAGTAGATGTCCTTCATCTTTTATACTCTCTGTATTTGGTCGCCATTTCTTGAGTTCGACACACAAGATCTTGATAGGACAACAGGCATAAGATGATATGAAAGAAAGATCCAAACTCACAGTAGACGTTGACCTCCACCGTCCTGCTGTAGCGGTGCTGGCTCACCGGGTTTCTGGCAACGCAGCGGTAGCTCCCTCTATCCCCCTTTTTGACAGGACTGATGAGCAAGGTCGAGTTGTCTTTGGAAAAGTAGTATCTCTCTCCAGGAACAACAGGGATGTTGTTCCGGAGCCACTGAAACTCTACTCTTGTCCCCATCTCGACTGAACAAGTCAGAGTAACGTTGGCTCTGTCCTCCACGACTGCATGCAAAGGGCTTTTCCTGGTGACCGGGACGGAAACAGGAACTGAAGAATAATGGTAAAAATTAATCCTCACATTAGTTTTCCTTGTTCTGAATGCTGTGAAAACTCACCGTCCACCGTTACACGTACGGTTCTGGACTCCTTGATAACTTTCCCTGTCTTGTTGTGAAACTGTATGTTGAGGTTCAGGTGATATTCGCCCTCGTCTTGTCGGGTTAATTTCCGGATGAGCAAGGAAACATTAGGCTCTTTGAAGAGGATGTGGTTTGTGTGCATCATATCAATGATGGTTGAGTCTTTGGTAAATGTCACTAATGTGGTTCTGGTGTCTTCTGCCGTAATGTGGGACCAGGTTCCCTGGATCTCAACCTCGTCCAATGGGAAGAAGGTAGTGACGGACAGAAGCAGGGGTTTTCCCTCAACGCCATGGCGGAGCAGCGACGGGATGTGGATGAATTCTGATGTGACTCCTGAGGGGAGAAGCAGACGCGAAGATTAACTTAACTTTAAATTATGGCATATAAAAGTGTATATGTTTCAAACGTCAAATACATATAGTCATGTGAGCAAAGAAAAAAAGAAAATAAACATTCAAATCTGGCTGAAATCCCAGTCCGGGGGATTTTGAGATAAGGTAAATCATTTAGCCAAACATAACCATTGTTGTTTGTTTTGGTTTTTCTATGTTTAATTCGTTTAAATCTTACAATAAATTGTAATATTCATGACAGTATCACTGAAACTGTGCCAAGTTTGTAGTCGAGCAATATAATCATCCCTAAAATCCAATTGAGTTGTAAAGATAATGCTTTTATTCCACTGGACATGCACTAAGTGCACACAAATATAAGGGCTCCAGAGCCAGAACTAGGTTGGGAAATCTGCTAAATATGATTTTATTCAGCTTTTTTTTTATTAGCTATCAAGCTCAGATCCAACATCAGACCAGCCGGGACGGCGTAACAATGATCCAGTCACGGGCTGGCATGAGCCCAGACGAGGACATTTACAAAATTCTTGGTTGAAGTGAGGTTTCCACGTGATGCGTGTGGCATTTATGGTCATGTATGCTCACAGGGTGTATCAATAACTGAGCCATGTCAAACATGTTCCTCTCATCTTTATGGGCCACACAGAGAACCTAAAACCATGTTTATTTATGGTCAACTGTATCTTAGAATAGAATAGAATAGAAGAGGGGAAACACACTTTTACAACAGCAGCACAATTGAAAATAAAGTGCAAGGAAAATAATAAATAATAAAAGAGATAATAAAATCAAATAAAACGATCTTAAAAATATACAAATTATTTACAATATTAGAAAATTAACACTATTAACAAAATAAAATAGAATAAAATAAAATAAAATAAAATAAAATAAAATAAAATAAAATAAAATAAAATAAAATAAAATAAAATAAAATAAAATAAAATAAAAAAAATAAAAACACACGAGAAGAAAAACACACTACGGATTAACATCAGGAAATTTAAAGTAGAGAGTTAAATATCCTGACACCAGTTGGGACGAAGTGATGGATGAATGATCTTTGCCATCCTTCCATGAATATTGATTTTATGTTTTCAAAACAAACACTTTTAATGCTGCGTTCTATTTTTTAACATGTTCATGCGTTCAGTTCAACACAAAATGTGGTGTTAATGCACCACAAATGGACATAATAGCTCCTAAAATTGAATTTACAATCATAATAATCATAATATATTATTTGAATTTAATATCAACCGGTGAATGTGAAGTAGTGCAAGCTCACAATCCCTTCCGTGCAACTGTGGAGTCAATATTGACGGAGTAGTAAGCATCATTGTTGTCAGACAGGGACGAGGTCTTTCTTTAAACCATTGTGTCACTAAACAAACAGAGGGGTTGTCCGAAGAAACTCGCTGATCATGTGTCGTGACTTGTCGTTTGTTTAAGTGCTGGCCCGTTGCCAGGCAGGTTGCTGACCGAGTCAAAACACTTGATTAACATCGAAACAGAAGCTTATGTCCCTTCAAGGCTCAAGTTAGCTAAGTAAACCGCCTGCTGTTTAATGTAGGCTCTTCTTATTTTAAGAACATCTGAACAAGGTGAAGGAATTCAGGGTTATTAACTCAAAAGGAAACTTTAAAATGTAACAAATATCAGACTACACTCGAGTCAGTTTAGACTTCTTATGATTATTATGTCTTGTAATTATGATTTCAAGCAACCTTTTGAACATGAACAACTAGTACTGTGTCAATTCATGCTTTGTTTTTAAAGTGATGTTTGTCTTTTGTTTCCACCTTCTTTTTACTTTCTCTCTATTTAAAACAGGAAGGAAATGAGCCAATACTCTTCTAGCCAGAAAACGAGGAGACAGTAATATTGTGCTCCAACAGTGGACGCTTCTGTTCAGGAATGCACAGTACACAATAATTGTGTTTCCACTGACACTAAGTTGCTAATGTTCTAGTTAGGTTAACACCAGAAATTCAATTTATCGTCCAAGTAAAGGTGCTGTTGGCTGCAAAAACAGTGGCCAAGTCAGCGTTTTTCAAAAGCTAAAGCCGCCGTTTTTCTCATCATTATTCATGTAATCTTCCTTTACCATTTATTCATCACCAAACATATGTTCACTCGGAGATTTTACAACGGGAGGTGTGTGTTTTCGGATGGGAGAGAAGTGGTCAGGGAGTGAGTGTAACAGTTGTGCCGGAGGAGGTCAGGGGTTAACGGCTAGTGGATGGTAGAAGCAGCTAGCAACTTGAACTAATGATTTTTGTCGGTGATATAGCGGGTAAACAAACTGCAAAGACCTTGAGAAATGTAAAGAAATATCTTCTTTTTTTATAGACCATGTATTACAGTGGTCACCAAACAATAAGCTGAGGACGGGTTTCCACATTTATCTAAAATATGTTATTGAATTATTAAGGTCTGAATTGTGTTTTATTTTGAAAACAAGGAGCTGTAAGGACTAGGAATGAAACTTTGAGTGCCAAGTTTTGCTACCTGAGCGTGATCAAAACTCAAGTTGTGGCAATAGACTGAAGTAGAAGATTATACATTTAAATATTGATTAAATGTGTGGATTTCTCTGAGGAAAAACTGATAAGACACAAAGGCAGTGAACATCAGATTAAAATTTAACTTTTGACAAGTTTTCTTTTTCATTGGAAATGATTTGTTATTTATGATTTTACATGACAAAACAGCTTGTAGTAGAAATATACCAAAGCTTAAATAATAAACTCAGTATGTGTACTATGTGTAATGTTACTATTTGTTAGAATTTACGTCTTAAAATTGATCGTTAATGAACCCGAAGTGAAGCTATCGGTTTTAGTACTGGCTCTAGGGGCCGTATTCCTAAACATTCATAGTAAAAGAGTTGCTCCTAGCGGCTGGATTTCAAGTGAGCTCTTAAGGTGAGATCGGTTTAGAGCAGGTAAGAGGACTTTCCAATGACGTAGAAGTTCCCGATCAGAGGACAAAATGCTCATTGACCATTTAGGCGAGAAGCAAACACAGTTCCTCTGGTGGGTTTCCTTGTCCTTTACTTTTCCATTATTGATTTGTGGCAGATTTAAAAGCCACTTATATGTCAGCATTCATACACATTTATGAAAGCTCAGTCATTTACCCTCATTAACACCAAATTGAGTTGAAAGTTGAACCTGCAAAACATGATCATGAACAAATACACGGAATCATGTGTATAACCTTGTTTATAATACTAGTTTTAAGTTTTCATTTGAAAAATATAGCTTGCAATTCATTTAAATGATTTTTTTTTGTATGACAAATGTTATTTAAAAGTGCACGGTCTTCATATTATTAGATTATATGGTTGAGGTATTAGATTTGAGCGTCCATTCATTCATCATTCTTTTATCTAGCTTTTAGCTTTAACCAGTCACAGCTTTTAAAATGATAACTCATGCCAAGCAAAGACAGTCAACTATATCTTCTCACTAAGATAGGAGTTTCTGTCTGTTTCTTGCTCTTTCTCTGTCCTGGAATCACTCCCAAGCCTGGACTCTAGGAAGGATTAGGTTTAGTTTAGCTAATAGAACTTAATAATAATAGGAATCTTTAGGAATACGACACCAGATTTTCTTCAAAGTAACACTACAAGTGTCTGAGTGTCTGCTTTTTCTTTTTCTTTTTTTCCTGTCATGCTTTTTTATTTGGGCTGTTTTTATCTGAAGGCAGGATTATAAAAAGAATGATGTCAACTTTAATATTGTTAATTCGTAGCAATTTTATTCATGATTTGTCCTGCATTAGTGATGAACGTTTCAAGATGGAACTAGCTTTCTCAGAAACTTCATTTTCCCAACATAAAGGATGAGTGGAAGTGATTTTTCTTGTCGTCTGTGTGAGCGCCAGGTTGGGCTTGGAAGCAGCATTTGAGTGGGAAGTGCTAATGAAATAAAAACTTTCCAGTACTTTTCAAATACTCTCAAATATTTCAGGCAAATAAGTCCCCTTTGAGGAAAAAACACAAGAGACCAATCCAAAAGTACTTTTGCTAAACATTTTTACAATCTGAAGTGTTTTTCTTTGACTTAAACGAGCAGCATGTATTCCCTGCTGTCGCTCATGTTGCTCGTCACAATAGCCCCTCTGTCTGTCTGCTGTTATGTCCTAAATAATACATGCCATGTCACCGCCCTCTGACACGTCTCACTGTGAAAGTGGCCTGCAGGCCAGCCAGTGTGTGTGTTGTCAGTAGCAGAGTGTGCCTGACACCTGGTGAAAAGGCAAATTTAAGAGAAGTGTGCCGAGCCCGCTTCTCCATTGTTGTCCCCAAACATCACTCCAGATTGTTGTGGTGATTGGCTTCGCTCTGACGCTGGAGATTACAGGGGCACGGCTCTTTTTTTTTTAGGGGCGAGGACATCACTATTAGTCACCTACACCTACTGTGGATACCACAAGCACCTGTCTCTTATCACCACACACATCTCAGCTGTTTGGGTGCTAAATATAAAGTCACGTGATGCAGGTCCGGACTCAGGACTTTAGGATGAAAACTTGATGAGCGAGTGACTTTAACGGTTTGTGGTCACGTGAGATATGTTAATGTGTGCTGTGACCACTTATCCTCACCACTCACCTCTTCCTGTATTGTAAATAACAATAAACCAGTCAGACGTCTGGTCAGAAAATATGGATCCTGCCCTTTACAAAAACGCTTCTTGACTATGATGTAACGCATGGACGAGAAAAGTATCGGCTGTTTTGTGGTTGAATCTCTAAGATGGGAGGGTGCTGCACCTAAAACAATAACAACTTTAATAGTTATAATTCATTTGAATTCAACTTTATTGATCAGGTTTAAATTAAATAATAAACCAGAATTGCATAAAAAAATATTATTATTATTATTATTTGATGAGTCTAGAATGTATTTTATCAGCGGTTCGAGGGCCATTTGAGGCCTTGATAACATATTCTACGCCCCTTCCTTTTGATGTCTATGTTTTATGAGTGCGGGGCCGAGCAAGAGACTCCATCTTTATACAGTGTTGGCTGGAAAATTAATAAAGATCCTTTCATTAGATTATGTTTGATTATATTGTTAAGATGGAACAGATTTATAAAACAAAATAAAGCCTACATTCACAGTAAATGACAATATATGAATCTTATTTGGATCAAAGATACAGGAATAATAGTTAATAAACCATCCCGCCTGCGACCCAGTCCCAACAAAGCCCTTTCATTATATTGTTATTTATAGTCGATATTTCAATTTATAATCTTTTACTTCTCTCTGCTTCCAAAAACAGCGGTTGCCACAACTTGCCAGTCCTCCACCTTCATCTATGTTTGGTGGTGCAGTCACACCTTTTCCCTTCATGCTCCCATTAAAAGTGTTAATATTTGCTCAAATTCTTATTTACAAATTAACTTTCCTCCTTATGCCGTTTTTACATAAAATAGAATTCACATTTTAACAAAACATATATATTTTTTATAAATAAGGATTGAACGGAAATGAAAGGTTTTTAATTATCCCAAACTTCCCTCAACAAAAGAAGTCACTGCAGCGGCTGTAGTGACTCTGAGCGCTCCAGTGCACGGGCTCGCAGCACTCACCTGTCAGGAGGATCACACATGAGCAGAAGGAAAGTCTCATTCTTCCTGTGGCCTCCATGGCATCTTATCCTCTGGGGAATGGGATGTGTCTACGGAGACAGAGTGGGGAATGGGAAGGAAGAGTGGAAGGGAATGACTTTGAGAAGGAGGAGCAGGAGCAGGAGGAGGAGGAGAGTAATGTGACTGGTTGTGGTACCAGCATTTGCCAGGGAAATAAGGAGCTGGTCCTGGCTGCACAACACCAACTCACACGAATGCCCCTCCCATGTGACACCAGGAGGAACCAGGCAACAGTGACAGGACAGTGTGGTCCTGACACACAGACTTGTTGCCCCGAGGCCAAGTGTTTCATGTAGTGAAAGATAAACGGAGACACTGAATTGTAAAAGAGCAGTCAAGGAGCAGATCTTTTGCTCTTGTTACGTTGTAACACACCAGCTGTCTGCCGCACTCCCTCGGGCCGAGAAGGGCAACAAAGATGGCTGGCAGATGGCGATCAGCTTTTAACTGCTAAAATCCTCCATAAATCAGTTAGTCGTAGCTTATAGAACCGCGTCAGACTAGTGATTTTCACTTGCAAATTTGTCTTAAATAAAAAACGCCACACATGCACAGGTCACATACACAGGTTTGAGTGCCAACACAGTCCATACAGTTGATTATTTACACAAGTTCACAATCTTTTTTGTAAACAAGTCTTTCCAGAACATTGGGCATTGAGCTCAGCTACCCTTAGAGTTTATCAGGCTAATCATATTAGGCTTATATATTAAACTAAGTTCCAACGTTTATTTTTATTCAAATTATTATTAATTTATGCATTTTTATTTATTCATTCTAGGCTACCATTATATGAGCTCATATCAAGAGTAAATCCTTCAAAACATCAACTATCCATTTATGCTAGAATTAATAAACAAATGTCAAAAACGTGGAGAAAAATAGAGGTTTGTTCAATAGTAAGTATATCCATCTAATAGTTTGTTGTTGTAATATCTAAAAAATAAATATAAAAATAAACAGGATTATTATAATTATTTTTAAATTTACCTTTTCTTTCTTGTTTTATTTCTGCTTTGGTAAAGTTTAAAAAATAAAGGCGCATTTAAGTGTCTTTTTCTGGATCCATTGATAAATTCTATACTTTATACAAAGTATTTATATAAATGTTGTTTGTTGGATAGTTTGTGATTTGTTTCAGATTTGATGTATTTGATTCAGAGTTTGCAAGAGTTTATACATTTGCTTTCGAGTTTAGAAGTTTGTTACAGAGTAAAAGAAAGTTTGTGTCAGTGTGTAAATATGACAAAGTTTGTTTTATCATTTGTTTAGGTTTGTACAGTTGTTTTTACGCTTTTAAATTTGTTTAAGAATTCGTACATTCGTTTCAGAGTTCATACTTTTTGTGGGTCGAGTTTTTACAATTATTTTACAGTATGATTGATTGTTAATATGTTCCAAGAGATTTATGTTTGCCTCATAGTCTGTAAATGTATTACACAGGTTGAAATTTAGTTTGAGGGGCTTTCAATTTGTTTAAAAGTTTGTAAATTTGTTCTAGTGCTTGTATATGTTTTCATAATTTGTACAAGTCTTTATGCGTGGACATACATTGTAAGGGATTTACTCATTTGATGTTGTAACAAATTTTGTAAGAAGCTGATATTTGTTACTTTAACACTTTAAATTACTACATTTTATGATCTCCTGGGCCACATAAATGAATGTCCCTTCCCAATTTTGACCCCCATGTGATTACAAATCAGATCCTGAACTACAAGTCTTTCTTATCTCGACTGAAACTTGATGTCCTCAGCTGCTAGTTTTCAGGTAGCCTAAGTAACCAGCTGTTGGTCTAAGAGCAAACATTTGTCATTATCTGTGTTTCTACGATCGTAATATTGACATGAGAGAGAAAAAGGAAGGTAGAACTTCAAAAAGAAGTATTTGGCCCAAAAACAAAACTTAGAAGTGTACATGTGAACAAGGATGACAGAACAGTTGGAAGACGTTGTGTTTATGTTAATTCTTCATTCAATACTATAATCTAAATACACAGTCGTCTGACTCAAGGGTTGCTCAACTGAATCAGACCGTTGTTACTCTCTAATGTGACGGTGGCGCCTTCAGACAACATTAGCCTCTCAGCAACCTTCATATCGTAAATTAAGTTCCCTTCTTTTAAATGCATCAATAAGGTGCTTGTTTGAAGAAGACACCATGAGGCGTCCCATTGACGTAGATTTTCATCGTTTAACTACAAGTACAATTTTCCTCTGTATGTCTCTCACAATCACTCAATTATCGTGAGCTTGATCACAACATTGGGTTGAAGAAAAACTGCTGTGGAGGGAAATTCCAAGAGTTATTTGGGGCATTCTACGGTAAGAATACACTTCCAGAAAATAAATAGAGGCATAGTTAAATAAAGTCATTTGACCTTCATATCACATTTTACTATCAGGAAACTAATAAACTTTATGGATCCTAGCTACCAAAAACAACAATTTAATCTTATTCAATTATGTGGAAATATATATTTTATTGAGACCTTGTATTCTGCAAGAGTTTGAGTGACGGCATCTTCTGTCTTCGATGTCACTTTAGAAAACAAACAAAAATAAACAAGTGTTTGTAAAAGCCAGAAAAATTAAAGTTTGGAAAATATAAAGAATTTATATTAATGTTAAGTTTTTAAATGAGTGTGTATGGGACTATGCCAATATAATCATCTACCATATTTTTACAATTGTGTTTGTCTTTTTAAATCCTTGAAAATGATGAAATGGTGAAAATTAGGTTCAATCCAATCTTTTCACCCCATATTGAATAATATAAATCAGACATATTACAGAAATAATTTGTTACTTTTACAACTTTTCTTCATTATGATTTAAGAAAATATTATTTTTGTCTTTAAAAAAAAAATCATCTTTCAACATGCATTTTTATTTCGAAAATGACTAAACATCAATTAATGTCAGTTTATTCTAGTTTTATATATGTAAATATTCACTTTTTAACCAGCCAAAACCATAAAAATTAATAATTCAAAACATGTCATTTATGATTCAGATTCTCAAAAGAAAAAGTGTAGAATATGGGGTTTCCGCAATTTCTAATGAATCCTGTAGTTCTAAAATTCGCCACTAGATAGAGTCAATTCCGCATCTGAATATTACCTGTTTATTATTGGGTTTAAAACATAACAATAAAATGTTAAATATCAATATAGAATCTACTGCATAGGACTGAACATGCATTTTATTAAATTTAGCTAAAGTAGGAGTGTAGTTATTTGGGACTTTGGGAGCAGAATAAGAGAAAACTAGTAAATATAAGATAAACATTTTTCTTCTATTCAACCCCTTATTACTTTCACTCACACGTACAATATGACGTTTCTGTTCAACTTGAGTCAATTAAGTCAAAATGAACACTAAGAACTTTTGCATTAGATGTGGAACGGCGCAGCGTTGTGTGGCTTCTTGTGGCGTCCAACCCAAAACCAGGTTATGAAGGCCCGGCAGACACACCCACACATAACCTCAAATGGGGGCCCTCTTGCTGAGCTGAAACACATTTCAGAACATTGATGTCATTTTTCCAGTTTCTGGTCTGGTTGGTTTTCTACCAAAAACAAACACGTTCTCTCCTCATCAGACCTTAAAACTAACGACTGCTGGCTTCGCTCTTCATGATGTCGAACTATATTCCTTATGTGTTTCAAGACTATCTTTGTCTCGCGTCTTGTTTTATTCCCCGTCTCCAGCTGCAGAGAGCCCACATCAAGCTCCTGCAACTGGCACATGTGCTCGTGTGCATGCTCTACACAGCGTCTACACATAGATCTACTTCTCAGCCGAGAAAACATTATGACCATCTGTTTCTGTCTTCTTTGTCACCAAGTTATTCATAAATAAAGTTCAATTTATCTGAGTCCCTTATGAGCTCCATAACAAGTCTTGCAGTGTGCAGTCGTGTGTCTGGCCTCACCCTGGACTGCATTCCAGCATCTCGCACCCACGCATCCAACATGTGACCCACAGTCAATGACAGGAAATGAGTCGAAGTCAGATCCTGCAGCCTGTGACCCAAATCTTCTTCAGCCTGAAGTCACAAGCGAGACGCTGGATGTGAACCGGAGGAGGGATTGGACTTTCAATACAGCCTCGGACTCAAAGTATACTTTAGTGTGATGTCAGAGTCGCACGTTGAAGAGACGGATGATGTGCAGCTCATTTCAACACATTTTTGTTGTAGTATTTTCCTACGTGTCACTAACAGACATGAGGAAGGAGTTCAGTTTCCTGCTGTCATTTTGCTCTTAATATGAATACAAAGACCAAAAGAAATAAAAAAAAAAGCAATTATAAGAAATGGAAAGAAAAAAATTTTGAAAATTAAGTTTAAAGTCAAAATATTTTTAAAAACTCACTCTTGAAAAAGACAACAGGATGCTATTGATCTTGGTTCAAGAACATTTTAACTTACTTTTGTACTTTTATGACAGTTTTCTTAAGGATCCATTAAAAACACATCAATCAGGATTCCTATTATTTGTTTGTTACTGTATTATTTCTATTCTCAGCTTTGATATAACCTTCATAGTTTTTAAGGTTTATATATCATACATTTATGAGGAAATAATTATTTTAAAAACATGGGGTTGGGGGAAGTTTTAAATATTTACTTACTTTTTATATTGAATTCCCCTACTATTATGTTATGCTTTTGTAGATTGTACTCCAGCATATTACCACAAATTATCTTAATAAATATGAGACACGTTTATTTTTGCAAAAGTCCACATTGATATTATGATATATTTCACTCAATGCAAAGTATTTATTCTATTAAATGTTTATTTAACCATTTATTTAGCTTTTTTGTTGCAAAAAATGTGTGTGTGTGTGTGTGTGTTTACAGGTGTTAGCATCGGTTGAATACAGAGTAGCTTGGACACAGCCTCCTCTATGCTTCTCTAACTGTGACCTTCGCAGGACGGAACATTCACATCCGAGACTGGAAGTCACTGTTCCCCGAGCTCAAGTCTGAGCTTGTCCGCGCTGCGTTGTGTGGTCGTAAAGCCAGGGATGAAGGAAAACAACGCAGCACGTGCTCCGGTGTGAGGCGAAGGTTTGAGATAAATGACACGTCAAGTGTGAATACGAAGGAATCTAAACTCACTTCCTGTTTTAGGTATTAGATAAACTGTAAAGATTGCGATGGTTGGGGCGGTGACTCAACATGTGCCACCCATCTTTGGCCAGGTTTCTGCATGTGGTGAGATATCTCCATATCAGTGTCGGGGCAAAGGAGGCGAATACAAAGAGTGAACCTTGGTGAAAGTTTATGGTTAAACAACTTCAGAGATAATGGACAGAATATGAAGCACACTTAATATAGACACCAATAAAATCACATTTACAAGCGTGTGAACAAGATGATAGCCTTGAGGTCAAACAAGACCAGTATTGTGAGCAAACTTTTTAAAAATCTAAATAAATTAAATTAAAGTTTCCTCTTTTACAACTAACAAATCTGTCTCCTTTTATTCACATACAAAAAAGGCAATTTATTGACCATAAATTAGTGATGGTTCCCATGACTATATTTGGGTTTGAAATTTACCTTAAGTGCAGCTTTATGGTGGAATATCTGAGCCCGGACACTGAGTGAGAATCTCAGAATGGCAGCTGTTGCATTCATCTTGGTTACTATTGTAGTGTTTAACTTTTTTTTCTATCTCACTGAAGAAAAAAAAAACACATGAATAACATTTCACAATGAATAATAATTTATAACTTTATTAGATTATATTTCATTCAAATACATATATTTTAAAGAGTGAGGTCCAAGAAAAACTAAGAGAAATATGAATATTAAATAAAAGTATAACCATGTATCGTCATGTGCTCAGTGATGGAGTGCCGTTCTGTCCACGCTGTCCCCTGTCTTCTTCCCTGGGTAGCTGGGATAGGCTCAGGACAGTGGAGTACTACAAAGGGATGAATAATAATACGTTTTTTGTTGGTAAAAGTATAAAAAGGTGCTGTATATTCGAAATAAGATGCCTAAAAAAAGTTTTAGATACTGTTTGAAAAGAACAATTAATTGAAAATCAATTGTTTAAATTGCTCATTTACTGGCTACAAAAGCTTGGTCCATTTTTGTCTGGCATGAAATGGATATATTTTTAATTACTTGTACTCTTTGCTCAGCTTAGAGGAAGATTATGAAGAATAATTTTATGAGGCACCTGGATGAAGCTTGTTCCTCGCCCTCTTTATTACCTTCAAGTGGTTTCAGGACACAGATCAAGAAATACAAAAATGTTAAATATCTGTTTCTGCATGCATGAAGGGAATATGAAAGAATCTCTAATTGCATTGCTCAAACGCTCCCATCATGCAGTAATAGCATCCAACCTCCCCTCAGGGGATCTACACACACATGTACACTTACATTTCAGTGAAAACATGTTACCTTTACCCAAACCACTCATTACAGAGAAGACGGCATAATAGTTAGCAGGTGAGACGGCGATAACTGACAGCGGCACCTTTCAAGAGGCGCATTTAAGTTTTCTCCCAGAAGAGATAAAGACACAGTATCTGTTGTAAAACGTTACAACCTGCTTTCACAATAAAGTTCTCTCTTGATGATTGCGTTGTTTTGGTTTTGCTGATGTGTTTCATGAATCTTTGACTTCGTGTTTGCCCCGGCGATGATAAATGATGATGGAAAGCATGCTAAATGGATTTAGCCTACACAGTAATAGTCTAAAGTGAGCTGAGCCAGAAGGCAAATCTATATCTACAAAGGTCACTCGAGTCCGCTTGGTTACCCTCTCACGGTGCGACAGGTTCCTACAGGGGCTCAAAGTGGCCACCATGAACTGCTCTATGTCTGGAATAAAAAGCAGATTTTTCATTTTTGGCCTTAGTGCTACAACATGATCATCATTCTCTTCGTCCTACTCCCGGGAGGTTTTAAAGTAGACTAGTGCTCTGTTGCTCAGGTGTTAAGTTAGTTTTGGATTTCTTTTAGCAGCTTCTGAATCATTTTTCAGAATCTATTGCAATTGGGCAAAATTGGCACTAGCACCCTTTTTAGTCAATGCAAGCATGTATACAGAATGATACATTGCTTAAAGCTTAATTAATTTACTTAATTTGCCATTTTTTTTTAATGTATTTTCTGGAGGTTTATATATATGGAGAGTTTGTTGCCACTTTCTGGATCTCTCTTGTGTCCTTGAAGAATCGCTGACTTGGTTCAAAACCCTAACTGACTCACACTAGAGGCCAACATTTTTTAACAGAATAAACCATGGACCGAAAAAAATGAAGGATGTATCTATTTTCAATTGTCTTCCTGTTGGTCGACCAACACCATACACCTCCATCAAAATACTTTCAAATCAGCTTTACTCTTACTGGAAGTCTCTGTATAATCGTTGACATCCAGCACCTGTGTTTCTTATCTTACCTTAAATAACGACATATTTATAGATCACAGTCTATCACATAAAATAACTTTGGGATCAGATTATAGTCCAGGGGTGTCAAACCGGTCCAGTAAAGGGCCAGGGTGGTGTAGGTTTTTGTTCCAACCAGTCAAGCACACGAGTTAACCAATCAGGTGTCGGCTTAAACAAGCAACACCTGACTGACAATTGATTGATTACTGTCTTCAGACGCCTGATTGGTTAACTCATGTGTGCTTGACTGGTTGGAACAAAAACCTACACCACCCTGGCCCTTTACTGGACCGGTTTGACACCTGTGGATTAGACCCTGTGGCCATGAGTTTGACACATGTAGAATAAAACATGTTTCTCTTCAAAGATGGTGTCAATCTTTCTGTCAATTGCTCTAGGTGTGCCACTGCAGAAAAGATCTGGAATAATGTGCTAAATCATCAACTTCTTGAAATGCTACATACTGCAAGTAGCAACACCACCAGCTCAACACCTGTCCAGGTTTGATATAAGTTTTTCTCCTGACCAACATAACCATTTGATCCAACATCGCAATGAGCCATTAAAAAAAACTCACTCAATAAATTGACTTACAGTAGTTACAATGTATTTTCCGGGGAATGTGAGCAGCAGCTGTCAGTTTAGCACATGAATGAAGCCCGTTTGGTGGCCCAGAGGCATGGATCAGCAGCAGCAGAGGGACAGCTGGGCCTGCTGGGACAATAGCACTCTTGGTTAATCATTAATAATCTTAATCAACAGCAGAAGTTCATTTGACAGTCTCTCCAGATAATTCTGATGCCACCCGGAGGAGGCGACCACCTCAGCAGGACACATGACCCCAAACTGACACTGGTGGATTGTGGGCTTCACTCACACTGCGGGAGGTTTCATTTCCAGATGATTAATGCTTTAAAGTGTATCAAAATATTGGTTTTACTTTGACAAACCAACATTAAAAAATTAAGCGTAAAGCAAAATGGAAAGGTTTTGAGGACAATAAAGACCCATAAAATAAGAAAATGAAAACCAGAAAAAAAGGATCCCTATATACAGTTCAACAATGAAAAGCAATTATGATTATAATTATTACTTTTATTCACTCTACTGTGCTCCACATAAGAACAGTCAAAGGGCTGGATGTTGCAAATATTTTTAGATCATTTTAATTTAGAAAAATAAATAATAACAAAATAAATAAATAAAAAAGGTATTCATATATTTAGATTATGAAATCCCCTAAAGGTCCATATCATATATTAGTGTAGGAACTTCTATATACATGTATGATAAATAAAATAATCCACGTATATATATCAAAATACAATTATAGAGTAAATAACATAGTGGATTTTTTATTTGATAATTATCTTGATTTTATTTTTTTGAAAATTGACACAATATTAGTAGTAAAGGTTTAAAGAATAAAATATAATAAAGCATAAACTTGTTTATTTTAATTCATATAAATTGAGTTTATGGTTTTACATAAAAGGATATGACAACACACTCAAGGCAGCACTGGAAAACGTTAAATATCCTGCATTTATCATTGAGAGTGTAGTGGATGGGATGTCCTAGAGAAGCAGAGATGGGGTGGTTAGAGTTTGTTGACCACATGCTTCTGTATCTGTACTCTGCTTCAGCGCTGCCCTCCCCATCCTTGTCTGTGGCAGGTGTTCCAGTGTCCACAAAAAAGGCCAGATTTTTATGTTGCCTCCTCAACTTAGTGGCTCGGTTGCCGTGGTAACCCGCCAACAGAAGGAGGATTGTATCTAAGGGGCCAGTGGCAGGGAGAAGAGCAGGACATGAGAGCAAAAAAAAAAAAAGCAGGGGAATATGAACTGCTGACTGGAGTGCTAAGTAAGGGCGACATGAAAGAGAGGAACTAAGTGATGCTGGTTAATCCTAACAATAGCCGAGGAACGTCACAAAGGGAATCTTATATATCACACCTGCTATCAGATTCCACTTCAGGTGTGACAGCTTGTGGCCACTTTCACGTTCGCTAATGCCCTGTGGCGTAAACGTGCCTTCGGGCTGTGGACGGACCCGCGATCAATCTTTGCTGTTTGTGTGTGTCTGTGTAAGCAGATCTGGGAGCGACTGGGTGTCACCTGCCCCTTGTTGGCCTCTCTAGTTCTACATGGGAAGCCTGTAATTCTCTCTTGGCCGAGCTGTTCCGCAGCTGCTACACACACACACACACACACACACACACAAATTTACCCTGATTCCAAACCTAGCTTCAAGTTAGGAAAAAAAAGAGGTTAAGATAAGTGGCAAGTTCTAATGCAGCTTTCTTACATTAAGAAACATGTCTTTTGCCAAGTCACGTCATCCAGGATCCACAAGAACATCTTTGTATCGTCCACATCAGCCTTCACTTCCACAAAAGATGTTTCTTCAGCAGAATTATGCTCTTACAACATGGTTGTGTAACTGGAGCATGGTTCCCTCAGTAAGGAGATGTTTTTACAAACCTCCTCACTCTACTACGAGTCTCAGCTGGTTGACTGAACTCCTCTTCAGGCCAGCTGCCAAAAGGTATCAATATTATTATCTTAAGAATCTAATACTTTTACCTCAGATGTAGAGACGTGTCATAGTTTTTCATTAACACTTTTCATCCATCTTTTTTCTGACATAAAGAAAAAAAATAAACAATGAATGTGTAACTAAATAACATCTTGCAAGCCTCTTTGTTTTAAACAAAAACAGTCAAAAAGTCATCAGATTCATGTTTTATTTATATAATTAAGCAATGAAAATGTACCATGATGAACTTCCTGATGATGGAGAAGTCACAAAACAATAATAATAACAACAATAATGCATTTTATTTAATCACTGCTGATGGTACTTCACCTTACCTTAAACTAGTTATGGTACTATGACCTACCCATGAGTTCATTCATGCATTAATCATCTTTACGCTTATGTAATTTAAAGTCTGGTGGAGCCTTCGAATTAAAACGGAAACACAACTAAATTAGTTAGTAATTAGTAACACAATATGGGATACTTAGTCTGAATGAAAGTTACTGGAAAAGGAGATTTCTGACAAGGAAGAGAAACCCAGTGAAGCAGGTATTGTGTTTGGTTTCTGTCTATTCTTATCTTTGAGCTGCCATTTGATTCCTTTTCTTGTCTTCTTGTGTGTACTTTAATAAGTAGTTAAACCTCCGTTTTTTATGTACACGACATGTCAAGACTGGCAGCAAATCTAGTCAAACGAAAAAGCTTGAATATCTACAGTATGTATGACATAGCGAAACAAAGGGCTTAAGTTAGTGATATAATCCTAAAATAATCCTAAAATAATCATAATTTTAGTCACCTGTGTAACAGATAAACTCTCAAAAAAATCATTGTAACTGACCCAGCAATATTTTTCAATGGTTATACAGTATGTCTAACAATCATTTTGAACGCGTAGATAGGTGGTTGTTCATTCAAAATGGTTTTCAAGATCGTACTTATGATTTTAAATTTGATTTTTCTCCTTTTTTCTTTCCAAACACATGTATTACAGTGTATTCATCAACTTAAATCAATACCTTCTTAAGTGTAGAAATAAAAACAACTCACAGTTTGGTGAAAATCTAAATCACAATATTGTCAACTGAAATAGTTCATGTTTGAAATCTTATTTCCTCCCACAGTCAAAAAAACAAACAATAATTATTAATGGCTCTAAGTTGATGAGGGTGTAATTACTTGAATTTAACTACTTTTAAACTATTAATTACTTTTTGATTGGCTTATTCCGCTTGTGATAAGGTGATAAAATAAATATCGAATTACTTTAATTACCATATTTTGTCTTTTTATTTCCAAGCATTCTGAATGTTCAAAGAAAGAGCAGTTGTTACAAAGTACATAACCACTCTGTGGTTAGCGCCAAACATACAGTGTTCTACACAGTCTTTAACAAATGTTTTCTTTGTTAAAAAGTGTCTGTTTGTTTATCCACACACAAGTTTGAGTACTGTCAATCAAAACTAATAAAATAATAAAGTATTCCCCAAGGTTCTTCTCACAATTCATTCTACAAGAACAATGCTGATAGAATAATGCTGATACAAGAATGTCCGGCTAAGCCCATCGTTTTGTAATAAATTAGATAAGATAAACTTTATAGATCCCTCTGCCATTGTGATGTAAATTAATAAAATCTTGGGATTGACTAAAAAATGTGTCAGTAAAGACCCTATTCATGATGAGCACTTGGGAGTTCCCCATTAAAAAAAGTGGTTCAAAGGTATGCAATTCAAAACAAACTTCTGTTTTAAGTTGCAGCGTAAACATATACACAGCATTGCAGAACTATAAAGACTAAAAATCTGAAATAAAACTGGGAAATAAAACAACAGCCTTCAGCATTAACAAGAACGATTCACTTTTGAATTGAAGAAAACAGAGATCATTTATTTTTTATGACTTTGATCTTCAACAAACATAAGAACAACAAAGACTTTCTTATTCTTGCAGGCTTTCCCCTGATTTCCTGGGACACATGTGTCTTTCTCTTTTTTATCTTGAACCTTTTTTTTCAATCTTGACATGTTATCCCCAATCAATCCCTTCATACTGAAAAATAGTAAATATAAATGAAATGATAAATCTTAAGCTGAGTTGATATATGTTTTTAACCATGTCATTTATTTTTCGTAAAATCAACATTTGTTGAACAACAGTGTTTTTAGAAACAACACAGTGGGCCATAATGATTGTTTTATCGTTTTTATGTGCAAAAATTGCAATTTGGGTTTCAATAAGCAATTTTCATGATGATTTCAAATAATTAAATTAGGTCAATAAAAGAGTTGCAACTGGCACCCTTTCAGTGTGGTGTTCGTATGTTCTCCCCGGATTTACTCCGGGTACTAGTTTCCTCCCACAGTCCAAAAACTTACAGATGTACAAACTCTGGAAAACGGTATGAGTGTTTGTGTGAATGGTTGTATGTCTTTGTGTGCCCTGCGACAGACTGGTGTCCTGTCCAGGGTGTCCCCCGCCTCTCACCCAAGAAGCTGCTGCAGCCCCCCGTGACCCAAACAAGGGAATACCCAGCAGAAAATGAATGAATGAACTATAACTTGTTAAATATCTTTTTAAAGATCTTAAGTCTCTTCCCATTTTCCTTGTCCTTTTGATGGGTATTAGTTGTATATATTTCACAGTGCTTTTGTATCACTATTTAGTTAATGACATAATATCATTTTGTATTTTTCGATGTATTATTTTGATTCGTTAGAATATTTAAATATATATATATAAACAATCAATTAAAATAATATATGTTGCAGGCGACCTGTCTCACCCCCTCCAGGACACTTTGACAGCACTAAACAGCACATATTTTATTGAGTATTGTTTTGACTGTTTAAGCGCTTTGTGACCCTGGTCTAGAAAAGCGCTCTACAAATATTACTTACTTCAGCACAAGACTGACTCACATAACATACTTCCAGGCTGTTGCTCCTAAGCTTTGGAACGATCTTCCTCTCTCTCTGCACTTGATGGATCTACTGACTCCTTTAAGAAACATCTTAAGACGTTTTTATTTGTTCAGGCTTTTCCTTGATTTTCTGGAACTCCTGTTGTGTTCTCAGTTTTATCTTGATCTTTAAAATATATACTTTATTGAATATTGTTTTGATTGTTTAATCGCTTTGTGACCCTGGTCTAGAAAAACGCTATACAAATAAAAAATACTTAATTATTTACATAGATGCAGCAGTAAGGAGATATTCTGCCGCTTCTTTCGACTTCTTGTTGTCAGATTATTCAATTCAAAAATATATATATAAAAAAAAATCTTCTGTAGTTTGTGTATTTTCTAAAGGTTTCTTGCACACTGTAATAATATTTTTATTTTTCATATTTTGTATTTATAATTATATAACAGTTTTCCATGTGTACTTTATGTCCAAATATAATATGTATTCCTGTTTAATATTTCCTGTGTGCACTGCTGGGACACATCAAATGTTCCCAATGTGGAAAAAATCCTTGTGTATCATAATCGATCTCCCAATATTTACTGGTCAATTAATAAATATTTGATCAGATAATGTTTAGTTAAATGTCGAGTCCTCTCCTACGACCACCCACAAACCAGCGTCCTCAGCTCGAGTCCCGGGCCTTGAACCTGACCCCCTCAAGAACATCCCCGCTGTCTCCCCCAGAGATAGTGTGACCCCCTCCCTCCCTCCCCCCCCGTGACCCCCGCGGTGCTCTCGCTCTCCACGCAGCGTGGAAACCCCTTGAATGGCAGCAGCACCGTGGAGGCGGCGTGTCTTTGTAGTCGGACAGGAATGCGGAAACGTCCCCGCTCCGTGTCAGACCCTCTCTGAAGGGGGTCAGGACACATTCAGCCGGCGTGGGAACGGCGGCCGCAGACGGAGCTCACACAGCCGCGGCCGGGGCTTGCAGTTCGCATGGGCCTACCGGGGGGAGAAAAAAAGAGAAGAAAGGAAAGGGGAGAAAACCCCAAAAGAGGAGCGTGGTTTCTTGAGGGCTAAATCACGCGTCGCCTTTGTCCTGTGACCCCCCTCCTCCCTCCTCCTCCAAACCTCGTCCCCTAGAACACACCCACCGACGCGGCGACACCCCCTGCGCCTCCGCCTCCTGCGGCCGCCTCTCTGCCTCTCTGCCCCCGCTGCTGGAGCCGCTGCTGGCGCACACTGGTCTGCGGGAATGGGGGGTCGGTCAGCGCACGCACCGTCCAACTACCTGTGTGGCCCCGGCGTGGACGAGATGATGCGTTCGAGAGCGCGCTGACCGTGGGAGACGCCAGTGTCCTTTCCCCCCCTCTTCGGACATGTCGACTTTTTTTTTTTTTGCCACAAATCATTGACCACAAATAAGGTAAATAAACAATTAAAAAAGTGATTTTAACTTTTTAAAGCTGACAACGAGTGACTTGTATCCACGTGTTATTTAATGAAACCTTCATATTCATTAAACGGTTATTATTAGTTCAAGCTTAAACTTTATGAAACTTTTCATAGGTTCGACATGTTTTTCTTTTTTAAAAGCGCTTTTAGACTTTAAAAAAAAAGTCGCTTTTTGGGGTTTTTGTGTGTGTGTGTGGAGGAACAGCGACGCGGTGGGAGGCGAGGACAATGCACGAGCAGACAGCCACGTGCTCTCGCAGTTTTGTGTGGCGAACAACACAAACTTTTATTTAAACATTTTGAACACTTATCTCTCCACTCGCTGATAACAACAACTACAAAAAAAAGGTCGGTGCTTTTTATTCACGTAGGTTCACTTTAAAAAAAAAAAAACGCTGGCGTTTTTTACTTTCCTTTCGACAGCTGACGTCCAGGTCTGTTGACCACTGGTCCGCCTGGTTGTTTATTTACAAGCTGGGTTGTTTTTCTTCTTTCTCTCCCAGAGAAGTGATGCTAACGTGTGGCTTCATGTAGTTCAAGCTAAAAAAAAAACGTGGACGTTTGACGTTAACGTGACAGTCGTGATTTTGACTTCCAGGTCAACAAATGACCCCTTGACGCTTTTTTTCTGTCTGTTTCTCCAGGCGTGTGTCAGCTCTTCTTCTGCGGGGATCATGACTCTGTGAGCGGCTCTCGCCGGGATTCCCCTCCGCGTTTATCAGCTCGAAGACAGAACCTCTCCTGGACAACATGGACAAGGACAGCGTGGGACACCAGTACGAACCTGTGGCCGAGATCGGCGAGGGCGCGTATGGGAAAGTGTACAAAGCCCGAGATTTAAAGAACGGAGGAAGATTTGTTGCCTTGAAACGAGTCCGTGTGCAGACTGAGGAGGAAGGGATGCCACTCTCCACCATCCGGGAGGTGGCGGTACTGAAGCAGCTGGAGGCGTTCGAGCACCCCAATGTGGTCAGGTGAGCCAGGATGCAGCCTTTAACCTAGTAGTTATTTCTATACATTTGTTTCTTTTGTGGCAATAAATGTCTGCAAGTAGTTTCACTTCACAAAGCCTAAACTCCACATCTTTATTCTTTCTTAGGTAATGTCAACTGCAACTTCTGATTATACTTTGCAACACCCCAACACAAATACACATTGCATTATGTATGTCTACTTTACTACTATATCTGAAGCATAGTCATGACATTTGGAACGATCTTCCTCTCTTTTTGCACTTGATGGATCTACTGACTCCTTTTAAGAAACATCTTAAGATGTTTTTATTTGTTCAGGCTTTTCCTTGATTTTCTGGAACTCCTGTTGTATTATCAGTTTTATCTTGCCCTTTAAAGTATATACTTTAAAACTAAAAAACTGAAGCATAGTCATGACTTTACCAATCCACGCTGTGCCTGTGCTATTCACTTTATAGTATGGAATTAAAATGACATGCGTGTAATGTCAAATTGGCTTTTATTATCTTTACGTTTCTAAGGTAAGGTAAAACTTTATTGATCCCTCAGGAGGTCTCCTTCGGGAAATTGTTTTTTTTCCAATAGCCACAGCAAATACAGCGATTTTTTTTTTTCATAAAAAATAAATCAAAATAAGAACAAGAATAAAGAGAAAGAACAAGATGATACAATCTAAGTCTAAAGATAAAGAACATATTCTACTCATTTATTCATGCTATAAATATTAGTATTTCCTATTAAACGGTTCATAATTGCCACATGACGCTCAACAAACGGTGGTTTGGTAGTGTTTTGAGTAATGATCAGAGAAGATTCTTTAACACCTTTCATTGGCAACTATGAAGTAAGTAAGTTATATTTATAGAGCGCTTTTCTAGACCAGGGTCACAAAGCGGCAAAACAATACCCAATAAAATATATACTTTAAAGGTCAAGAACAACACAGGAGTCTCAGAAAATCGGGGAAAAGCCTGCATGAATAAAAATATGTGTGCAATTTTATGAAGTAAATATTGTTACCCTTTACCCAGTATGGATTTGGTTTCAAATAACTTACATTTTCCTCATTAAACCATCATTACATCCCATTTATCTGTAACACCTAGTGTGCCCATTTGACTTAGAGTTGTTTCCAATGTTGAAAAAGGTATTCCCACAGTGACTATAGCAGCAAGTTTAACATGTTCTTAGAAACCTTTGAAACATTTCTTTCTTGTCAGTCTTGAAGTAGGACTTTGAAGTGCCGGATAAAAGTTGTGTGGTTAAAAAAAGCCTTATAAGGTTAAAGGATTAGAGATTCTCAAAGTAATTCAGTTTATTCTGGATCTTTAGTGTTCCATTTGTTGGCACAATTTAGCATTGGTCATGCTCTAACCTTGATCTAATCCTTTATTTTGGAATATTCAGTGCACTGGGACTGAAGCGGAAGCTGAAAGCATGTGGTTAAAACCTGGTGTGTGTGTGTACTCCAGGCTCTTACAATTATTCCCCAGATGACCAATGAATAATGGCTATGGTTTTATCTTAATGGAAGCACGTGGACTTGGGTTCTTGCTTGGAGAAAAACATGCTTCAGGGATGAAAATTGTTTCAAATTTATTCACATGTTATCCGCAATTTAAAAAAGAATTGATTTTATGTAATGCATTCATCAAGTACACCTGATCTAAATGGTTAAATTAAAGGTCTTTGTGCCTCAAGACCGCTCCTAGATGTTTGGAATATTAAAGAACAATATTTATTCCATGTTTGGTTTTTGCTGAAAGCACCCAGTGTGCATTGGCGGTGACACTAAAGCTGTGAGTTTTACCCATGGCACTTCAATAAGAGTGTGTCATCTCCCATCATGAAAGTTACCCACTTATTATTCAATAAACTAAATGCCCCCTGGACTCAAGTGGACTCAACTCACTTTTTATTCTGAAGATCATATATATATATATTCCACTATATCAACGTCAGTTATTATTGTCTATGTATTCAAATAAATTCAAGACCAATTTGGAAACGTTAATATAGATGGAATGTTATCTTCCCACTACAATCTTCTTTTATCATTTTAAAAGTGAAAGCTGGTTTGACAAACGCGTTTTATCAGTTCATTGTTTTATGCTCTAAATAAAAGTTGTGGATAGATTTTATAGAAGGTAGATAATGGGTAACAAAACATGCAGGGCATGAATGAAGTCCAACAATCACAATGAAATAAACGGTGAGGTGTTCATGCCTTATAATGAAGGTAGGGCTTCTAATCCAACTGGGGAGAGGGCGGGGGGAAACAATGCCTGAAAAAATGTGCTGAAAAACTCATCTTTCTGTCACAGGTTGTTTGATGTCTGCACTGTCTCTCGGACTGATCGTGAAACCAAACTTACTCTTGTGTTTGAACACGTGGACCAAGACTTGACCACATACCTAGAGAAGGCTCCGGACCCTGGAGTGCCACCAGAGACCATCAAGGTAAATCCTAGTGCTTTGTAGCTCTAATGAAATGTTTGTGATGGTTGAAGTGCATAAGGTTTGCAATCTTAAATGTTCCTCAAATGTGCTTTGAGTGTTAAACCACATTTGCTGCCATTTGAAGCGGAACAGATGGAAAGATTGAAATGTTTTAACAAACCTCTTTTTTTCAAATATCAAGATTCAATGAAAGATATTTGAACATTGTGTATCTCACTGTGACCAACAAAACAAGTTCTGTCGACACCTGGATGAGTTGTTTCCGTCAGTTGAATTTGACATTTTAGTTGTTTGACTAGCGATAGTACTATTGTACTATGCATTTTTTTTAAAATCTTGAACTGCAGTTTTATTGTATCTTTGCAACATAATGTTTATTATCAATTATTTAAAAACATTGCTTGATAAAGTGATTTTGTTAAAATGAAGCAAAACACAAATAATAATTATTTAATATATGTTTATCGTTTTTTGTGTCTCTCAAGCAATGGTATGTTATGTTGCGCTAAATAAGTATCTTTATCTTGGCTTGGTTGAGTAAAGGTTATGATGCATGCAAAATGAAATTAATTTCACATCCCTTCTTAGGCATTCTTTTCACATCCAATAATACGTTACATTTAAAGATCTAAAAAAGTGATTTGATGCCTGGAGCGATGTATGAAATCTAATGGTGTTGAGTTACACATTTTCGAAAGGGTCGGAACTGGACGCGTCGCCACTTCCTTTCCAGGGTAACCGTTCCTCTTTATTTTAAACTTTCTCACAAACATTTCTTTCTTGTCGAATCTTTATCAAGTTTCACCCTGAGGTCCATGGCGGTATCAAGTGCACAACTGGAAATGTTTAACTTAGTTTTTAAAAAAGGGGCCCTCGAGATGAAGTGTCAGATTTACAAAAAGGGGAACTTCTGGGCATCTGAGTAGCAAATAACTTCATATCCCAAGGCAACGTTTAATGATTCCTTTTCTAGTGACAAATTTTGGTTTAAATGGGAATACTCCGAATGGATGGTTCTCTGATTTAAATACTGCATAACGGCTCTAAACTCACATTAACAATTATTTCTTATTATTTAAATAAATCATTTAAATGTATTTTTGTGGCTGATGAAAGCCAGTAAAGGACATTAGTGGATGATAATTATTTATCATTAACATTAAATAAATGAGTTTCACTATGTGCACTTGTATGTGCAGAGTGTTATTGGGTTTACTGACGGTTAATCATGTCCATTTTTATACAGCTGGTTATTGAACCTGGTTTGTTCCAATGGTGTAGATTTAATTTCCTGCTGATTGAATGTCTATAAAGGTTTTGTTGCAATTCTAGTAATGTAATTTGTTGCTGTGTATCTTTCGTCTGCGCAAAATATATTGGCAATGGGTATCTTTTTAATCGTCAAGCTATTAGTATGGTAATGTTGAAACAAACTCTTTTATTTATGTTACATATGGTAGATGGGATTTGCTAAAGAAATGTGGCAAGTTTTGAAACTGATTTGAAAAACTGTAATTGACTTTGTTTGTCAGAGTTTGTACATTTATATTGCAAATGTAATTTACTTCCGATCCCCGTAGTTAAGTAATGCAAACATGACACTCAGAAATGTATTGTTATTTATTAGACCAATTGAATTTTATAGCCATGGATTACATTTTAAAATAAAATCACCTATTTTTCCAGGAGTTGTTGTAGGCGTTTCTAAGGTTGACTGTATATGGTGCAAGCTTAACAGAAGATAAAAAAAAAACATCCCTAAAAGTCCTGGCATACATTTCAAATTTCCACCCAGACACACAACTTAAGGTCAGGCCTTCCTTTTACAACGGCCCCCCCTCTGCTGCCCCATTCAGACTTAAGACCCACCACATGGTTATTGATGAAAGAGGCCCTCATCCAGGAATCAAATGAGCTGGAAGGACATCAAGCAGCCAAGCTTCCCCGACCTCAGTTCTGCCTATTCGGCTGGACGCTTGGGTCTCCCCACCCTCCTCCGTCGCCATCGTTCAAGCTTCCACAGTTGTATTCTCAGAAGCCCATAAAGGGGGAGGTTAATGAAGCATGGGTAGGGAATTACACTAACGCTAACCGGCAGATGTCCCATATTGTCCTTGGCTACAATAAACAATATGGCCGCCTCTGGTACATTTACATCAGAAAAGGTGGTGCACTCGGAAAGCAGTGTTGTGACTGCATCATAGCGGGGACATTCTTTTCCCCTCTGCCTTATCAAGATCGCATGTATTGCCTTTTCATTTAATTTGGTTTCCTCTCGCACAATTGATCATTAAGAAGCACCAATGGTCTAATTGGTTGCTTTGTGTTATATCTAACATTTAAAACATTCAAACCATTTTTTTAAGTTTTCTGCCTCGGCTAGGAGAATAATTTGATTAGATGTGCTTTGCTTGCTTGCTAATGCTAGTTGCTAGTACAGGAAAAGTTTTTTCAACAGGACCAGAATACACTCTTTAAAGGCATGAATCAAATGCTTGAAAAGGTTTGACCCAAAAAGGTGTAGTTTGGTCAATGCTTTGATTATTACTCAAGTCATTATTAACATTTAACTTAATGCGATAAGTGACTGTACTTATTTGCCAGGCTAAGTCTGGAGTGATCATTTGTGCTACAATTGGTGTCAGGAGTTGGGTGACCAAAACAAGACTACTAAGAAACCACCATTTAGTAGTACAGAAAAGCATGTAGGAGAAGGACCAGGTCAGAAGAACCTCTTTGCAATATTTTTGAACATTTCTGTTTGTATACTTATGTACATTATTTTTACTTCATTTACTTCATAATTTATTTCAAATGCATGTAAGTTTTTTTCCCTCCTTACCTGGTCATTTAAATTCATAATATTGTCATTCTTTGAATGTAGTTGAACATGTTCTCAGGCTTCTTTGTTTAGTGAAATTGATACAAGAGTTGGGATGACATTTGTGCAAGGGAGCCAAGATTGTTTGTGCATGGTCACACTTCATGTTAATGAGCACATCGCCCAGAAAAGAAGTGCAGTTAAATGGCTATTTAAAGTGGAGAGAAAGTGATTGGAGGGGGGGTTCTATTGTGACGGCCCATACGCTCACAGTATGCATGTCCCTCTCGTATACTTACTTGTTGCATCATGGCTGGATGAAGATGTAAAAAGATGGGTTCATTTTAGGCTCCTGCCTCAAGGTCAAAATGTGGCGTTAAATGCGTGGATCTGACTCTAAACTCCAAACGCACATCTTTTATAATCGAGATAAAAAACTGCTACAATATTCCTGGTAATTACTTGTGTGTTTACAAGATCTGTTTTGTACTTGGGTTGAAAAAGAAAAAGTCTAAGCTGGTCTGACATGGTTTCTTCTCGTTCACTTCAGTCTAGTTTCACTTGTGTTTCATGGACACAGTGGCCAGATCTGAGGTCAGCTCTTGGACACAGAGGAAGAAAGGAGCGCCAATTAACTTAAACAGGACAGCTGCTGAGACTCCGAGGACTGAGCTCGCTCAGAGAGGGGCGGCCTCCTGCCTCTATCATTTGTCTGCGTGTCAGTTATCAAACATCTGCCACTATTGACAAGAAAACCTCCCCAGTTAACTCTTTCCATGCAGCCATGTCCCCTGCCATTGTGGCTCACTTCTTGTCTTTTCAAGCTTTTTCTTGTTGCCAGCTCAACAGAATGAATGTGATGAGTCATCAAACCACATGCTGGTTGCTTTCATTGAACCTTAGCAATGATCTAAGTCTCCTTAACTTAAAATTCCAACTGTTAACTGACTTCTCAACACTGTTATTCTTACATTGGTCTCTAGTTATTGTAAGAGTCTATAGGATTGCTAGATGGTGTGTATTAGAACTTGATTGAATATAACCTAATTTTTTTAATTGTTTTTGGGGGTTTTCTTGCAGGATATGATGTATCAGCTGCTCCAGGGTTTGGACTTCCTACACTCACACAGAGTGGTTCACAGGGACCTGAAGCCCCAAAACATCCTGGTCACCAGTGGAGGACAAATCAAACTCGCAGACTTTGGTCTCGCCCGCATCTACAGCTTTCAGATGGCGCTGACCTCTGTGGTGAGTTTTCAGATTCTCAGATCCATTCAAACTTTTGCATATGGAGCTCTTAATGTCCTTAGGGTTGATTACCCTTGATATTTTAGGGTCAAGGTGACCCGGAAGCCCCAAAACAAACACAAAAGATACCTTAAACACATTTGTTTTCAGGGCCACCGGGTAAAGGATACCATGTTGTCAATTGACACAATATTATATTTATAGTTCTTTGTGTCTTCATTTTTTAAATTTTAAATTAAAGGATTCTATGACTATATTAACATTTACACATTCTTGAGCTGTATTTTTGTCCATTTTCTTCTTTCACTAGCCTGCTGTAATATAGTTTAGGGGAACTTCCGATTGAATTGATCATACAAGACACAGACACAGACACTGACACGGCCGCTTGAATGGCACAGAATAAAAATCGCTAATGTGATGTGGTGCCCACTAATGGTCATTCTACAGCAATGGGTTAACTTATAACATTTCAATGTGTAAAGTGAGAGCCAGGGCCCCTGGGGGCCTGTCTCAGGGATCCCCGAGTGGGATGGCACAGAGGAGGACAGACGGGCACTCCTCCCTTCCCACTGTCGGTGCTTTGATGTCCCACTGTTGAGCTCTGGCATCTGATGACCAGATAATATCCAGACACTGAAAGGAGTCTCTAGAACTCAGTGAAATGCAGAGAGATCAGACTTTTAAGATTAGGTGAATTGGTGCTCAATTGGATCAGCTTTTTTATTTTTTAAGCAAGACTCAAATAGTTTAAAACTATAGAAGGAAAAATGTATTTAATTAGGAAATTAAAAAAGATGTGGTCTAGTGACAAAACAAAATCTTGTTAAATAACAGAACAATTTGTTAATTTTGTTTTTAGGTAAAGTAATATAATTAACTAAATCCAAAAATGAGATGTTTAAATACCAAAGGAGATATCATAATAACATGAGACTATAAAATATAATTAACAATGTGCTAAGAATATCTGATACAGACACTTAAAACTTGAAAGACTGATCTCTACATACTATTTATGTTTTCATTCTAACCGACAATCTAACAATAATAACAGACCAATAATTGATTACATTTTCTTACGTTTCAATTGTAATTGTTTACTTTATATCTAATGATGCAGTTTTTATCATGTTCAATGCCAAAACGGTGCTAAGCCTGAGTGCTACCGAAGTCACAGTATAACCATTGAATTTGCATGCTGCCACTCATTTAGATCATGGGGTTTTTGTGGCTCTGAGAAGACCTTTTTTGAATGAGAATATGGGCTGATTATGTGTTTGGTATTTCACCTTAAAATACAAGCAAGATGACTTGCACATTGAAAAAAAGCCAAGCTCATTTCCTTCCTCGATTGTAGAGTTTGTTTGCGCTTAAACAGTGTGGTTAAACCTAAGTAATGGTACAAGTTAAGGCTATGTTTAAAAAAAATCATATAGGTTTTACCCAACTTGTATCAACATGATTCATAGAAGCAGGCCGGTGTTAAATGTTTGCACATGTACTGTACTTATCAACAGGTTCTTCCCCTTGTGCAACCGTTACACATTTAGTCACTAAAATGTTGAAGTTACTGGTAGGGAGATGGGGTTTTGAGAACGTGCTTCTTAAGTAACACCTCTCAGTTTCAGCCTGATTCATTTATCACTTCTACAATGACAACACCCTGTTTTTTTTAATGTCTTGCTTTTTGTCTTAAATCTTCCTTCTCACTTCACTCACTATATAACCTTTTACCATGTGACTTATAACCTTGTCCACATCACGCATAAATCCCATGTAACCCATTTTACCCAGCGTGAGAGACCGTGAGGGGGACCACACATTGGGTTGGTACTGCATTCTAGATTAGACCGCCCCTCGCAGTCCCTAGGGGTCTGTTGCTTTGTTGATGGTATTTTAATGACCCGGTCTTGCTGCGACCTCATTGTACTGGCTTGAGTGACAACTCGATGCATAAAGCTGACGTTCTCAGCTTGACATACCAAACAGTCTTTGGTTCCATTACTCCGATGTTCATCCTGTGAAAAGGCGTTTAGTATTTTCTTTTGCTCATTATGATGGAATCATTTTGGAATTCATAATTAATTACTTTTCTTTTATCTTCGCTGGCAAATGGGCTTTTTTGAGATATTTTTTTGGATCTATAATTTTCTTTTTTAATTTCCTGTTATCAAGTTTGAAATTCACAGGTCCAACAAAGTAGCTAAATATGCAGTCAAAAAATGCAAAAAAATATGGCTAGTGAATTAGGTTTCTTTAGAAATTGTTATATGACAATTCTCACAAACGTGTGTGCAATCTCCCCTAGGTTATGGTGCTATTTTATTGTTGCATTTGTACAGTTTATTCACAACAATTAAACCGCGTTCATACTAGGCCTATCGTCACCAGTTATATAGCCTAGACGTGCTTAACTGGTTGAAATAAGCCTAGTATAAACACAAACCAACCGTTTTTGTAAGGGTTTTAACCGGCTGAGCAAAAACCACCTCATGAGTAGGTTTGGTAAGGGTTTTCTGGTGTGAATGCAATGGCGCACCGAGGTCAGCAACAGGCTTCAGCGTAGCCGGATATGTCAAGCGTGTATGAAAGCAAGAGGTTTAAGCCGGTTGAACCCCGCCAATTATGCAGAGACTTGGGGTCTTAGACCTATCTTAGTCTTATTCAATGATGGAATAAATTAAAAAAAAATTCTGATAGTTATTTAAGTAAAATTGCCTACAAAGTACATGAAGTACTTGGAAATTCCCCAGAGACTATGAAATTGACTTCCTCTTGATATAAGAATTATTGTTGGTGGTCATGTGATATAGCCTCTGTTTTTGTTCCTGTATGGATGAAACATGTTTTTCAGTCAAAGCTGGATGTCAGGCTTGTGATGCCTGAAATTCTTTAATTTTAAAACATTACTGGAAAAAAATTAATAATGTTAAAGAGCTTAATTAAGCTTTGCTTAGAATCTTACAGAGTTTCGGTAAGCTGGATAAAATCACATTATCCTGGTAAGCACTTTCTAACTTCCCATAATCTTTAAATAAGTGAGGTCTGAAGGTTAAGTCATTTGATATTTTCAGTAGATAACCTCTGCTAACCTGTGATTTGGGGTCCTTTCATCCTTTCACAATCGCACTAGAAATTTGACAAACCAACAGGATGGTCCTGTCTAATGGAATGTGAAAGTGTTAGGCTCTTGACTTTAAAAATATTTACCTTCCATATAAAGTCCAATAGTATGCTTTGTTAGCTGGTGAATATAACTAATGACTAAATATTTTAATGGATAGAAATTTAAATATAAATACTTGTTCTATCATATTTCATCAGATCAAACAACACATTGTTTAATTAAAAGGCATGATCATGTTTTTAGCCAAATGGTTGATATTTAACCAGTTTGACTAAAGTGACCAGATAATTTTATTTTGGTTCAAAGGCCTCTCACTGTGTGAACTAGGGTTAAACAAAATGTCAGTAGTTGATACTAATACCAGAACATTTTTGTAGATACTGTGATAGCTTTTGATACTTGGATTTAAAAAAAAAAAAAAAAAAATTCATTCATTCATTCTATGAACTAACAAAACCAACAATAAATCATTTTCTACTGATGGTAACTTAGCTTTTCCTGTACATTTGTGTGTGTGTATATATATATATATATATATATATATATACTGTATAGTAAATTATTAATATTCGAGAATGAGACGGAACAGGTATTCCAAAGAAGTAGTTTGGGTAAAGTGTCCCTCTTGCTCAAATAACAGAATGTGTGTTCTTTTAAGTTTAACGTGACACAAGTTATATTGAATTGAACTATTACTCACTTCAGAGGCACGCAGATCTTTGGGGGTTAATAATTACGCCACATTCATCTGCCTCAGATCTAAAGTATTTTAATGACTCAGACTGGCAGGTTTATCAATAACATGGTGTCTTGTTTGAACCCAAAATGGCCATTGTTTGTTTTTTTTGAGAAGGAAGAAGTTCTTCTTCAGTGCTCACAACATGCAAACATGTATATTGTCCCAATTTGTTCTGCCAAGAACTCGTGTACTTGGTACTTAAGATGTCAAAACAAGCTGGTATGGTATTTCTTTTCGTGTTTGTACTAAATTGAACCAAAGTATCTGTTCCTGTGACAACCCCAGTGTATACAATATTATTATTGCCGTACATTAAGAAATTGAGTGCAGGTTTACCGCAAGGAGCATCTTTTAAACAATTCCATCTTCCTTCATTGTGTCGTTTTGGCGTTGAAACGGTGCTAGTGCGAATCAAGAATTCAGGAAGAACTAAGATCAGTGATGTTTAAAGATGAAGTGGGCAATTTTGTCTCCGTCTGCTCTTCTGCCAGACAATGTGTTTCTACTCTGGACAGATGGAATCAAAAAGTCCAGGCAAGGGTGAGAGGGAGAGGGAGCTTGGAGGAAAAAGCCTTGCACTGCACGCAGGAGTGCACGTGCATTGTACTCTGGGAATGTTTATATATCGCCTCAAACGGCTCCACATGGGAAAAAGAAGAGAAGTCCTCTTCTGTGCTTTGACTTTAGCTGGCTGGAGCAAACTTGCAAACCCTGATGTGACACCAACTGGCGCATATTAAGCTCCGGACACTTTGCCAGTTGTACATGCAGGAAATGGAGATGATAACTTGAAGAAATGTCTAGTATCTCTGCACATATGCATCGCATTACAAGTCTCATGTTTGAGCTCTGCATTTTATTATTCAATGTAATCAATGTTGTTGGGCTAACAACAGCTACTGGATATTAAAGTATTGTATGTGCCAGCAATGGCCTGAGGAATAACGAAGGAAGGGGGGGCAGAAAAAATTACAGCATATATCAGGAATTTTCCAGTTAATGATGTGCGGATGTGGTAGCACTGAGGAGAGAGAGCAACTGACTGTGCTGTCTTTGTTTCGCTCGCCCAGGGCCCCATGCTGCATTCCTCTACACTGTGCATACTTTGGCAAGACATGTAGTTCCATTTTCTTTCTCGCCGTTTTACTGTATACAGTTGTGTTGATAAAATGTTCTCTTTTCGCTCTTCATTAATAATCAATGTCCAGCCCCAGTATAAAACTCTACTTTCATCTTCTTATACTAGTGATGCAATAACCTCACAGTATTGTATATAGTAATGAAGCAGTGTGTCCTCCAATTTTCTAACTATATCATCAAAATATACCATCGTTGTATTCGTTTAATTTCACCTGCTTTCTGTTTGTCACTCAAATGATATATTATTTCTAACAAAATAAGACCAATAAAGTTATAAAAACATTTTAAACATTAAAAGTCTGTGTTGGAATATTAAATAAAACGGCTAATAATTAAAGATTGCTCATATGCCAGGAGATTTTTACTGCTGAGCATTTCCATCCATTAATGATGACGGTCTATCCATCTATTGTACTGGTTGCTTTAATATCAATTCAAATCACTTGGACTGCACAACTTCCAAATCTAAATCCAATTGGGCACCTTGAGAGATAGCAGGAGATTCACATTCTGCATCTGATAAAAAATATATGCAATGATGTGAAACTATCGTGTCAATATGGATCAATAGAGGAATGTTTGCAATTTGTTGAATTGAGAATCAAGGTTGTTCTGAAGCCAATGACCATTTTGGCATTAAAGTGACAGTGATTTCACACATTTTTGCTACAAACAAACTTAAAATATAGATTTAAGTTTTTTTCAGAGCAATCCCTCACGTCGAGGCTTCAATACAAGATGGGATGATTGAAATTTGAATTTTGGGTTGAACAATTACTTTCAATTTAACTAAACTTGATTAAGATTCAAACACTTCAAATTATGGAAATCTGCAGAAGGCAAGTTTTTAACCCTCAACTTGGTATGTAAATATTTCAAGACGACAGTTTATCTTTAAGATTCCGTTTAAAACTGATCGCGGCAAACCCAGCTATAAGTCACAAACTATAACGTTTTTGTAACTGGAAGAGCTAATATAACATCAACACGTTGAGGCTTAATTGCGCTGTACATCATATTTTTGTTATTGGAGTCTAAGCAGTCTATTTTCTTCTAAATAAAGTACTTATTGCTACTTTTGGGGCTTCCAGAGTGCTCCTCTGTAAGAGCATGTAGGCGAGACGGCATGTCTGTGTGTGCACTTTCATCCTGTACTTCCTCAGCGAGAGGGAATGTAAATATGGGAACTTGGCCAAGCTTAAGCAGTCTCATCACAGCCGCAAGCACCAACTTATCTTCTCCCTACTTTTCAATGTAATAACATGGGGCTAGTCGGTGCATTCACTTACAGTAATTGATTGGTCGGACATGTATTTTGTCAATTAATCAAGCAAACATTGCGGCTGCAAAGTGAATTATGATTCAAAATGCCTTTGCTTTTTCAACCATTGTAACTATGACCAAGAATTCTCACAAAAATGGAAATGGCACAACACGGCAACATTATGCCAGAACTTGACTGCCAAAAGCTTGAAATGACTGGACTCAGAATCTAGGGCCACGTATTGCTGACGTATCGGGTAAAGCAAAATGAATTGAAAAAACTTCAAAGGAGGAATAATGAGTATATGAAATAGTCACATTTGATCATTTAACTTACTTTTCCAACTTTTTCGTTTGTTTTAAATATTCCCTCACATTAGCTTCAGTGTCCAGCTGTCAGCTGTGGACTCTGTATGATTGGCCCTGTGTTTTTTTCATCCTTTTCACTTTAGTCAACATTGATTTTACTTCTAATTTCTAGTCATAAATATAATATGTTTTCATGATTAACATTGATGAATTATTTCCAGAAATGTATACAAAAATAATCAATGATGAGTATGAATAGAACCAAACATTTTCAATGTGTTTTTTTCCCCACATTAAAGTGGATAATTTAAGTTAAGTGTGCTTGTATTAACAAAAAATCTTTCATGTTTTGCTTTTAAATGAGAATAAGTATGGCATGTGAAACATGTTAGAAGGGTTGAAAAACACTTTTCAAGCCGGTTGTTCCTTTAAGGCAAATGCAATGAACAGGCTGATGGAAGGTATAATTAAAATCATACTGCAAATACAAGTTGCAGATGACTTTTGTACATTTTCTACAAGAGAAATCCTTTTGAAAGCAGGTGCACCCACAGTCCTGGTTTATGTGTAAATGCTCACACATGGTATACATAAACCAGGTATGAACATTTCTTATCTTTGTTTTCATTCTGTATTCCACCTGCACACCTTCCCCTAGTCCCAATTGGTCGTACAGGGCAAGTCTGACAGGCTTGGAGGTCCGGTCCAGGAGGTCCTCAGCTCCTTTGGGGCAGAAGGAACCATTTCCTCTCCTTAAGCGGAGTGCAAGGGAAAGCAAATCAGTGACAGTGGAGGAGGACAGCGTTGGTGGTGGTGAGGGGGAGGATGCTTTCAGCAGAATGGAATTTTCAGAATGTCGGCCTTTAATCTAGAGTCAGCCTCACACACTCAGTCTAACCTTGCATTTTGTCCTGCTTTATCTGACCCCAGACTTTATAGTTGACATGTGGCAAGAAATAAAGGCTTCCAATAAAAAAAGGAATGGAAACGCAAACACTCTTTTGAGACCTAAATTCCACATTGGGAACAAGACCCCCTCTTTACTCTTCAGTATATGCAAGAAATGCTGAAAGTAGCTTTGATTAAGCAAGAACAATTGGAGCTGGAGAAGTTAAAATATAATTGACAATAAAAAAAAGGAAGATTAAAAGCTGTTTTGCAGTCCATGAACTAAAACACAAGATGTTCTATTGTTCTCATTTATAGTCAAAAACCCTAGAGACTTTGGTTTACTTTCAGTAACAATCCATTTTAGCCCCATTAATGTTAACTTTACAGTTTTTCGGATGTGGAAGGGAAGAAGTTAAAAGGTTTGAAATGCAGAGAATGAGTTGTAAATTTGAATACTTAATATGAGACGGGTTTTATCTTGGTTTTTGCTACTTTAAAGTTGCAATTTACTTTAATATGACCGTACTTTAAGGAAAGTGAGTGTTCATCAGATAATGTACAGTACTGTAAGTTCACATGTTGGTACTCTCTAAAGTGCCCAAATCACCTTAATCTCATTTAGGTTTTTTTTTGATCGTGGATGGATTAATTTTTTTAGGTTACTTTTTTTGACATGAAACATGAAAGTAAGTTTAATAATATAACTTGGAGGACAATTTTTTTTTATCAGGAGACGCTCCTATCAAGGCTTTAACGTCCGTGGATGACCTTGATGTCTCTGTGAGATGTTTGCAATTCCATCTTTTTTTAATTTTTGTACCACTTTTGCTACAGTATTATTGATAATTAATGCTTTCCTGATCTTCTGTTAGCCTTAACCGTTGCAGTGCAAATCAAATATTTTCTTTCTCGACTTGAGACTCTTCCATGTAGTGCCTTTGCTAACAACATGAAATGGGAATGTGTTTTCTACAGCATTTTATAGTCGACTGTCTGCTGGACACCTGTGTGAGGAATAATTCAAGTTGGACATGTGTTGTCTAAAATTTTGCCTTGCTCTGAAGACTTTCAGTAGGGTGTACTCATTTTTGCATCACCCTAATTTGAGTAAAACGAAAAACGTTGTTCTCCAAGTTATGTAATTAACCTTGTCAACATTTTGGAAATTGTTTTTATGTTCATTTAGATATTGTTTGAAATGGTACTTTTCGAAGGGGATGTACTTATTTACGCTGAGCACTTTTTGCATGTGCTCCATCAAGTGTATGTGGGTACCGGTACGATGAATAATCTCAAATATAATAAATCGTAAAAGAAAAAGATGATAAATCAGCCATTTTCTTTTTAGCAATGTCCCCAGATATATATGCTATAGATCTGGGGACATTCTGATCTGATTACATGCCGATAAAGTGTGGAATTTGTGATTTGAAAAGAAAAAAAGTGGTGAAGGAAAGGTCAAAGGTCATATAAGAAATGCTTCTCCATGTACTTCATTACTCAATGTGTATGAATTGGAGTTTAATATTTGTCTGTAGTTCTGTTCAATATTGATTGAGAGATATATCCGCTCTGTGGCGTATTCATTTATGGTCTATTGCGAGGTGCTATTAACTTGTGATTTCTGAGGCTGGTAAGTCAGATGATCTTATCCTCAACAGCAGTGGTGATTCTTTGTCTTCCTCTCTTAGGGCAGTGGACATCCTAGCATGTAGCATTTGATATTTATTGACTACATTTGGGGATTCCTTCAAATCTTCTTTAAGTAATAAACCTTTTTTTTCTATATACCTGTATACTAACAATTTTCAAACATTACTGTCACACCAAGGAAGCAATTCAATCTGTTTAAGTAAAGTAATCTACATTATATCTGAAATGATCAGACATTTTCTTGGCTATGTAAGGAGTACTTTTGCTATACTATATACATATATCTTGCGTCATGAGTTTGTTGCCTTGCTTGTGTATCAAAAACATAGAACGTGGCGGAAATGAACACACACTAGATGATCTTAACAAATAGAAAATCAGAATTACCTTATTTGGGTGTATTTAACATGACAACCATATGTCTTGCTGAGCGTTTGCTAAAATGCAGGTGTAACTTGAATTTATTTCTGTGTGTCATGTGTGCATGTCAGATAGGGTCGCGGGCGGATGTGTTTCAAGGTTTGTGGTTTTTCCTAGAAGGCCATGTTTGTTTGAGAGCTACATGCTCTTAATGAAGCTTTAATACAAATACCACAGTACCCAGTAGTATTTAAACTAAAGTTGATTTTTGTGTTGAATTTGTGCGTTTGGTGGTTTTTTATATAGGAAATTGATCAACCTAAATTATGCTTTTCTTTTAATTAGTTGGTTTTAAAGTCATTGGTATTAGAAAAGTTAATGTTAATTGTCTTGTTTTTCCAATTACTAACTCCAAAATGATAAATTATGAATAATTATTATCACATGCAAATATAAAAGAATATGAATAAAAAATGAAAAACTGCAACATCCATTCATGTTTTCCTTGTGGTAAAATGGCTTCAATGAACAGAAGGCTGTTTGTTTGCGGTATGAGTTTTTCATATTTGGTCACATGTCCTGCTTTCTGAGAACAGCTAGCGTCAACTTCCTCCCCGTTTCCACTAAAGCGGGAAACAGGAGATGAGAAAGTATTTGCACATCTGTAAAGTGCAGTCCTTGATTCTAATAATAGCATGAAAATGTCTTGTCTGCTATTATTCTTGCCAAAAACTAGATGAATTAGCCACTTCCATGCTATGTGATTCATAAAATGTAATAAATGAATCTGAATTTATAATGGCAAGAAACCATGATGCCAGACAACTGCTGAAAATTGACTACAGCTTTAAGTTGAACATTTCTGTGATTGAACGTGTATGATATGTAATGTGTACTACTGCTGGTGTACATTTGTTTATAATCTTAAAAAATATAAAAACAAGGTATCGAAACAAATATCAGAATGTGTGTGTGTGTCTATGTATATATAATGTGCAATTAAATAAACGTCACATTCTGAATTGGTGGGTATAACTTTCCAGAAATGCTCACATATTCTCAAATGAAAGACCTTTTTCTTTAAAGCCCTCAGTTTTTGGTGAGCAACTGCTTCAGTGCCAGACGACGGAACTGCAGCCACAAACTGTTGAGGAACTCTGCAGTTGAGGAAAGCACCTGGAACCATTCCACTCTTTGTAGGGGTCACTGAGTTTTGTCTGGAAGCTTTCCCTACTGTAACAATGTCGCTGCTTTTCCTGCTGGTTAGAACTGTATACATGCTTTCTCAGGGCTCCCTAAAGAGCGACTGCATTGATCATTGTGCCAGAGTTGCCACTAAAAGACTGGCAACAGAGCAGATTGAGATGGAGATAATTCTGCTTTTCTGTAGGTGTTTCTGAGAATTTGTATTCGTAAAGTACAACCCTTTGAACGAAGTTTAAAACCATGTCCTTTTTCTATAGATCAACTGAAATGTTGAATTTTTCCCTTAGGTGGTGACACTATGGTACCGAGCTCCAGAGGTGCTGCTTCAGTCCAGTTATGCTACCCCAGTAGATCTGTGGAGCGTGGGCTGCATTTTTGCAGAAATGTTCAGGAGAAGGTAAGGCACAATTTCAACATTCTCTCGCTTACTTACTAGGACTTACTAAGAAAATTGTGTTAAATTGCCCTCATCCAATATCCTTTTACTATACATACTTCTAGATGCATTTAAACAAAAGTGTAGTAAGTCTCTTTATTATATTTAAACGTTTTGGAGATATTTTAAAAAAAAACCTCTTTAGGACACATTTAGACTTGGCAAATTGGCAATTATATCCATATACCGTATTTTCCGCACTATTAGGCGCACTGGTTTTGGATCCAACCAGTCAAGCACGTATAGTTGAACCAATCAGGCGTCTGAAGACCGAAATCATTTAATTGTCAGTCAGGTGTTGCTTGTTTAAGCCGACACCTGATTTGTTCATGTGTGCTTAACTGGTTGGAACAAAAACCTGCACCCTCTCTGCCCTGTTTAAGACCCCTGTTCTAGGGCACTGATAAGCTAGGTGCCATCAATGGGGACACCATGATTCACTTTAGGTTCATCATTTTAATATCATTCAAACTATTCTGCCCCTATAGCAGCTGTCAGGTGCATAGTGTTCAGCATTCACTCTTCAGTTGGCTTATCAAACGTTGACAGTGATGACAGACATCTCTGTGTGGTTACAGCATGCTTGTCTAGATTCCACTTCTCAGAACTAGTATTTTGTCAGTTTGTGGTTTAACAAGCTGCAGACAACACACTGATAATGGACATATTTAAAGCATCATCTTTGTTTAAGCTATAATGACTTTCATTAGAAATTTAATTCAAAGGTATGTAAGACTCATGCTGCTGGCTGTAGTAAAGAAAAAGTTGAGGGCAAATTTATGCTTTTTCCCCTAAGCCAACGCCAACCAACAACTGCTTATGAATTTAGAAAGAAAGAGCATGTGTAATTATTATTATGTAACTCCAGAATTCTTTCTTTTTTATGCATGAAAGTACATTTGGTAACTTTTGAGACTTGTTAATTGACTAACAAGTCTGCGAACATTAACATGGACAAGTAAAGGTTTACTAAATCATATAAATCTGATTTTAACTCAATTATACATGTGCTTGGAGAAAATGTATTTTTATTGCATTACAATGAAACAATTTAAATGATTTAAGTACAAATGCAAAATTAAATTAAATTTTAATTATACCAAAACTTAGTTTTATAATATAATAGCTAAATAATGTAACTTATGTAACAAGGCAGCTATTTAATAAAATGTGTCGTGAAGAAGCCAAGTAAAGTAATCTCATCTTGTCTTAAAGAAAAACTAGTTTTTATATACCAGGGAATTTCTATATTCACAGATTTTTTTTACTACTAGCTCCACTAACTTTATTTAATTAGTTGCAAACTTATAGCTATAGGAACAAAGCGGTTATGTGCACAATGCAATAAATGTTGATATAGACGACAGACACTTGAGTTGTGTGTTCATCTGCTGTGCTTTGTGGGAACCATTTGTCTTTTTTGTTCACTTTTGCACAACTACCTTTGAAAAGCACTGATGTGTAAATACCTTTTCACAATCTGGCCCATTTCCAAGTCAGCCTGAAGGCAGAAGGTTCAGAGCTGTGCTGGCTGAGAAGAACATACACTTCAACACACACTCTCTCCCTATGTAGGCGATTAGGTGGCTTTTAAAAGCCACCTGTTGGAGATTAAAGGGCACCTGGGATAAGACGGGAAAGAAAAACACATTTAAGTGATGCTGAACAAGGAAATGAGTAGTTATTTCATATACAAATTCAGTATTTACAGTTATAGACGGCTCAGCTGTCATCTCTGTACAATGACCATATGATCCTCTATAGGTTTAGGCCTCTCAAATCAAATAGTTTTATTCTTTCTTTGAGCACTGAATAAGTACATATCATGACCATAAAGTATATTTATTTATCTAAATTACCTGAAACAGATTTGACATGGTTCCAATATGTATGTAATCTAAAGATCTTGAAAGTTGTTTTAGATCCAAAGTAAATACTTGTAGAATTGAGTCATAAGCGTCATTTTCTTTCCTACTTGCCAGTTGTAGCTTATTCTCTTTCACGGGACATAAACTTGAGTATGGCAGTGGTATCTGTCTCTGCTCAGGAAGTTCCTAAATAAGAACAGGCGGTTGATAAATCTTGACGGACTTGTTTGGATTCGATATGATGTAGCGCTGACTGTCAGGCTTGTGGGTTCACTCTGGGACAGCACATTTCACACTTCACCCTGCTTCCTGGATTCATCTTCTAGCGGCTACAATTTTAACTTCTTTCCATATCAGTCTGTAAAAAGCTTGACCAGAAGATAAGAGGCAGACCAGTCAGGGTAGTTTGCTTTACCGTTTCTTTCAAGAAACGGTCATGGCTCGAGCAGATCAGGATGATTGGCATGAAGATGCAGTAAACCAGCCAAACCTATCTTCGAGATATTATATCTTATATATTATATTCTGACGGTGCCAGGTATTATTACTATTAACTGATCAAAAAGTTCTAATAAGCACAGAAAGATGGTTTGGGTTTTTGGCCACTTAGTTACCACTCTTTATAACCATAAGTTTAAAGGCGGTTACATAAATAAAATAAGAAACATACATTCATCTTTGAGAATAATTTTTTTTTTTTAATCAAGATGTAACTTCAACTTAAGAAAGCCATAGCATTTTCATAGTTTTGAGTTAGCCATTTAGCTATCAATGATTTAAAAAAAAAACAAAAAAACTCTCCTGCTTTTCATTAAGAATAAATAAAGTTAATTCAATTTCTTTGACACCCTGTAAAAGTCCCATTCTCCTCTCTCGTTTGAACTTTTAAAAAGTTATCTCGCAAATTCTTTGTTACAAAGAATGTGTGCAAACATACAAGTCTGCATTTGCATGGGTGGAATAGCAGAGCTATGAGTCATGAATTCAGTCAATACAATAGAGAGACGCCTGCAAGTTGACTTTTCTCCCATCAAAAAAGTCTGAATGTGTTGTGTTAATGCTCCAGGACCAGCCCCACATCCTTGTTGACTTTCTCACGGTGTGGAAAACCGTTCTCAACTGAACTGATAAATTGCCAAAAACACAGTGCTTCAGGTCCTGCACCGAGGCACACGGGGGACGAGAGTCTTCTATCAAGACTTTAATTTGTCTCTTTGCTTCATTTCCCACTTCGATATGCCCTTTCATGTGCAACTGCACACATGCACACACATAGAAACACATTCCAGAGGTAGTGATGGAATGTGGGTCGTAGGAGTGTTAACAGTTAGGGAAACGTGACTCAGCTGATGGTCTGGAGATGCACAGAATCTCCTCCAGTATGTGCTTTTTAAATTCAACCTTTGGTCTCGCTCAATTTGAATGAACACAACTTTGGTAAATCAGAACTCACACACTTAACATTTGCACATGCTGAAGATTAGAAGTGTGTCATTTCTTTTCTAACATGGTTAAAAGTGGAATTGTTTAAGTCTAGTGTCTTTGCTGGATGTCAGTTTCTCAACTTCTTTAGCAACAGTCAAAACTGGTTTGGTCCGACGCGGAGTTTCTCAGAACCAGTAAAGTTCTTACCCCTGAAGGACCTCTTGTGGTCTTCTCTCTGATGCAAAAAGAAATTCCCCAGAAACGAAAGAACCTTTGACAATTACAACTGGTTTTGAAAAATGTATTCTGCATCTAGTCATGTGATGGCCAACATTAAATGTGCTGATACCCCCTGGTGAAGAATTGCATGATGTATGGGTGTTCAGCCATGTAGAACATGACAAGAATGTCAAAAGTGTTGAAATGAACCTTAGTTTGAAAATGACACGCAAAAATACGTCACCAAAACTCTGTATAACATTGACATCTGCTGGTGATGGATCATTTAGACGTTGCAGTTTTAGTTAAAGGATGCACTTCTGCCTTTAAGTTGTATCACAGTGTTATTATATTTTAAGAAAATAGAAAATGTTTACTTGCCTAAAAGGCATACATTTTGCTAGAAAATAAATATGTAACTAAGTCTGAAGTTGAAAATTCTTAATTTTCTATAGAGGAATTTTTAAATGACCAAATATTAACCATTAAGAGGCAAGAGTCACGTTAGTGTTCATATTTCTTTTTAAAGTTGGTGTGTAAGTCTGTAAAGGAATTCGACTTGTAAACGAAACATAAATGATCTGTACATTATTTTGCGTATTATTCTGTAAAACTAACAATACTATCTACAAGTACATACACTAATTTTGTGTTCGCCTTCTTTGAAAAAAAAAAAAAAATTGGTAGAATTTAAAAAGGTCATCAGTGTTCCAACCTTTTGTACCTTCAGGGTCACATTTGATGTTCTTTTCAGGGCTTTATTCCATCGCAATATCCTAGTCAAACACCACGGTAACTTTCATTTTATAAAAAAAATACACTAATTTGTAAAAAAGAGAAGTGAAATGCCACTCTTCTTTGAGACTGAGAGCAAGTAGGTCTGTGGGGAAAGACCCGCAGTGAGACACAGGAAGCTAATAGATGTATAGCTTAACCTTGGCAATGACTTTTATTTTGTCCTTTAAAATGAGCTATTGTATCTTGCACTCTCCTTCCTGCCTCCTGACATGCACACAGTTACATGACATGTGTATATAGCAATAACAGACTCTTGCACATTAGAGGAAAACATTTTTTTCTGTCTGCTGTGGCAGCTGACTGATGGAGACTAGTAGAATGTGTTCAGGTTCCAGAGCCAGCAGCCACTGGCATCTGATGTCTGTCCAAAGCCACAGGCCACGAGCAGTCTCCTCCCACCCTCCCTTTTTTGTACAGTCAGTGCTTCGAAAACAAATACTGTAGTTCACGTAGCCTAATTTGCAATTCACACACTCAAGTTATGAATTTGTGGTAATGGCCAAAAGCATAAAAGCGATGAGATCTCTCTTTTGTTTCTTATAGAAAGGAAGGAATGTAAATGCTTTCTTAAAATAGTGGAATAAAATGATAAAACGTGTGCAAATAAAAGTTTAAATTGTGCACTTGTGGTGAAACAATTACCTTAAATATATTTTGAACATCTTATAAAATGGGTTCAATAACAAAGAAATGCTCCTGTTGTTTCAAACAAGCCAAAATATCTTCACATGCTGAGACACGGCAGTTATTTTGCAAATCCTTTAGAAATCTGCCTGCTAAGCTAGTTTGATAATAAACCAGTGATTCCACAACTTCCCTAACAGCTTCACAGGCATTGCAAAAGTAGTTGACGACCAAAACATGTCTTGTCATGAAGGTAAAACAGTATGTTTACACTTATTTCTTTGATCTCATAGTTGTTTTATTGTGCACCAGTCTTTTGTTAAGAGTCAAAGTTAAATATTTTATATTACATACATACATACATACATACATACATACATTGATGGGGTGAAATGCAAATTACTCTATTTTAAAACCAAAATACATCAAAACCACATTTAATTCATGTGTGGTTTTCCTACTTTTCAACACAGCAATTATGTTACTGACTCGTGTAAATGTTTAAGCAGCAGACTGACCCCAGACCTTCTCTTTTCCAGACCTCTGTTCCGTGGGAACTCGGATGTTGATCAGCTGCGGAAGATTTTTGAGTGAGTTTGACAAATCTTCAACTGGAACATGCATAACAGTTGGATCTATAACTTTGATTTTTAATGCATCAACATTCTCATATAATTGAAGCATATTATTCATATTCATCATTGCAGTGTTGTCGGGGTCCCTCCAGCTGAAGAATGGCCACAGGAAGTAGCCCTACCGCAGAGTGCCTTCACCCCTGGGATCCCAAAGCCAATTGAAGACTTGATTCCAGATATGGATGAGCAAGGGCGGACTCTCTTGTTGGTAATTATCCAGGTTTTACTTAACTTGCTATATAGTTTCTTGAGATGATCCTGGAAATGAGGGATATGAAAATATGGAATTACAAGGTCATAGTCTGTACGTTGAACATTAAAGATGGGTCTGTTCATTCAAATTGTCAGATCGGAAACTGGTTTCGAAACTTCAACCATCATAAGCTTGAAAATAAACCTGTAACCTGAAATGAAAATGCTAACTCGGTTTAGATTTCTAAATAAATGGTAGATCATTAATCAACGGCAAAACCAACAGGAATTAACTGACGGTCATCTGCTCCTGCTTCACCACTGAAGTTCCACTACGTAACATTATCACAATGTTTATTTTACACATTTTCTGAGATGTTTGGGTTCTTTTGAACAGTCATAACTCGAAAACCTCTAGCAATTATTCTTAACAATTGTCGTTGCATCTTTTCCTGGCTGAATTATTCAGAAGACGTTTTGAAGCTTCCATGAAGAGAAAACGAAACAAGTGGCTCTTTCGTTTTGAACACAAATGCTCTTGCAGACTTCATCACTTCTAATTCCACAGCAATGCATTTATACTTTTGTAAAAATTGAGTGAACTAGAATCAAGAAAACATGTACTTCTCAGTGGTGTAGCTAGAGACTAAACAATATAATAAACAAATGAGCTCTTCTTTTTTAAATAAAAATGTAATCTTTATTTGCTGTAAAAGGTTTTTAATATGTTTTCAGGATTCTCAGCCCAACTTAAAGTTGACTTTATTTAATGAATGCTAAATAGAAGAACTGAGGTCTATAACTTGTCAATCCTTAATGTTCTTTATTAAGAAGCCTCTAACGTTTCTAGTGTCTCATCATTTTTTTTTCTCTTGTCTCCTTATAGCAATTTCTTGCCTTTAATCCCTCCCGGAGGATATCTGCTTTTGCTGCTCTGAGCCACGACTACTTTCAAAGCGTGGACAGCCACAGTAGAAATGTGTACGCAGCACAGCCCATCCTCTGCAGCAAGCCCACTATTGAGGAGAGGTCTGCGTGATGGGCTCCATTTAAGCTGCTCATATAGAGTCTCCTCAGTCCATCCCTGGTGTCCACTCTTGTCGGATGAATCACAAAGGAACACATGCTGCCTGAAGCTGACAAGAATTTTATATTTAGTGAAGAGTTGTCACCTTTCACTTGGATCTTATGATGTATACATGCAAGAAAAGAGTGACCATTCCCTTTTAGTAACTGAAGAGTTTGACCAATTGAAGAAAACCTGTTGGAATCGCGAACCAATGCAAATGCCATCTGAAATGTTTCAAAAGGATGGATGCCTGATTCACTCCGACGAGCCTGTGAGGGCGTCTTGTACACCCTTAAACAGACCCAAAAGTCCTTATGTGATTTAATGGTTAATGCTGCTTTTAGGTTGTTGAAATGTACATTTTTAACAATGCAAAGACTCTTGCAACTCAGAATGACCTGAGTTTGGAAGACGGACTCACTCAATCCCCTCCTGGCTAAGAGGTTAGATTTGGGTCATAATCTTGCCTTGGCTTGCTCAGCAGACGAACACTGCACAAGAAGTGATATGATTTTTTAAGTGTGTGCTCTGCAGCTGACATCGGCACACTTGTGTTACCAGTCAAGACATAAAGGGCAACTGTCAGCCACTCACTGCCATTTTCATGATTTTATTGTTCTACGTGTGCGTTTGGTGCCGCTCTGAGGATGTTCTGAGTCACTGCAGACTAGTAGCAGGATTCTAGTAGTTGTTGAGACTCCAGACCTTTGAGCACATTTCCAGGCAACCAACACAAAGAGCTGACCCGGCTGCTGAAAAAACAATATGTACCAGTATATTTTGCAAATGTAGATAATACCATGATATAATATGAACACAATATTAGATTGACTAAAATACACTCTGAAATGAATGGAGAAGGTTATAGCAGACATGGTCAATCTTCTGTATTTAATTATAACATTGAGTCTTGTATGCATGTTTTCAGCTGTTTTTTTGTTTGTTTTTTGGTTGCTCATTTCTTTTAAGTTCTGGGACAATTAAGTATCCTTACGTCAACGTTTTAGATCTCTGTAGAACCCATGTTAGGGTAGTTTGGCAATGCAATGATTGAATAACTGGTAGGTGTTAAAGTTGTACAGTAAATAGATTTAAAACATGCAGAAAGTTCGAGACATGTAGATTTAGACAGTCAATGGAATGTTGAGAGGTGAGAGTATTTCGGCTGATTATGAACTCGATGGGTGGCCGAGCTCTCTTGGAATCGAATGACATTTTTTGTTTGGAATAAAATGCACATTTTATTTTTGTACAGCTATCCCCACCCCACGTTTCTTTTTTACAGAAATGTTTCAATGTTTTTGATATTTAACCTGCAGATAAAATCAAAAGTCATGCACGGTTGTGCCTCTTAACGTAGTTCTTTCAGAACAATAACATACCTTGTTTACACACTGGTTTACCTTTTCCTACAGGTAGTGCTGCTAGCGCACACACACACACACAAATACTTTCTCAGGTTCTTTGTATGGACGTCCAAACCTTTTCTGACAGTTTGCACATTCTCTACCTTCTAACTGACTACAACTCATTCAGGTTCTTTTTCTTGTACCGCGATCAGACCACTGATTGTTTCTGCTGTTCCTTTCGATCACCAAGGTCACTGTTGTAATAATAACTTTGTCTGTCTTTTGACTGCCAGAAGGTAAGCAAATCTTACATCCAAAAATTTTACCAACTCTTCTTGGTTTATGGGTTTTTTGTATCATTTTGGTTCCTTTATGTATCAAGTTGAATGAAATCTTGTTTTGATTAACCAATAGAATCACATGCCATGTTCCATTGATGAGCTCTGATTTTATTTGCTTTTAAAGCGAGTTAACTTGGTTAATCCATGAATCCAAACCCTGTCATTCTGTCACATTTGTGTTCATATTCATTTGTATTGTTTATTTTATTGCACCAGTAAAATAAAACGTTTATGCAAATACTGTGTGACTATCTGGTTTACTGCTGCTTTGATGTGAATTTACATTGTATTTCATGTAGCATTCATATTTTAGACTTGAAATACAGTTTTCTAGGACTTAGGGTGCCATTTATGTAACTAATGCAAACAAGCTTTACATTCGTCTGGAAAAGCGCTCTAGAAATCTAAATTACTTGCATCAAAAACGCATTTGCTTTTAAAAGCAGACATAGGCCTGGTCTTATCGAGTAATGGCCAGCAGGGGGCGTTAAAGCAGACAGTCGGTCATATTGGCTGTATTTACAGTGGTGACGAAGAAGAAGGTTTACTAATATGTATTGATGTGGCTCAAATGAGTTTGTTTAATTTCCAGTAATTTATCTTTATTTTTGTCTGTCGCGTTTCTTTATTGATGGCCCAACATGGGGAAGAGGGACAATCGAGTGGTAAATCTTCCAAATCTTTTCAACAACAATCCAGCCGACAGCGCTGCAGTGTTCGCTGGTCTAGCTAGCGTTAGCATTCTGTAGCGGGAGGAAGAACAACAATAAACACGTTCTGCATGTTCTATAGGAGGCAAAACACGTGCAACCCTTATATATGTATGACGATTTGTATGTATAGAGTAGGGTTTCGAACGTTAACAGATGTGTCGGTTGTTTCAGAAGCAGTAGCATTTGTGCTGACTGTAGCTCACTTGCATTGTTGCTCTGCTTTTAGGCCAGTATAACTGTGATCCGAACATCAGTCCCAGGGTTCTAACCCTTCCTCTTATGCTTAGCCCTTGTGGTTAGTTTCAACAGATCTGTAAGTCCCTTTGTCTGATTTATTATTATACATCCTCTACTATAATCAATCTTATGTTTTCTCAACCTGAAATATCAGGACATTTATTCTTAAAGCTGTTCAAAAATATAGTATTACTGTCCCCTGATACCTAGTAGTTGGGGAATGTGATAATGTTTAAATATGACACGCAACAATGTTTTCTTAATCATCATGCACAGTAACTAACTACATTTTCACAACAAATAGTTGAGCGTAATCAAATGTTTTTTCTCAAATAATGGATACAGTAACAGTTTGCAAATAGGACTAGTCTAAATCTTAAAATAATTACATTTTGATTAATTTATTATGTGATGCTTATGGGTGTTTCAATGCCAGAACAGGGTTGGAATTTGTGTTATAACATTTTATTTTCGTTTTCAGGCATACGTTAATCCCATTGCTGCTGCACGAGCCAGGGGGCCGGTACAGAATGCAGGACCAACTATTCAAGATTATTTAAGCAGACCTCGGCCATCATGGTGGGTAAAGCATACTGAAAAAAGATTAACCTTTACTTAAGAAAAAAAAAAGGTTATTTCAAGTCACCTTGTTGGATGCAAAATGTTTTTTTTGCTTTTTTAATCCACTGATCCTCGTTTTACAGTCAGAATACTAGAAGTTTTGTCTTGTACCTTTTCTTCTTTTTTTTTTTAGCATTTTATGAAAACTTTTGTAAAATTGTTTTGTTTTTTAATATAAGGGAAGAGTTGAAGGAGCAGTTGGAGAAGAAGAAGAAAGGATCTCGAGCCCTGGCTGACTTTGAAGATAAAATGAATGATGTGAGTAGGAAAAAACAATAATTATTGGTGATTTCTGAGTTTAAGGAACGTGAAACTTGGTTCAGTATAGGAGATAAAATAGTTGGTGAATAGTAACAGTAGAAGTAAAGCTGTAAATTGTATCATCTGTGAAATTGCTTTGTGACAATGATATAATGTATTTTATCATTTCTTTTTGTCTCCAACTTGTAAAGTTTTTCCCTCCCCTCAACGGTTTGCTTCGTTCCTTAGAGATGGAGAAAGGAGCTGGCAAAACACAGAGAAAAGGTCTTCGGTGGAGGCGACAGGGACAAAGACAGAGACAAAAAGTCAGTGGATAAAGAAAAAGATGAGATGAAAAAGGAAAAAAAAGAGGTATTTAACATATTTAGACAAAAATCTTTAATTCAAGATGCTAATTTTTCTTCTTTTCTTTTTAGAAAAAGAAGAAGGAGAAAAAGAAATCCACTAGGGTGAGAAGAGACCTCCACTACATGGAAGATAGTTCAACGACCAATTATATTTTCTAATACTTTATTCACAAGACGCCTGATCTACAACTTGATAGATGTAGTGTGAACACTAGATTATTTTTAGATGGAAGTAAAGGGAAGTAGGTTTTGAAACATATGGAAAAATGTAATCAGGTGTTTGGTTCAGTAGACGGGCACTTGAATAGATCAGTGCTGGATGTACTAGAAGCAAATTTGTGTCTAATGAACCCCGCTTTCATTGTGTTTTTGTCAAGCGTTCTTCATCTTCTTCTTCCTCCTCATCGAGTTCTGATTCCTCCAGCAGATCAGCCTCAGAGTCAGAAGACGAGGTGAGTTTTTAACAATTTACAAAATGTTCTCATCGTTTTTCTGTGTAGGTTATGTGGTTTTGTTTTCTCTCCTGAAATTGAACAGTAGAATAATAAGCGTTAATAGGCGTTATTATTTTTATTCTAAATATTTTTATGTGTACTATTCAATAACGTGGTGTGCTTAAATAAAAGACTAAACAACAAGTGAAGTTGTTTGTTAATTTACCCATACCACTGTTGGGTAACAATATTTTGTCACATTTTAAAATAACTATTTTAAAGACATGATTGTATCTTAAAATTAAACGTGTTCTAGTTATTTTTTGTCTTTATATTAGTTGTCCATCATCAAGCTCACCACTAGAGGTCGCCTTTTACTCATTGATGCTTCAACGACACATGTCGTTTGAGAGAAGCTAGATAGATAGATAGATAGATAGATAGATAGATAAAACTAAATGGATAGTTGGTAGTGAAGTCATTAAAAAAAACGGGTAAATCTAACAATATAATTTTTTTCTACTCAGGATGAGAAGAAGAGTGTCAAAAAAAAGCACAGAAGAAAGAAGCTGTCAATCAGAAGAAGATCAAGTAGTCCTGAGGCAGGATCTGAGGCTGAGGTCAAGGTTTGTCGAGCATGAATCCCCCTCAATGTTATAGTCTTTATATGTTTTTCCAACTATATTTTCTCTTGAGAAGAAAAAGAAAAGAAGCAGAGAAGAAGGAGAAAAAGAAAAGGTAATGTATGCCAATGCAGCATATCTTTAATGTTATCTTCCAATAAAGTAAAAACATATTTTGGTTCTTTACGTGATGTTGTTTTTGTGCTCTGTAGGATGAAAGGAGTCGTAGAAGGAAGAGAAAGTCTGAACGGAGCTTCAAAGACTCGGCGTCCGACTCGCCTGCTGACACTGAGGGGGAGGAGCTGGTAAGTGTTGAGACTGAAGGAGCGAAGACATTTTTTTCCTGAACTTGCTTTATTAAATGGGCTTTGATTAAGAACACCATCATTATAGTGTGTGTAATTGTCATCTTAACATTAGTTTACTGGATTATAAGTCGTATGTGAAAATAAAACGAATCCTTCAAATAATTCAGGATATGAAACAATCCAGTATTTCAGTTTAGTCCCTATTTTAGTTCATTTACTATCAATACCAGATCAAAAGGAAAACAAAAAGATTAATGTGCAGACATTTATTGCATCACTGTGTAAATAACTTTCTTCTCGTTTGCTGCTAGATTGCTTCAATTTATTCATTAATGGTCAATATTAGGGCTGAACAATTATTCCAAAAAAATATAATTGCGATTATTTTCCGAAATATTGAGATTATTTATGCGATTATTTTTTCAATGTCCTTTTTATGCATTTTTAATCTAATAAAATAAATGATTAACTTTATATTAAGATGGGTTTTTTTGTTTGTTAAGTAATTAAGTATTTTTTATGATAAAGGAAAATTAAACATACATTGAAAAAAAGGAAGAAGGTTAATTTAGTTACTCTGATTACACTTGTAAACAAACATAACATATTCACTGCAAATACTAAAAACTACTGTAAAAACCTGCTAAAAGTGTGATGTAAACATTTATATTTAAAAGTCAATAATAAATCATACAAACTTCAGTGCAGAGTAATAAAAAAGTGAAAACACGAGTCAGACATTTATCTTTTTCTCACTTCATATTTTTGCAGTTTCTCGTTGTTTAAGTGCATTTCCTGTCATACACAACAATATATTATCATTGACACAATTTGAATTGTGTGATTGCATAAGGTAACTTGATGCGCACACACAAACACGTCGAGACAAGTGCAGCGCGCACACAGACATGTCTGCAGACACGCGTCACGATTCAAATGTACAAACTAATGTCGGGATGTAAAGTTGTTGAAAACAATTTATTCTGTTTCTTATGCTGCTCTTTAGCTTCTGTCACTGATCAACCTGTCAAAGCGTCTCTCTCCACTTCGTTCAGCCCTAGTCCATATCCACAACTAAATTCTGAATATTGAGGAAGTGAATGTGGGAGGAGTGGAATAAATGAGGAAACTACTCATTTATATGGGCTGATTTACAGCTTCAACTATCATGTGTTGACATTACATCATCTCAACTGTCCTTTCCTTGTTGACCAATCATTGGAGAATCGTGACACTTTTCTCAGGGTTAATCAACTCTTGGTTTTCAGTAAAGGTTTTCTGGACTCCTCTGTGATTTAAAAAAGGAAAGTGATTGACTTTGAAATCCCAAAAGATGTGATGCTATTAAAACATTTTGAATGGAAATTCATATTATGTTTAAAAATATTGTTTTATCAGAAGAAGATATGTTTCATGATGTTCACTGTGCTCATGATTAATCTCTGGTTCATGTGATGAAACTCTGGGCTAAATGGTCATCTGACTTTTACATTCGGTATCACATCCTCATTTCATTGGTTTTATTCAGCTGATAAGACTTCCCTGCTTCTACTTTCATAACTCTGTGTTTTCCCTCCCACAGACCGAAGCCAAGAAGAAAAAGAGGAACAGTGAGGAAAAAGAAAAAATTACAGTAAGCATTCCGGTAAAATAATCCTTTTATGAAAAAACAAATATGAATGAGACAAAACATTTTACAAGAAAATCAATTTATAAATTCAGTGTTGGCAAAAACATGTATACAAAAGTGTGTCAAATATGAAGTAAGTAATAGTTATTTGTAAAGCGCCTTTTTAGACCAGGGTCACAAAAGGTTAAAGAGAGTTTCAATATAATGACCTCCTAGCTTGAATTTTCTATTAATCTAAAGCATTAAATTTACTTCCACAAAGCTTGTAACAAACCAGCTCAATTGTATATAAATTCTCTTCAGCTTTTATTGTGACTATTTGACTGCAGAGTCTGTGGGTGTCATGTGACCAGCAAACTGCTTTCTTGGTCCGAGCCAGTGTTTTCAAATGAAGTAATGAGATACTTTTTCAACTTACCAGGAAAGTTAAACAACAAACTTGTTTTGTGAACAAATGTTCATGTAGTGTGTGACAAGTGGTTCCATGACATTGCAGTAACATTTATCTGACACTAGGGGAGCCCGAAAAATGTCCAAATATGGATGGCCAAGTCATTTTACGTGGCCCTCCGGACAAAATCAATGGAGATGTTCATGTTGAAATGATCTGTAAAGATGATAATTTTTAGGAAACAAAAAAGGAAAAGAGATGATGGATGCCAAAAATGAGAGTAAAACTGATGAAGGAAAGGGATTTGTTTGGTTAAGAAAAACAAACACAGATTCCCCTGATCTAGAGCTAAAAGTTTGGAGAAAGGTTGTATTAATCCATGTTTCGTACAGGATAGGTCAAAGAAGAAGAGGAAAAAGAAGCACAAAAAACACGGCAGGAAGAAGAAAAAGAGGGCTGCGTCTCAATCGGATTCCGAGCTTGACTAACTTTTAATCTCAATCTGCATCAGAGTCGTCGTCGTCACCTCTCAGTGGCCCCCAAAATACCTTCTGTTCAGCTTAACTCTCTCAAGAACCAGGAAGTGGTACTTTGGACTCAAGAGGACAAACAAAACGGAGGATGTAGTTTGTGACGCCGGCTGGCTTCTCCAGCTGGTGGCCTCCATGTTTCTGCTCATCCTGGACTTGCCGGGTCACTAACCCCCTGTAGTTGCTAAACCGAGCTGCTGCCGTCGTGCATGTGAAGATCACTCGACGTCTCACCAGCCAACTCGTCACAGGTCTTTATTTTTAAGCAACACTTCATGTTCCTGCAGCGTGAACAGCTGATTTCACAACATTGTAGCTTGCTGTGTTTTTAATTTTAATTTTGGCAATGCAATGTTGTTACAGAAATAAACATTTACACAAATATTCCTAACCAACCCTGTTGTCACATTTTCTTGACTCTTGCTCGATATCACTTCTGGTGTCAGGATGTCCTTTTGTTTTTCACTGCAGCAGTAAATCTTGTTGCTCATTATTTTCCTGATCAACACCAACTGTTTCGACGACCGTTTCCTGTGTGTCACGACTCGACTTCAAAGGTAAGTCGTGATTTTCTAAGTCAAAGTTCAGCTCATCTTATCTTTATTTGGGAGGTGTTCATGTGTCTTGGCGAGGGGTTGAACCATTGAGTTTCATTTCACTTTAAGAAAGAGTCATGTGACTGGTGGTTTGTCCGAACTCTTAGTGTTGCTACCAGGTTTGATCCAGTGGGAGGTTTGATTCTGCTGAGAGATTCTCAGTGTTGATACAGAAGACATTAGAGGAAGAGCCCGGAAAAGTAAGTCAAACATTTCTCTCACGATAACATTTAATTGTTGCATTTATTGAGGTACTTTTAATGTATACATTTTAGTTGATTAACATATTTTAACTTTACTTGTTTTAATCTTATAGTATTTTTTTTATGTAATTTCCCCTTTAATTGTCAATATTATTGTAGTTTCTTTCCCTCGTTCTTCCTCTTAGTATCTACACTTCTTTGAAGCAGTAGTTATATCATTTCTTGTGAATATAATATATATTTCTTGTATACTGAAACACAGTTTTGTGGGAATAAAAACAAAATGTGGCATTGAAGCATAATTTGTGGTCCAATTTTAAAGTCAACGTGTATAAAAACAGAATTTTTAAAGTCAGGCAAATAAAACAAACCTGTTCTTTATATATTTTTCACTTCATATAAAAAAAAATTTCACATGTATGGAACCTTTCATTAAATATTTCTAATATTTAATTGTATCATGTATTTATTTCACAAAATACTTTTCTTGACTGAGTCATTAGGATTTCTAACAAAGTCACAAACTAAATCTTGCATTGTTTTTCTTCTCTTCCAGATGTTCCAGATGATGCGTTTAGTGGCGTTGCTGGTTCTGGCAACTTCAGTGTCCTGTGATGTGATCTGCCCGAACGGCAGTGTGTGTCCAGGTCAGGCCACCTGCTGTAGGTCCTTTATTGGATACAACTGCTGTCCTTATCCTTACGTAAAAGTCCAGCCGCACCATCTTGAGAGAGGCAGAAGTGGAAACTAAGTTGAACCATGTTTCTCTTCAAGGCTGTGTGCTGCGCTGACCTGGCTCACTGCTGCCCTTTTGGATATCGCTGCAACCTTCCGGCTCGTCTGTGCGAACGGGTCGACCAGCCGTGGCTCAACACCCCCATGGCTGCAAAAGGGGAAGCCCAGAATCAAAGAAGCTCACTGATGGAAGCAAACGAGGCAACTTCTTGATTAACACATTTTTACATGACATTATATATATTTTTAATTTTGTTTATCAGATTTTTTTTATGTATTCCAGACCTGGGCAAAGTGAGGCCCATTTACCTGTATTTATGTGTCCCTCATGAGGACCAAGAACGATCGTGTAGAAATTTCTAGATAGCTAACTAACAATTATTTGTATATATATATATATATATAAACTATAGCTTATTTGATTTCCTTTTTCTTAGGGTTTTGTTCCTTTTTTTTTTTTTTTAATCTGGTTGTATTGATAAGATTTCCTAAATAGATTTGTGTTGTAATTTGACTTTTATTTTTTGCTAGAATCCTGTAAGCAAAGCATCAGAGAGTGACGGTGAAGGAGTCATTCGCTGCGACTCTCAGTTCTACTGTCCAGATGGTTACAGCTGCTGCCAGGGATCCAAAGGCCAGTGGAAGTGCTGCCCTTACCGCCTGGTATTCAAGCTCCAAATATCCATTTGATGTATAATGCTGAAAATCAATCTGCTCCCTGTGTTATGAAGAATCATAATTCAACTACCAGAGTCTGAGTGTGTTTTTTTCTACTCTTTGTTCTGACCAGAGTCTTTTGTTTCAGGGCTCGTGTTGCTCCGGTGGGGAATACTGCTGTGCATATGGATACAAATGCGACTCTTCCTCCCAGTCTTGCAAAAAATGGTTCTCCTAGAAGAACGCTGGAACACACCAGTACAAACACTGCCAGGGTGTTCAACAATCAGTGGATGCAAATCCTTAAAATGGCTGCAAGTGTTTTTCTGTGTTGATTCGCCACTCTTATCCTGTCTTGTTCATTTGCTTTGATTATGTTACAAGTAATACATTTGAGCGTAACATTTTCTTGGATCTAATAAATCGTATCCAATTGTGTGAAAACTTGCCTGCTTGAAATAATGGTGATGCTGTTTTGTGGTATCATTTAAACAATCAATGCTTTTGTAACAGCCAGTGAGAACCACAGATGTACAAGGAACTGGCAGCAAAGCGTTACTTGTGATTATTCTATAAAATAAATACTTTAAAATGTAATTTTTGTTTCCAGGCATTTTTTTCTATTTAGTTTCCGGACAATAAAAACTTTCACATGTTTTTGGTTTTAAATAATGATATCAATATTTACTCAATGACATTAAAGATACATGTCATTAAACACACTTCAATAAACAGCTTTGAACATCTTGAATACAACTGAATATTTTATTCAATTAACAGGTTAAAATCTTCACAATTCACTTATGAGAATACTATTTGTGGTGGACTTTATATGGAAGTAGATTATGAGAATTATTGGAAATAGCAAAACCTCGAATATTAAAAATTCATTCATTTAAAAATATTCACTTCAATATTTACTTACTTTAAAACAAACGAATTCATTTTTTTTTTTTAAATAAACAAGTTATGTAATATATTTTAATACTCATTTGACAAACCTTTTTATTAAGTTATTAAATTAACAACTCAATGCTTTAAAAAACGTCAACTATTCAATAAAAAAATACAAATGTCACAATTTGAAATGTTAAATTCAACCCTTCGATATATTCTGATGGAACTGACTTACTAACATAACATCCGAGAGAATTTAAACAGGAAGTAGAAACAGTGAAACGTTCTTGTTCTTCCTGTGATTACATGGCGAAATAATCTCTTTATCCTCTAGAGGGCGACAAATATTCAAAACTAGAAATATTTGCGACTCAAAGCGTCTCGTGTGTATTTTTACACACATGCTTCCGGCGTTTCAGGTGTTTTCTACAAATCCACTCCACAGTGTTAGTTTTACAGTAGCTAAAGGCACAACGAATTGCTTTTAGCATTTTGTCTTCCTCTTGACGTTTAAAGTAAAATATGTATTGTGTGTGTCTGCTTGAAGGCATTTAAAAAAAGGTTTGGAAAAGTAAAACTATTCTTAAGTAATGTGAAATATTGTCTTAATTCCCTTTACTTCCAGTGATGGATAATATTGTGTTCGGCGAGAGGATACTTTTACGAGGTGTCAGAGGGTCAAAACAGAGGTCAGTGTAATTGTATACTTTGTCAATAAAGTCACATGTTACACTATTCTTTTCGACGCACACACAAACACATTGTGTTTTTTGGTAGATAAATCTTGTCAACGTGTCCGTCAAAAGCATATATATTCCATTATCAGTGTTTCTTTTTTTCCAGCCCTGCAGTAGCAGCTCTGAGAGCAGCAACATCTGCACCACATGTGTGGCACTGAGGAGATATAGATGCTCAAGTATGCTCTCTGTGGTTTTGTCAGCACTCAGTGGAGGATTTTCTGCTGGTTTGTAGTGACCGGGATGAGGATCAGCTCCTCAGAAATGGAAAGCACATGCCAAAAACAGATACGTTTTGAAAATAAAAATACATTATCTTTTTTTATTTTCCTCATCTTTTTCTCTTGGCAAACGAATAGACGGTGATTGTTCAGGAGCTGAAGTTCTGCCCGAGTCTGGCCTCCCCGTGAGATGATCTGCGTGGTTTGGCAGGAGGTCTCATGGCGAGGCTGTGTTGAATGATCAAGCAGACCCGCACACACAGGCTGCTCTCGTTAGCTACCCTCACATTCTCTGGAAAATCCAGTTTGTTCCAGTTTCATAATGAGGAGACTGAAGTTTTGAAGCTCCGAACAAACACATGCTGAAGTTTCACTACAGTATAGACCGGAATTATCCCCTTAGAATGCTCTGTATCGATTCATTGACATTCATATTGAAATAAACGTATTTCCCATTTCCATATGTTATCCTTAAATACCCTTAACTTTGCCTTCTTTCCTGATGATCCACACTTTCCCAACCTGTAGATAATAAAAAGGCTTCTCTGTATAGTTCCTTTTTTTATACTGTAAAACTCTTGACATTCCTAACTTTAAATTTAAATTTAGTGGCATTATTTAAAAACAACAACTTCTAATCTGATAAAGTCAACAAAGAGATGTTGGTTAAGGCGCCTGCAACCTTTATCTTGTGTTGCATCAGTAAATAAAATAATATCTTTCTCTTTTGATCAATTAAAATTTGTTTATACGTCTAGTTAATCAATACAGTTAATATTTGTTTCTGTGTTGCCAAAACATTTAAGTTTAATCCTAAACGCTCCAGAAAGGTTTTCAATCTAGAAAATATTAAATCTGGTTGAATTTAAATGTCACTGTAGCAGATCAATTGTACTTCAAATGAACATTTTAGTCATTATGGGTGTTATTGTTCGTATTCGAGGCTTGTTTGGGCCATGAAAGAGTCATATTCTAGTCACTGTTTTTTCAACTTTGTCTGCATTTGTTGTCCAGCTCAGGTGGAAAACTCTCACCTCCACTCTCCCTCTTCTGACCCTCTTTCCATGCGTACATTCCAAACATTTCACGAGAGTTGCCAGACCTTAGGTGACGACCACCTTCCTCCTCCATATTCCATGATTTCATCATCTTATGCCAGAGACAGCAGCAGCTGCCATTGTGAAGGACCTTTGACCGACACGTGGAAATACATAAATATAGACACAATAACTTATTTTTGGCTGGCTGGTGTTGTTGTAAGGCAGAGTTCTGCTCCCAGATGTGCACATTCTAAACATGCCTTCTGGTGAATTCCTCTCCTTTTTAACTGCAGCATCTAGTCTCCATTCATGTCCAGGATGTAGTGCTGAAACGGTTGTTCTAATCCTCTCTCTCCCTCTGAGCCCCTCCTCTCTCCTCACCGTCTCCTCTGTTGAAAGGGCTTGCTGAAGCAGGGGTGCCGGAGTGATGCATTCCCAATTGGTCCACGGTGTATGCGGCGTGTGCTCAGGATATGTAGCTTCCAGTCTGAGCTCGCTCTGCCGCAGAGGAATTCCCTAATGCAGCTGCTGGAGGTGAGAGAGCAGAGCTGACACGTGAAGGACGAGCCGGATCGTTACTCAGCAGAATGTGCAGCAGCTCTTCAGCCGGGGTGTCGATGAGGAGAGGAGGTTCCTGCCAGTGACCGTGTTGCCGGCGACGAGATCCTGATGCGATCGGAGCGAGCTAGCCGAGTGTGCATCGTGGTGCTGGAGGAGGTGGAGGAGGATGAACCCACATCCTCACCCAGGCCTCCTTGGCACAAACCTGCACCCCTTCACAGACCCCACCACACCTCCAGAAGAGCTCAGGAACTCAAGGTAAGGATCTGTACTGGACCTTAAGCGTTGATGCCGGCTGCATATAAATACATGACGGGGCCGACACATGTCCTCCAGAGACGAATATAGCAGCGATATACACACCGATGTTACCCTGGAGAGGAATGTGGACCAGAGTGAAGCTGTAGACTGACGAGTATAACCCAACACAGGTCAAATATTTTCCGATCGATCACATTTTACTTGATTATGCTTGACCTAAGATCACATGTTCAAGAGTCAAAACATCAACCATCCAGAGGTGCCTCGGGAGAATTCCTACTTAAATACTACTTAAAGAAATATTTGGATATTTCAGTGTCTTAGGCTCTTGTGTGAAAACGTTTTGTTTTGTGCCATCACGTCCTTTCCCTTTGAATACTTATCTAATTAAAATATGTATATATTATTAACATGTATAAATGCCAAATGTTTTAGTGGCCACACTATATTTTTGGATGCATGTTAAAGTCAGTAGATAGTGTCAAAATAAACACTGAAAATTGTATCGTTATTGAGTGAGTTGGAACCCACTATACATTGAAATCCAATTATTAATGTTACTCCTTTTGTCCACTGACATCACATGCGGTAAAGAGGATGATGAAACAAGTTTTTATTGTTGCCGCTGCCAAGGAGGGAGCTTGATCATCACTTTTATCTCTTGGCCAATAAACATTATTGTCACAACATTCCTAAAATGGAAAAACTAAGAACTGATTCTGATCCACATACCTCAGAGCTGGGGTGTAAGGCTGGATCAGATCACTGATGTAAGGAGGAGTCTGACCATGAATAGATCTGAAAGTAAGAACCAGAATTTTAAAGTTGATCCTGAAAGAAACTGGAAGCCAGTGAAGAATTTTATGGATCGAGGAAATGTGAGTTCTTCTACTAGAGCCGGTCAGAATTCTTGATGCAGAGTTTTGTATGAACTGCAAGCGAGGCAGATCCTTCTTGTTTAGACACGAAAATAAACTTTTACCATAGTCTAAACGAGAAGACACAAACTCATGGATTATAAACTCCGGATCGTGTTGTGACATAATTCTCCTAAATTTAGAGATTTTTCTCTGTTTAAGGAAACTGGTCAGTTTTCTGCAGTGTTGAACTAGAGACATGTGTATTTCTATGTGTATTTGATGGTAGTGTTTGTTGAAGATGGACAAACAAAGAGATCATTTAGATATGTTAAGCTTTCAAGAATAAAAAAAACAACCTCAAATCATACTCATTCTTCCTGGTAAATATGCCTTTTATTTCGGCCCCAGTCTAAGTCGTCTAAAGTATTTTGTGTGATCTAGTTGTACACCCTTGATCTAGATCCAAGAATTTTTAGAGGGTTTTGTCTTTGGTGGTGAGATCTAGCAACTGAGCTTTAGCAACTCTGTTGTGTGTTGCTTGTGTAAATTCCGTAATTCTACTGCCACCTACTGTCCCAAAGAGCTCATTGTTCTTAAGAATTTTTCAAATGCTAGAAAATGAGCTTAACTATGATAAAATGAAAAACTAAATTTGGGGAAGATACTATTGGGTACTTTCAGGGTTGGCTTGAGGACTCTCTGACTCATTTATTTTAACTATATAAAAAAACAGGAAGTTAGTGCGAAACAAAAACATGAGCGCGTGTGAAAATGGTCACTGAGGAGTGTTATTTGTGCAAACATGAAGAAGCTATCAATCATGTCGGAAAATGCTTGTCTTGACTCTTGATGGTCTCTTTAACCAATTTTACCCTCACATTTATTAGTTGTCCCTTAAAAGTATTCTTTACATCCTTATCCTGGTTCTTACTTACAAATGTGTTGGTCATGAAAGTTTTACTTCATCTTCAATTCTCATCGTTGATCTTGTTTCATCTCTAACTAAAAACTATTGGTCTTGTTTCATCTTTAACTTTTAAAATACAGTAAATGTTCTTGTTTCATCTTTAACTTTTATAATACAGTAAATGTTCTTGTTTCATCTTTAACTCTTATAATAATGGTCTTGTTTCATCTTTAAGTCTGAAAATGTTGGTTCTTGTTTCTTCTTGAACTCTTAAAATGATATGTCTTGCTCACGTAAATTCCTCGAGTTCCCACATACTTTCTTGTGTGTTTTTGTTGAGGTGCAGGACTCTCAAAAGCATGTTTACGATGATGTGGTCTTGGTTTTAAAGCACACAGGCGTAGCCCCCGTGAGGTCCGGCACACTTGATTAAGATCAATCCCTGCAGTGATCCTGCTCATGCTGTGGCAGCTGCTGCTGCATGAACCTGCACTGATGACGGGTTTATTCTGTTAGTCCGCCTGGATCCTCTCTAACGTGAGAGTTTGTTCAGTTGTCATCGGTTTAATGTGCATGACACGGATGCCAACACGCCTATTTTTAGCAGAGGAAGACAGAGTCCTGGGTGTTCATGTTGAATCAAAGGAATCTCACCTCTGATGATGGTCAGTGAAGGCAGCACCAGTGTTAGGAAGATGTTTCTGCATTTCTTTGAATAATCTTGTCAGGATGTTGGATTTTTCTCTTTCCAATTGACTTTATTTGTGTTGAACCTCCAGCAGGCTCCAGTCATCAGCACGGACAGAAAATGTAATTCTTCATGTCTGGTGAGGAAGAGTGAAACACTGACACGATTTCATATTCGACTTCTCTGTTTCTCAAACCGTCCGTCTCCATGTTTGACCCGCAGACTCCTCTGCTCAGAGCCATTCTCAGCGTCAATGCAGAGGAAGTTCGTTCACTCCTGCTCAACAATGAAGATGTCAACGCTCAGGTCAGTCTGGGTTTTGTATCGACATGTGTTTATCTTCATTCTCATGTTGCACACAAAATCTCCTGCAGCACTTATTGTGAAAATAGTGATATAAGTCAGAAGGTGTATTATAATATAATAACATTTATTTTAATTTGGAAAATTGAGCCATTTAAAGATAAGTAAGTAATAAGTAAGTAATTTTATTTGTATAGTGCTTTTCTAGACCAGGGTCACAAAGCGCTTAAACAATCAAAACAATATTCAATAAAGTATAAATTTTAAAGATCAAGATAAAACTTATAACACAACAGAAGTTCCAGAAAATCAAGGAAAAGCCTGAACAAATAAAAATGTCTTATAATTCAAGTTGTTTCAAAATGTATATAAATTGAATAACTATCAATTAAAATAGATTTAAAATGTGAGAATCAGCATTAAAAAAAAAAATAGAATTCAAATGAAATGATTATATAAATATAAATATAAAGTCTATCAGTAAAAAAAAAAAAACTTTTAGGGAACAAAGAAGATATTTTTAATATATAAAAAAAGTACATTTCTGTCATTTGAAAGAAAAATAATTTCTCGTGACCACTCGCACTCATCAGTGACATGCACCTGCTATTCTTCCAAAGAATACCTCTTGAGGCACGTTGTCTCCAGGAGTCGATTATGTCGACGTCATCACTGGATTCTTCCTGCAGTCAGCAGTGTTGGCTGCAGCCCATAGTGGTCACATGACTGGAGAATATAGCTCACTCTGCAGGGGCGACCACTGAGAGAAGAGACATAAAATGCATCAGCGAGCTGAAATAAAATGCCCGACACAAACCATCCTTCATTGTGAGCCAGTGTGTCGCAGTGGAGACTCGGATTACTTGTGGTTTCTGTGTGTGCATCAATCCCACAATCCTGACAGGATGAATGAAAACATCACGTTGTGTGTCTGTTAGGACGAGGAGGAGCGAACGCCGCTTCATGCTGCGGCGTATGTTGGTGACGTGGAGATCATTGAGCTGCTCATCCTCTCAGGTAACATCTGTGCTGCACTTTAAATACAAACACACACAGTTGTGTTAAACAAAGTTCAGCAAACACTAAAATAACATCCACTGTATTTATGTGCTCCTCATGAGGTCCAAAGAAAACTCATCAGACAGATCATGTAGAAAGTAACAATATCATAGATACATAGATAGATACATAGATAGATAGATAGATAGATAGATAGATAGATAGATAGATAGATAGATAGATAGATAGATAGATAGATAGATAGATAGATAGATAGATAGACACATACAGTAGATACATAGATACATAGATAGATAGATAGATACATAGATAGATACATAGATAGATAGATAGATACATAGATAGATACATAGATACATAGATAGATACATAGATAGATACATAGATACATAGACAGATACATAGATACATAGATATTTTTATTTATTTCTATTATTTTTCACTGGTCTCTAAATACTAAAAGGACTTTTCTCCTCTGTTTTTGTCATTTATTGCACCTCTAAAATATTTCAATTAATATAATTAAGTATTTGGAGGAAACAATCACATAAATGTAGTTACATAATAGATAAATCACAATAAAATAATTTAGCTTTTTCCATATTTTATTTTTGCTTGTTGGCCCCTTACAACAATCACTGTACAAAATGTGGCCCCTGAGGAAATGTAGTTTCCCAGCACTGAGTTAAAGAAACCTAATGAAACTAAATGTGTGTTAAAAAAGAATCTGGGTGTGCGTGGTTCAGCCCAGTGTGACCCCGACATCAATCATGTGTCAGAGGTCTCTGGTGCTCTGGTTTCTGTGAAGTCACCTGAGCACTCTGAGTCATGAGAGAGCGACAGGTGCATTCCAGAGCTATTTAAAAGAGCCAAACAGGATGAGGGGAGTTTGAAATCCATCAGGCGCCATTGGTAAATAAAACCTCCTCCTCCGTGTGCCACATGTTCTCTGTTTACCTCCTCGACTTTAATGTCTCCAGTCGGAGCTGTTTTCTCTCCCAGTTGTTGACTCTAACTTCTCTGCAACTCTTTCCTAAATGTCACCTTTCACTGTCTGTTCAAGGAGCCGAAGTTAACGCCAAAGACAATGTTTGGACGACTCCGCTGCATCAAGCTGTCGCCTCTTGTTGTGCGGTAACTGTTTCAACTGCTTGTTTTTAACTGGAAGTTAAACCAGTCTCTCGTTCTCTTTCCGTTCAAATTTCAAGTTAATTAACATTATTATTCATCAGAATTACCAAGAAAAATACACCAAATAATAACAGTAAATATTATAATTTTTATTTAAAAAATGTAATTAGATCAACAAAGATTATTTTTATCCATTGAAAATAATATTTCTTATAATAAAAATATGAACTATTGATTATTAAATGAAAGCAAGAAGATCAAATTATGAATTAAGGCTTTTTCAATATATGAGGCAGCAGCTTTGGCAGGAAAGTCTGGGCCTCCCTGCTTAAGCTGCTGCCCCTGCGACCCGAACCCGGATATGTGGAAGAAGATGAGATGAAATTGAGGAGGTCAAGAACAGATTTAAGATAAAACATTTAAACTGAAAAAACATTTAACTTCCTAGTGTATTAAATTTCAAAAAAGAAAATGAATAAATAAAAACAAAAAAATAATATTTATTCAGATAAAAATGTGATATTTTTAAAAATAAATTAATAAAAAAATGTTTTTAATGCATTTATTCAATTAAAAATGTTTTATGCTTCATTGAATAAAAATTCCATTAAAAGAAATCATGATATTTAAATTAAAAATATAATTCCAAAAAAGTAATCAATGGACATATAATGACATTAAATGTAACAACTGTAAAGAAAAAAAGGTGATTCATGAAGAACAAATAATTGCAAATGTTTAAGTTTGTTTCTATTATTGCTGTAACTGGCGTGTGCAGGAGTCAGTGTCGGTGCTGCTGCAACACGGGGCTGATGTGAACGCTCAGGACAAGAGGAAAGTGACGCCTCTCCACGTAGCGACGAACAACCGGAGCACAAGACTGAATAAACCATCAACTCCTCCACCGTGCAGCAACTATGATGCTTCAGAAGAAGACAGACCTTCTCCCCTCCTTGATGCCACCCACAGTGGAAACTCAGAGGTCCAACTTTTCAAATGAGACTTTCTAACACAGATCTAAAGCTCTTTTTGTGAACTCACAGATGGTTCAGCTGCTTCTGGCCAAAGGAGCAGACGTCAATGCAGATGATGAGGACCAGATCAGAGCGATCCACTGGGCAGCATGTCTGGGTAATACTTTATGGTCTTTTTATTCTGAATATGTCTTTCTATGTCAATCTCATTTATTAGTTATTCAATTCAATCAGCCAGTTCAAGTCACAATCATGCCTTGTCCCCTCAGGTCACATGGATGTTTTAGAGATCTTGGTGGCGAGCGGAGCAGACGTCAACTGTTTGGACTTGATGGACAACACCCTGCTTCACCTGGCTGCCTATAGCGGCGTCATGTCCACCGTCTGCTACCTGCTGCAGCTCGGAGTCTCTGTATGTAACCTGGAATATCCAACCGTGTTCTCTTTTCCTCGATTCATTTTCCCTCTCTGTGCGTGCAGGTGAACTCCGGTAACATTTACGGAAACACGCCTCTTCATCTGGCTTGTTTAAAGGGACGGAATTTGGTGGTTTCGGCCCTCGTTGAGTGTGGAGCTAACGTTAACCAGGTGTGTGGCAGCAGCACTATTTTAACTGTGAAAACAGTTGCCTAGTGATGGCTGGATGAGGTTAATGAAACAGTAACCTTATTTAAAAGGCCACTAGATGGCACTCTCTGATCTTAGAATTCAATAAAAACAACACTGTATCATGAAACCTCAACAAGCCATCACTACTGCAGCTATATTTTAAAAGTACAGTCAGAAAACCATTTATTTATGAGTAAAATATGACAAACCCTCTTTAATTTTTAAAGACAAGGATTTAATTCCTTCATTTAAAAATGAAATGAAAAGTGGAAAAAAAAATTGTGGAACAATAAAACTAGTGATGATTCTAAATAGAAAATATTTATTATTTTATATACATCATTTAAAAAAAAAAGGTGTTTCAGTAACATTTTAAATACGTAATTATTAGTTTAATAAAAGTTTATTTATTTGCGTCTCAATCGCTTTTTTATTTTCTGTGATTCATAACATCCTTGTGGTTTTTACACTCCACAGTACATTTAGTTGAAGATGCATTATAATGATTGAAAGTCCTGTTTGTGTCTTAGAACCTCATTGTGTTGCTCAAAGGTCAGAGTCTGTCCTCAGGTGAACAATCGAGGGTTCTCTTCTCTGCACTTCGCCTCCTCTTCATGTCTAGGAGAGCTGTGTCAGAAACTGTTGCTGGTCAACGGAGCCGGTTTGAACCTGCAGGTATAATCGTGTGAAAGACACAGTTTTAAGTATCAAACCACAAATGTAAATGTTGACTTATCATGCATTCATCGTAATATCTGACTTTCCGTGCAGAGCCAGAATGGAAAGACTCCTCTACACCTGGCTGCTCTGAGTGGCAGTTTGTCGTGCACAAAGAACCTCATTCGTAACGGTAGGAGACTTCAAATCTATCCATTTTCTGAAACCTAAACCAAAGTTTCTGCGCAGGAGCTGCGATTGACTGTGAGGACAACAGTGGGAATTCTGCTCTTCACTTTGCTGCCCTCTATGGTCACAACCCCGTCATCACAGCTCTTCTTCAGTATGGAGCAGATGTGCTGAAGTCAGTATGATATTGTTTCGAGAAGTTTCTATACATTCAAATCTCTAAAATATATGTTTCTAAATAATTAGTAACACCTGAGCCACTGGATAGACTGGCGACCTCTGTTCCCTGGCTGGGATGTACAAACAAATATACAAACTCTGACACATACTTATTAAGTCTTTAAACAAATTATCAAGGTGAAAAACATTTACAAACTCATGAAACACATTTACAAACTCATGAAACACATTTACAAACTCAAGAAACACATTTACAAACTCAAGAAACACATTTACAAGCTCTGAAACACATTTACAAACTCATGAAACACATTTACAAGCTCTGAAACACATTTACAAACTCATGAAACACATTTACAAACTCTGAAACACATTTACAAACTCATGAAACACATTTACAAACTCTGAAAAACATTTACAAACTCATGAAACACATTTACTTGCTCTGAAACACATTTACAAACTCATGAAACACATTTACAAACTCTGAAAAACATTTACAAACTCACAAAACACATTTACAAGCTCTTAAACACATTTACAAACTCATGAAACACATTTACAAACTCATGAAACACATTTACAAACTCATATAACACATTTACAAACTCACAAAACACATTTACAAACTCATGAAACACATTTACAAACTCATATAACACATTTACAAACTCATGAAACACATTTACAAACTCATGAAACACATTTACAAACTCTGAAACACATTTACAAACTCATGAATCACATTTACAAGCTCTGAAACACATTTACAAACTCATGAAACACATTTACAAACTCTGAAACACATTTACAAACTCATGAATCACATTTACAAACTCATATAACACATTTACAAACTCATATAACACATTTACAAACTCACAAAACACATTTACAAACTCACAAAACACATTTACAAACTCATGAAACACATTTACAAACTCATGAAACACATTTACAAGCTCTGAAAAACATTTACAAACTCACGAAACACATTTGCAAACTCAGGAAACACATTTACAAACTCTGAAACACATTTACAAACCCATGAAACACATTTACAAACTCATGAAACACATTTACAAACTAATGAAACACATTCACAAACTCATGAAACACATTTACAAACTCATGAAACACATTTAAAAGCTCTGAAACACATTTACAAACTTATGAAACACATTTACAAGCTCTGAAAAACATTTACAAACTCACAAAACACATTTACAAACTCATATAACACATTTACAAACTTTGAAACACATTTACAAACTCACGAAACACATTTACAAACTCATGAAACACATTTACAAACTCATATAACACATTTACAAACTCATGAAACACATTTACAAACGCATGAAACACATTTACAAACTCTGAAACACATTTACAAACTCATGAATCACATTTACAAGCTCTGAAACACATTTACAAACTCAAGAAACACATTTACAAGCTCTGAAACACATTTACAAGCTCTGAAACACATTTACAAACTCAAGAAACACATTTACAAGCTCTGAAACACATTTACAAACTCATGAAACACATTTACAAACTCATGAAACACATTTACAAGCTCTGAAACACATTTACAAACTCATGAATCACATTTACAAGCTCTGAAACACATTTACAAGCTCTGAATCACATTTACAAGCTCTGAAACACATTTACAAGCTCTGAAACACATTTACATACTCACGAAACACATTTACAAACTCTTAAACACATTTTCAAACTCATGAAACACATTTACAAACTCATGAAACACATTTACAAGCTCTGAAACACATTTACAAACTCATGAATCACATTTACAAGCTCTGAAACACATTTACAAACTCATGAAACACATTTACAAACTCTGAAACACATTTACAAGCTCTGAAACACATTTACAAACTCATGAATCACATTTACAAGCTCTGAAACACATTTACAAACTCATGAAACACATTTACAAACTCATGAAACACATTTACAAGCTCTGAAACACATTTACAAACTCATGAATCACATTTACAAGCTGTGAAACACATTTACAAGCTCTGAATCACATTTACAAGCTCTGAAACACATTTACAAGCTCTGAAACACATTTACATACTCACGAAACACATTTACAAACTCTTAAACACATTTTCAAACTCATGAAACACATTTACAAACTCATGAAACACATTTACAAGCTCTGAAACACATTTACAAACTCATGAATCACATTTACAAGCTCTGAAACACATTTACAAACTCATGAAACACATTTACAAACGCATGAAACACATTTACAAACTCTGAAACACATTTACAAACTCATGAATCACATTTACAAGCTCTGAAACACATTTACAAACTCAAGAAACACATTTACAAGCTCTGAAACACATTTACAAGCTCTGAATCACATTTACAAGCTCTGAAACACATTTACAAACTCAAGAAACACATTTACAAGCTCTGAAACACATTTACAAACTCATGAAACACATTTACAAACTCATGAAACACATTTACAAGCCCTGAAACACATTTACAAACTCATGAATCACATTTACAAGCTCTGAAACACATTTACAAGCTCTGAATCACATTTACAAGCTCTGAAACACATTTACAAGCTCTGAAACACATTTACATACTCACAAAACACATTTACAAACTCTTAAACACATTTTCAAACTCATGAAACACATTTACAAACTCATGAAACACATTTACAAGCTCTGAAACACATTTACAAACTCATGAATCACATTTACAAGCTCTGAAACACATTTACAAGCTCTGAATCACATTTACAAGCTCTGAAACACATTTACAAGCTCTGAAACACATTTACATACTCACGAAACACATTTACAAACTCTTAAACACATTTTCAAACTCATGAAACACATTTACAAACTCATGAAACACATTTACAAGCTCTGAAACACATTTACAAACTCATGAATCACATTTACAAGCTCTGAAACACATTTACAAACTCATGAATCACATTTACAAACTCATGAATCACATTTACAAGCTCTGAAACACATTTACAAATTCATGAATCACATTTACAAGCTCTGAAACACATTTACAAACTCATGAATCACATTTACAAGCTCTGAAACACATTTACAAACTCTTAAACACATTTACAAACTCATGAAACACATTTACAAACTCATGAAACACATTTACAAGCTCTGAAACACATTTAAAAACTCATGAAACACATTTACAAACTCATGAATCACATTTACAAGCTCTGAAACACATTTACAAACTCATGAATCACATTTACAAGCTCTGAAACACATTTACAAACTCTTAAACACATTTACAAACTCATGAAACACATTTACAAACTCATGAAACACATTTACAAGCTCTGAAACACATTTACAAACTCATGAATCACATTTACAAGCTCTGAAACACATTTACAAACTCAAGAAACACATTTACAAGCTCTGAAACACATTTACAAACTCAAGAAACACATTTACAAGCTCTGAAACACATTTACAAGCTCTGAATCACATTTACAAGCTCTGAAACACATTTACAAACTCAAGAAACACATTTACAAGCTCTGAATCACATTTACAAACTCATGAAACACATTTACATACTCACGAAACACATTTACAAGCTCTTAAACACATTTACAAACTCATGAAACACATTTACAAACTCTGAATCACATTTACAAGCTCTGAATCACATTTACAAACTCATGAAACACATTTACATACTCACGAAACACATTTACAAGCTCTTAAACACATTTACAAACTCATGAAACACATTTACAAGCTCTGAATCACATTTACAAGCTCTGAAACACATTTACAAACTCAAGAAACACATTTACAAGCTATGAAACACATTTACAACCTCAAGAAACACATTTACAAGCTCTTAAACACATTTACAAACTCATGAAACACATTTACAAGCTCTGAAACACATTTACAAACTCAAGAAACACATTTACAAGCTATGAAACACATTTACAAACTCAAGAAACACATTTACAAGCTCTTAAACACATTTACAAACTCATGAAACACATTTACAAACTCATGAAACACATTTACAGACTCATGAAACAAAATATCAAACTATGAATCAAATTTACAAACTTGTGTAAATGTCCAAAGTTTTCTATAGTCTGCACGCCAAGTTCTTTTAAACAGTTACAGTAACTATTTTGCATTTAGCACTTTTCATACCCTTAGCTTTTCCTACGCGTATTATTATTAAGTTTCTTGTCCTATATAGTGATTGTTGTAACTGTAAAGTATCTTCAGATAACTCTACTGATTTGACACTTTTATCTTCCGTTTCATCTAATTTCTCATGTCTTTAGGTGTAGATTTTGAGGATTACATATAATAATACGTACAAAACTGAAATTCTTTCTTGTGAAGAAATGTTCACGTCACTATCCATCCACTCAGACGAGGCGTTCATGGTCTCCTGCCGATTCATCTGTCAGCCCTCAGCAGCCACCTGGAGTGCTGTGACAAGCTGCTGCTGTCAGGTAACACAGCAGACGCTCTCACAACACAGCGGAGGCTGATGGTGTTGTTGTGCGCAGGTTTTGACGCCAACACCGCCGACAACTACGGCAGGACGTGTCTGCACGCAGCGGCTGCTGGAGGGTGAGTGGTTTTCATCGTCACATTGCCGCAGGTGGTTCTGACCCGTCTGACCCAACAGGAACCTGGACTGTGTGGAAATGCTGCTGAACGTCGGAGGTGACTTGAAGAGAAAAGACAAATTCGGAAGGTGAGGGAGGAGCTGAAGGCAAGAGACGGGACGTTGACCTGGAGTGTTCATCCCTGACAGGACTCCTCTCCACTATGCATCGGCCCACTGTCACTTCCAGTGCATGTTCGCGCTGGTGGTCTCGGGGGCCAACATCAACGAGCGCGACGGGAACGGCTGCAGCCCCCTGATGTTCGCTGCCACCACCAGCTCTGACCCGCAGTGAGTCCCTCGACTGGACCCACGTCTCTTCTGTGGGTTCACTCCTGTGGTTTATCTGCAGGTGTTTGGATTATCTGCTGAGTAATGAAGCGGATCTGAAGGTCAAGGACCACCAGGGTTACAGTGCACTGCACTACGCATCAGCCAGTGGCCGAACTCTGACCCTGCTGCACGTACGAGCTCCAGAATTAACCTTCTGACCGAGACAAACTCAAATGTGAACTTCTCTGGCAGTTGATGGAGGTTTCAGGACCAGACCTGCTGAGCGACCTCGTCCGCAGCGCCCCGTTCAGCCTTCTGCATTTGGCGGTGAGTGATGAACCCCATGGATCAGATCCCGTCAATGAGTCCCGTGACCTCGTCCAGGCCCACCACGGACACAAAGACACCCTGGAGGTCCTCCTGACGTTCCTCTACGACGTGGACCTCCGCAGTACGGCGGGCAGCACGCCGCTCAAGCTGGCCGCCGCCTCGGGTCACCACGAGTGCGTGGCTCTCCTGCTGCTCCACAGCGCCTCCACCCTGGTCCACGACGGTGCCAAGAGGACGGCCGTGCACGCCGCAGGTGAAGGTTTCCTCCGATGGTGACGAGCACAGAGAGGAGTCTTGTCTCAGCTTCATGTCTCTGTCCCAGCGTTCAACGGTCACCTTCAGTGTCTCAGTCTGCTGCTGAAGAACAACCCCAGTGCTGTGGACACGCAGGACGTCCACGGAGAGTGAGTTCATGGATCATGATCTTAGTCATTTATAAATAATGTTATAAACGATGTCATGCTTCTCGTCCTGTCCAGGACGCCTCTGATGTCGGCGGTGCTCAACCAACACTGCGAGTGTGTCCACCTGCTGCTCAGCCGACGGGCCAGAGTGGACCTCCAGGACCAGCAGGGACGGACGGCGCTTCACCGAGCTGTGAGTCCTGATCAACGCTCCTTGATGCGTTCACTCCTCACATTATTTTTTGACATGCAAGGAAAAAACTCTTAAGTCACTTCTCTCAATGTGGAGAATCTACTTTGAGCCTCTGCTGGATGACCTAGATTCTCACTTCCTATACTCATGATACCTGAGGAGACATGTGTCCATGTGTCTATTCTTCGTGTGTGTCTCGCAGGCGGTGATTGGCCGAGAGGCGACTGTGGTCTCCCTGCTTCAGTTCGGGGCTGATGTGTGTGTGAGGGACGAGGAAGGACACACCCCTCTTCACTTGGCTTCTTCTTTCGGCAGAGTGGGCGCTCTGAGGGTCATGCTTCAGTCCACCAGCTCCTCCCACGTCCACTCCCACATGAGCGACAGGAGGGGCTACACACCTCTGCACTGGGCCGCCTACAACGGTACCGACACCTCAGTGGTCGACCATTGTTCTGTCGAGGTCAAAAATGTGTTCCTTCACACTGTGACATCTATGTGACGGTTGCTGTACACTATGAAAAATCTGTTTTCGCAGAACTTTTTAGAAACTTTCCCTTGATAATTTAGTGGCATTATCAAGAACTCATTTAGTTTTCACAGACCAAATATTTCTTAAATCTAAATTCACATCTAGATTTTGAAGCTATGTACTAAATCTAAATGAATCTAAAATAAAAAATCTAAATCTCCATCTCATATCTTAAATGTAATTCCTAGAGTCAGTAACGATCATCAGAGCGTGTAAGATAGAAGTGTCTATATATTCACTATTACAAGGCAAAAGATTTACAATTTAAATGTTTATTTTTAAATTAAAGTATAAGATATAGGATTCAGGGTTTGAAATTAAACTGTAGATTTATGTTTACTTTTAGTACGTAAATGTAGCATTTAAGGTATTTATTCAAAGCAACAATAAAGTTTTGGATTTGCATTAAGATTCAAGGATTTCAATTTACATTAAGGATTTAGATTAAATGTGAGAAGTACCGAATCAGCAAAAAACTGGTTGCATTTGTCGTTGACATTGTATCAATAATTATGCAAAAAAACTTTTTTTAATTGTCACCAACACATTCCAAGCTGTTGCTCCTAAGCTTTGGAACGATCTTCCTCTTCCTCTGTGTTTGATGATCTACTGACTCCTTCAAGAAACATCTTAAGACATTTTTATTGGTTCAGGCTTTTCCTGGTCTGGAAAAGCGCTATATAAATAAAAATGACTTACTTACTTACTTACTTTTGTATTCCAATAAAACACGTTTGTTTGATCGCTCCTCATGTCTTCAGGACACCTGGCGTGTGTGAAGATGCTGTTGAAGCACAAAGTCTGCTGGAAGGGAAACTCCTTCAGTCCGCTTCACTGTGCTGTGTGAGGCCACATTTCCAACTCTACTACCTCACTCCTGTTACGTGTTACTGAGTCCTGATCTTCCTTCCATCAGCTCCAACAACCACAGAGCCGTGGCTGAGACCCTGATGGTCTCTCTGGGCAGGAGAACGGTGAAGTGTGTGGACTGCAGAGGACGGTGAGACGTCGCCTCACACAGTGAGCGCTTCTGAAATACATACCATCATAACACTGTGACGCAGGAGTCCTCTTCATGCTGCCGCTTTCTCCAACCACGTGGAGTGCGTCTCTCTGCTGCTGGAGCACGGAGCCAAGGTCAACGTGAGGGACAGGCCCAGCGGTCAGACGCCGCTGATGATGGCGGCAAACCTGGGACACACAGACGTTGTGGGTCAGTAGAGGTTGTTGGTCCGACTCACACAGTCGTGTCTGGTAACTGTTGTTGGTCACAGGCGCGTTGGTGAGCAGATCCGACCTGTGGGTCCAGGACGTGGACGGCAACACGGCCTTACACCTGGCCTGCAGACAGGTAGAGTCACACGGCAGCAACACACACATGGACTCACTTCAGTGTGTCTCCTCACAGAGACGTGAAAACGTGGCCTTGTTGATTCTAAAGATCAGCAACAAGAAGCTCAACAGCCTCAGAAATTCCGCTCATCTCACGTACGTAGCCACTAGAGCAGGAGTCGCCTGAGCAGGTCTGAACTCTCACCTCTGCACCCGCAGGCCTCTGGATCTTGCAGCCGGGAGCGGCTTGGCAGCCGTCGTTCGGACTCTGGACACCGGTGACCTGTGACCTTAACCCGCAGACTCACACCTGATTACTGTGTAATCTGCTTCTTCTGGAGGTTCTACTCCGGCTCCGGATCCGTGTCTCTGACGCGTCCTCCGGGAACTGGCTGCTACACTGTGAACCATCACTCGGTCAGACTTTGTCCACGAGGAATGTTAGGAAACCTGTCTGCTGCTACCAGCTGTCTCACCACCCCTGCTCTCATCCACACTGTCCTGTGTTCTGCTGCGTTCACACTCTTTCATCTTCTTTCATCTTCTCACTTTTGACATCATTTTAAACTTTCTTTTTAATTTTATTCAACTATTTATGTCCAATGGATCAAAGAAGTCATATTTTTCAAAACACTTTTCTTACAGATTTGGAAGTTTATTTAAGTGCATAAATGTTTAAATGCCTCATTAATTTGCTAAAAACGTATGTAAAGGACAAGATAAGAAACAAATAAACAGTATAAATTGACAATTATATTCTTGAATTTACCTCCACAAGATAGAATCAGATGGATCAAGTCCAACAAGATTATCCAGGAGAAACAGGAGCAGAAGTTAATGCAGGAAAAAGATGGTAAAATAATCAAATAGAATTTTAACCGACAAAGAAAACAGACACAAACGCGTTAATAAAAGTGTCCACAAGATGGCGCTAAGAATGTCTTTCAGTCCATGTCCGATAAACACTAAGTCAAAACAAACGGTCAGTCATCCAGGAGGGAGTCAGGGTCACAAGCGTGAACCAATATAAGAAAGAATAATAATTTCTCAAAATTAAAACTCAAAAATAAACCCTGAGTAACTTGCGAGTCAAGGCGAAAAGACCCAGAGAGACATCAATTAGTCCAAGAAAACACAGGTCCAAAAGGATCAGAACATGCATGATATTTAGAAGAAAAAACGTTGCTAAAGCTGAGTAGCAGGACCTCAAGGATCTCAACAATACTCGAAAAATGTATTATTTGTTCCAGAATGAATAAAATGTTGACCGTTTTCCCAATTTCCATCTGGAGCCACATATTTTTAAAAGGTTTTGTCGCTCTCTAAGCTGAAATAATTTAATTTATCAAAGAATGTTACTGCCACCTGCTGTGCTATTGATTTTAAATGTACACAATTACCATAGTTTACATAAAAATAAACGAAGCTGCTTGGAGGAGGTCTGTGCTCTCTAAGTCATTTTCTTTTGTATTTATTTTCACATCTCATATTTGTCCAACATTAAATGCACATTGATAATACAGGGGCTGAATAAAACTGATGATTACTGATCCATATGTTGCTTGATTTGCCAGCTTTGTGTACAAAAGTGCAAGTATATTTATTATGTGCTTTATTATCCATTATTATCTTGATTTTGTATCTTTTATATTCAAAGCGGGGTAACACCTTTAGGTCATGATTATGTAATAAACTTTCATAATCTCAACTACGGAGAAAACTGTAGCTATTTATTTTTTATTTTCCGTCAACGTCCTCACGGTCCAGGTGATACAAGCGTCCGTACAGGCAGGCGGTGACCAGACCGGCCGACATGTTGGAGTGTCTCATGGTCACTGTGCCCTGTGCCGTCCTCTCCAGGCTCTCAGGCTGCTCCAGGGTCAGCCTGCTAGCCAGAACTGAGGGGAAAACGTGTTTCGTTCCAAAATGTCCCGTCAAGACAAAGTCCAGGCGGGTGTCGGCCCGGTCCGCTTCCTGTCCACAGGAGCTGGACTCTGACCCCGCACAGCGCACCAGCGCACAAACCTGGAGTGGAGTGAAAGTTACCTAACCGAAACATTATGACCACCTGATAAATAAACTTGAAAAACATAGATTTAAAATATTTATATTGTTTATAAAGACTATTGAATTGTTTGAATCACATTATTACCAATTGACAAATACTTTAAGTTGCTCACCTGGACGGCGTACCGTCCGTTGACTATGTGCGTTCCCGCGAAGACGCCCAGAGCGTAAAGCTCTTTACTGCCGCCCTGTGGCAGGAGCTTGTACTGCAGGCGGCAGCAGAACGCGCCGTCACAAACACTCAGGTCCCCCTCCGGGTCAGTGAGCAGGACAAACTTGAACGGGTCGTACATCATGGTGGCGTTGAAGTACGGCAGAGCAGCAGGACAGTCGTCTCTGTGGCAAAATCCAGATGTTGGCGTGAGGTCCATCTCTGGGGTTTGCCCGAGCGGTTCCAGAACCGGGACTGTTGCCACCAGCAGCTTCCCCTCCTCTGGGTCGCCCCGCTGAGCGTGATGGTAGACGGCGCCGGAGGGCCAGTAGATGCCACTTCCTGTCATGATCAACTCATCGCTGCGGATGTTGGGGGAGAGCAGAGTGATGTTGGTGCCGAGGCTGAACGCTCGCTGGAACTGGATCAGGTCCAGGAGGGGAAGCTGGTTCATCCAGGCAGCCGGAAAGATCAGCTGACGAACTCCCTCAAGACAAAAAGTAAAGGATATAATATTATTTAAAAAGTGCTTTTTTTCCCAAATACATTTTTTAGATTCAATTAGTTATTTTCTAAGGAGCAATTAATACAAAAAGCAGAGAACAAAAGTCTAAAAACGCCTATAGTCATATAAAGAGTCATTATTAATAGCAATAAATCCTAAATAAACTAAGTTTCTACCTGACCTTTGACCTCCAGAGGTCCATATAAATACTTTCAAAGAGCCTAGTGATGGTCTGATGAAGCTTCATGAAGCAGTTTAATGTTGTTTAGAGGTCAATAGGTGGCGCCATCAGTTTAAAAATCATGTGGTGTTTTATTAGGACACTTCAAAACAAAGGAAAATAGTGCAGAGAACGCCATCTAGTGGACTCTGAAAATAATGACACTGCTTCATGAAGCTTCATCAGACCATCACTGAAAAGGCCACATCCGGAGTAACTACTCAGAGACATGACATCTCTCACCTGCTCCAACAGCGTTAGCGTGGGCTCCTCAAACAAGATGTCGAAACAAGTGATGAGCCCAAACTTTCCCGCGAAGGGAGTTTCAAAAGTGACGATCTCCGGCCGAGGTGGTGCATCGAAGGCAGCTTCGAAGTAAAGATTGTATTTATGGTAGCGAGCCACGAGGACGCCCTCGGAGCTGCGTGAGTGAGAGAGAGAAATGATTACAACATCCCTCACAACTGTGTGTAGTGGTGCGTCCCACATCTCCAGATACACACTGACCTGAAGACCACGTTAGTGTTGAACTGCCAGTGACCATCAGGAGGACAGGAAGAGGAGGACGACGGAGGGCAGGGCTGCCTGTCGCCCATGTTGGCCACGAGGTAGATGTTGTTACGACGAGCCATGCAGCTCAACCTCTGCAGGACCTGTGAGGACAATCTACATCTTAGATTCATCTTCTCTTCTGTTTCTATATTTTGAATCAAAAGTCCAAAGTGTTGAGTGAAAGAATGCAGAGTTAAGGTTTGGTACGAAGATCCGTCACCTCAGTGTCGCGGTGTCTGCCGGGCTCCGTGCACGGGTTCCAGGTCTCCTGCTGAGGGTCAGGGATGCTCTCCAGGTAGCTGGAGATGGACGCGCGGCTGAAGTTGAAGCCCTGCAGGCCATCTTCAGGGAACACCAGGATCTGTGCTCCCTGCACACATCATAGAATTCATAGAATTCATACTGAGACCTTGAACTACATTCATTCTGAATCCATTTAACTTATTTTCTTACTGATGGTTTCTGCCATTTATAAATAAAAAAAATACTCCTTTCACAGAAAGATCTAGTTTTTTGACTCTAAAGTTGTTGAGTTAAACGTTTTTAATCGATTATTGTACATATTTCCGGAAACTTGGTGAACTATTCTAACTTTATCAATGTCTGACCTGCTGGGCCGCCAGAGCCGCCTGCTCCTCGAACACGTCCAGGTTCTTCTTCAGGTGCTGGAGGGCAGCCCGACGGGTGCAGGAGACCCGGGGCTGCGGGTTCAACACCGGGTGGTGCTCGTACACTGCTGCCGTGTACGTGGATCCACGACATGCTTCCGTCAAGAAAACAATAACCAGAGCGAACAGAAACATGCTCGGATTGCTAGAACCTGGACTGATGACGAAACATCATCACCTGAGAGGTCACAGGTTCACGTGTACCAGCCGCTGGTCAAAGGTCGCCGATCGACATCATAGGTGAACTTCTTAACTGCACTATGACAGTTTTTTGAAATTCTCATGTAACGCCAGAACTAAGTTAACTGTCATTTCAAACTCACATGTAAACAACTGTCTTATTTTGAAAGATGCAAAGGGAAGTCGCTTGAATCGTATCCGGAATCCGCAAAAAACAACAACATTTGAACAAACGTTTTTGTTTCAAATTATATGTCGATTATTAATTGAATACATTACAACTAAGCACAAATACAGTTAAATTATTGTACATAAAAAGAGAAACCAAAAGATACATTGAGTCATTCTTCATCGGACTCTCACTAGCATTTAAAAAAATGTATTTTTATCATATATAAAATTCGCCCAATCTTAAATACTTATGAAGACATGTATAAGTAGAACAATGAAATATATATTATATATTTTAATTACAATTCATTTGTCCATTTCCTCCTTATTTCAATCGTAAGGTCGACTCAAACCTTCCACTTTTATTCTGAAAATGTTATGAGGAAATGCAATACAAACAACCCGGAAAAACATTCTGAAGCGTGACCTTTACGACATGAGTAACACATGAAAAATGAAACGGTACGTTTGTTCTTAAACTGAAATCGACTAGTTTAATGCACGTGGTTTGCTCGCGAGCACCATGTCAGCGGCTCCTCAGAGCAAGAGCTGCTGGAGCTGTCGCTTGACTTCCGGCACAGGACTGCTGCTGAGTGCCGTGTACGTGCTGCTTCCGGCCCGCAGAGTGCTGACCAGAGCAGCCCCGGTCACTGTCGGACATGTTTTCCAGATCTCCTTCGCAGCAGGTGAGGAGCAGTGAGTCAAGGTCTGGAGCTCGAGTTCCTCACATCTTGTTCGTTTGTGCTGCAGGTCTGGCGGCTTGTGGACTTTATGTCATCCTGGATCCAAGGAAGACCTCGAAGAACACGTGACAGTTGTTTTTGTAGTGTATAGTGTAATGTCAGGGTCAAGTGTAAATAAATATTTTATTTCCTTCAGAGAATATGCTATGGCAGTTTTGTAACTCACCAGACCACGTGTGAATCTGCTCTTAAAACCTATTAAATATTTAATTACTTTAATATAATTGATTAATTTAAAGCAAGACTCGAGACAAAACCCCGTGTTGGCCTGTTAGTCTGCCTTTTATTAGTGTTATGGTCTTGAGCTGACGCTCAGGAGGAAGATTGAGAAGCCTGCAGGAAAATAAACACATACAAATCATCTTCAGTCGCATAAAATGATCATGACATTCAGATAGTTTTTTTTTTTCTAGGTTAAAGAAAAATATGAAAATAGAGTTGACAGTACATTTAGGCACACTAGAACACATACTGTACACACATATGCACATGTTTGTAATTGTCATATTTACTGAGGTTAAAAAGCCTTCCTGTATGAGGATGTGCAGAGATCACTGTAGGAGAGGGGGGTCACATTGACCCGATCGCAGTCCTGCCATGGATGACCACGACAGCAGCAGAAGCTCTGGCTCCATCAGGTCTCTCTGGGTTGCTACTTAAGTGCTCTTTTATAGCAGCGAATCCATCCAGTATCTCCGTCGGTGTCAAGGTGTGTCCGTGCCGGACCAACCCTGCACCTCGAGACACGTAAAAGAGCTGATCCCAACTGCCGTCCTCTGATAACACCCCCGCGAGTGAGAGGGACGCTCCTCCGACACATAAAACGCAGACTTATAAAACAAGTCCGTAAAAAATAATAGTCTTTTTCTTTTACAACAATGGAATGTCAAGTTGTCGTGTACGATATTTTATGGTGTAACATTTCGATTTTTCTATTAAAATAACTTTTTTTTTCTTCTCGGTATATAATGATTCAAGAAATATTGCACAAAACTTAAAAGTGATTAGGGACACGACACAGATATCTCAGTCATGTGATCAAGAGCTGTCACTCGCATGCGTCTCGCCGTCAGCTGACGATTTTAAGGCTCAAAAATCATAGTTTCTGACAGAAGAGCGTTTCATCGTCTCATCTCTCTCTCCCGCACACAAGTACATTCTTGAAGCGCCCTGGAGTCGCCGGACACGACGCCACGTGTGAAGAGAAAGAGCTTTGGTCATCACAGGTCTGTGACGCGGGGAGATGGAAGGGGACGGGGATTAGGCAAAAATAAGGATCTATCATAAAAAAAAAAAAAAGGTTGTTCTGTAACATTAAAAAAACTGCTCCTCGCACGGGTTTGACAGCCATATTTGGTTGCGATGAGGATGTGAAGACGTGTGCAGCTCGTAAGGGTCAGACGGGTGAGCGGACAGAAGCAGGACGGTAAGGCAAGGTGTGTGTCCGCATGGTCTACTCCTGCTGGCTGACCACAGAACTGCAGTATACCAGCGCCATCACAATATTGAATGTGTATTGTTTTGTTTATTTTAAATGTTATTTTTAAGCATTGAGATTCTTTCTAAATAATTATTAAATTCCAATTTTATCAATATAAAATAATTGCATTTAAAAAAATTTAATATTATATATTATAACAAATTTACCGTTTCTATATAGTAATTATTGAATTAATTATTTAAATAATAATGAAATGCTACCATTCACTATTGTGCTGGCACTGATACACGTCATACTCCAGACCACAGAGAGCAGCATCGACGAAAGCTCACGGAGGAAGGGAAGACTGCTGCTCGGTCACGGAGCACTCGGGGTTCTAGGAGTGAAACGGCACAAACACACGAGATGTCGAGGACGCCTGGATGTTTCTCAGCGCGTGTGTGTCCAATCGTGTCCGGCTGCCTCCGTCCTCTCCTGTCACCTCTTCAGCGACGACGACTTGAACTTCTGGCTGAATCTCTGCAGGCGAGGGGAGCGGGAGTGCAGCTTGACGAAGAGATCGGGGAACTTGTACTGAGGGAACATGGTCTCCAGGAAGCCCTCCAGGAACACATAGACCAGGCGGCGATTCATGGGCTGGTACTGGAACATGTCGAAGACTCGCAGTATTCCCTTCCTGGTGGTGTCGGCGCCGATGATGTGCTTGAGCTCGTCTGGAGAGAAAGAGGATTGCGTCATTTATTTTGGTCCTGCTGCTGTGGTGGAAGAATCAAGTCCCCCGGCTGTCTCAACCATAATGAATGCTGCACTGAACTAAATTACACAGGGTGCAAAGGTTAAGTGGATACAATTAAAGGCTTGTATTTACTTAAAAATAATGAAGTGATGACAAATAATAAAAGCCAATGAGGTTGATCATTAGATGTGTGAATCTTCTTGCACTCTGTCCATTTGATGGGGCTCATTACTTTATAAACATTTTCTTTTGGCATTCTTAATGCACTTTTTTAGAGCCTGTCTGTCAATCCAGCAGCTAATTTAACACCCGCCTGCCAGTGTACGGTTCACCAGCCAAGACTCTGACAGTCTTCCCTGTTCCTTCATTGAACTTTCAAACCACTTAAAACCTAAGTAATGAAGACATCTGCTGCTGGCCAACAACTGAACCACATTTATCCAGTAAAACGTCCATTTTTACTTCCTTGTAGACTTTCAAAATAAGATCACAATATAATTTTCCTGTATTGAAATTTAGTTGGAAAAGAGTTTATCGACAAATAAAAGCTTTGAATGTCGCTTATATTTCAAAAAGCAAAAATCATTAACCCCTGATGTTCTAATTCATATTGGATGTCATCATCTTCAATATGTTCAGTAGGTGGCGCTCTATGTTAAAAGAAAGATTTGAGGTGGCTCCAGCAAGAACTTTAAAAAGCAGAGACGAGAGTCACTCAGAACCTCGACAATGTTGACACTTTGAAAACTCATCAACCAGGAAACACAGAGAGACAAAATAAAAGGTTTTCTTCTAGGTCACCTGGCATGATTCCGAGCAGGCTGGTTTTCGCAGCGACACGTGTCCTCATGCGCACAGACTTGTCCCGACGAGGGGCCTTTTCGGCCAGAATGCCGTTGGGCCAGTAGGAGTCCCTGCACGGCCAACAGAGACCAACACTCAGCAGAGAATTCTGAACCAAAACGGACAAGAGAAGAAACAATATTTTACCTGAACTTTTTGACATATTCTGCCACCTGCTCTGGAGATGTTAGGAAGTCCACATGGTCCACGATTTTCCTGCAGGCACATGGTGACGATAGGTGTCAATTGTTGCAGTGCATTTTGGGATTTCCATTAACAAATGAACAGACCTGTTGATGGTGTCTCCGTACGTAGCTCTGATCAGCTGCTGCAGCAAATTCTTGATGTTCCTGCGCAGCCACTGGTTCTTCTCCTTCAGGTCAAACACCTCGTCCATCAACAGCAGCATCACCCTCAGCGGGATGTTGTCGTCCACCTAGAACACCGCGTCAGTCCAACAGATCGAGCCAAACAAACGCACTGGACTCACGTTGTCGTCCAACTGGGCTGACACGCGGCAGTGTTCAGGGTCGATGTCAGACTTGGGCAGTAGAGGGGGCACCTGAGACAACACAGTTGTTGTTAAATAAAAAAACTAATCTTTAATTCCACATGTGAAATGACACCTTGAATATGGAGTGTTTGATGTCCTGGCCCAGACGCTCCGACATGCGGCCCATGTTGTCGGAGACTTTGTTCATGCCTTCAGCCAGACTGTCGGGCAGAGCCTTCACGGCGTTGGACACGTTCCTCATGGAGCTCCGCAGAGGGTTCACAAGCGTGTCAATCTGGAAGGTCAAATATGACCAGACGATGTTGACCGGGCTTTCATCAGGAAGTGAGTGAATAGAAATGTAATTACCTTTCGTGCAAAATCTCCTTTGCCTTTGCTGTAGGCCTTGTTCTCCAGGAAAATGTACATGTGCTGGATCAGAGTCGGACAAGCCTTCACCGTCTCTGGGTTCAGAAGAACCTGCAGGACAAACACTGTTGAGGATCTCAACTCTTAAATCCTGACTAAAGTAAGATGAAGTGAGTTATCTTAACACCTGCAAATATGCATTAAGATCCTTTTTCCTCCTCTCTAAAAAGTCTCTGTCCATGTTGTTGAAGGTCTTCTTCCCTGGCAGCTTGAGGACGGACGCCAAGCATTCGAACTGAAACGTCAACAACCACCATTTTTAATTGTCATTGAATAAAATTATAAATACAAGATTAAAATAAAAGAATAAAAGAGGAAGGGTGACTTTTTCACTTTTGACTATATTGTTCAAGATCCTCTCTGCACTCCAATAGCAATTAATCAAATATACTTACACAATTATTTCCAGGAAAATATAATAAATAATGTAAAGTAGTTTAAAATTATTACATGGTTTCATGTCAAATCAGCTTTAATTGTTCTTCCCTCACCATCTCCTCTGTGCCATGAAGAAGTTAGACCTGTTTTATCCTTGGCAAAATCACATGTTTTGCTGAGGAACAGAGGTTTACATTTTTTTAAATTGAAATATTAAAAACAAATTTATTACACTCTTATACGAGGTCATGTGATCTTGGGATTTTCCATTTGTCTGTTCGTAAAACCTCAAAAAAAAATTAAATTTACATGAAATTCTAGCAGATTATAAACAGGAAAAATACATTTTGGCTGCATTACTATTATTTAAACCTACTGTGTTTGTGCTTTATGTTTTATAAATCTGATTCCATGATATTTCAAAGACAATTTATTGATCAATCAAAATTTTAATATAAGATAAAATAAGTTTGAATCTTACTTATTGAGTTTAAAATTACTTTATTATTAGTATTATTATTTATATACACTTAATTTATAAACTTTTAAAGTTTTAGTATCCAAAAGCAAAAAAATTACAATTTTACGAAGACATTTTTTTACAGATTTATGGGAAAACAAAGAAAAATTATTAATAAAATCCAATAATTATGAGTTTTCACATTTAGCAGTTCACAGAACAGTAGAAACATCAGATAAATGAGAATTTTTAAAAGATTATTAAAATGACAAAGTATCTCATATTAAAAGATGAATTTGAACCATAATCAAGTCAAATATTCCCCCACCTGTTCCGTGATCCTCATGTGGAAGTCGTGGAAGTCCGAGTATCTCCGGTACGTCTTCCAGCAATCCTCGCTGCCGTCCGGGTTGCGTCTTAACACAGTGATGGCGTACAGTGCGTAGGTTTTACCGTGGTCATTGCAGACCCCTGCAGCACCCCAAAAGCCAGGGAGAGAAGCATCAGCTACCCCACCAAGCACAAACAGTCCACAGGGGAGGGCGAGATGTCGGGGAGCAAGAAAGGGGGGTGACGAACGAGGGGGCAAGCAAGCGTTGAAATAGAAATAGGGAGAGATGGAAAAGAAAATGGAAAAACAAGAAAAACATGAAGGTGATGGAATAAAATCACAGCACGTTTCAACTCAACTTGAAAAACTGATGATTAAAAGTGGAAATAAAGAGCAGGGAGCGGGAGGCAGCAATAATGGAGTGTGCAGACACTCAAACACTCTCGTTACACTTGATTTTAAGAACATTATTTCCTACATGAAGGAAGTCAGGACTGGAAGAGAAGCTGAAACATAAAGCCTCTCTGTGTGCAGGTGTACCTGTGTCAGAGATGAAGGCGTGTATGTGCATAGAGTCGTCATGGCAGGAGTTGGACAAGTCGTCCAGAGACTGGAATCACACATCACATTATTCACACGGTTTGTTGAAAGTCCAGATTGACAGTCGCTGAAGATGCGTCCGAGGCGACTCACTACGTTTATGCTCCCGGTCGGGGAGCCGTTGAAAGACTCTCCGTCGCCGTCGTCTGAGCCGCGGTAGCTGGGCTCCTTGAGCATGTCCAGCTCTGCCAGCATGCGGACGTACAGAGGGCTCTGCCGGAAGGAGGGGTAGTAGCGCTCGTCACGCAGCATCATGTCATACACCTGCGGCCAGTGGGAAGAAAATGTTAAGCACAAATGATTCAACCATTTGGGTGAAAACTAATCCATAAACCTTTCTCTGGATTTCATCAAATATCTCCGGTGTGGGGTCATCGCTCTGCAGGTTCTCCCCCAGTTCTATAACGGACGACTCGCTGACTTGTACTCTGGGAGAAGCCTGTGGAAAATAACTCATCGTTCAAACCACTAGAAAGAGTTTAACACAAGAGCGAATATGTCAAAATGTTTCTGGCATCTAACCGTTCTTACTGTCTATAATTTCCCTTTTTACATGACTATATAAATCAAAAATCATTTCTACGAATAGGGAACGTGAGCTGGGTTTAGACCGTCATGAGACAGTTTAGTTTAGTTAAACATGAGTTAGTTTACTCTACCGTTGATGTCGCAATAGTAAGTAACAAGGTATTTGTTTAAGGAGATGATAGTTTGTACAACCCCCTCTTTACCCATTTATTTGCATCTGTTTCAACAGATACTTACAGTCATATTAAAAGTTATAGTTAAATTAGATTAATTTAACAAGACACCATTTTGGTTAATGTTCTTTATTTTAGTCTCTCAAAATAAAAACTATGAAGTCAATTATAAAGTAACTTATTTTGTTATGTTTTTTAATATGATTTGAATTTGAATCTTGAAATAATACCTGTACTATATTTTACACAGAAATAACATTTTTAACATCATGGAATGCTCATTTTTCTTCATTTTGTCTTTCTTTTGGCTAGAAGGCCATTTGTACATTTTATTGGCCACCAATGATTGAGTAAGTTTGTCCACAGGCCACACCATGAGGGCTTTAATCAAACCGCAGTAGACACTGCAGTTAATCCAAACTCTGACAGGATTAAATGTCGTCATAATGAGGATACTCAATGCTCCTTGTGTTCAGGGCTGGTCTGGATGAAACCCCCACCGTTTGTGTTAATGAAAACTCATCTTAAAGTTTTACGGTTACCTTGTCAGAGAGATACTGCTCGTACACTCCTAACGCAGCAGCCTTTAGAAGCCCCTTGGTGGTGCTGCTCTGCTTCCTGCCATCTTTCTGCCAGTCATGCATGGCTTCCAGCTGCTGCTGCGCCGTCACTCTGTAGCCCTCAACGGTGAGCCAGAAGAAGAGTTCGGCCTGGGCTCCTGCTGCTTGCATGAAATCTGGAACAACAGATCACTTACAGTTGTAAAAATACCTCATGAATCACTTCAACATATTGAGAGTAAATGTATAGAATTACCCATGAAGAACTGCAGCGCTATGTTGTGGACGAGGATGTGGTCCAGCGGGATTACACACAGTTTGCCAAAGTTGGCTGCTAGCTTAAAGGCATCTATGTCCTACACAACAGAAAAAAAAGCAACATCCGTTTAGAGAGAAGGAAAAGGTAATATGAACATGAAAACATGCTTTTTACTCTTACAGCTTCATAAAGGGATAATAAAGGTTTATTTGTATTGCACTACCTAACCAGAAGTCAGCACTAAAGTTTTAAGAAAGACACCAAGAAAGATATGAAGCAAAGGCATTAATAAAATAATGAATATACAGGAAACAAGGTAAGACATAAAAGTTGAATCAATACAACAAAATATGCATTAAAGCACAGAGATAAAAACTTAAATTTAATTCATAAAGAAACATGTTTTTTCTGGTCTCGGGAACCATAGGAAAAAAATTAAATACACCATGAAAGCATTAAACATGTGTTTTAAATAGTTAGAGAAACAATAATTCATTGTTTAGTTGATTAAATGCCAATAAACAATTTATTTATTTCAACAATCCCTGCATTCACCACCAGTGGGCCTGTGTGCTGCTTATAAATACCCATGTTCATCAGAGGGTTAATTGATCTGCATCAAGACAGCAGGACAAACCTTTTACGAGCCATCGACTGATCCCAGTAATTTCCTTGCAGGCTGAAAGTGGCTCAGTTTATAGCGTTTGTCAATCAAGCTTGCATCCACTGGGTAGCAGTTAATAGTGAGGAAAAAATGTTGTGATTTGGATATGGTAGTTGTAGTTTATATAAATACCGCAAATTACAAAAAATCCTTGGTGGTCATGTTTCTAGGACAGTTCACTTTCTGTTTCTTCATTTTCTTTATAAAATAAAAAATCATAGATACAAATATGAAGTATATTATGGAGGATTTAATTCAAACGTAATAGTGAATTATATTATTAATACATTGCGTTTCATTTCTGTAATATTCAGTATCAGCTCTAAATGTTTGTAAGTTCCAAATATAAACTGCACTATTGGTATTTCTCTGTTATGTTCATTTATAAATTACCTTTTTAACAACCTAAGGAGATCCAGGAAGCCCTTGTGCAGATGTAGTAGAAAACTAAAATAATTATTCCCTAAATAAATCAACAATTTAACTGGCAGGACCTCAGTTATGTAATCAGTACTGTATTACTGTACAATTGTAAACTCCAGTGTTCATATCGTCTACGTTAATGTATTAACATTTATGTTACAAAAAAATTGAAATATTTATATGTAATATAATAGTTTTAACACCATATAAAACACCATGTCAATCACATCCTTAAAAGAACTTGACTATTTAAACAGTTAATTCAATTAGGATTTGTTTTTTTGATTTTGTGTCTACAGGCACACAGTACACAGAACTTTGTTTGTACAAACTCTTAAATACATATAATTAGGAAAAACACACATTTCATTATTTTAAAAAATATTTTTTGATGTAGTTTACCACCTGCGGTCAGAGATGAACTTTAAAATAGTGTAAACTTAAGCTGCTCACCTTGCCCGAGTGTAGTCTCTGGATCCTGGTCTCACACACCTTCTTCACAAACAACAGACTGTTTATCTGGTTCTTGATCACATTGATGTCTACGACAAGAGGAAAGTGAAGATATGAAACAGGACAGATGATCGACTTGTTTTGATTAAACATGTCATATTTTAACCAATATTCAATAGTTTATTTTTTTTGGTCTCTCATGTACCATCTCCAGCAGTGTCCAGAGAGCGAAGGTACTGCAGCTCCTCCAGCACCTTGTCCTTCACAGCTTCTAGCTCAGCAGGCTTGTCGGTCAGTTTGAGAATGTTCATGAAGGCTTCGTAGTTACAGCTGGTGTCCTGGATCTTCAGCACACAGAGGACAGGGTTAGAAACAAAACAAGTTGGTCATTAAAAAGGTTTCATTCTCACCATCCAGATGACAAACTGGTTGATGTAGTCAGGATCACTCAGCTGGTCGATCAGGGGGAGAAGCACACCACGCGCAAGAACCTCCTGAAGAATAAAAAAACATCCTTCATTTTCACATTTAAATTTGAAAAACAAAACACAAATTTTAAAATCTATATTATTTTGCAAATCTATTTGTAAAATAATTTGCATAAAGAGCCATGTTGAAGTTTGGAAAAAAAAAGAAGATGCTTAAAATGTACACATTAGAGTGAATATTAACACAACACAATATATATTTTCAAGTTCACTCTAGTTCACTCTTTCAGCTTATATTCAATGTTTTCTTTTGATTGACAAGACCTACTAAAAAAAGACAATAAACAATTTAAAAGTCCTATTTTAAGTTCAACAATAAATAGTGATTTCTAGTTGATCGAAACATTTATAAAGAATCGGTTTTCACGAATTGATTATTGTGCCACATAAATCCAGTCCTCACTTTGCCAAACTCTGCTCTAAGGATATTAACTGGCTCTAAATGAAATGTCAACTTTAAATCCATTTTTTTGAGACTTTTAACATTTTTATTAGGTTGTGATCATTTTGTACTGGTTGAGAACTCACTCTGAGGAAGTATCTCATATTCTTGTTGTGGAAATCTCCAGGAGGTAGTAACAGGTACAGAAGCAACTCACACAAGTCACGCAGAAAACCTATCCAAACAATACACACAGCGAGTTAATTCGTCATCCTGGCTTTGAACCAACAGTCAAATAAGTTCTTTATAAACCTTCTTCATCTTTGAGTGAAGTGCAGACGACATCTCGACAAATCTTTCGCTCCATCTCCACTTCGGCCTCGAAGAAAGAGTCCACCAGGTCGTCCGTTATGTCTCCTGGTGCGATGACAAGTATCTCAGTTATTTCCACCACAAAAATACGAGTCAAAGAAAAAACTCACTTTGCTTGTCCTCCCTATCTGGGAGTCGATCCTGGGCTTTGCGAAAGACACGGAGATGGGTGGCAAAGTCGTCCACCAGACGAGTTGTAAAGTAAGGCTGCCAGTCCACCTCTTTGGACCTTTCAGAGCCAAAGTCAAGTTAGAATCTCTGTTGAAAATAACGACTTCTATGATCGTCTAATAAATAAACAGCACTGTACCTCGTAGAGAACTGGACGAGGGCATTCTGCAGTGTCTGTCTGATCTCCAAAATAAAAGACTCATCCTCGCTCAGAGTGTAGTACCAGTACTGGATATAATCTCTCAACGCAAACTGGATCACCTGTAAACCACCAAATGGTTATTGCTTTGGTTTTCAAAGACACTTAAAATGAACAGTCGTGAATCCTGGAGCTGTTGTTTTAATGATGTTCTTTACTAAGTAAATTTGTCTCAACGACCCGCCCAGAGACTGTGTGTGTCATGTGATCAACAAACTGCTTTTCAGCAGTGGGCCAGAGACAGTGTTTTTATATGTGACTTTTTGAAGTTACCAGGAAGTTACTTGTATTGTAAAAAAATAAATTAGAAAATTGCTGTTCAGAGAAAACGGGGAGCCAGAAACAATATTTAAAATCTTTCATATTGGGGCTTTATGAAAAGTGAAAATAATCTAGGATGTTCTTAAAGCAGCATTATGAACGATTAGGCATTTTGGCTATTGATTCACCCACAGTTAGAACAGTGTAAGTGCAACAGTGTGAAACCTGAAACCCAGGATCAGTACGTCTTGCGTTTTTCCTACATCTGGTAGCTTAAAAAAGTATTTTATATCAGCCATGTGTAACAATCGCTAGGCGGGGACTTATCTTTATTTAGTCCTCAGCTCCAGTGACTTTTCTTTTGGAGGTTGTGCTCCTTTAATGGAGATTATTTTTCTAACAAACAGCAGCCTGGTGTGATTTCGACACAAGTTTACGTTTTCGTTCTTTATTTTACTCAACACTGACAAAAAGCATCATTACACATGATATAAATTAATGCACATAAATGAAACTTCCATCTCTGACGAACTGCTGCAAAGCAGTTCGCATACTCTCAGACTCTCTGGCTGGTTGTCCAGACAAAGTTATGTAGTGCTTAAGAGCTCCACTAAGTCACGACAGTTCAACATTAAACCTTCATTACTAAAATGTAAAAAAAATCTGCAGTAGTGCTGCTTTAAAGCCGGATGATGTTACACTCCACATATGATTCTAGTAATGCGCTGTACAGCATGTGGACCAACAAACGGATTATGATATGAAAAAAAAAGAACTGGAAACAAGGCACCAACCTGCTGCAGCGGTTCATCTATGAAACTGGAGCCAGTCAGTCTTCTGTCGATTTTTATTGGCTTACTTTCAAGCCTCATCTCTTCTAAAGTCTGTAAACAAAAATAGATCAAAGAGAAAGTTTAATTATCACCACCATTCCAACAATTTCTGACACAGAGAAGTCACAATCAGGTATGAAGGTTACATCACGGCTGGTTGAAGAAGACGCTTCTCTTTCAGGTTATTTTACCTTTGCGATGCCAATTGGGCTGGGGGGCAGGTAGGAATGCTCGCACTTCTCCAGGTGTCTCTCCGAGTTGATCTTTCCAAACAGCAGGGTTACTGCAAAGCCGCTGGAGAACAGGTGAGAGGAGGAGAAGTTAAGAACCGTGTTGGCGGCAGAATTAACATTATCTAGCTCTCCACTTACCCTCCAATGAAGCAGAAGATATAAAAGGCCAGGTAGAATATGGCAAAAGGTCCAAATGTGACGAGGAAAAGCACGACTCCAAGACCCCCCCATCCCCAGATGGACAGACTGGCCTGGAGAAAATACAAAAAATTACTTTATTTATTTATTTTATTACTTTATTATCAATATTGTTGAACTAAAACAATATTGCAGATAAGAGTAACTCTTTCATCTTGGATAAACCTTACACTACACCACTAAAGTCACTTCTTACTGACCTATGCCGAGACATTCCTGACCTAGAGTGCACTGCTGATGAGTCCATTTCTAATTCTGTTGTTATCCAAAGTGCTCCTTCAATTCTTACCGACATTTGACAGCTATGCAATATCAACGTTAGGACAACAGAAAAAAAAAGTTAAACATGGGAGTTCTGATGCAGGCATATAAATGTATAAGATATATGTATATAAATAAGAGAAGATATATGAGCTTCAAGAATAAACCTGGATCTAAGAAGCTTCTTTAAACTAGGCATTTCAATCTCAAAACCAAAACATCAGACAACAAGTCATTCTTAGTATTTTACAATTTATCTGCCTCAAAAAAATGTAATTTTTATATTATATACTGTATATATATATATAATTAAATAATGCATGTAATACAATGGGTAACGTTTAACAATTACACCCCTGATAAAAAAAATGTAAAAAATTGTTTTTTCAAATACAAACCATCTTACATTTTTAAAAACAGTTTTTGGCTTTAGTGTTTGAATAGTTATTATTTTAAATCCTTTGTACCATCATTGGCAATTCTCTGCCTTTACATTAGTTTCTCTTCAGTTTATGTTCCTTGTCAGACAAGAAAAAGTGAAGTACTAAATATGAAAGAACTGTCTCTGACCACCGATCTGATTTACAGCAGACGGTCACACTTTGACACTTGAAGATTTTTCGGGTAGAAAAAGTTACTTCATATTTAAACTAACAGTTAGCGATTTAAACTAAATGAGTAATGAATGTTCAGAATGAAAACCAATAATTATAGAAAAGGAAAAATACTAACATCACCAAATGTTACATATTGTTGCGTTAAATGAATGGGCTCTGCTTTAACTAGAAAATATATTTTCTAGCAACTGACTTCACAAAAAGTCTTCCATTTTAAAATAAAACTCAGTGTGGTTTGACTTATGGACATAAAATTCACTTAAGAACCTTGTTTGTACGTCAGTTGAATCTAAACCGTCTTCAGGAAACACAAACCAAGCATATACTTTCACTGGAACTCTTGTCTGCAGTACTGCAGTCGTCGTAGGTCCTTGAGCGTCTAAATCTTATTAAGTTGTCTTATTCAAAGCTCGGAGGATATCAATGTCAGTACACTGCCACATCAGGCCTGATCGGCTCCCAGAACACCTTGTTCTCCTCCAAGAATCTATAGCTGTGCTAAAACAAGCGCGATGACGAACAAGCAAGAGGCAAACAAAGTTTAACACTAGACAGATAACAGACATTATCTGGAGGTTTTTTACAGGGAACTACTGCAGACAAAGCAAGACTCCATTGCCAAAGTGTTGTTGGCTATCCTCTTTAAAAAAATTAAAAAAAGACTGTAGACTGTGACAATGAATGTAGTTAAACATATTAACTTATTACTTAAATATATTATTTAAGTTAGCACAATAACATTGAACAACAAAACAATAAGTACAAGAAAAACAAAATGACACACAAAAAGTCCCATAAAAAACAAGGGCAAGTTTGACGACCGTCTACAGAAACCATTCCAGTTCCAGATTTCACTAAACAAAGCATATACAGAAACGGTTCCGACTGAAAAAATGGTTGCCTCTTCATTCATCCTGCCTGGATAAGACTAAGATACATTATATTAATGATTCAACCTGCCAATCCCTTTTGCTGCTGAAGGTGTTTTGGATAATGATATCATTCTGTTTACTGGTATGGTTTCCATCCATGTTAATGATCCATGTTTTTCATTGTTTGATCATCTGCACTATATCTTACTTATAACTTAGGACCTGAACATGGAAAGTGTCTGGAAAATGACACCCCACTGAAGACTCCTTTCACTCAGCCCTTCTCATCTTGTTTGGTGCCAAAACCAATAGGCTGCTATACAACTTTCAAAGAGAGTGAACCAAAGTCACAGCCTTGCACAAGCTGATTCTAATCGAAGAATTATTTCAACACCTTGCTGACTATCATCTTTTCTTCATCAAAGTTTTCGCATGTAGTATTTTTGCTATATTGCTGCTTTAGATAAGAAGAATAATGCTTTATAAAACAAAAAACAAACACCCCAACTGTATGTATGTATTATGAAAATGCTTGTTTTTCTGGAGATTAAATCTTGTTTACCATAATCACACCCACTCTGCTGTGATTGGTCAAGCATCAAGGCCTGTCACCATGTGTCACCAATTCCGGAATTCTCCACCTCCAAAAGACTTAATATATGAACAAGGTGGGGTGTGATTACAGATGGCTGGAGGAGAAGACGACATACTGTATACATCATAATGGACTCAACTCTCGTAACTTCTTGTCTGCTGGGATTGAAGAGGGGAGAACTTTTTGAAGTGATCATTTATGAACATGATCATGAAGAGGGACTTACTGCATCTTGGAGAGGAAGACTTTAACATTTGAAACAGTGAGTAGGTCAGGACAGTTGGGCTTTAACATAAATTGCCCTTTGAGATTAAACACGCACGCACAAACTGAACGATTAATTGCATTTGCGACATAATCGCGATCAAAAAAATATAGCAATGATTGCAATTTAGTTTATTTTTATGTCAATCTGACTTTTGGCCTATCATTTGGTCATGTGACTTGCAAGCGGCACCGAGCAGAACACGGAGTGAGAGATGTAAACACTGCGCTTGAACCAGTTGCTCAATAGCGTAAGACTAAGTAAAGAATCAGACTTGTTTTGAGCACCAGTTTTTGTGTTTGTGTGCATGTGTGTTTACTTTTAAGGCTATTGCATTGTATAATCACACAATTTAAATTGTATAAATCACAATCTATTGTTTTGTTTTACAGGAGATGCACTTAAAGATGACAGAGTAACAAGATCAACTGTGCAAACATGTGAAAGCTGGGAGATAAAGGCAGACATGACTGACAGTGTTTGCACTTCTGTTAAAGTTTGTGTGATGAACTACTGACTGACCAATATAAATGTTTAAAACCCACTTTTCTGCAGCATGTTTTTGCAGTTTTGTGTTTTTGTTTACAAGGCTTTACGTTTTATATTATGAATGTTTACAAATGCAATTGAAGTAATAAATAAACATCCTTCATTTTTATTACAATGTATGTTTTTTTTATGTTATATTAACAATGGCTTGATCAGTTTAGATTTAAATTATTTTCCATTATCATTTATTTATATATATATATATATGTCTACACAACAGTTTGACTTTAAGACCGATCCTATAAGCCAAGTGAAGTTTCCTTTCATTTTCAGATCAAAAGGGTTATTAACCAGGTAGCAACTTTTCCGCCTGTCGTCCTGAAGGATTAACAATAATCTGACAGCTCTATTCAAGGTGAATGAAGCAACGATGGGTCTACAGCAGGAGCAATTTAATTGGCTCAGCTGACCTCTCAACCAATGCACACAGTCGCAGCAATGAGCTTGTAGACTTGGCTTGTAAAAATAGAATCATCCAGCCTCGAGGTCTTTCTGTCAGGATGTCTTGATGGTTATGTCAGAGATGTGTCAGTGTGTGTGAACTCATTTGAATCTCAACCCATTTAAGGAAATCATATAAATGACAGATATGTTTTATATTGATGAACAGCAATGCAATGAACAATTATTTTCTAAATAAATACAGATTTGTTTGTAATAAAGCCATTTCAGAACATTTATATAGTGATAGCAAAGCAGCTATGATATTCAAAAAGATAGTTCAAAAGATAATCCCAGTAATAACCGTCATGCGGTCAGAACTAGACCAGCATGTTAGCTTAGTCTTGTGTTTTGGTGTTGCATAAGTTGTTTTAGAGTGTGTGTCCAACATTCTCCGATGTTAATCACTGTAGCAGATGGTTCATGTTTTTTAAACCGAGTATAAGCTGCAATGAATCACAGTGTCAATTACGGTCTCTGCAGAAGGGCTGAGCTTACTCAGGGTCATCCCCATCCCTACAACCGCCAATTCCAAGCCTTCAGTGCTTACGTCAGATGGCATGGAACCGTCTAAACCTCACCCTGGCCTGCTTTTGCATCCGACCCAGAAACACGGTGGCTTCGACTTGGACCACAAGAAGAATGCAACCATCTAGATCTAGAACCTTTTTATGGACCAGTCTGTGGTTCATCTTCAGTTTAAAATGAAGATATACTATGTTTTGTGAGAGGAAGGAGAGTTGTACTGTATTCATCATTTACACCAAGCTTTCTTTCAGAGGCAAGATACATTTCCAGTCAAGTTTGTTGTATTTTAGAGTATTGAATCATAACGCAGATGTTAATTTGTCAAAAAGAATATTGTTATACCTTATACAGTGGAAAAACACAGATGTTGGACAAAGGTTAATCAAATGCTGAGACAGCATTTTTTAAAAATGTCGGACTGTTTCTTAAAAAACTAAAGAAATGTAGTTTCTAAATAATCATTCCAAAGGCAGTGAAATGTGTGACAATTTTCTGTAGTTTTATCATGTATAAAAAAAAAAACGAATTCTCAACTGAATTATTCAGGAAGCATAAAAGAAAACTTGTACATGCTTTGGGATCAAAACTAGCACCGAGTGGAAAAACAGCTTTGCAAAGGGAAACCACAAATGCTGAATGAGGCTTTAAGCATTGTCTGTGTATGCACTGTTTAGCAATAGTCTTCTCTGGAAATGGAGACATGTTTGAAAATTAAAATACTGTAAGAGTTTTTTCAAAATAATCTGGTAAATCAATAACTACCTTTTGCTTCAAAAAGATAAACCCCTTGTTTCCCTATGTGTGACTCGTCCAGGAAGAATAATAAACAGTTGGATGGGTTACTAGAGTTCAAACTGTTCACTTGACAAAAAAGGCTTTGAGGGGTTTGTCTGCTTTTCGGACTTGATGAACTGTGTGTTCATCCGTCACATTCCTTGTTTCTTCTAGTTCCTGGGTCAACTGGCGGAACAGTAATTGTTAGACAACTCTCCTGTCACACCTGCCTAACCCTGCACTTTAGACGGCAAGCTTTGACTCAAAGTCATTTTGAAAAGTGACAAGTAGTTTAACAAATGATGGAGCACATGAAGAAGTCTTTGTTTCTAAGATCAAGTGGATCATTTCCTGGAAATATTAAAGGATCAAAACTGACTTTTTACCTGCTTTAAGCATGTCACTGAAGCATCATAAAGAGTTAATAATAATAGCATGTTGTCTAAAAGACCATAAGAGGGAATTTCTAACAATAAAGCAAGTTTATGTCTTTATTCTTAACTTGACTGCATGGAGTGATACCTTCACTTTTAGTTAGTTCACATGGAATTCCCATGTTTGTAAATGGCTAATACAGTTTGTAGTACTTTCAAAGCAGACCAATAAATTAAACTGACAATCAACTTTATTCGTCAATGCTGTTAATCTGTTCAGCTCACAGTCTTGTCACTTCTATTTGACAACAACAACTCAAAACACTCCAATTTACACTGTTTGCTGTTGTTGTATAAAGTTTCACAACTTGTTGAACAGGAAAGTTGTTCTACTACAAATGAACTTGTTGTCCTATCGGACCTCAATGGTGATTTTATTTTCTTCTTTTTGCTCCTTTGGTATCCAGATTTAGGTATGCAAGAATACAATACGTATCAGGCAGGTATAAATGTATCTGTCTTTGAAGTACACCTATGAAAAAAATAGATTTCAATATATCAGTGTCTCTCAAATAACCTGGTCGGACCCGTGGCACTTACAAATACATCTAACTTATGCCAGCTTAAAGACAAAAAAACAAGGTTCTAGCAAAGAGAAAACTTCCAATAAAAAACATCCCTGCATGTTAAGATCTTAACAGAAAGTAAGGGAGACACACCAAAAACTATTCCAGCTCGAACGCTGGTGTTGATATCGTTTTTCAACTTTGATGTGCATTATTTAAAACAAACCAAATGGTGCAAGTCAATAATGCATTTTTGATTATAATCGATCCAAACTCCACATTATTTTGACAGAATAATAACAGAAGTGCAACAAATAATCAACTTGCTCAAAGCATTAACAGGGTCTGCCATCTTAACGTAGAGGTCATTTATTTATTAAGATAACAAGTGGAAGCTCCTCGAAAAAAATCCAGCTCTTAAAATTAGCCTCAGAGCCATGGTCATAGTCTATCCTTAGTAAAGCTTTCAAATATGAAATGTACCAATCTACCTCAGAATCCTTCACAGGAAATGTTCCATGTCTACAGTAAATATGGTCAGTTTTACTATGTCACTTCCATTGTGCAATGTAATAAAAGGAGAACAAAACTATAGAGAACATGAATCTATGATTAACAAATTTAACTGTCTTCATGTGACAATCTTACAGTCATTATGATGTAAACTAAAAAGGTGGCGATGAAAACCCAACATTTACACCTATGTAAATTCGTATGCATTACATTTTTAATAATTGGACTATTATATAGTCTATAGATGACAAGTACTGTAAGTGTCCCATCAAAAGGTTGGTTTCAATGTGTTCAGGAACTGAAGTAAAGTTGCCACAATATTGACCAATCTTATTTTTGTTAATGGCTGCTTAAACTGACACTCCAGCCTATTTATTGCTTTTTCAGTTAAGGTCAGGTTTGATCCAACTTTTACCAAACACATTTATATGAGCTAATCAAAACTTGTGCATTTCCCATCAGTAATCACCATCACATCGTTCAATTCATTTGCAATACAAGTTTGTCAACAAACGAACAGACTCCATAAACTTAACTAAGTTAAATCAATTTTTAGTATAGAATAGTGAGTTGTGAGCATAATGACCATCTTGACTGTGCAACAGAACTATCATATAATGTTTATAATAAAAAACAAATTATTCACTAAAGGATAAAAAACATTCAATAAGAATATAAAAATCATCAAAATGGTTCTCAGAAATTCCTTTCTTAATGAAAGATCCTAGATTCTAGAGCCCCTCTGGATAAAATGTCCATCAAGTTGCTCTGACAGACCAATGTTTCCAGTCTGACATGTTGTACTGGTGTGTCCACTGCAGCATAAAAAAAATGTGGTCGTGTCACAGTCTTTCTCCGTCAGAGCGGCTGCTTATCTCAGCAACACAGTGAATGTAGGCCACAAGACGATCCCTGCCCATCATCACATCTTTGTCATTAAGAGTGATTTATAGGCAACATAGTGCTGGAACCAGAGGTTTATTAGACATCACGTGTCTATTCAAACACGCCATTCAGTCTTCAAACACATGATTGTAAAATGCCGAGTCAGACACTTTTCATGTCCTGAAGTAAAATCTGACCTTTCTTGAACTGCATGATGCAAACACATTTACCAAACCCTTGACATATTAATTGTAGGGAACAATGCAGTGCTGTCATCTGCAGTTTTGCCATGGTCAAAAGATTTATCTCTGTACTCACTCCCTTTAGCCACACGTAGCTAAGGCTCCAGCTTCCCATGAGGAAGAAAATGAATTAACAAATCTGGTTGTTGATTATAAACCCAAAATAATTTTTCCGCAAGGCAACAGGAAAAGCCTTGTGACATGGCACACACAAAAACTCCAACATGCTTGTTCAGCTTAAAGTGACATTTTAGATGCGTCATACGTCTTATGGTTTCTGCCTGTGAGTAAACAAATGAGACAATTATTACATTTAATAAGGAAGTCAGTAAGAAGGTAAGTAATAAGTATTTATAGAGCGCTTTTCAAGACCAGGGTCACAAAGCGCTTAAACAATCAAAAAATACCCAATAAAATAAATACTTAAAAGGTCAAGACAACACAGAGACAAAAATAATAGTCTCAAAATCAACAGGCATTTTAATCACAAGCTGGGATAGTGGACAACAAATATAGTTAAATAATGTTGGTTAAATGCAAAACACAGATTGCAATGTCATTACATTCATGGTTGGACAAACAAGGAACTAATAAGGTGGGAACAGAGACAATGTTTATCCGATATGTGGCTCATAAAGAGTCTTAAAATCACACTGGAATTTGGAAAATTTCGGAACACATGGTCTAAAAAAAGGGGTGAAACTAGCATGTTTATAATAAGATGGAGGGGAAAACATTTCCCTGTTAAACAGGACAAGCAAGTACCTGCAGCAGTCACACTTGAAGTATGCTTGATAATGCGGTCAACACACATGAAGTTTATCTTTTGGGGAATTTCAGTTTCAGCTTTAGAACTTGGTATTATTTCCAACAAGTTTAAAACTGAATATTAAACTGAATTCAGTACTCCCTGTCAGAAGAACCGTGCAGTCTCAACTAAAGCCTCATTACTGGGCTAAACTTGGACAGGAGAAATGCCAGCAGGATCACCTTTTGCTCAGGTACAGTGCTCAGAGGCCTTTCAAAGCTTATCTGCAAAGGGAAGACGCGGCTTGGAAGCACATTCTACAGAGGTATCTGCCCAAACCAAGTCAATGTATCTTGGAAACACGTGACAAGTGTAGCTAAGTGACCATGTCATCAATAACTCGCAGAAAGAAACAGGCAAAGTCTAATCGGAGCGGCAGCAACAAGGGACGGTTCAGAGGTGTGGTGGCAGGTCACATGAACTTCCACTCCAGACACGTCATAATTTACAACCTTATTGGAAAGAATCGAGTCAACTGCGAACCCATCAGCTCTAAATTTAGACAGTCCATAAACCATTTAAATCGATTAGTTTGAATCATGCGCTCTTCACTCATTAGTATGGTCCAACTATTCCCTTATAAAATCTTATTTTTTTATATTATGCATTAAAGCAATGACTAATGATTGGATAATCTTTTATAGATTAAAATCTAGAGCTTTAAACCACCAGTTAAAATTCCATTTCATTTTTCTTATATTTTAGGAGTCTTCAAACCCAGAGTAGTGACCAGGTCATGCTTTCTATTCACGGAACTAAAAAGTCTGGTTGGACAATTCAGCCAGAAATCTATCATTTATCCTTGTAAAATTTTGACAGATTACAGAATTGTTGCCAAAGTCTCTCTGCCTGTTAAAAACAGGCTCATATGACCACAAGGCTGACTGTATTGTATTGTTTTAAGTAGTCATCTAAGTCATTACTGTTTTATGATATGCTAAGGGTTCCGGCTGCATTCCATTTATGTTTCCAAGTTTGTAGCAACAATTTCCCCATTCCTAAGCGATTTAAATTAGTAAACATACTGCTTCACACAGGAACTTCATTCTTAGCAGAGATTGTCTCATAATAAAAGCCATTTTACTTCTATACTGATTCCAAAAAGGTATGATTGTTTTTATTTTAACTTCCAAATAAAGATTAGCGTTCTCTACTATTTTTTGGCTATCAATTTGAACTTGCATCCCAATGTGCACTCGCTATAAAGTAAAAAACATAAACAAAGGAATGTTAGCAATTCAAGAAGAAAGGAACGTTTTTATTTTTTAAAATTATGGTCAAAAAAATAAGAAGCGTTTATTGTGATGTCTTTGCTGAGACATGGGTATGAGTGCAGCCCAGGGGACACCTGTGGCCCTTAAGAAATCTTTATGTGGCCCTTGTAAAATGAAGTTAAAGTAAAACCTTTTATCATTGTTTTAACTCAGAATACAACCTGCTTAAGTTTAAGGAAAAGGCACAAATATTTATTTTATTTTTGAACATTTTTGGCTCTACTCTTTTGGCTTTAATGGCCCCATACAACAGTCACAGTATAATGTGGCCCCTGAGAACATTTTTATTGCCTCCCCCTTGCTTAGGTCCACTCAGAATGAAAGAGAATAAACACTGGTCAACAATAGCAGTGATGCAATCCTGCTCACCAAACATTTGTCACAAAAAAGTAAAACATAGAAATCGAAAAGGATACTTTCCTCTTTATATCTTTATTTTAGCTTTTCTGAGGGATGTTTACATCAAGCTTTACAATTGTTAGAGGGACTCCAGATCATTGGAGGGGGGTCGATCATGAGAAAGACCCAACCATGACACTGACAATCTGTGTTGACATGTACCAGCTCGTCTCACCTGCGTTATCCCTGCTGTACCTGCTGAACATGTATCATGATTCACACACATTCCCCGCGTCAAGCTAAACCCAGCACGGGTTTGTCAGCTTCCATAACCGACAGACCGATCACCTCGGTGTGAGCCGTGTAATCCCGGGCAGACTGCCACTTGTAGCGGGCAGTGTTCGTGGAAACACCGAGGCTGAGAGTCAGTTCGCTCCCATGTTTACCTGCGGCTAATGCTAGCGCGCTAGCTGCTACGAGCTACAACAGCTATCGTTTTTAAAAAAACATGACAAACTGGCGTCAACTTACCTCTGCAAACATCGTTTAGAGGACTAGTCCCACCACATCGTAACATGCGAATGGGTTCGTTTCAGTTGAAGAGGCTCGTATCTCCACTGTGGCCGGACTCCCTTTCGTGCATCGCCATGTTTGCGAGGAGTACGTCTGCGGTCAAAGCAGCCGTCATCTGAGTGAGCGCCCGCCCACAGCTTTCATGTGCGCTCGCACTCGGACACTTATGGTACTGGCTCTGACGTCAGGGACGCGTCTTTAAAACAACCATATACATGAAAACATGTATGGGTTCATCATAACACTTTGTTATTCGATACTCCTAAGTACATGTCGTATATTATTCAACACTAACATGTGCACTTAGGTAAAATGTGTAGCGTTTTTATTTTAAATGTAAACGTGTATCGGTAGATATTTGAGGAAATAAATCAAACGTTTAAAATGACTAAATATTTAATAAAAAAGGCGCCTAAAAATCACTGTTTCTAAAAGGGAAAGCCTCGTTTTAAGTATAATTTAATAATGTATGTAACGTTGTGTCAATGTGTTTGCTTAGTGATGTATCGGTTTCAATTTAAAAGAAAGAAATGGCCTCCAAGCCATTTATCCTATATCGATGTAGATCTGTCTGTTTAACATAAACCTATTTAGATTAATATTAAACAGGTTTCAAAATTTAGAACAGGTTCCGGTTTTTATTTTGAAGGCGTAAGCGTTGGCGGAAGCTATTCATCGCCAGGAGTTATTATTACCATAACTGGCGAAATATGGGCGCAGTATGAAAGTACGAGGCGTTGAACCACGCAAACGGGAGTGACAGACTGGTTTGTGTCCCGGTTGACGCAACAGGATAAGAAAAAGTGATGACGCACAATCGCTGTTTTTTAATGTACGTTTAAAAAAAGTATAGTCACTAGTACACAAAAAACAAAATAAGATGTATCAATATAACGCCAGTTTGCCTTCTGTTATTTAATTAATCGTTGAAAAATACCCCTAAAACATGCATTTCTAACGAACAACTGATACAATAAAAATAAATAATTCAATACAATGGTTAAAGTTTTATAAAGTGACGTTTTGCGACAGTACAGCCTTTTGGCGAGACAATTGACAAACCTTGTAAATTACATATTTATTATGAGCCATGTGTTGTTGCCAAGGCAACAAAGTGACATAAACAGCAGCCCCAAGACAATCAGGATAAAATCCTGCACAAATAAATAAGTCTTAAGATGTTTCTTGGAGTTAGTAAGTTAGGAGTCAGTGAATTGTATAAGGTCGTGGAGGAAAGAAATAAAGCTATATATATAAGTACCATTATTTAAATGTCTCACCAGAGTACTTTATTTTTAAGTTGGTATTGACTAATGTTGTTAAATGAGATTGTTAAAAGGTTTTTGTGTGCAAATAGAAAACGTTTCCATGAAGTCCACTAGAGGTCAGTACCAGCTCATAGTCAACTGTTGTGACGTTGGCCTTTTTATTTTACATGGATCGAAGCTCTTTATAAAACGTACAAATTCACGCCTATCAGCATTGACATTTTCAAAAGAACTACACTTAATTTCTATGTCAACTTCTACTTGTGTGAGTGTGTTGCATTTACCTGCATGACTAAAGACACAATGATTAACCTAAACTGTCTGATGTGCAAACATGACACGTTTTACAGTGTCGTGTTCACAACGTCACCGGGGTTGGATTTAAACATGACACTGCATTCCTTTGACATTTTTAAAGTAAATAAATAACATTATTTGGAAAGAATAATGGTATATCTAAAAGTTATCTTGTAATAATTTAAAATGGAAAATCCTCCAGATATTTTCAGTAATATTGAATTGTTCAGTCAGATATTTGATATCCTAAATACTGCACCCCAAGTCCCATAATGCATTGCAAACGTTTGTCTATTGATTCATCATCATTTGAGAGCTCATTAAATGCAATTTAATGACTGTTAATCACATTATGGGAAAGATCAACCACGTTCAGAGCTGTGGAGAAGATCATCCAAGTCATCAGGAACAGTAGAAGGATCTCGTGGTGAAGAGCAAAATGGCTGATAAATGCTCAGCATCTCTGACTTTTTATATACGATCTGTCAGAATCCATTGTGCCTCGTTCTCCCCTCCCGTCTATCCCTGGACTCCCCCCTCAACCGCCCTCTAAGTCTCAGGTGAATGTCGGAGCTCTACTCTTTATCGTGAGGGGAAAACTTTATTGCATACATTAAGATTGATTCTGGAGTTGATGCGTGGCTTGCGGTGACACTGGCTAAATGTTTGCAGATGAGGAGCTGCAATATCTAATCATCCAAGTAAGCAAGGGTCACCAGGGTGGGCCAGAGGGGCAAGTAGCCCGAGGGTTACTGAGTGGCGTTTAAATAGGAAATATATTAACTTCCAAATTTGCTGGTATGAACGTGTGTGTGCTCACAAATGTTGCCTTAGGGAGACGTGTGTGCAACTCTCGCAAACTCTGCTTAACACAACCTTTCTCCCCCCTGACCTCGGAATAATCCAGGCAGTCACCGTCCAGGTGGGGGGAGGAGAAGGGTCACTTCCTGGTGCACAACAACTCTGTCATTCTACTTGTGTGTGCACATTCTTGACTCGCATGATTGATGGTTTAGATACGATTGTGAAGGATGATCGTAACACACGGAATTCATGGGTGCAACAAAACTTTTATAAATTAATTTTCAACATTTGTTAAAAATCAATTCCTTTTTAATCTAGTTAGGATTTGCTCATTAATCTAAATCATCATTTCATTTAATATATGTTATTTTAGTCTTGTTTTGCATTTACATTTTTAGACTATATACTTTAAAATGGGACTAATTCTATGTCTTAAACCTTAACTACTTATCACAATTTAACCAAACAATATAGATTATCAAATGTATGACTTTGTCTGTGGAGTTTTGTAGAGTAAACATTGAACAATCTTTGTTGAACATGCAACATTGATCCATGCTGATCATTCATAAGTACATTGATTGGGAATTGCAACATCAATTTTACAAACTCTGAAAATATTCATAAGCCCCAAGTAATAAAATTGTAAAACAAATGTATATACAAAGCTATAACTATACAACAAACATATAAAATCTTTACACTTACAAAACTGTGAAATTTGCAAAATTATGTTTTAAGTTCAAATACTAGTAAAGAAAAATCAGAAATCTTCATAATGTTTGTCTCTGAATTTGTAAAAGTTGTGATTTTGTTAATTGTTTGCAGAGTTTGTATAATTGTTTTATGATTGTGTACGTCTGTTTCAGAGTTTGTAAATGTGTCATGGTTTTGTAAATTCGTATTGCACTTCAAAGTCAGTTTGTCTTAGTCAGGTTGAAATAAACACACATCTGTGTGTGGTGAACGATCCGAGTATTTTCATTTCTACACAAAGAGTGTGGGAGTCTTGAGCAGGATTATTTTTTGCCAACAGGGACTGAGAATTTGGGGGTTCTGGTCCTCACGACTCCTTTTTACGGTAGGACGTTGCTCACTTTGAGATAACACAGGTAGTCTTGGCCCCCTTGAGTCTTTTTCTCTGGAGAGGCAGAAATAAAAACAGTAGATGGAGAAGAAGATGACATGTGGGGAGGAGAAAGAAAATACAGCGAAGGGAAAACGGTGCATTTTTGAAATGGGGAATAATTTGTCTTCTTTGACATGATGATGCACAGGACCACTTCCTGTGGCTCAGGTTTCACTGTGTGTGTGAGCGTTAAAGGGGGAGGGTCCACTTCCTGCTGTGACTCAAGAATGGGGCCTCAGATTAGTGGAAAAGTTGAAGAGAAGTTTAAGTTTGACTTGTACGTAAAGCTTGTTTCATCTTGAAATGTTTTCCTTTCAGACTCAACGCAAAAATGAAGCCATTAAGAAGCTTATTGATATTTATGTGGGCTTAAGAAAAGATTGAGAAGAATGACACAAGGTGACCTCTACTGAGCAAAACAAACTCTTATACTCTTATAGATAAACAACCCTGAATCAGACTTTTTGTATTTTCCAGCATCGTCTTCACAATTCAACGGAATTGATTGGATATCAAAAGACAGAAGCCGTTCATACTTTATTAAAACAACTGGAACATTGGAAACAATTACAAAAATAAATTTTAATGATGAAAAATAAAACTGAAAGCTGATGAAAGCTTACTAAAATAATTTCAAAAACGCAATAGTTAAAATGAATATTATTATTTAATCAATATAATGAAAATAGTGGAAATAAACAAAAACAAAACAATTTTTCATTAAACCGTTTAGCTTTAATGTAAATCAATGATATTTAAAATACTAATTTAGGTGTTCAAATAATTACATAATGGATAGGAATAAAAAAGATAGAATAGCAACACAAAAGGAGGAAGAACTTTCACATTTAAAACATGACATTAACTTACTTACTTACTTACTTACTAACTTAACAAAGCAAAAGTAAGTATTTTCAGTTCATTGTTTAGTTTGTTTAGTCATCTATCTGTCAGGTGATATGACCACCTTGCACCTCTAGTAATCAATTGAAGAGAGTGAATCTAAACCCACCTGGTAATACAGTTTGCTTTGTTTTAGTTAAATTGACTGGCAATTATCTACAAGTTTTACTATGGTTTTCTCTTGATTGGAGATTGTGCATCTTGGTTTTTCCAGTTTTACATTGTTTCCTATCTAGTGAGAGAATGAGGACGGAGCAGTTTCCTTCTGAGTCATAAGAGTGAGTGATTATCCCATGAAGTAAAAATAATATCTGGGTTCAGGTCAAAAAGTGAGTTGATTTTAATTTAATTTGAAAATAAATAAAAAATGTCTTTAATCTGTTGGTCCAAAACCCTTCCTGAATCTATGACACCAAAAACGGTGTGACTTCTGCTTTAAGTTATTGTTCTCATGTTCATTGCGACATTGAATACAACGTGAAGGTTCCACACATCCACCCGAGGTTTGACACAAACCAGCCTCTTGACTCTGTTCCCCAAAACCTATGACAACCGCTAAAGTGGTTTATGGATATTTGTAAATACTGTGGACAGACCATAAACACATGGAGTGGGCCTTAATCACAGTCCAGACTCTCTGCCTTGTAATACTCCAAAATTATATTTGCACTCTTGTAGCTTAAATGTCCTGGATTTTCTCTTTTTCAAATTCCATGATTGTGAACCAAACCCACTAAAACCTGTAGGTTAGATATGTCTATAACACCGTTTTCTACAACTGCTATGACTTCAAAATAAAACTGGGGCAGACTGGGCCACAGCAGGGGTCACATGAGACCCCCCATCACAACTCCTGTCCAAGCCCCATATTCATCATATCATACATCTATTGGTGAAGCCCAGAAACCTGTCAGCGGAGATACAAGAAAGAGAAGCGAGGACTCTTTGAATTTCCAGATGCCTGGTGGAGCCTCATCTGTTTTAACAATTATAGTATCAACACAATAGGAATTTCAGGAGGGGAACAGGTTCTGTGACCAAGAGATGATTCAATAGCTTTGCTGTGAAATTTCCATTTAGGCCAAAGAACAAAAGTAAAAGATTCTGTGAAGATGTGACGCTGGTATCAGAGTGTTTTTGGGTCAGTAACTTGTTTGCGAAAAACAAACTAAAAACATGACTTCTTTAAAAATATTAAAATTGTGGTAATAACTGTTTTTTACTGCTTTTTCATGTTCTAACTTAAGCCCATGATAAATAAATATTACTCATGAAATAAAAGTAAAACCTTTTTCTTAATTAATCACAATGATTCTAATGTATTCATGAATTATTATTAATCATTTGATGCAACTTTTAACGCTCAAACTGTTTTAAATGTAAGAAAGCCATTCCCAGTTTTCCCCCCACAGATGGAATCACATCAGGAATTTGCTTGATTAAATTAAATACTTGTCATTTTTAAATTTTTGATTTGAATGTTTTGTACAAATAATTTGAGAATCTTTTAAAATAATGGTTGATAAAAGTTAAAAGTGTCTCCACAATGTTTGTTTATACCAGATTGAAACTAGTCAAACATTAATAATGTAAAAGATATTTACCAATAAATATTTACTGTACATACGTTTGCATGATGCTCTGCCTTGAGATCATTTTATTGATAAATTGCTTATACTTTTCTGCTGTTTATAACTTTCCATTTCTTTCTGTCTTTAATTCCGCTCGCCAGAGACCAAAGAACGTCACTAAGTGGCCATATAGACACAAATGAATCATAATTGATTTACCTTGCAGTGTTGTTTAATATAAATAAGAATTTATTTTAAGTTTTATTTTAAGCCAACTCCACTCATAGCTTGTAATTTTCCACAACTTTATAATAATTGATGGTTTTTAAATAAACGCTTGCTTTCAGTGGTCAACTATGTTTCTATATAATCTTCCTCATTGTATTCAATTCGGTGTTGTTCCATTTTTTTTATTAAGTCCTCTCCTTGAGCTACTACCACTGTGTGACCCAATGATCCCATGGTGTCAGGGGCTTCATGGCCCTGTTAGGGTCACCCTAGGCAAACAGGTCCAGGGGGAGGAACCAGACACCAGGACACGCTGGAGAGACTAGAGACTCGCAGCTGGCCTGGGAACACCTTAGGATCCCCTCGCTAGAGCTAGACGATGTAGCTGTAGAGAGGTTACCAATGAAGGCCGGTTCTTCATCAGACTTCATGAAGTTCTTGTAGGAGAAAATATATAATTGCCTCTGATTCAACGTGAACAAAACATGACTTGAATGAAAGAACACCCGACAATCATTTTATGTTCATGGAGGTCAAAGGAAACACATCTTGTCTTGACTTTTTTATTCTATAGAGAAGTTTTATTGCGATCACTGCACCAGAATATATGGGTGGAAGTGACCAGTTCTTTGGCAGCTGTGGGGCTACAGTTACAGTGGTGATGTAATGACAGCGCTGGAGCAGAGGATCAAAACACAACCGCTGGTTTGTGCAGGCTCTGGAAGCTGATTTTCAAAGACACAAACTGCAGCTGAAGCCAGTTGCATATATTTAATGTAGTAGTCAGGAGGAGGACGAGTCGACACAGAAGGTCCTATGACAGGAAGCTTGATTCCTCTTGCCTTCTTTTACAGAGAGGTGTTGCTTTAAGTGATTTTATAAAGGTTTATTTATCTGAAAAGTTGAAAAGTTTCCATAATTTATGATGTTTAAGCCCCTGACTCAAGGTTTAGAGGCCACATAGGGATGGGCTGCAGGTAAATATGAATCCCTCCACTAATTCCCATAATGCAACAGTTGACGTTGACACAATCTTCTTGTGGAAATAATTCTTGAAGAATCGACTATAATTACTTATTAAACACAATCTTGGACTTTAATTATCTTGGCTTCAGTTCCAATCTATTTGTTTAGTCCAGAAAATATTAAACTCTTCTAAATATCAAATATCAAACGAAATTTGAAAAGGAAAGTTACTGCCCTGGTCACACAGAAACCTGAACTCTCAAACAGAAACTGGAAAATAAGAACGATGGCGTTAAGTCATCTGAAAACTGATCATCAAACGTCAAAAGAACAGCCCACACCTAGACATTTCTGTAAACCCGATGGTGGGGCGTCCCTTAGTATTATGTCTTTTCTGTAGCAGTAACAATTGATTAAATTATATTTTTGGTCCAACTGTTTGCATTATTATTAATTTTTGTGGATGTTTTTCATGCAAAATGTTCAAATTATTGAATTATTAAAATGGGTGGAGCTATAGCTGACATCAACAGGGTAAATTTGCAGCTCCATCCTATTGAATTCCATATTAAAGACAAGTGAATATGCAGTGAAATAGAATAGATGACAATATTGACGAGAATATGACACAGAAATGTACGACCACATCTTCCGAACTAGTTGATAATTGTTGTAAATTATTGTTATGGAATACTTAACACACACTCAGGAGGTGAAGACACACTTAGAACTGGTTTAATACTAAGGAAGTTTTGTGTTGTTGCAATTGAAATTATTTACATGTAGAAGACTATTGTATAACAATATGATAGTAACATATGTATGATATTCTTTGTGAACGAATGCTAATGAAAAAAAAACAATTGCACCCACACCAAGAGACTTTTGCTCAAAATCCTCTGGTCTTCAATGAAATATCATCTATTAGTCCCATTCAGAATAGCTGTGTTTGATTTTGATATGAACGCATTAACGTCACTTCCGCTGACACTCTCATTTTGTTGAAAGCCGTGAGGCAAGGCTTGTGACTTTGAGCTAAATTTTTGTTACAAACTGTAGAAGAAAATTGCAATTGAAGCATACAGTATATACCACCTGGGTGGACAAATGCCCCAAATGGTTGGTAATAACTCCAGGTTTCCAGGTTTTCCCATGAGCCCGAGGAGATGTAATGTTCCGTCCTCTGAGCTGTGAAAGAAACAAATCCAAACGCAAGTCCTTGAACAGTAAAAAAAATATTTCAGGCTCTAAACTAAACAACCCTGCTCTGACATTTTGCTTCTCCACCCTTAAAATACAAGTCAGTGTTTAATAATTGATGTCCCTGGTGTGCTCCTGCTGATAACTCATGTTTATCTTTAGGTGGTGGTCGCCATGATCGGCCACAGAAATGTCCGACCTCAGCACTGCCCAATTGTCTGTATCCAAGAGTTGATTTTATTTTTCTGTTGGGCCTTTTTTCACATGAGGTTTTACTAAAGTGAGTCTGCTGAGAGTTCTGCGGCTGCTGCAGCGGACTCATTCACTTAACACCGGTACTGTAACCAGCTCCAGATGATCCAGATATTTTTAACTCTCCCATGTGCTTACAGATACATTCATGTCTCTATACAGCCAGGTGGGGTTTTGATTTACTGAGAGCATAAATGACAACCACGCCACATGAATGCATGTAAAACACCAAGATGATTTTATGGATAAGAATAACAGCAAATGTCTTTATTACTGATATTAAAGTGACTCACAACATACTGTGTGTTGTCAACTATGTCTTGGTTTTAGGACATTAAACCAATATTTTTTCAAGACAATAGTAACTTTAATCCATTAAAAATTGACTTCACCTTTAACTGAATTTCCTTTGATGGGTCATGCATATTTATTTTCTATATTATATATACTATACTATATTCCTGCTTTTGGACCAACACAGACTAATGTTCTTTCTTTCCTTCACTCTGCTTCATTAGCTTAAGCTCTGCTCTTTACGAAGAAGAGGTTTGGCAAACCCACATTGTTTGTTTTCAAGTTGAAAAACAATTCCAGATACATCCAGTATGGAGCAATGACCAGACTCATACATTTCTTTAAAATACACACTCAACACCTTAAAAATTGAAAAGTGGAGACAACAGTAGAAGCCAATGTTCTATTATTAAACTATTTAAAGGACATGAAAATAAAACGCCCACATACTGAATCATGGGCCAGAAAAATGCTGGCTAGAGACAATCGCTGCAGCGTTTCTTCGCCAACTACTTTTTCTCAGCGCCACTTCTTCTGCTTCTTCCATGAACCTTCACTTTTCCACACACACTATGAGTATTTGCACTCAAAATGAGCGCAAGAGCGAGACATAGAGGTGGATGACATAATGTGCAGAAGAAGATAACAGTATCCAGAACAAGATGTGGCAGTAATGCACCAACGCCCAACTGCAATTAAACACGAAGAAGAGAACGATACTGTCATGTTCCACTTTTATTATGGTTTTCATTTTTCTTTTCACTTCCTGTTCTCTCCTTTCCCATGTTCCTTCAACCCCCTGAGTTCTGTGTGCCAGGTCAAAGATTTCCCTGCATTGGTATAGTAGTTGTTCTTAACTCCCTGTTAGATATCGCTGTTTGAGCTTTTTGCCTGAGTGGATACATTTGCTTATCTACTGAGAATTAGCGATAAAATTCAGAACCAGTGGTCATTGTGAGTATGAGAAAAAGTATAACTTGCAAACAAGGAGAAGCATTTGAAAGACATCTTGGTAGAAAATTCCCTTTACCAAGACTCAAATATGTACCTGTCCTGATTATGTAAAGTATACTAGCTTTGTCTTGATATTGTCGTAAAAGTTTTCTTAAAACTGGTTAAAAATCAATTATAAAAAGAAAACACTTTGACCGCAAATCCTCTGAATCTGATCTAACACATGACTCACTGAACAATCAAGCAGGACGTGAAGGGCTTCATAGTCTCGCCTGACATCCAGACAAACATTTTAATAGAGAAACTAACTTCAACGAGGCATAATGCTACAGCAACAGAGGAAAAGTACCACAGAAGACGTTTGTATACACAGAGAAAAAGAGGGGCAGGAGTGGACCACCTCAAAGATAATAATGATGGTGGGTGAAAGAATGAAGGTGGGGGAAAGAAACAGAAAGACCACCCGACAGTAAACACCAGAGAGAAGTCCAAGGTTTTCATGGCCAGCTTTCTCTCAGCCCTCGCTCCCCTCGGACCAACACTGAAGCACTCCTGCTGCCAAGTCATTCCTCATTCCAACATAATACATGTTTCAGTTTGCACACTCCTTTTCCTGACAGGACCTCAGTGTTTCAGCGCTCTCTCTCTGTTGACATTTTAGTAGAAAGATTCTGAGAAGCCACATGCTATGTCGCACCAAACAACGCCGCCAGTCTTCGTAATAGTTCCTCCACGGTGATGCTCTAGATGTGTGCGTGATAAGAGACCACTATGGTGTAAGAAGATAAACATGGAAAAGCCCCTTTAACCTCCATCAACATGCCCCCCGAAGTTCCATATCTTCAGCAGGAATTAGACATTCAAACATCCAAAATCCAATAAAGGAACTCTGGCGTGCACAGGTAATTAAGTTAGGAGAAAGGGTCTATGTGTTGGAATGAGCCAAGTCGGCCTTTGATAAAGAGTGTATGTTTATATTCCTAAAGCGGGGCCACGGTGATATTGTCTGGTATGTGGGGAGTTATAAGAAGCTTGTGCTTAACTCAATCTGCAAGACAAACAGCTCCAGGCAGGAGAGCTGAGAGGATCCCAGAAAGTTTGTTCCCATCCTCCTGCCTCTCCTGGTGAGTTATACGTCCCCTCGCTGGGCTCATTCTCTAATCCGACTTCTCCTATTTTCTTCCTGTCCTGACAGCACAGATGAATGATCACATTGAGGAGGGAAGCACCTTGAATTGTGGTCTGGCTAGGGTCACTGTATCTTGGTGACCGGGTCAATCTCTGAGGTCAAGGGTCAAAGGATGATGAGGGAAGTGGGCATCGTCCTCAGGGTGTGTGTGTGAGTATATGTGTGTATAGAAAACAACACTTCTTAATAGATGCAGTTTTAATCTATGAATGACAACAAGAGTATTGGTATAGAATAAGAAATTAAACTATATGTTCTGCTATTAAGGTAGATTACTCACAACATACCAGTGATCAACTTTACAGTTGTTACTCACAAACTGGGTATTACATCCTTCAAACCTAGACCAAATGCTCTAAAAACTAGTGTTACAGCAGATCTGCATATAAATATTTATTTCATTCACAGCATTCATTTTAAAGACAAGTCCAATTTAGGATTGGATCAACAAACACTAGTGAGGTCTTAAACAGTGGGTGAAAATCCAAGATGGCGTCTTGGTGGTTGGTTCCATTTATATATTGCTTATTTTGTGTGTTGATGGTGTTTCTTGTACAACATTAATTGACAATGTCTCTTAATTCATTTCGATTCATTGTATTTGCTCTTATAAATCTCTTTTCATATTATTTAATTTGTCTATTCTGTAATGCCTCCGCAACAAATTCATTGTTGTGTTTACAACACTGACAATAAAAGTTCCTGATTCTGACTCAGATTAAAAAGTGGCTGAAACATGTACTAGATTTTTATATTACTGGCAAATCTTTATTAAAAATTAGATAATTGTGACAAAAACTAGTGTAGTGTATTATGGGACTCGATTGCATGATTTAAGGATTTTATTGTCATTACATGTGACATGATTGGAGGGAAATTGGTTTCTAAGGATTGGGAATAACAACAATCAAACATTACATCAACTTAATCATGGAGCAGGATGAAAGAAATCCTGAGTCAGTCTGCACTTAAGAGTAATCCACCATTGGTCTGGAAAGTTGAATTTGGCATGTTGTTGTTTCACCAGATTTCTTGATGTTAAGAGCACAGTTTGCCAGGAAGAAGTTGGGTGGTCTGCTAGCATTTAGCTTCCCTAGCAAGTCAGCCATGTTGCCTCTTTCATCTTGTTTATATTGTGTGAAAAATTAGTATAAATATTATCAAAAATCCAAGTTCAAAAAGTCGCTGCACCTTTGTCAACACCATTTTTAAAGTAAGTCATGGGCCACATATGTGCATCTTTGCTTGATACATATTATAGAATTTTAAAGCGACCACAGACTCACTATTTTGATAGGGTGACTATCATTTTGTAAATCAATTACCTTTTAAAAGACATTCATTGATGCTGTGTAGAGACATTTAAAGCCAGACTGCTGATTTTAGGGTGTTGATCGAACGCTAACAAGAGAAACGTATATACTGTTAAAACTTCAGAACTCTTGTCTGTGGACCGGTGAGGGAAATTAGAAAAAACATAGGCAGGAAACAAACATCCGTTAAAGTGCTTTGACTGATCGATGCGGTTTGTGATCTGCTTTTTCTTTTACCATTTATCTGCCCTTAAACTCAACCATTGTGAGGGAGGCATCAACTCTTTGTCAGTGAGCTCTTTGACGTCCCAACAAAAAACAAATCAATTTAAGGTTCATTATCACATAACTAAACCTATGGGTCTCTCTATGGAACTGGTGCCAAATCCACTTTGCATCGACCAAAAAAAGGATGATTAATATATATTTCCACATCAGACATAAATCCTTATTAATAGTCTCATTTTCCATCCATTTTCTATATCTGATTAGTTATCCTTAAGATATAGTAAAATATAGTTGGCAACTAGACATGGTGAAATTGTAGACAAATAGTGTCAATTTAAAATGACGACAAAACATTCATTGAATCATCTACAAAACCTCAATCAACACTACATTATTATGAATGTTGATACATTTTCAAAATAATTTGTAACAGACTGCACACAAAAGGTACTGAATGTTAACAAAATAACATCAGAAAATGCACAAATTAAAGTTTGGGTCTTTTATGGTGCAACACTGATTTTCAGGCTTCTGCTGACTCGGCAATAACGGTGGTCAGTGTCTCCTGATTTCAACAATAGTAAAACAACCACGACCCAGTCAAGATGTGGATGCCCTGATGCAACGAGAGGAAACCGCCAGTTATGCTCAGAAAGTTTCTTTGCCAAAAAACTTTTTCAATTTATTACAGACAAGTACTTTGGTAAGTTTATTATTTTGACACACCTGGAACACCAGATGTTTAATAATATTAAAGATAATTTGATCTGACTCCAGGCCCGCTATCTTCTGTCACAAAAATAAAATAACAGCATAATGATTCATTATCAGTAATGATGATAAGATATAGTATCTTCTTTATTAGTTTAAATTATCATCATGCTGAATGAAAACATATTATTTTAATGACATTTTCTTTGATTCATCTTCCTCATGTTTTAAAACATTTCATAATCTTTATAAAACACTGATAATTCTCACAGTGATAATTCTTAACGTGTTGTCATCCAATTTCTTCAGTGAAAAGAAAAAAAATCAAATTCTTGACACATTGTTATGACTATGGCTGGATGATAAAATACAATGAAACAATCCAAAAATCTTGTTACAAGTGTCTCTGGAGGATCCCGGCCGGGCCCCGGAGATGACAGGGCTCTTTCACAAAAGTCTCAAAAGACGTGCCACGAGCCAAAGAACATATTTACGTCTGGAATTTATCTTCAGCCGGCTTCTAGTTACAGTAACTGGTTTGCAATCATGGATTCATGTGGGTCGAAAACGGGGTCGATTGGGATTTGTTGATTTGAGAGCGTAAATAAAAAGAGACTGCATGGGAACAAAGGTAAGTAAACACAGCCATGATGAACATACGCTGCTCCAGGTTGAGATGAAACACTTGTAATTAGCTCTAATGGGAACCAGACTTGGGTTCTTTCTTGCGTGCGTGTGTGTGTGTGTGTGTGAAGGGGGGCGGGGGTACGACTGTGTGTGTGTGTGTGTGTATGTCCTGTCTTTTGCTGGTGGTAAGGGTTAACGTAAAACAGGGCTGATTTCCCTCTTATGAAAGAGTTAGAAGTGAGAGAGACAAATGGCTGAAAGAAGGAGAACCAAAGAAAGAAGGAGGTATTTTCTGAGCTTTGGTACAACAGTTGAGTGATAGAAAACAAAAGCACGCCTGATATTATTAACACACACACACCAGGTTAACACCTTTGACACGGAGCTCCGTTTAAGGATTAAGACTCCAAAGAGATAGTGATAAATGGGAGTGTTTCGCTCATCAAAGACTCTATAAATCATCGCACACTCAAGCCCAGAGAACCAGATGCCGTCACACTGATAACAAGCCGTTACGCTGCTCGTCAAAAGTGAGCTCTTTACCCCCTGTTTTCTGCGTGGAATGCCTTTCTCTGTTTGGTCGGCGTGAGAAATCCTCGTAACCTATATGTGTGTGAATGTGTCTCACGTGTGTTCAGAAGCCTCAGAGGTGACATTCCTCCACGTCAGAGCTCCAGCCTGAAGTTTAGGATAACATGGACACGGTAATCTAGGGCTGGGAATCAATTCCTCACTGCAGGCTAATGTCTTTACCTTCCACATGCAGCCGCTGATACTCAAACATTATCTTTTTATCAGTAAAGAATTCCAAGTTTGTTTTTAATATGACATTCAATTCCTAAATGTTGGTTTTAGTAACACATTAATAAGATTAGATCTGAGTGAGCTCTTATTACGATTACAATAAACCTAAAATAATGTTACTCATTAATGAGGTTTGTAGGTGTAATATACAAACTACGTAATCTCAAATATTATGTTTGATCACCTCACTGGAAAGGGAAAATCATTCATTTTTAGTGACTTCTGAAGGGGCCACCAGAGGTCAATTCTTGTCCAGACTGGGCTGCATACTAGGGGACTTTTTCAGTACATCTTTGATCCACTTTTTAATTTAGATTTTGTTGTCTAATGTGTTAAGGATTCTTGTGGGTCTTCACTGTGAAATTCTATCCAAATGTATAATTATTAATTAAATATACAAATATTTTCCATCTTAATTATACAATCAAGAAACATTATTTTATTTAACGTGATGATGTTTATTGCCTAACCATCTGACATTTTAAAAAGATGTCTCGGCCCATGAATTACAGTTCAAATGCAGGGCCACACAATATTATCTCACAAGTTTCAGACCCTTCATTTTTTTGGTGGGTAAAATGGATGATCTTTTATGCCATCTTGTCAGCTTTAAAGTTGATATACTGGAAACAGCAGCAGGATTTAAAATAGTTGTCGTCCATAATCGAGGGACCTCGTCCCTATTTATAACTTGAGGACGTAATTTGTCTTGAAAACTTTGAGTGTATTAACACATGTATTAAATGTGTTATATTCACATCCAATTTATAAACAAAAGAAAAATATTGTTCACATAACCAGAAAAAATTATGTATATGATTGTTGAAGATTAAATAAAGTCCAAACAATAATGTTACATAATGACCCAAGACAAGCTTTATTATATTATGTAATTTTACATCATTTTATTGTATTATCTGTATAGTATATTATTCATCCATCCCCCTCCGCTCAATCGTATTACTATTGTTTGAGCGTCGAGAGACTCTCGAGTGTTTAAATAAACGACTCAAAATATTCTGAGCCAAAAACTATAATCCCAACACTGACTCACTCCTGCATTCTTTCAACAGCACGAAGGGTGATCTTCTAGTTTGACTCTAAATATATTGTACATATATTACGTTTTATACCTGACCTTGTGTATATTAAATCATTTGGTAACACAAGTTCATCTTTTTAGAATAAAAGCAAGCTATCTTAGCTAGCTGTCATACAAGAGATCAAGATTTGACCCGGGTCTGCTCTTCGCTCCTCATCAGTCAGAGCTTGTGTCGTGGCTGCAGCAGCACCTGCAGGAGACTCCCACGCTGACCTGTCGCTGCGAGGACATCAGGGAATATCGTGCATGCCTCCCAAATCTCCCAGTTCACCCTGTTTAAACAGACCACCAGCTAATTATGGCTTTTCCAGATCCCCACGCTCAAGAAGTTCTGACAGAGAAAACCTTAGGAATGAGATGTTTTTTTTAACCCTGAGGTTTAGTTTTCTGGGGATTCAGGGCCGACAAATGAAAACAAACACTTTTAATTGGATGAAAATGTGTCAAGGGAGGATTTCTAGTTAAGTTGAAGGTGCAAAACCTTATTGGTATATGAGCTGAATGTATTTGGTGAAAAAAGCAGATTAAAAAAAGAGAAAAATAAAAGTCAAAAATACACCTTTTTTATTCTTGAAATATTTACAAAACTCAAAATGTGCAGACTGCAAATTCCTTCAGCATCCTGTGGTATTCCCAAGAAATAAATACCCTTCATCTGATCGGGCACTTTTCCTTCAAATAGCAAAAAAGAATAAATACTTCATTTACTGTAAATCGGAGATTGTCACGGAGGAATGTGAAATGGGTTGTAGTTCTTCAAAACAGTGCAGTTCCGCGGAGATCATTTTGTTTTCACAACATTCATTGTCGCAGTGGTCGTTTCTTCATATCCGTTCTGTCCTTTAAGTGCTCCCTTGCAAACATAACAGTCCCATGCAAAGGGAAACATGAAGCCCAGCAGCTGGTCGAGGCCTGACGTTCGTGTGTACCAATGTCGAGGGGTTGACTGGTCCACTTGGTGATGATGAGCTAAAAACAAAAACGTCAAAGGTCAATATATGTAAAAGAAAATCGTAAGAAAGGTCACTTTCTAATAGGCCGACCAAGCAACTGATATTACAACTATCTGTTTTTTGAAAAGCGGTTTAATAATTTGATGCCAACAAGCATCTCTAAGGGTCATTATTGATATAAGTTACACACTTGTTATGTTCAGGTGATTAAGATCACAATAAAACTATCAAGGTAAGGTAAAACTTTATTGATCCCTCAGGAGGTCTCCTTCGGGAAATTGTTTTATTATTACATGCTAGCATTGTTCATTATTAGCTGAAAGAAAAATGAAAGTGACCATATAACAAACAGGTTTATTAATAAGAATACTCTGCGTCTTTTCTAGAAAAATGAAAACACAGTATTTCTCTGAGTCTCTAGACTGTTGCCACTTGAGCTTCAGACAAATAAAGGGGGAAAAGTTGATTTGAAGATTCAGAATTTCAAAATGGTTTGGTTACGCCTTCACCGTCGGCAAAGGAGGGATAAGAGTTTACATGAAATCTCATTGGCTGTCCATGTGTCCACCCCATCAGTGCTTGGTTTGTACTGTAATATCTAAATTGTTATTGTTTTGAATAATACAATATAAAAATTTAAGTTGTTGTTTCTGTCCCAGTAAAATGTTTTTTTTTGCTCTGAAACTTGCTTGACTCAAATCAATAGAAGCCTACCGTGATGTCTGGTCCCTCCACGCTAGTGGGATGTGGTGGACAGGGACCAGGAGCCCCCCATCCTCCACACGGAGAACGCGTAGCTCAGCCTCTCGTGCGCCACGTAGCTGCAGCTGGCTCCTTTGGCGTCCAGCTCGTCACTTTGCAGCACTTGGCACAGGAAGTCAATGTACCTCGCCGCCAGCTTCAGCGTCTGTATCTTGCTGAGCTTGTCCGACGGCAGCGTCGGGATGATCTTCCTCAGGGACGTGAACGCTTCGTTGAGCGACTGCGTCCGCTGGCGCTCGCGGATGTTGGCCATGACGCGCTGCGTCTGCAGGTCCTCGATGGAGCGCGTCGGGCTGCTGCTGGCCTCGCTGCCCCCGCTGCCCGCGCTCCCGCCGCCCACCTCACAGCCCGTCCTGCGGATCTTCTTCACCAGGCGCTCCACGTCCACCTCCTCCTCGTCCTCGTCCTCGTCGGAGCCTCGGCGTGTGGCGCGTCTCTTCCTGGCGCCTCTGCGCGGCAGCAGACGGTCAGTCTCCTCCTCACTGTTGCCGGCGCTGTCCATCGGGGAGGAGTCCTCTTCTCGCATGGTTCTTCTTCACCCCCCTGACCCTGAGTCCCAGTCGAGGCCTACCACATCAACGCATGAAAACAAAGTCGCGAATAAAAAGCGGATTTTTTAGGGAAAGAATCTGGTGCGTCACGGAGAAGTGGAGGTGCTCGCCAGACCAGGGGAGGACCGTGGGCTCTTATAGCGGGGCAGGAGGATTTTTTTTTGGGGAGTGCTGTGATTGGGAGAGGAGGGGTGTAACTTAATACCTAAAATGAAGGAACTATAATATCAGGGCTTGAGCAAAGGGCGTGCACACAGTTATGTCAGCATGTGATGAACGACTCAACAAACTTCAATTTTCTGGCCCCCAAAAAAAACAACCACACACATTAAAAGCAAAATAGTATTGGTAAAAGTAGATTACTGTCCTTTAATCATCATCTTTTACATTATTTTTAACATCAGAAATCATAAATTACTTTTTCAAGTTTCTAATTATTGTCATAGTAACAGTTTGTTCCTTAAAGTTATTATTTTCATCTTCATCGCCCCAGACTCCGAGCTCAGGATCCTGTCACAGCGGGAGGCCCCTCAGCTCGTAACCAGACCGGTGTGTTTATTTTCCCCGTCAGCGGCCTCGCGTTGAGGTATGTGCCCCTAAACGGGTCCGGACCCCCCGCGGGGGGATGTCGACACCGAGGCTCAGGTTAAAAGACGCGCCGTCCCAGGGAGCGCGCAGGGCGGGTTCCTGCGCGCAGCAGGGCCGCTGGAGGCTGAAAGGCAAACATTGAGGAGTTTCCACGGAAGCAAACGTTGGAGTGGAGTCTGTGGTGGGAAGAGTTGATGTCGTGGTGTGAAGTCATCGGGATGAGAGGGCCTTCACCTGGTGGTCCTCCATCAACACCTGGGTGCGAAAGATAATCTCGCGCTGAAGGTGGATTTCAAAGTCAAATGGATGCTGGAACTCGAATGGAAAAAAATCAACCTTTTAAACTACTTTAAAATCACTCAAGTGCTATTTTTTTCCCCACAATTTATATATAATATATATATATTTTTTGTATAGAGTGTTACACCATAGTCAAATATGTTTACCTGCGCGAACTCAAACCATCGTTTTTAAGAAACATTTGTCTGAAGACTTTACCTGTTCAGGTGTACCTTTCCTGCCGCTCTCCAAGGTGCTGATAAACACCTGGCCCGAGGTTCGCCTCATACTAGGGAAATCAGAACAATGACTTACGTGGATTTATCGGTGCACCCCACCGACGGATAGTTCTCCCAAAAATTCAAACTTCACTCATTTTCTACTCACCATCCTGTCAACTAAGGTTTGGGATTATTTTCAGGGTAATACGTTCCTTTTCAGAGTTTTAGTCAAAATGTATGTTCATTTTAATGTAGCGACTGTAGCTCAGTGGTCTTTATCTTTCTCTAAAAACCCATTTAAAAACATCCAAATACCTTCATGGTGCTCGTCTGTAGTGATGTTTTCAAGTGTGTTTTTGAGTGAAATTTGAATTTTGGGTGAACTATCACTTTAAATTAAAGTTTTTAGAATGTATTTGACACTTATTATTTTAGATTAAGAGATATGGTTGTTCAAAATTCTTTAAATTATTACATTAGTAATACTAATTCATCTCCCCTAAACACATTTTCATTTCCATTGTCGTTTCCTATTATTCTTAATAAATTATTATTATTATCATCATCATCATATTTTATGAAGTTATCAAAATCTAGTGTTTTCAATATTGCACCAAAATAAATGTTTGTTTTTTTTTAAAGGACAATATTTGTAATATAATATTTGTTATGATTCAATTTAACTAAATTAAATGTAACGAGAACAATTTAAAACAAAAGACAATGTTAAGAAATGTTTTTTACAGATAATTTAATAATCAAAATACAACCTGTTCATTCCAGTTACACTGGTTACGCTGTCAGCAGTTATATTTTTGTCAGATATTTGACTGACCATGACGAGCAGCGGAAAGAGGACGCTGAGTCTCAGGTGGTCTCCAGCAGGTCCCTCATGAAGGAGATGTAGATCATGGCCAGTCTGAGAGTCTCAATCCGGGACAGTCTCTTCTCATAGGCGAACGTTGGCACCTTCCTGCGAAGCTCGTCAAACGCCTCATTAAGACCGAACATCCTTTTTCGCTCCCGGACATTGGCGGCTTGTCTCTGGACCACGTTGATGACTCTCCTGCGCTTGTTCTTGGACTGACGGCTGCGGGCGCAGCACTGAGATGGACCCCCCACGGGGGGTTGTCGTCCTCCACCGACCAGACCCGATGATCTGCTATCACTTTTGTGAGGAAACTCCATCAGGTTTACGTCGTTGACAAAGTCCATGTAGTCCACCAAGTCCATAGTCCGCCACTCAAGATTCGTCCCAACTGACCCTCTTCAATAATCAACAAGCATTTCAACAAGTAAATATTTCTCTCCTTGAATCCGGACAGGCCACATGGGTGAGATCCTTTTTGGCCCAGGTCCAATGTCCTCTCCAGCTGTTTTAATAACCCACCTCACAGCACCACATCTTTCACAGCCCCTCCAGTCTTAAATTGAGTCAATTTCCTCCATTGCTTAAATGTTAAGTGGGTTGATGTGTTGGTCGTCACAAGGCAGAAGTCCAAATGAGCCGCTGTCCTCCTGGACGTCCTTAATGAGCTTCTGGAGGGGCCGAGGCTCTTGAAAGAGGGTCATCCAGTCCTGTTTGCACTTTCCCCTCCGCTTGTGAGGCTAAATAATGGCACTTTTATCACTTAAACAGGCCAGGAGAAGCCCAAATAGAACATTCCCCAACAGTCACTGTCCACCTTAAGCTTTTCTGTTGCAAATTAAAGCAAATAACTGAGCGTTCCCATGGCAGGACCTGACAGACACTGGGCAACTGAGAGAGGGAATCCTCAGAGAAGAGCTTCCCTTTTAAAGTATTCAAGTAGAAATTATATTCATTTCTAATGAATTGCCACATTGTTTGTGAAGCCTTTTTTTTATTATTCTTTTGTTTTAATAGAATGGTGTCCTGGTCAGGTACCTTTATCAGAGACATCAATAAAGGAATATTATGTAGTATATTTAATAAATTAATGGAAATAATTATTGATACTTTCTATACTATAAAAAAACATGTTTTAATAATGGTAAAGTAAATTGGTGCAAAGTGAAGATTTACTAAGTAAGATCCAGGAGAGCCAAGTATTTAATAACAACAACAACGATTTTAATAATATATCATACTTATATAGCTTTTTGTAATGGTTTTAAATGGATTTACTGATGATCTATTGTTTCCAAAAATATTTTAATTTAAATAACTTACACATAAGACTAAATTCTCAATCATTACATATATATAATAACACTGTAACACTTTAATTAATACACACATCATAATTATCATCATGCATACCATGTTTACACAGGATGAAGAAGATGGTTTTGCCTGTGAAGATACAAATAATTTAGAGGACGGATCACGTGGAGAAGTTTTCATTTAAAGGACGACATTTGAGTGAAACGTTGACTTTCACAGTTACATCAGATAAACAGGGACTTCACAACGATATTTTTGTGTTTAACTTGTTAAGATTAACACTTTTCTTTTTCAAACGCAAAAAGGCAATTTACGGCACCAACTCTCAAATTAAATGGGAGATCATAGACAAGATCATCCTAGAATTTCCATAAGAAATCCCAACAAAATATAAAGCAAAAGTCAGTGCACAATAAATGAATATGTATGAGTGTTACTTACTGTGCTTACTGTACGTATATGTAAGTTTTATTCTGGATCTTTTCTGAGTTGGGATTTGTACATTCTCCGTGGACTCCATCGATAAAGGTGTTTGCTAATTTAGACCTCTGTTGTTCATTCAGAGTGTTTTGAGGAGGAAGTCCACCTTAAAGTACAGAATGTCCAAGACTACCAGGTGAAGATACAGGAAGTACGAAACAGAACTAACTTCCCTTCCAACTTCAGTGACTTTTTTTTTTCCATGCCTTTTCAGATGAAGCATCACATCGGCTTGTATATCTTCCTGTATTTTGTCTCTTTGTTTTCTGGCCAGGCAGATAAACACGATGGGACATTCCGCCGGTTGTCATGGAAATACTGAGAAAGCACAGCTGGGTGGCTGAATATGAGGTAATCTCACCCCGGGGCTGCCGGGTAAATATTGGTCTTAAATACGGAGTAAAGATGCACACAAACACTCTCTCACAGACACACACATACCTACAGGAGTTTAATCCCATTTTTTTTCCGAGTGGAAACTCACTCAGAGACCTTCACACAGACTCTGGTAATAAGCCGCTTCCTGCTCTGCTTTGTTGTTATTGCTTGAACAAAGTACAGATAATGACAGATCGTGGAAGTAAACAATTGTTTAAATAGTGTGAATCGCAGCTACATCTAGATGCGACCTGCAGGCTAACTTTTATTTGGAAAACAATTGCACTCGCAGTCTGATTTTAATCTGTTAACAGGCATATCGTGCACAAACCCAAGGCTAGCATGAAGCAGACTTCTTTGCCAAAATGTGCGAGTTGCTACGTTTTCTAGAATATATACCACTTAACTTAATGATCATCTCAAAAACATTTACCAAAATCATTTCTAATTTGGCATCAACTATTTTTTTTAATTATTTTGATCTAGTTCTTTTGGCTACAGATAAGGGGTACGGTGGCTGGGAAGGGCAAAACTAATTTACTGAAACAAAATGACAACAAATTGTAAAATAAGAAAAGATTTCACAAACAATTTCAAACAGATGTTCAAACATTGAAGCTATTTTATAATCTCAGAATCAAATATAAGATTGTGAAATATATTTACAAACTGAAAAAGAAACTGCACAAACTTTGTAAACTGGTTTCAAGCTATGGAAATTTGATTCAGAGCTTTTAAAAAAGCTAGATTGTTTGTACTTGAACACTTCGTACCATACCTCATTTTACAAAACCAGCTCCATTTTCACTTGGCAGTTATTTATTTATTTTAATCATTATTATGGTCAAGTTACATTTTCTATTTGTTCAGGCTTTTCCTTGATTTTCTGGAACTCCTGTGTTGTTCTCAGTATTATCTGTACTTTTAAAGTATATATTTTATTAAGTATTGTTTTGATTTGTTTTGATTTTGTTTAAGCGCTTTGTGACCCTGGTCTGGAAAAGCGCTATATAAATACAAATGACTTACTTACTTACTTACTATAATCATCTAGAGGAATACTGAAGGGTAAAATATAAGAAATTATTATTTGTTGAAAATGTTCGATGTGTGTTTGTGTGCGTTTTCTGGCGTTGTGAAACTTTTCAGTTTTTGGCCGTTAAGTCTTAAAAGTTTGGATTCAATATTTACAATGAAACCTTTATTAACAGCTTTGGTTGATCTGAATGCATTATGACATGTTATTCAATTTTGAAAAATTCTTGTGTAAAATCCCACTAAAGTCACGGGTTTCCTAGAATGACCCTGTGAGCAAAAACAAAGAGAACAAAATGAGTTTATTGACCTAATACTGCCTGATAAAGCAGTAGGATTGGGAGTTTGTGTGTCCAGAGTGCTGTATTTGAGCAACCAGAGCTTTCACACCATGTAAATCTGTCATCGCGATTCTTTAGCAAGCTGCAAGAGACCCAATCTGAAACTAAACCCTCTCCATAACCTGCACTGCGCTTGGAAATGCTCCGTTTAATACGCTTCGCTTTTGAATTAAAGTGTTGGTGACAAAATGTCTGTGCCAAGAAAAGAGCTGCTGGCTGGAGTCCACACAGAGTCCAGGAGGAAGCAGTCGTAGGACAGTGGGAGCAGGGAGAAGATGAGTTTAACTCCTGACCCTCTGATCCTCCACCTCCACTCCCCTCACCCTCCTCACCCTTAATCTGAATCACTTGTCCACTTGACCAACCTCCACCTACGTCTCATTGGCGGAGCATCTGAGCGGCGACGGGCTGTTTACACAGCTGGGCTGGCGGCCGAACACTATAGGGCTCATGCGAGTGTGTCTGTGTGTGTTTGTGGAAGTTGGATAAACCCCAAAACCACATCATATATCTCCTCCCCCCCTAAAAAGCACACCCCCTACAAACCTCCCACTTGCTAGACTGCTGCATGTCTTCAACTCCCCCTTTCTGGATTACTCCTTCCTTCTCCTAATCTGGACTCTCCACTTGACACACTCTAAAATATTGTTGTTCTTCTCCCCCGTCCTGCCTCACCCATGTCAGCACCTTGCCTCCGCTCCGCCCCCGTGTCCTCTCTGAGCGGCTGTTTATTTTCTGAGCTGTCGCCCACTCTTCTCTTTGTGTTTGAATGGTGCCTTGTTTCATTTGGTTGAGGGTTCGATGCCGGTGTTTGTAGCACTGATGGTTTCTAAAGACTCATTGAGAAGATGCATACAATGTTTTTGTTTGAGATGAGTTTGGAACTCCATTCCCAGCAAAAACTCAGACATTTGTATTTTATTAATTGATTTATTTATTTCATTTTTGTGGTCCTCAGGACGTTTTACTCTAATTCAGTTGTACATGAATACTTTAATATTATGACTTACAGAAATGACAGTGTTTAAGATAAGATAAGGAACACACACCAACTTCAAATAAGAGCTAATAACTGACAAAGAATTACAAGTTATTTGATGGGATTGTTAAACTTAACTAAGACCGATTGAACCTGCAAAAGTACAATAAGAATCATACTTGACGATTAGGTTACTATAGATTTTGTTCAGCCTGCGACCTTGACTGCTAAAGGTTGATCTAGATATGTAGCTAGCATTAAAAATGTGCAAAATGCAAATTGGACATCAGTACATTACTTGTGGATTTGTCTCTGATCTTAGATTGAATTTTTGAAAAAGAAAAATATTCTGACGCTAATTCTGTCTGGGTGCTAATGGGCTCTGGACCCTACCCCATGCAGTTTCTTGGGATAAGATCTAGGGGACACACTGAATAATAAACTTAATTTTTCCGTTAGAAACATTGTTCGTTTTGTTCGTCATTGGTCGAGTTTCAGTGTAGAGACATCACAGAAATTCATTCTTGCATTTCATTCATAATTCTACTCCACCCACCCATCAATAAGCTTAATAAGAAGAAATTCACCTCTAAAGTAAGGGTTTATTTGGGCACTCAATGGATCGATTGATATATTGGTAGATTGGTGGTATTTCAGCCAAGAAGGTCCTTTATATTTCTTAAGGTAAACTTCCTATTTGACATGCCGAGCTCAGGGTAGTGACCAGTACTGAATGTCTTGGTGTCATGTGTTGAAACTTAACACATCTTGGTATTGAAATTCTTTAGAAATGTTTGAATAAATGTTTGAACATACTGTGGAGCACATAGTATTGTTTTAGAAAAGTACTTTTTAAACTTCCTATTTGATGTGTTGATCTTAGGGTAGCAACTAGAACCTAAGATGATGAGCACAAGAGGCCCAAATGAGTTATATGTTCAAGTTGTCTGATATTTTCCCCATAGAAAAAAACTGCTAAATTGAATTTCTCAAGAGAAAATAAGGAACAGTGAAAAATGTATTAAATGTATTATTGATATGATAGAAAACCTAAAATACAGAAAAATAGAGGACAAAAGATAAAAAGAAGATGAAATGTTTTCAGTAGGTTTAAATCTAGTTTGACATTGTAAATGATAAGAAAAGATTGTTATATTTGTTTTATAATATATTAAATCAAAAGCATAGAATTACTGTATATTTGACAAACAACTCAAGCATATAAGGAGGCTTCTATTATTATTCATATAGAACAAAAAACACGAATAAAAAGACAGATAATGAATTGATTTCATGTAAATTAATGTAATTAAATGTATATTTACCAACTGAAATAATAATATATTTAAAAAAAGGTACATTCAAATAGTAAGTTAGCTTTTAATTTGACCAAATGAGGGCCTAAATAACTAGTCAATCAGTATATTATGGAAGAGACTCAAAGAACAAATGGTTTTCTTCCACCACATCAGGAGCCAGTGAGAGAGGGAATAAAGTCAGGATGACCTCCTATGGAATTGTGATTGCCAAGCCCTGGAAAAGAAGAGTACAACCTATGGATGATTCCTAAATATGAGTAACAGAGCTGAAGAAGAAACTTTCCATGAAATCGTCTCCTCAATACATTTTAAAAAAAAAACACACAATTTATGTTGGAACAGCAATTGATCCATGATTGGCATTAGATAATGGACCAGTAAATCATTCTTTAAATGATTATATTTTACTTTTCATCGTCACATCATCACATCCAATTTTTCAACTCAATCCCCTTTTCTTTTTCAGCTTGACAAGCCTGTCATTTAAACCTGATAATAAAATATTTACTTTTGTCCTGGGTATTGTCCTGTAAAACTACACCACCAAACATGAGATCATTTTTTCCAGACCCACAAGCTTTTTTTCCCCCTCGTGGCTTATTTATTTTTCTGTGGTTTTGGGAGGCTGTGGTTAAAAGTCTGATGATATGCTGTGTGTGTTCCTCATACTCCTCCCATCATTACTCCTCTCTTCTCTGCTGCTTTCCCCTCCATTAATACAAGCCGGGGACTGATAACGATAAATTATCCTGGTGTTCCACTGAAGTCTTGGCGTTTGAACTGTTTGGTTTGGCCTCGGTTTCCTGATATTGATGTTTTCTTTTTGAGTTCGGATACATCTTAGATAGAACAAGTGACCACATAACGGTTTTTAATCCATTTTTCATGTGTCTGTTTTTGAGCGTAGGAGTAGCATCTTGTCTAGACACTCATAAGCCTCCCATCCTGATTAAGTCGAGCCTTAATAGATCTCATTGAGACGACTACACACACATAAACACACACAAGGGTTATTACTAATGACTTTTACTTTGCTGAGTGTAATTAAATGAAAGTTAGATCCATCCAAAATATGTCGAAATAAAGCATGTTTTTAGTTTGGGGGAAATGGTGCATATAGTAGTGGAAATACATATTGATTGAACAGTTGGTGTAAAAAAATCAGAGATTCTGTGCTTGTTTGTATCCACTATGGGGAAAAGAAACTGGTGCTGCTGATGCATTCAAATCTTTGACTCATACATTTATTTTTCATCTTGGTTTTGAAATTCTTAGGAAATGTTTTTGAGCACATACTGTGGTGTCAGCAACAGCATAGCAGATTTTTTTAAAAAGAACATTTGATCACTATCCAGATTTGCAAAAAGCTGCTGTTCATCACAAGCAAACCTTTACAGTATTTTAAAACAATTTCAAACCTGGTTCAGAGCTTAAGAGATTGAGTTTTAAAAACTGATTTCACTCACAATACACAGTATATGGGGTGTATTTTGAAAGGTTTCCCATTTGTTTATATTCCTGTTTTTCAGTCCTCTTAATCTGCATAATAAGGGGCGTGGTTGACTTGAATGACATATGCAAGTTTCAAAACAAATGAAAGCAGTTACGACTTTGTCAAGAAGCATGTGGTCTGTAAATCCTGCAACACCAGTCAAGTATAATACTACAAAAGTATCCTTGTTCCTACAGTATCGCTATGTATTGCAATAAACCGTATAGTGATATGTATTGTATAGCTAGATTCTTGCCAATACTCACCCCTCGAGGCCTAGTTGCCCGATCAAAATTTCAAACTCCGCCTCTTAAACAAATTCTGGTTGAACTGAAGGATTTTGTTTCCAGGATGAACTTGACCAAGAATTGGCTTCAAAACCGTGGTTCAGTAACAGACGGGATACTACGTCCGTATTATATAGTCTATATTTTGTAAAGGGTTCTGAGAGCCTCTTGAACATCGTCTTGAACGTCTACTGTCCCTTGACCTCATTCCAATTTGGCTAAAATTTCCAAATTTCAATATTCTTTGATAATACTATTTGGTTATTATTGTGTTAAAATCATGGAAATGGTAACATGTGGCTTAAGTTTGAAAGCTTTTGAAATTGTACACAAGAATTGAGCAAAAACAGATCTGTCTAGTTACAGTAAAAGTAAAGTACATTTATCTGTGTAATACTGGGCAACTTCACTTTCCGAGTATAATATGGAAATGTAAACAAAAGTTCTTTGTCAACAGCATTTGTAACACTTCATCATCTTTATTGTTTTGCTTCCTGATATATTAGCAGATCTGAAGGTGTGAGAATCCATCCTACTGGAGCCAAGCTGCTGTCCTACATCTGTATTTATGTAAGTGTCTTGTAATGGTAAAAGTGACATCATATTCCTGGCCGTGTAAAACAAACATTGTGATCTAAAAGAAAGGAAATCTTGAGAGGAAACTTTGGAGAGTGAAATATTTGCCTGCAGTTAAGTAAGAAATATTGAAATCATTAAGTAACACGGAAAAATGATTACTCACAAAAGCGAGATGATGGATCAGCGATTAGATCCAAGACATTTTGAAGGTAGGAGTTGAAATTCTCCCAACTTTTCTCTACAGAAGACGTTGACATCTGGCCTCACTAGCACCTCAGGACTTTTATTTGACCAAAGTTGTTGTAGAAAGTATTGAATCATACATGGTGTTGCACCATAATGCTAGCTGTCAAGAGACTTTCCACCCTTTCACAAAGTATTTAAGCTAAATCAATAAAACATCTCTCATAAAAACACAGATGCCTCTTAAGTTCCGTGAAGTTTCCAGCGCCGGGTCGCTCAGGAACACATCACTGTTGTAGCTGCTCCTCGCTTCAGATCTTAAGATGAAGTCAGTGCAAGAGAAGATTCTCAGCCAAACTCTTACTACACGAGAGACCTTGTTTCTGTATCGTGCAAAAGATTTCTTCAATGTTTATGACATAAAATTGAAAAAAGAGCCTTTGTTAGAGCGAGAACTTAATTTATATACAGGGTATTTATAAATACATATTAAAACAAGGAAAAATCCTGATTTGTACATACAACAGGACCCTCGCATGTATATCCTCAGCTGCCAGTGGGTAAAACAATAGGAAAAAGGAGCTGAAATTCTGTAAATCTCCCTTACTTAGTATGTAATACATACGGTTTAAATTTAATCAAAATTGGATATATTTGAATTTCCATGGGGATCTTGTGCACCTTTTCCATTGACCTTAAGGAGTTGTCCTCCCTCCAAAAACCTTGGCTGAAAGTTCAATGGTCTACGTGATAATTTAAGCCGTTTGTGAGTCTATAAAGCATTAAGATCAGGCGAACACGCACAGGCACAAACAGACCTACTACATAATGTCTATAAAGGTCACTTGAGTCCCTTGATTACTCTCTTTAGATGACTGCCATGAACTGCTCGAACTAAGATCATTCCTTTTTTTTCTTTTTATTTGTCCGCACAGGCCAAAAATGATTCTGTGCTAATTATTCTCTTAGTATTAATTCTAAGTATTATTCTTCGTCTCATTCCAAGAAAGGTTTTAGACTAAATTAGAGCTCTGTAGCTCAAATGTTAAGCAATTTACAACCTTTTAACAGAAGCAAATCCTCCAACTTTAGCAGCTTACGCTTCAGTTTTATGAATCTTTCATGATCGGCCGAAAGATGACAGTAGCATCCTTTTGGGTCCCTGCAAGCATGTAAATGGGACATTCAAATATTTTAAATTTAATTTAATGGACTTTGCATTTTTCATTTTTAATATTTTACGTGATTTGTATCCTATAAAAAATACAACAGCCAATACTCGGTACTTCAGCTAGTTTGTATATATAAATTGAGAAAACATAAAGCATACTGTCAATTTAATTATTTTTGTCATGGCATTTATAACATTTTATTATAAAGTAGAATGTGAGAAATATGTGTTAGCTGCTAATGCTATTTGGGGTGACAGTCAATAGTTGTCAAAAATCTATTTCATTATGTCAAAATAAAAGAGAAGTGGTTTTGTATTTGAAACGCCATTGAAACAAACATTATTTAAATCCCAACACTTCAATAAACAGTTTTGACCTTGTTAAAAACAGTTCGACACATTTGGGAAGCTCATAAAATGTCCACAAAAGGCACCAGTTTGGAAGAAAAAACACGCTGTCCAGACGAGAAGGCCATAAACGTCTTGGGCCTGGTATGCTCATTGTAGCCTCACAGTTACATTAATAACTGATTTGATTTCATTGTGAGTTTCGTCCTGACTTTAAGCACTGTGTTGTAAAAAAAAGGGCAGGTCACTGGGCGGCGGGTACCAGGGAAACAAACCAACCTCGGGAGCTTGGCTAGCTATCCAGAGGTAACGTTTGCCTTCAGGGTTAACGGTGTGTGCGCTCCTGTACACCAGTGTGTGAACATTGATCTCCTGGGAAAGAGTTTAAGACCTGAGTCAATCTGTCTGTGTGAGCACAGGCACTGTGCTTGCTTGACGGAATAAGCTGAACGCATAAAAAAGAGAAAAGTGCCAAAAATTCTCTGAGAAATGCCTTTGAAACCCTTGTAAAGGGATTTCATGGATGTCGGTGGACTTGTGAGAGATGTGCTTTGATGCGATTCGGTCCAGGTTGGGTCGTGTCGGAGGATATATGGCCGCGGTTGCACAACACGGACTGGTGGAACACTTAAGTTTTACGACCTGCTGCCATTTGGGGCTCTGGAATGAAGCAGTGTGGACCACATAACTAATTGGACCTGGTCGAAGGGGGGGTGAGGATTGGGGATTTGTGAATTGTGGTTTGTGGACTTAGTTTGGCTGGGGTAAGTATGGCAGTGGCTGTGTGTGTGCGTGTGTGTGTGTGTGTGCGTGTGTGTGTGCGTGTGTGTGTGTGTGCGTGTGTGTGTGCGTGTTTGTGTGTGTGTGTCTTTGGGGGTATTGCGTCAGGATTTTGGTAAATTCCCCTTTAATTTTCTTTCATGTCGAAGGTCTGGAAAGTTTGAAGCAAAGATGGACTCGGAGCCAAGTTGAGACACAAGTGGAATCAGAGCCACTCATTAAGTAATGAATGAATCATGAGTCATGATTATGTCACAATATAGTGAACCCACTGTGATCAACATCAAATAAAACCATGACTTTGTTCAAATATTCCAACATGAGAAGAGCATATGTTGTCAAAAAATATCAAAGAGACAAAGTAAGCATGAAGTTCACTTACAGCTAGAAAGCTGTGTGCAAAAATGTACTTTTAATTCAAGTACATGTTCCTGTCATAACAATTTTGGAAGTAACTCGGACATGCTTCTTTGATGACATCGTCTGGTGAAGAAATATTCCAAAAGCAATCCAAGAGTTTGGAACGAGGTCAAGCCATGAGTTTTGTTTAGATCCGAAAACTTCATTTTATGAAAGAGTGTTACTGAAATATTGCTTTAAAATGGAAACCAAAATTGTTTTTCCTTTTGCAAATTAAAAGCATTACATTTGTCTCCATTACGTTTTATTGCAGAAAGCGAAGCAGTGAATTAAGTAAAAAATAATCTGTGTTGTTTTTAGATTACGTGCGATATGAAGTCATTATGTTACAGCAGAGGTGTTCCTCATACATAAAGAAGTATACAATCGCGTAAATTGTGGCTTAAGTCAGTAGTTAGGAAGCTTAATATTTGTAGCTTTACGCCAAAATGTTACTTTATGTTTATTATGATATTTTGGCCAAAGCATCAGTACTCCCTCTTAGACAGACCCTTTGCAGTATTACAACAAAAACAGACCAGAAAAAAAAATCATACTCTGCGCTAAAATTCTAGAATTTATTTGTTTGTCTTTACTAGCTAAACTAGGAAAATAATGTCACAACACGATCTGGAGCTTGTAATCTATGCATTTGTGTCTTCTCGTTTAGACTATTGCAACAGTTTATTTTCATGTCTAAGAAAGAAGGAGCCGTTCTCGCCTGCAGGTTATACAAAACTCTGCAGCGAGAATTCTGCGCTGCTCTAGTAGAAGAACTCACATTTCCCCAATTCTTAAAACTCTTCACTGGCTGCCAGTTTCTTTCAGGATCAAATTTTAAATTCTGGTTCTTATTTTCATAGTTATTCATGGTCATGCTCCTCCTTACATCAGTCTAGAAAGGCACTTTACATATAACCTTTACTTTACTTTACTTACTAAATTGATGAGTCAGCATTTCACCCAAAGTAGTGTCCAACTTAGAAGTGGCCATTGTTGTCAACTAAATAAGGCTCTATGATTGGATGTTTCTGTGCCACTGCTCTATGAGTGGCAGCTAAGTGTCAAAGAAAGATAATATGGCCCTCTCCACGAAAACAGACCTTGCCCTTCTCCTCATTCTTCACCCCATTGTAGGAGCGCGAAGATAAACGACTGTGCCTTGACATGAGAGTCCAGTGGCAGGGAGGGGGGCGTCTGAAGTGGAATGTGTGTGAACTGCACACCGCCTTCCATAAATCAGGGAGACACGTATGAGGAGAGGGAGGATGACGGGAGGAGAGCTGGGAGAGAGGAGGAGGGCTTCCAAGGGGGAGAGATAGCAGCAATGACTAAACGAATGATGGGGTGTTGTGCAGGTGCACTCGGGTTGAGGAGGTCGTGGGGGCAGCGGTGGGTCAGGAGATTATTCTAACGTTTACTGGACAGCATCATAGAAGAAAAATTTAAAAGGCCGCAGTATATCAAGTGTCCACTTGAGGCTGGTTGCAAAGACGAGAGGTCACGTACAAGCCAAAACAAATATATTTGACATCATTAAAAAACATATTCAAAGCTTGGTTTATAAAACTGCTTGATTAACGTTGATCGGATTTTCACAACAAGGGGCGTGGTCGACTTGATTGACAAGTTTATGGGCTTCATCCCAAACTGTCAGATTGGGAGTGCAACAATCATTATTGTATTCTATGCTCACACTCTGCACCTTAATTTTAATTGAACAGTTTTTAGTTTTGTTTTTTATCTCAGGCTGCTGCTATTGTTACTGTAAACACAATAATTTATTTAGTGGACAATCCAGGGATGTAGGAGTGTGGTATGATTTATTTTTACCATTATAACTGCTCTTTCTTGTTTTTCATTGTTATCTGTTTACTGTTCTTATTTGTCTCCTGGAGTATCTTTCTCATTCTGCTTGAACTACAGTTGTATGTTGAACTGAATGACAATAAAGCTTGATTGGATTTGATTTGCTGGACAAATTTCGTCGGCCAATCATAATTCAGGCTGTCTGAACTCAAATAAGTCAAAGACTTTACGTGCATATACAGTTAGAGGTTCCACATCCTTGAAAAGCAACAGAAAGAAACGTTTAAATCTCGGCACGAAATAAACAAAAGTTAGTGTAAGATAACAAACTAGAATTTTTTTCATTTTTATTTGTTTATCATTGCATTTTTTAACAGAGAAAAATGCAAGAATTAAGCATTTTGCATCAATAGACTATTACTGGACTTGTATTTCAATTTATCATGGACGTAAATTTAGATTCAGTTCTTTTAAGAACAGAATCTATTTTAACTGTAATTCGTTGTCGCAGATAGCATTACATTATAAGACAAATCCAAAGAGCTGAATTTTGATTTCTTTTAATTCTTTTCCACACACCTGCCTCTATCAGAACACGTCTGGAGTGTTGCGAGTTCCTGACCTGTCCCACAACACCCGTCCACCTGATAAAGACCTTCACGATGAGGTGAGAATGACTGGGATGAGTCAAGTTAATTGCTGCTACTTATCTCCACTTTAAGCATCGACTGATAAGCTCCCAAAACTCTTAACACCCCATAGCTAAGTGGACTCCCTGCTGAACAGTGAGATGTGTGTGTCGGATGAGGAGGGGGAGTTTAAGAAAACAACTCTTCTGAAGAGCTTTTCAAGTGTTCCTCACCTGCTGGTCAACTCCATGTGACACTCTTCGAATAAGTGCTCATCTCTGCTCAAGTTTATACTACTATTACAATTTAAATACAAGTGAAAATTTTAGATTTTAAAATATAGATCTTTATTTTGGCTTTACCTCTCAAATGAGCCGCCACTAATGTTTATCCATATACAGGCAGAGATAGGAAAATACATCAGGTTTCTCATTGGCGCTTTAGGAAACAAAAAACCGTCCTAAAAATGAAAAAAGACACTCATGATCTACAGAGTTCTAAAATGTGCGCAGATCAACAAACGAGGTCGCATGAAGAAGTGTTACACCCCCTTCAGGTGAGAACGGGGCAATACAATTAATTGCTTCCACCACAACAGCCCTTAGATTTCTTTCATAAAATGTTCATTCAATTGACATCACTTTTCCTCTTTTTCTTCTTAGACTTTGGAGGGTGATCAATTTCATTTGCATCTACTGAAACATCAGCTTCATATTTTCTCTTTTTACTTGACTTGTCGCTATGGTAACCACTTGAGTTACCAAGAAAGTCCTCATCTGGTTCTTCCTTCACCTCTTTTTCCTTCTTCTTTTTCTTCTTCTTCTTTTTTTCACCAAGATCGTTGCCATTTGTGTCACATATTTCAAGTTCCAGAATTGTGTTGTTGTTTTCTTGAATTGAGGTCACAACCACCTCCACTTCTTCTGATTTGACTCTCTTCTTCTTCTTCTTCTTTTTCTTTGGTGTGTCATCAGTCGAGTCGTTACAAGTGTCTGGTGTTGGTTTGACATCCTCTGGGTCCGTTTCTGACTCTGATTCTGGTTCTGGTTCTGTCTGGTTCACAGGCACGCCGGACTCTAAACCCTCACTGAGGGACATCAGCTCTTGGGCCCTGTGGATAAAAACAGAATTAAAAAAATGTTTCTGTTGAAGAAATTTCAGCTATGGAAAGTCAAAAAGTATATATTTTTTATTCTACTGGTGACTTATAAATATGAAAGACCTCTGTTGTCTATACAATTATCTTCATATCCAGAAAAAATATAATTTAAAAATGCATTCATGTATTTAATTGTTTGTTTTTTCCAATGAAATGAAATGAAATATGTTTTTGTTATTTAATTTAAACCTTAGTAGTAACCATCATCCATCATTTTATTATTTTTAAATTAAATCCATTTTTGAAATTTGAACAATCTGATTTTTTTTTTTAATCATACAATAGTTCTATGGTTTCTATTAGGACATTAATCAAGTAACAATAATGAATTCAATTTTCCTTCTTGATTTCCTTCTCCATTCTTGTCATTTGATTTAAACATTCATAGTAACCATCATTTAAAAAAAAAGATGAATTATCTTTTATGTATTAAAGATAAACAAAACTTACAACACAAAAAGGAGATGATTAAAGGTTGAAGAAGGTGAGTGCAATAATCCATATGGAACTAACTCGAAAGATGATTTTAAGTAACAAATACAATTTAAAAAGTAACAACTGTAGTCGAAAAATTCGAATCATTTTTTGTTAGAGGTATGTTGATCTACATCTATCCAAAATATATATACAAGTTATTTTTCATAAAACTGCACATAACTGACATTGATGCATTCAGATACAATAAATATTCTCATATTTTATAGTGGTAATCAGCTATGGATCAGTATGGTAAACAAAAAATGAAAACTCATTATGTTGATAAACTTGCCTCGTGCTGAGTAGTCTTCCTTTGATGAGCAGAACTCCCGCAGTGTCTGCATCCAGTGAAATCACCTCAAACTCCAACTCATCTCCAATCTTGGGCCCAAACTCCAACCATCCTTCCATCGACACCGGTCTTGGTTTATTGATACTGGCGTTAAAGCAGCTGTGCACAAGACACCCAACGTGACCTTCACCCACTTTATTCACTCTACCCTGTAAGGCCAGCAGAGAAGTTTCAACAAACAGGAATGATGTTAAATAGCAGATGTAACAAATTTAAATTACTTACTTATAAACATGTAATTATTCTAGATACTCGTTTAAGAAACCACAACGGTTTTCTGCTTTCAGTAATAGTTCAGAAATTGAAGGGTGAGTTCATCCAAACTTCACTAATTTTCTACTCACCCTCATTTGAACTATGGTTTGGGATTGTTTTCAGAGTAATCCGTTTCTTTTTAGAGTTATAGGCAAAAATGTATGTTCATTTTAATGTAGTGACTGGCGTCCAATGGACAAACTTCCTTACAAAAGACACTTAAAAACTCTGCAAGGTACATGTCTACCACAAATGAGCTTAAAATATAGGCTTGTTTATTTTTTTTATTTTTTTCTCGTCGAGCTTTAAAAAAGGTTGACTTTACAGACGAGCAGTGTGAAGGTATATGGATGTTTTTAAGAATAATTATGGAGGATGTTGTCCCTCAGTTGCTTCATTAAAATGGACTTAAATTTTTGACTCCCAACTCTAAAAAGAAACAGATTACTTTAAAAGTAATCCCAATCCCTAGTTGACATGAGAGTGAGTAGAAAACTAGTGAAGTTTGATTTAAGTATTAATTATTAAAAGCTTGGTACAAAAAGTTTTTTTGGAGGCAATAATTTGATTTTTCCAAATGAATTATTTATGATAATAATACAACTTCTTGATACTTGTTTTTTCCCCTGTTTATGATATGAACTTAAATGTTTTCATCTGACAAACCAGTAGCCGCTTTATTATGAGGTTAAATGTCATATTTTCTTTTATATTGTTCAAGATAGTGAATATTATATGCCAATCAAAACAGCAGTGGTTAATACATGTTTTATCACCTATGGCCGCACATCTATGATGCTGTAAACTACTTTAAAAGGGAGACTCACCAAGAGTTTATGTCCTTTCTGAGGCTGAAATAATATAAAGTTGGCCTCGATGTCCATGTGGATGTAGCCACTGTCGTCGTAAATGTCTCCATGCTGCCCCACGATGCGGATGTTTTCATACGCGAGAGGAACTCCACTGAAGCTGGGAATAAACAACGTTTCATTGATCAGAGAAGAGTCAGAGTCGTGTGTTTTGGTGACGTCAGCGCCAACATTAGACCGACACAGTCACGTGTTTTGTTAAGAGTTACCTCGGTGAGAACTTGAGCAGCTCAGACGCCAGCTCCCCCTCGATCCCAGACCTCTTCTTGTTCAGATACATGGGCGGCAGGGCGACATGTTTCCTGTGCGTGTGCGTGACCAGGCACGAGTACGGAGCTGACAGCAGTTTACACGCGTCCGTGAAGGACGGGATGGCGCACGGAAGCACGCCCACGTCCCTCGCGTGTAATTCCTGCTTTATGACTTGTGTGCCGGTGGTGGTGACTTCCACAGACATTTTCACGCCTTCCTTGTCGTCTTCGGCATGTTCCAAGTTCGCCATGCTGTTTTTTTTAAGAGACCGGAACCACAACACTAGACTTCCACATGCTGGTGTGGTAAGGGTTGTCACTGCCACCCACTGGCCAGGAGGACGAATTACAACCATAACTGCCCTTGTAGATAGTTGTTTACTCTCGCGAATCATCCTCTTTTTATGTTTTACTGTCTAGTTTTTCACTTTAGTACCTGAAAAAAACCTTAAGAAATAAAAATCACAGGTTTAAATCCAGCTCAAGACTATTTCTTCATTACCCTTTGTTGTGAATGTAAGTAATTTGCTCTCTAATTTTTGTTTTACAGCTTTTTATATTAGGAACAAACTTAACCAACTATTTAATTCAAAATACATTACCAACTTGATAAGTGGGATTATTAAACATGATAGTTTGATGTGAGCATTTGAAACTTCTTTTTTTTTTAAATCTCATCCACTGAACTACACTTTGTGTCTTATGACAAATAGTCAATAATTAATAAGAAAAAAATAATGTATGATGCAACCTTGTTTAATTTTGTAATTCAATGGACAAAATTCCATGAAAATGGATAATCTTTTTGTAACAATCCCTATATTAATTTTGAAATACATCCATGTGTTTTGACAGAATGTCTATACATGCTATATATGTATTTACTTCTAACAATATTGAATATGCAGCAGGACCGTTATGGGTTTGGTAACATTTACAAGTGGTCTTTCACCACCGTGCCCTTTGATTGATAAAGTTCAGAGCACGCTGACTTGCTTAGCAGGAGCTCCACATTGATTCTGTGTTCTGTTCTCATCTGCAATGGCAAATTAAGATCATTAGGGTGACCTGAGGTGTCAATTAGTGCAGTCCGTGCACACACACTTATATATAGACATGCAGGGAAGCATGCATAGACACACAACTACACACTTGCGCACGCACACACACTCAAATGAACAGACACAAACAGCCAGGTTAGGCAGTGGGACTCCAGAAGATATTGCCTTTTCACGTTGATAAATAGTGATGGGAATTCTTAGTCAGCAAGAGCTCTCAGCAGGCTCACACACACACACACACACACACAATTGTTTGTCTTGCAATATTTCTGTCTCAGCAACATCACTTAAACTGCCTGATGTTACCATTAAAAAGCAGGAATAAAACCAGAGCCAAATTACTGTTACTTTGAGGTTTCACGTGACTTACTGACTTACAGTTGTCTATTGATTATGTTGGCCGCAATGTAGTCTGTGCTTTACTTTAAAGGACATGAGATATAACTTCTCTTTTAAAAATAAAAATAAAAATAAAATAAATCCATAAAACTGATAATAATATGTTTAATTACATTAACAACATTTAAAAAAGGACATTAAATAAATGCAACTTTGAAGTTATTTAAATAATTTAAAAACCCAGATAAACTTAAATTGTAATTCAACAGATTAACATAAAAAAAAACAAAAAAAACTTGAAAAATGAACAAATCTAGTAGAAGCAAACACATACTTGTAATAATATTTAATACATGTTGGGAATGATAAATTATACAAATGTGACCGTAATGTAAAAAGAAACTTTTTTCTGTTGACTAAAAAAGAAAGTTCCAAGACACTCATAAGTAATACTTTAATTGTCTTTCATAAGAAGCATTTATAAAAATAATTCAGATTTGTTTCCTGATATAGAAGCATAAGTAATATACAAGTCATTCCAGATCATTCCGTAACCAGACAATAAATACAATTAACTGTTGCCATTTTACATTTTTGCATTCCATAACAAGAGCGGGCACATAAAAGGCAATGAGATGGAAAAAATAGCGGCTCGTCCAAACAAGTGTATCCGTTCCTCGAACCCCGCTGCTCCTCAGGCATCTGCTAATCCATTCCGCTCATTAGCTGAAAGGTCAGACGTAGTCCCGCACTTTTTGTCACCTGCACTGTCACCCAGATGACGTCCGTGGGTTTGGTTTGAGTGGGTCAGACCCCCAAATTGCATAATTAGTCAGAGAATTCTGTCTTTTCCCTGTAATCTGGATTGAGTCAAAGCAAGTGTTCATGGTGATGCAGGTGTGTGGCCGTTGTAGTTGATCTGAGGAATGCCATTACTGGAGTTATCCAAAATCTCCTGTTGGACAGATGAACACAGGCTTGGACACATGTCTTATTGATCTTAAATAATAATCCTAATAATACAATAAATCATTAAAATAACAAAAACAATAAGTATACAAATAATTAAACATGGAAATATTAAAACAAATATTAATATAGTCTGAAGCACTTACCATGTTTATTTCAAATTATTACATACTGTTAATATATGCCTATAATGCCTTATAAAAAGAGGAGAAAAAGGGGGTGAAAATGTGAATATAGATCAGAGGTGGGCTGTAAAATTTCTCAAGAGGCTATGATAAAATGAGAGGTGCCGCCAAGCCAAAAGAAATAAGAAGTGCCCTCAACATGTCTGAAGTAGGACAAAATATTGTTTTTAAAATAAATGTAATCGTGCCATGGTATTACAAAAGAAACATGTAAAAATTGTTATATTGTTTCTTGTTCATTGAATATATTGAAATCAAACAATATAAATGAACAACTATGGACATTTATTTAATATTTATTTATTTTATATATCTTTCGCTTTATTTTGAAGTACAAGAAAAGAAAATCACAAAGAAGTCAAACAAGGAGAATTAAAAAAAAAAGGGGGAAAAAAGATATAGTATTTAATGAGTTAATAAATGAGGACATGACGAACATTATGATCAGATAAAATATTACAAGATGAAAAAAAATATGTTAAATAGAAAAGTGTGAATAAGAGAAAGAAATAAGAAATATTGTCCTCTGCTCCTTTTAAATCTCAAAACACATCTTGTCTGATCAGCTGATACATTCTTGACTACAGTTGGAAATGTTTGATTGTCGTTGAAAACTAAATATTTTATCTTACAATTCTACATGTATGATGTATACACAGCAAAAATGTGTACAACTCACAGTGCATTTTGAGTTGAAAATTGATTAGTACTTAACAATAAACATTATAAAGGCCATATTTTAATAGTCCAAGAAGTACCAAGCTTTTTTTATGTTTGTCAATCTTTACCTCAACATTTAGTATGTTTTTTACATTTAGTATGTCATTATGTATTTACCTTGTCAGTCATCTCATGTGAATGATGCAGCGAGTGCTCTCGTTCTAGGAACATCCTTTGCTGTTCAGAGCTGGCAAGGCGACATGTGAGCCACGTGCTTAAGGTGCAAGAGGAGATACCTGCACAGAAGAGTGGAGGAAGATATGTAGAGCCTATTTTAGACACCAAGTAGTATTCTTGTCAAATATCATTCTTTTTCAGTTTCCTTCAGTTCTTACCTAGACACGCCAGGGTCATAGCAGCGAGGTGGATGGAGTGCATGGAGTCCGGGCGTTTGCTGAGCGCTCGCACAAACTGGAAGTTTAGGATTCCACCAATCAGGCCACAAATGCAACACGCTGAAAACAGGATCATCTGCAAAGACCAAGAAGAAAAGCTTGAGTCACAACTGGTTCAGCACATCAACTGATACACTGCAGCGAGCTGACTAATATACGAAGGCAACTATTCTTTATTATATTTGGCTGACAGCTGCTGGCTTGAGTCATAGACGTTCGTCTAAATAAATTCCATTTACTATTAGAAAATTGGATCTCACTCAAAGTGTCTGACACAGAAATATTGCATCTTTACACTGATGTGTACGGATCTGTTTCCACCTGGTGTTATTTACAGTGAGTCAAAAAGTACAAACTTTTTTCAACTAAAATTTAAAAGATTTATGTCATCTGTATGTTATTGTAGATAGTCGTGCAGGTCACGTCTCTTTGCCCCCAATAAAGATTCCTTCGATGCCCTTAACCGCATGGAAAACAGCGTCTCAGATTTCCAGTCATTACCCGGTGAAGTGTGCAGAGCGACTGGCAGGAGTCCGGAGTCAAACCGACCTTAATGCAATCATCACCCACAGCCAGACAGTGACGGAGGAGCCCATGGAGCAACAATCGGAAGGGGAAATTGAGGAGGTAGACGAGAGCGATGGTGAGGAAAGAGATTAGGAAAAAGACAAAAGTTGGCGGGTGATGGGACGAGACAGAACAGAGGCGCATGTCTCTGTTACAGCAGATAGTGCTGACATTGATCCATCATTAGTTCCCTCCCTGCAGGAAAGAGTTGGACAGAAACATGAAGACTCAGCGACAGCAAGAGACTGGAAACTGATCCCGGAGTGAAAAGGGAATGACAGAGAGAGAAGAGAGGTGACTGCCTGTCGTTCCCACTTCACCCTGAAGTCTCTTTCACACATTGACGAGATGTTGTGTTTACGTAATTTAACTTACAGAGTACATGATTTTAACTTGGAATCTTGCCTGTGGATGTTGTGACGCAGATCTACGTGTGATGTTAGCAACACCAGTTTGGAATAATCGTTCTAAAAAATGCATAATACAAAGAAGACGAAACAGATTTACTTAATGCCTGTAGTTTTATATCCAGAACATGAGCTTTCAAAACAGTTATCATACCAATGAACCGCCATTTTCATCTGACATATCTCCCATTCAAATCGTCCAGTAGCTCCTACTCTGCTTCCTAGATGGTTCAGCCCATTATATTTCTCCCTTCCCCCCTCTATACTCCTCTTTAAGTCAATAGTAGGACCTTTTTTCAATGCTCGTTGGTGGGGTTGGGCTTTACACAGATGTGCGACCTGACCTGAAGGTCCCAACTAGGAGTAAAGCAGGACTTTATGAATGGATGTAAGTGATATGGCCTTTCGATTGGTTTATAAAAGCATTATCGAGGATAGAAGATGTTAAAGGACAACTAATTCAAAACATTAACTCTCCTGACTCACTCACATGTTTCAAATGTTGAAGTCTTCCTCTCCAAGATACAGTAAGTCTCTCATAATGATGATGTTTTGAACTTATTACTTTGAAAAGGTCTCCCCCGTCTGAAATCTCTACGAATGAAAGGTTACAAGAGTGAATCCCATTATGATGTAATAATGGCTTCATTCCTCCTTCATTCATCTGCAATCATGCCCGTTTTGTTTATACAATGAGTCCCTTGGAAGGGAAACATCAAGAATTGGTGACAAGCTTTGACCAACTTTGATGCTTGACCAAATCTACAAACTCCCTCAATAATAATCTCAGCAAAGATAGCTCGGAAAAAACTTCGAGCTAACTACTAAGAATCTTAACACCACCTCCACTTGGAGGGTTTCCATTAAACAAGACAATGGTGAGCATCATACTCCACTTTGCACCTTCTCCCAAGGTACCTTCTAATTTTTTCAATAACTAACTCGTTGAACAGCATTGGTGAAACATTACTTGAGCCTTCTGGATATGAAATGTGGTCTCATAACATATAAGAATTGATTCCAGTAGCTTGTTTTCTTCAATTATGACCATTTAAATGTTTAATACAACTATATTTATTCAAACATAAATGATCAAAAACTATGAAATAAATATATATAATATAATTTCTCTTATGATGAGAAATAATCAAAATAGAATTAGAGAAATACAAAAAATGAAATCCTAAAAGATGTGTATTTGACACTGAAACTTCATACTCAGTGATGTAAAGATGATTTGAAAGGTCGTAAATATATAAATCTACTCACATAAAACCATCAATTATCATCCTCGAATAATTGAAAGAAAAATGAATATTGAACCTTGATTCCTACAATAATGATTTAAATGTCTAATACAATCAAGGTACATTAGTTTGTACAAAAATATTCATAATAAGAAAAACCCCATGAGAATTGAACTTAAAAATTGATATCTAGACATTTTCCACATTTTCATAATAACCACTTGAATGTGGACAGCAGACACTTTGAGCTATCGTGATATTTACACGGAGTGCTTCCTATTTGCGGAGCATGTTAACTTTAAGTGTGTTTTTTTGGAGGAAGAAAACTGAGCTCGGTTCCCAACCGTCAAATGGACTTCAGTTCTCTAAAAACACAAGGATTACTCTGACAATATTCCCAAACCTTAATCGACATGAAGGTGAGAAGAAAATGAGAATTCAAATTTTGGGCGAACTATCACTGCAGTTCTTTCATCGATAACTATAACCAGCTATAAAATGTCATGTTTTTTCTTTACTTTCTTTTTACTTTCTTTACTATGACACAAACAGCAGTTACTACTTGATGGATAAACATTGTTTAAAGAAAACAAGAATGACTTTTCTAATTGCAACACAAATTTGAAGCAGTGAAATCGAGAGCTTCCTGCTAGATTAGCTCGGGACACTTCTCTAAATGATGGAAATGGGGAAAAATATACAGTATATGTGGAAATATATGAGCAAGATTTATGAATAGAATAGTGTTTAAGAAAACTTCAAACTGAGACTGAAAACATAAAGAGTGTATTTTTGTACTCGGGTGTGTACTGTACATGTACTGTTAATGGTTCAATTAAAAAGGAGAAAAGAGAATTATGATGCTATTTAAATGCAGAGCTGACGATTAAACATCTGGTTACTGGTCGTGAAAGACTGCTGAGTCAGCATCAGATAAATCTCGCTCCATATTCTCAGCAGGCGAAGTTTCCCGACTCTTGTCTCAGCCTTGACATTAAACCGCTCCCTCTGAACTCACTCCTGGAGAAGTTTACAAGGCTTCTATACTCAGGCAATGACAACATCATCACTTTTATTTTGGTAATTACTCTGAGGGCCCGGAGGGGCCAGACACAAGTTCCCGCACAGTAGGTTTAATGGATGTTGGAAGAGAGAGAATAGAAAACGACATTGACATGAATAAATATACACTTACAATGAGCCCCGTCCTCTTTCGAGCGCACAGCACCCCGCACATCCCACAGACCAGGAACTGAAAGAGAAACAGGAGGCAAAAGTTAATCTCGTTGAAAAGCACTTAAAGAACTTGTCTACCTGCAGGGAATAAAAAAAGTATATTAACTTATTACCAGGGAGTCCCTTAATGGGGTCACAGGGACATGGAGCCTTTATAGCTACAATGATGAGTTGACGACTCACCTGTAAATGTTAGTTATACAGGAAATCAGTTAAAGGATTTAAATCTGTAATAAAGTTGTACTATATATCCTAAATAAATAAAAAAAGGAATACGTTTAGACTGCTTATTTCAAAATAAAAGCCCATGAACTGTTTATAAAACTTTGATAAAAGAGATATTTCAGTCCTCCTCGACATTCCTTCACAGATCTAGGATCAGATGTGGGACTCACGCAGAGACCGCTCCACACCGGGGACGCGTCGCCTTGCTGCGGCTTGTGCTCGCCCCGCATCCAGCTGATGCCCACCGCCCCCAGGACGATGCTGGCCACACCCAAGCCCACCTCCACCACCGACAGCAGGAGCAGACTCCACAGGATCTTGCGGCTGGAGCACATCCCTCGCCGGGCATCTCTCCCGGAAGGACGCGGGAGCGGGTCTACCGGACCATGATGGAGGGAGGACCGGGATCCGGATAAGTTAGTCCGAGTGCAGGAGAAGTGATGGAGAGGAACTGGAAGAGGGCGGAGGAGTGGGCAGGATGTATTCCAAGTTCATTCGTTCGTCATCGCAAGTGTGTTCGTGCGCCCTCCGGTGCGCGTAACTTTATCGCTCCTGGGTAAACAGAGGCGCGGGCGCGCTCCTGTGCGCGCGCACAGACACGTCACCCTGGCTGATGAAGGAGAGAGAAGGATTGCATCAACAGAAGTGACTCAATGTTGTTTTAAAATAATTTTCACAATGGGAAAATGCAAAAAAAAGCATTTATAATATCGACTAATATGTTATAATGTTTATGTAAAACAAATAAGACACAAACCGATTTTTTTCATTATTTATTTCTTCAATTTTTTTCACAAGATGTAGTATTGCGTTTATTGTTATATCCCATTTCCAATTAATTCAGATCAGTCGAAATAAACATACATTTGTAGCGTTTTACCGTTAATACGTATATTTATAACATTATTTACAATTTAACAAATGTTCCTACCAACGAATTGGGTCATAAATTCTATGTTAATCTTTGTATCCTTTGTCATTGTTATTTTTCTTTGATCTATGTTCTTTATCTTTATCTTTAGACTTAGATTGTATAATCTTGTTCTTTCTCTTTATTTCTCTTTGTTCTTGTTCTTATTTTTATTTTATTTATTTTTTATGAAAAATTGCTATATTTGCTGTGGCTAATTGGAAAAAAAAAAAAAATCCCGAAGGAGACCTCCTGAGGGATCAATAAAGTTCTACCTACCTAAAATATAACTACCATAGTCACATTTTTTGTTCTTGTATCTAAATTTATTTTTTTAGAAAAACAAATAGTCAAATTATATATTTGTTTGCACCAATTATTATGCAGAGCATACAAAAAAACAAACACAGGGTCCAGAATCATATTTACCTAAATACTTTATACCACAGACTATAATCTGAACGTTTCTCTGTTATAACTACAGAAACAATGTAACGTTCCCTGCTTTGGTTTGACAAGCATACACGACATTATTGGTTTGGTTCTTTTGATTTGTGAGACTCGCCTGACTCTGATCTTCAGGGTAGAAGAGGAAAACATCATAGCTTGAATCCAAAGTTGCTGCCAATCCTTCTTTGATGCCGGTGGCATTATCAGAGCAGGGGCGATGCCAGGACAAGATGCCAGAGAAGATACCTGGCTCCTGGATACGCGGGCAGGAAGGAAATGTAGCAGAAAATAGGAAATAATATTTTCAGGGGATCAAAATTTAAGAATATATGACTGTTGATGGGGGATGTGGACTGACCCCTGACCTCTTATCAGACTATGCATCGACCAGTCTGTCGTACCAAACTCATCAACTTGTGCATCATTCAGGGTGTAAACAGTGTGTAGCCTTTGCGAGAGTGTGTGTGTGTTTCTTAAGTGTTTTAAATGATCAATCAGAAATTGACTCCCAACAGAGAGAGAAAAAAAAACAGCTTTAACAAGATCCGGCATCATCGACCCGTGTTACTGTAAGCTCTACTCTTTCCATAGAGGTTTGAAGTTACAGCAGGTGCTGCAGGAAAATATCTACTACCTCACAGCTCAGCTCTAAATTATGATGTTGAACAAATAGTCACTAGTTTTGTAGTTTCATTATATCAAGAGTATCATGAAGAGTCAAATAAACTGGCCTGTTTGATGACACTTCCCTTTAAGTTTTGAATTTCCTCTTTTATTTTGAAATGATAAAACACTGTTGCTCTCCTGTGTCTTGTCACCTAGCATTCCTGATGACTCTTCTCTCACCCGGTTTTGACCCTCATGTCTGGTTCAGCACCTCATGTGACAGTCTAGTTGACCAGGCAAGTCTGTATTTGAACTTCCACAATAGAATATAATAGAATAGAAAATCTTTATTCATCCCCAGAGGGGAAACACACTTTTACAACAGCACAGTTGAAAAAAATAAAGTGCAAGGAAAAAATAAATAATAAAAGAGATAATACAAAATAAAATAAAAACTATCTTAAAAATATACAAATTATTTACAAAATTAGAAATTTAACACTATTAACAAAATACAATAGAATAAAATAAAATAAAAATAAAAACAAAAAATAAAATAAAACACACAAGAAGAAAAACACACTACAGATTAGCATCAGGATATTTAAAGAGAGTTAAATATCCTGACACCAGTTGGGATGAAGGACCTTCTATAACGCTCCGTCCTACACTGGGGGTGCCTGAGCCTGCCACTGAAGGAGCTGGCCAGCTCCTCCACGGTCAGGTGCAGTGGGTGGAGAGTGTTGTCCCTGATGGAGGATAGTCTGGAGAGTGTCCTCCTCTCTCCCACCTCCTCCACCGAGTCCAGCGAGCGGCCCAGGACAGAGCCGGCCCTCGTGACCAGCCTGTTCAGTCTCTTCCTGTCCCGGTCCGTGCTGCCTGCTCCCCAGCAGACCACAGCGTAGTGGATAGCAGAGGCTACCACGGAGTCATAAAAGGTCCTTAAAAGTGGTCTGCACACTCCGAAGGACCTCAGTCTCCCCAGGAGGTGGAGGCGACTTCGGCCCTTCTTATATACGGCGTTGATGTGTGTGGACCAGTTCAGTTTATTGTTGAGGTGAACACCCAGGTATTGGAAGCTGACCTGACAAGTATGTTCTCAACAATTACCAGATTTTCAGGATTCAGAAATAAACTAGTCGGACATATGATCTACGGCTACTTCCCTCCCGGACATCATAATCAAAAAAATATATACCTTGAACGATCATGTCCTCTATCTTGTCCTCTCATGTATTTTAGTCAACCTCTGTCAACCCTTCTGTTTTCTTTTTTTTTTCTGTGGATCAGCAAACTGTTCTTTGTGTCCCTCTATCTACTGTAAAGCTGAAGTCCCATGACCCTACAAAGCAGGAGTTTCAAACTTGTGTTCTGTGGGCCATTTGTGACTTGTAAAATGATGCTTGGGACCCAAGTAAGACATTACATATTTGTACTAATTAAGCAGGTTAAGGGATAAATAATATCACATCAAATGAAAGCATTTATTCTGACAATTATAAGACAATTAGTCAAAATTCCCAGTAAGGAGACGCGAAAACAACTAAATACTCATCAAATTTGGATCAAAAACATGCAGAAAAAAACAAAAAAAAGAACCAATAGCCGGCAGAAGATCTGGTGAATGTGGCTTTTTAACTTCTCAGAGAAGTTTCTTCTGAGTCTATTATTTTGGATTATCATAAGCAATAAATCCTGGAAACAAACTCTCTACCTTCTCCTCCGTATGCAAATACCTCGTGCCCTTCTAGTTTTTCTCCAGCACAAGTTTCAACTCATTTCCATTGTTGCAGCAGAACGCTCCTGGACCGCTGCTGTTCTCTGCAGTGAGTTAAAAATAAAAGTGCTTAGTGTCAAGAACTGACTCCCCTGTAATGATCTCAGTGACAATAACAGCTCTTCGCATCTGTGCAGCCGTCACAGCCCAAATGCTGATTTTGAACATGTTAGGAGAGGTTTGTGTCAATTAGGGTCAGGATTCCAATCATGCATAGATTTATGTCTCCCGTGTCGTGGTGTTAGGAGTCATATTTGTGATGAAAAGCTTTTAAAGTAGACCAATTATTTACTGAGTCAGCATTGGAACAAAGGAAAACAATGCTTCGACTTGTAATAATTGAGATTTTGAACCACCATTTTCATTTCACTTAGGTAAAAATATCACTGACTTTAAAATTCAAGCAACTAGTGATGTTAAAAAATAAGATGACGAGATAGGTCAAGGAAGGAGAGAGATCATGGGGCAGACCTTGAACCAGATGTATTGTCACTCTGGCTGAGGAATGTCACTCATTTATAGGGGAATTGCTCAGTGAAACTGACACAGACCTGCTGAATTTAACAGTTTTTTGAAAATTAAGTGGATTCCTTCATTTGTTGTTCTTTATTATTTAAGCTATGATTCAACTGTATAAGTATACTTTCAAACACTGAGTTTCATTCAAAAAAAATGTAATTCATATATTTTAAATAATAAAATGTATTAATTTGGTTGGCTTAATAAAGCATTTGCCACATTTTGCCAAAAAGAGAAAATATTGTTTTAAAAAAAGATTTAAAGTAGCATTAGCTTGTAACTCTTGACATGCATTTTTTTGAATTACAAAAAAATAAAAAATGGCAAGATGTTGAATGTTTTTTAAGATTCATATTTTTCCGTTCATTCTTTTTTCTGCCCCATCTTAAATGCTTTCTTTAAAAACAATGTGGACATTAAGCAGGTATGCGGTAAAATAAGCAAATTAAATAAATAGTTGGACAAATTAAAAAAGTAAATCCAAATTTGATAATGACAAGATACTATGAAATGCGCTGACCTCCTGTGGACTTCCAGGACGCCAAAGGAAGCAGCCAGCACGATATAGGACTTCCATAAAGCTAAGTGGATAAAGAGTCAGCTGGAGAAGCCTGGAACTGTGACTTCCCCAGAGGCCTATTACATGTTCCTCACTCCACACACACATGGAATGAATCATTAGCAGATATACAGAAGCTGCTCTGTAATGAGAGGCAGCCCCCAAAATCTGTCATCTCTCCCAAGAGGTACTGAGAGTCAGATATATCAATAGGAGTCGGTGTGTGTGAAATAAAAAGTTAACAAGGGACTCTAGTGCAATTTAGGCTTCTTAATGGGATAGTTCGAGCGAAATTCACTCATTTATTATTCACCTTCATGTCGACTAAGGGTTCGATTTTTTCTGTGTAATCAATGTATTTTTGGAGTTACAGGTAGAAATGTATGTTAATTGTCCACTTCTCTTCATCCAAAAAACATCTAAATACCTCCATTGTGCTCGTCTGTAATGTTCATCTTGTATTGAGCCTTGAAATAAGATTTTTTTTGACCGAATATGTCTATATAAAACAAGAAACGGTGGAAAAAATATGAACCGGACTAGAAATACAAATCAGAAAAATTGCGGCGTAAATCTCTTAAATAGAGAGAAGGACAAGTTACCTAAGGTAAAGTAACTGTCAACACAGTGTATGGCAGACCAGAAAAGTAGTAGGACAATCAAAATCATACTAAAAAAATACAATAGAAAAGCTCAAAATCAGCACGGAGATATAGAAGAATCAATTGAGTAACACTAAAGAGCTCAATATAATACCATAAAGAAGAAAGCAAGCTATGACACCACGGACTGGAACCGGGAATTAGTTTCAGTCTGTGGTGTCACAACATATTGTTTGAAATACTGTAGATAAAATAATGAAGGAACGGAAACATTCCAAAATGAATGCTAACTTTGGTTTTTCTGTGCATCAATTATGTATAAACTATGTATTAACGGTTGAAAATGACTTTAAAGTGGTTGAATAAAGATTTGTCTGATAGAATGTTGTTTTTTCATTTCTTTAAAGGGTGTCAGGAATAGGGTATATAGTAAGAGAAAGCAGGAAAAGGACGGAAGAGTTAAGCAAAAGAATGCAATCTATGAATAGATTTTTTTAGTGTGGCCTCTGAGGAGAAACAAAATCAATCCTTTAGCTCTGAGAGCTTCAACACTGCTTATATTTCGAGCACCTTTTATACGTCTCGTCTTCTCTCAGCTCCACTCGCCGTCACTTCCACCTCTTCACGTGGAAACTGTCACCTGCTCTGTCGGCTCCTGACAGGAAGCCGAACAGGCTGAGAACAGGAAGACACTGCGTTGGTGAGGAAAGGTGAAAGGTCACATACCTGCCTGACTAATTGATGTCTCTGTATTGAGGAGGTTAACAACCTTCTCTATTTGCCGGAGTGAGACGAGCAACATTAACCGTCGAATAAAGTGTTTCATTAGTGCCTGAGAGTCGGTGTGTGAAACAAGGTTGTTTTTTTTTAACATCAATATTAGAGTGTAAAACAGAGGTGAGCAATTAGTTTTGTCCAATACATCACATACAGCTGAATATCCATTGTTTAATAATAAAATCTAAATACATAAAATAATAATAAAATGTAGTAACTTGTCTCATTTGAAATGATTAAAAAATAAATCAATTAAGATATTGTTATTATTATATTAAAATACCTCCACAACTACAGTATATATGTATTTATGGAAACCAGGGAGGTCGTTCACCTTGACTGAGAGGACACAAGCCTTAAAAACGTTTATTTGTATTAAAAAATAAATCAAAGAGGAGTGCCAGGAGACTGGTGAGAGTCCTTGAACACACACACATGCACACACACACGGGTGTTGTCCAAGCTCCAAAAAATACACTAAACTTGAATGCTGATTATCAAGATTCTAGGCTTATTTTTGCTGACTCTGTAGTTTAATCGAGTAGGGTGGTAAACAATAGAACCTTTAGCAAGGGTTTGTAAATAATGTTTTACCAACTTTTTCATAGATTGCAAAAAACAAGTAAATTAGTATCATACTGATTTTAAAATTGCTTTATTGCTGACTATACAGCTAAATGCATCAAATAAATCAAGTCATAAGAAGCAATGCCTTATGTTGAATATTTTATTTTGTTAAATTAATTGTGCAACTCAAAATTCTTAGTATAGTAGCATTTGAGTGTAGAGCAGATTTTCTTCATTATAGTGGTTCACGGAATTTTACCTCATTTTATTAAACGTTTCTGGCTGGCGAGACAGACAGACAGACAGACAGACAGACAGACAGACAGACAGACAGACAGATAGATAGATAGATAGATAGATAGATAGATAGATAGATAGATAGATAGATAGATAGATAGATAGATAGATAGATAGATAGATAGATAGATAGATAGATAGATAGATAGATAGATAGATAGATAGATAGATAGATAGATAGATAGATAGATAGATAGATAGATAGATAGATACAAATGGATGGATCCTGCCAAGTAAACAACACTCTTATTAACTATTCAACACCTCTGCTGGAGGGAGCAGAATAGACAGACAAACACACACACACGCGCACACACGCTCACACACGCACGTGCCACTGCAGAGTCAGAGGCCTCAATTTCCTTCAGTGAGTGTGAAATTGGATCAGCAGGTGCAAACATCCTGCGAGGAGGTTTTTGTTTTCCACATCAGCCCTCCTGGGTTTGACGGACGGAGAAAGTACGGAGCAAAGTACACAACTTCACACGTGTGCTTTCACCATGAGCACACTAGAGGGCGCTGCCGGACTGCAGCAACACGTTGACATAAACAAACTAGAGAGGAAGAAAACACAACAAAACATCGTATTCTTTTTATATGAATGAGGAATTATTATAGAACATTTAGAAGAATAATGTATCTTCTAAACAAAGACGGAATAATAGTAACCTAGAAAGGTTAGTAAATATTAATCTACTGAGTTTAAAAGATAAATAAATACGCAGGAGACAGAGAAGAGGAGCAATGTAAATGTAAAAAAGTATGTACAAAGCATGAAATAGTGAACAATAAAGGCAGTGAAAAGGTGAGATGTGAAAAGGGTGTATAGTTGAGTTAGGAATCATTTGAAAGAAGAAATAAGCCAGAGAGAGAACAAAAAGAGAAAGCAAACAAGAGGACATGGGAGAAGAAGATGAGTCACAGATGATTGACAGGTGAGCTGAGCTAGCAGATACATGAAGAAGATCTATCTATCTATCTATCTATCTATCTATCTATCTATCTATCTATCTATCTATCTATCTATCTATCTATCTATCTATCTATCTATCTATCTATCTATATATCTATATATACTGTATATATATAATATTTATATGTATATATATATATATATATATATATATATATATATATATATATATATATATAATATAATAAGATATAACGATAGATGTAAGAGATAAATATAAAAAACTTTTATCCTTTAATTGCTCCGTTGATAAACCCCGGTTGTCAATGCTGTGTTCACAGACAGTCAGGACAAAAGCATGAGCCAGAGACAGATGAGAGAATGAGTGTGTCTTCTGCTTGACTGCTTGTTTACATTCTCTGCCTCTTCAGGCTGATCCCAGAGCACCACGGGCGGACAGTGGATGACATAGTAAGTTGTTGACAGAGCAAGGAAAATCCCTTCTCTTGGCTAATGGATGACCAAAGTCCACTTGTGTTTAGAAAAGAGGCAGCATTCTTGCACAGCTGAGAACATGAAAGACTTCGCCAATACTTTCTGGCAATATTTTAAATACAATTCTCCTTTCTCGTCTGATGGATAGAAGGACGAGGGAGAGAGAGAGAGGTGGAGGAATCGCTTTTGCTGACATCAGTGATGCATGGAGAGTGGGAGAAACACAAACTAGCCATCACACTTGAGCAACTTTAGTACCACTCGCACTGATATGTGGTGCAGTTTATGCAGAAAGAGTAAAGCAAGTTCATTATTATTATTATTAAGGAAAACTTTTTTTTTAATCAAATGCTTGATATTGTTAATTCAAAACATCATGCCTCTCTATTATTTTGGTTTTATTTTGTATGGTCATTTCCTGTTTTGGCACCTTCTCTCAACATTAATCTGAATGTTATTGAATGTGTTCTTTTCAGTCTTCCAGGTTCTTGTCTTTGTTTCCTGTTCCCTGGTTCAGTGTATGTTTTGGAAGGTTTTTGGAAATTTGGACACTTATTGATATTGGACTCTAGATGAGATTGTGGAGTTTGGTGGAGTATGTTTCTGATTTGCTTCCATTAAATTGTAAAAAATAATCTTATAAAAGTAAACATTTATTGAATCATATTCATTATTACATTAATACATCGCCCTGGAAATATTTTTTTCGCAAGAACAAGATTATCTTTCCTTATACATCTTTATTTAAAACAAGCGAATTCCATCTTATCTTCATCCACACTGTTTCAAACTTTCATCGGTGACCTTGACTTTCATTTTTTTTTTCCTTGGTTACTTATTCCCGAGAAGAAAGGGAGGGAACTATTTTTGATAGAGAGTTGTGTTCAAAGACTGAACCTCATAAGAGAAGCAACAAATTATCCTGAAAACATTCAATGATTTACCTAATATGTAAATCAAAGCAGCTGCTTTGAATCAGATTGAGACTCATTATGTTGAGACTCATATTCTCAGGGTCCAGGTCAAGTCAGGGAAATGTAACCTGGGTGGTGCATCCTGAAATCTCCTCCCTGCGCATTGAAAACTCTGCAATTCCACTGATGTAAACATTGTGGCTGAAGGACCTTGAGAGTGAACCTAGTCTGTCTGCCTTCTCTCTCTCTTTCTTTCTCTTTCTCTCTCTCTCTCTCTCTCTCCTCGTCTCCTAGTGAGTTTGGCTCTGAGCCCTCAGCAGCTCGGCTTGCCTTGACGGAGTCAGAGAGCTGAGCAGCTGGCACCCAGGATGCGGGTGAGAAAATCAGGGACTCTCCAAGGCTTCCTGTGGAGAGGAAATTGGCACCATGAAAATAAATGAGTGCCAACCTCCCCGGGAGTTTTCACTTTCACTAAGAGTGAGAAAATTAAAAGATGACTCAGGAGTTTTATTATTTGCTAGCACATTTGAGGTTTTATAGTATACCTTCCCATCATGGTGAGTAAAAACACCAGAGCGTTGAACATACACTTGTGTGATATGTGGCCCCGGGGCCACCTGTGGTTTTTTCACAGCACTTGGCCCTCACTAGAACAATTTAAAAACAGAAAAGCCCTTTAAATTGCTCAAAATTCAGTAGTAAAAAAAACAATAAATTAATTTATCTTTAATTCTAAACATTAGCATATCACATTTTATTAATTCTTATTTCAAACATCCAGTTTCCCTTAATAATATGAAACTTCTTTAAGTCATTCATTTTTGAGTTTTATGATGATGATTATCTGAATACTTTTTATAGTTTCTTAGATCAAGCTTTTGTTTTTAATTTATCTTCCACGTATCAAATAAGACTTGATCTTTGCTTATAAAAGTTGGATTTTAAATGTTGTGTATTAGGTAAGAGTACACAGTCACAACATTTTCACCAATTGTTTCAATAAATTATTGGACCATTTGTGCTTTTAACTAGTGATGGGCTGATGAAGCTAAATGAAGCAGTGTCATGTTGTTAAGAGGACAGTAGGTGGCGCCATCAGTTTTGAAATAATGTGATGTTGAGGCTGCCATCTAGTGGGCTCTGAAAATAATGACACTGCTTCATGAAACTTCATCAGACCATTAACTTTAGAGCCATTACAGAAATGACTAGTTATTACTTAGACTTAAGAAGGCTTTAGAGCGTACTTAATTTCTGCGTCAACTTATCTGGCTCTGATGAAGATCAAGTGAAACTCGGAAGAAAAGTTTTTTTCGTTCTGACTTTTTCAAGTTTCTCAAACATTAATGACTTTGTTTTACTTTTTCTTCAAGACACTTGAATTGTACCCTGTTTCTGAATCCCCTCTTTGATTTCGATACTTTCCCAATAATGTTTCATTATTATATATGTAACTAATGGATAATAACAAATAGTTATCTACGATGATGTGATAATGGTTTGAAAGCCAGTCCATTCCAGTTCAAGTTGAGCTGTTGTTTTTAGTCGTTGCTTCATTGTGCGTAATGACTTGACGCAACTGTCTTGGCAGAGGATTTAGTTCCGGCCTCCACGGTTTGAACGGTCCATAGACAGACAAGCCGGGTCACTGCGGTCTTGGATCAACGATGATGTGCTGACACTCATGCTGGTGGTTTAGTAAAATGTAGGTGTCTGCTAGTTTTTGCATGTTTTTGTTTGCCCACAAGCCCCATCTACAGTGAACACTGACATTGAGTGAACCACGGGGTTTCCTCGGTCACGTACAGGACGTATTTTGACATTTAAGTGCCCACTTTCATTCCAACCTTACAGCCCACGTAGGAAACGTCTGAGATCCTACAGTAGTGAGTCTTCATCCCCGATCGGCCCTACAGTAAACATGACGTTAGGTCTCTTAGTTGTGATGACTGAACTGAAAGAGGAAGTGAGGCGGCCATCTTGACCATTTCTGCAAATTTCAAAGTTGTTCTACCGAAATCTGAAACTGACACAGCTTACCCATCAAAACACAATACAGATGTGGGATATTTTTTCTTGTGAATACATCTTAGTCATCATGCGGTAATAGCTTCACATTTTACTGGTCGTTATTGAGCGAGTACAAGTTACTCATTTCCTGATTTGATCATGCTTCCATGAAGTCATTGTGTAGTTTGTATGTGTTGTTCTCCTGATTTATCCAGTTAAATGAAGGAAATAATTATTTAGAATCAGTGCATGTCTGTGATGTACTGGCGACGTTTCCTTGGTGATCCTGTGCTGCTGGGACACACTGCAGACGGTCGTTTGTACGGTAGGAAACCAATGAAGAAATTGAGAAATGAGCTTACATTTTTCATTAAAGCAACATAATGAGGTAGTTGTCGTACATTTTGGAGTTCCCTGGAGGTCAACTCTGCTAACTGTCTCAACTCAAACGTTCTCAAACTAAAACTCACTTGACCTGGTTTTCAAAAGTCTGTCCGTCTTTCTGTCTTCTGGTTATTTTAAAATAGGATTTAAAGAAGCCTTGTCGTGTTTACAACTTATTTCAGTATCCATGTTGTCATTTTATTTTCTTTGAATACAGCATGACGTTTTTGATCGACTTTAGCAATTAAATTAAATCCACTAAATGCTGTTGAAACCAAAACAAACCAAACAAATGGCAAAAGTCAACATGGCATGGAGGTTTTTATTGACACCTCAACACTACCTGAAGTAACCTACACACATGACATCATTCAGTACCAATAAAATAGCAACTTACACTGGTGCATGTGTACTATGTACAAGCCACTTGAGAGCGAGTCTGTTAAATTCTTTCTATTTACTTTATGTTTTTAATATTATTGGTGTTCTGAAAGATAATATTTGTTGTATAACTCTATCATAGAACTAATGAATGTATGTGTAATTTCAATTTCAATCAAGAAAATGTGTGTCTTTGAAGACAAAATTGAATCCAGTTTGATAACATGCCAACTTAACAGATATAGTGAAAGAAAATGCTAAACTATTGTGTAAATCAAACCAAATGTGATCTTATGTCACAATGACCTCATCAGCAAGAGCCATGTGACCGACAAGTCAACCCTCCAACTGACTCATTCCCATAATTTTTAATGAAAGTAATTAAAATCCACAATCTTCTCGTTTGATCTCCTCTGACCTCAACCTCGTCCCGCCATAGAATGCTCGTCTGATTCTGCGAAGAATGTGTGGAAGAAGAAAGAGAGTGTGGGAGAAACTTCAGAGAGGAGCATCGGTCAGAGGAGTCAACTTTTCAATTGAACTTGGTGGAAAAAATGTGCAGGTGTCAGAGAGGGAGTGTTGCTCTGATATAAGTATGTGTGTGTTTGGAAAGACTGATGAGACCAGACCAGCATGAAGGAAAGCCCAGTCGACTGCTAACACAAACAGAGGGAGAGGATAGAAGGATGGGGGGATGTGTCACAAAGTCGGGGGATGCCTGATGGAAAGAAGAGTGTTTTGTGTCATCATTAGACGACCATCCTCGCGCACTATTGACGAGGCCATGGGAGTGTTTACACAGAAGTCCATTATCAAGGTTGTTCTGATCCAAAACAGATATGTTTTTTTTATCACCAGAGCGTGTCTGCCACTTCGGCTGTGAGAGGAAAGACCCCCAGAGGAAGGGTTCGGAATTTGGATTCCAAAAAAAAGGGGTTCACACACGCTTGGAAAACAGTTTGGTGTGTGTTGCGATCATTACCATAATTGAGGGCGACTGCGAAAAGAGCATGGGTGGGGAGGTGTTTCAACTCCCCCAACTCACAACCTACACTCCCATTTGACGAATGATGTGTATGAATGAAAAGACGCTGGCACAAGTCCAGCCTGGGTTCACACAGAGAGTGTGTGTCGGGCGAGCTGTGCATTAGCTCGGCTCAACCATATGACTGTGGAGTCATGCAAGCAAAACATGGCACTTCTTCTCACTGACGGGTCACATTGACGCGACAAGTGGCCGATCACAGCGACGGTGCTTCTCTGTAGCGTCTTTTGTTTGGTGGGCTTGAAAGGCTCCACTCAGCACAGCAGCTGGTGGTTGCATGTGATCGGAATCTGAACACAATAGAGCCCAAATTCTTCTCCACCTTCGCCAACAGTACCAGCTAGTGAAGTACATAAAACACTTTCACAATACTCTTCAGTTTTCTTGATGAACTATTTCATGTTTTCCCATAAAAATGATCTCAGTTAGAATACAATTACAACCCATTATTCATTTATTTTACCAGTAATTATGTTTATTATGTCAAAATAAATGAACGTTGGCATCGTTGACATCCTCTGTATGGTGGCTGGGAAGGCTAAGAAGTTTTAAATCAAACATTCAAATCAATAAAACAAGTTTACACATTATTGAAACAGATTTAAAATCTCTGGAAAAAAGAAATATTAAAACAATTATCCAACTAATTAATTTAGTCAATGTTTCCAGAGATAAAAGATTTTGTTAATTTCATTTGCATTTTTTGAAGAATTTTATAGTATATTTTGTAGGCTGGCAAGTTGATTTAACTGTGTTGAGCATTTTTGCTGTTTGTTTTTCTGCTGTTTGTTTTTTCTTTCTTATCATTTGGTTGGAACCTTTTATAGGTTGTTCTCTCTATGCATATCTACTATATATTATTAGTTTTTAATACATTTTGTGAATTCTTAAGGGTATCTTTTATCTTCATATACGGTTGTTATTTAGTTAGTTCAAGTATAAACAAAGTAGGTGAATGGACAGAAAAAAGCGGAATTCATAAATAAATAAAATAGTTTTTTTTATAATCGTTGGGAACAAATCCATCTTATCATGTTTTTTTGAGAGCTGCATGTGACCCATACATTGTAATATTATAAGTACATTGGAAGTATTAATTTAAAACAAATAGCGTTGTGTTAAGTAATATTAACATGTTCCTTTGTGAGGCATTTACTTTGGTTGTTCCAATAAAACGTCTGAAAGGTTTGCCAAGACTGACTATTTGAGGATGTTCTTCACTTTCATGTGAGATAAGCTCGTCCATCAACGACCTTCATCACTCTCTATATTAAGTCTCAATCCTCCTAATGTTCCCGCGACGGATAAACACCCAGGACTCAAGGACAGCGCGTGTATTCACCACTTTGTCACTTTCACTTCACTATCTCCCTCCTCCTCTCCTCCTCTCCTCGTGTCTCTCCTCCCTCAGCGTCGTTACCATGGCAGCGGCAGGCGGCCTGAGGTTCCTCCGGTGACAGCAGCGTGTTCACTCGCCGCCGCTGCGCCTCGACTCACGGTGTCCCGCTGGAGGATCCTCCATGAACCGTCGCACCTGAGACCTCCGCTCACTCCTAGATGGAGGAACTTTGTCCTCGTCGAGCGCAGAGTTCTTCTCCTCCGCGGGCACGCGGGGGCTCTTAAGCTGCTTCGAGCGGGGAATGTGAAGATCTGTGCGGGATTAGAGGCTTTACTGGAGGGACAACAATGACGCGCGCGCCGCTGCTGCACTCCTGGCTGCTGTTGGCGCGGCGGCGGACGCACGGTGGCCGCTCTCCCCCGGTTCTTCGGCAACTCGTCTAGCTCCTCTCGTCCCCAGATACCGGGCAGTCTAATATGACTCCCTGGTCCTCCACATACGGCAGGTTCCCTCGGTGTCTCCCGCTCTGTTGGCTGGTGCTGGCCGTGTGCGCTGGAGCTGCTCGTCAGGGTGAGTGAACCTTCATGAGGGTCAATGAAGATGAACTATTAGTCCAGGCTTAGTTCCTTTGTTGTTGTGACGTTGTTGCATCCATCCATCCATCCATCCATCCATCCATCCATCCATCCATCCATCCATCCATCCATCCATCCATCCATCCATCCATCCATCCATCCATCCATCCATCCATCCATCCATCCATCCATCCATCCATCCATCCATCCATCCATCCATCCATCCATCCATCCATCCATCCATCCATCCATCATCCATCCATCCATCCATCCATCCATCCATCCATCCATCCATCTAAAACCTTTCAATAGCATCAATGAAAAAGGATTGGTTGCTTTGAATGCTTCAATTGACAAATGTTAATTGGATTTGAATTTATTATAATGCATTTAAGATAAATAACCTTTACTTACTTACTTATTACTTTTTAACTTACCGATCCTCTGACCCAATACCCACCAGACCAATAGAACTAACCCACTAAACGACCTTCATATGAAGCTCCTTGTGTATATTTCTTCTACATGCTTAACATTGTGGTCTCTATTGGCACTTTGGCAAACAACAATAAATAATTCATGTTGTTTGGACAGCAGTCTGCATGTTACATGTTCCTCCTGCAGGCGTAGCCAGAAGGGAGAAAAAACACTCCATTCACCTTTCTGCCCATCTCATTGGCCGGTTCTAATTGGGTCATAGTGGGTGTAGAACAGCTAGTTCTTTGTCCCCATACCTGGAGCGCTTTCCCGTCCCACTTGTCTCGGCGTCCTCGCTTCTCGATAGCGAGTAGTGGCAGATAAATCCTCTCTGAATAATTCATCCGCAGTGTGATACGATGCAGCCTTGGCAAAAATTGGGGGAAGTGTTTCAGAAGAACACTGCGCAAAGTGACTGATGACTTAGTGCGAGCGTGGGAACGACCTTTAGCACCACTGCAACATCTCACACACCTGTTCCCACACTCCCGTCTCCCTCAAGGTCAGCCGATACACTGAGCAGCTTCAGATGAGATGCAAAGTGGTGCTTCGATCCTCACAAGTGCTTATAAGGTCTTTAAATATCCATGGGAACTTTTCTGCTCCAGAGAAAAGGGACCATTACACACAGACACACACGGACACACACACATGCTTTTACAAATGCTAATGATGTCCTTCTGTGTTCTATTTCTGTCCGCCACAGGTGAGGGTGAGTGTCGGTCTTCAAGCATCAGGTCCTGCACAGAGTGCCTCACACGTGGACCACAGTGCGCCTGGTGCTTCAAGGAGGTAGGCAACCGTTGAAATGTGTGTATTTATGTTTCTTTCCACGAGCAGACGTGACACACCGAATTCTTTGATGCCATCCAAACATGTTACATTGGAACACGTCATCTGAACCTTCACCTACATACACTTTTCCATTGTTTTTACAGACTTTTCCCGTGTTTAGTCTAGACCCGAACTTTGTCCGACCAAAGATAGTCAATTGAAGTGAACAGGAATGTTTATTATGTATGAATATTTGTGTTTAATTGATTCATTAAAGTTTGTTTACACAAGTAGAAAACATGCATATTATACTTTAATTATTTCAACAAATTAATGCATCTTTATTAAGTTGAACTCTATAAATAAATCGCAAAATAGTGCATCTTTTATTGCTTTAATACACGGTTTAAGGACTGGCGACCACATCAGTCCCAGTTTCTCATCTGGCTGTTGGAAAAATAAATTGGCCTCTTCGAGTCTAGACACAGATCATCTGCTGGTGAGAGCTTCGCTTCTGTCTGTCTAATAAAAGGATCCACCCGGAATGACTGGAGATCCCTCAGACGCTATAAACACTCCAAACACAACATTGTGTTAACAAACAACACTTTCACAGACACACAAACTGCAGCGGCTAGACGAAAGGGTCATCGTTTGTGTCTTTAAAAGGCTTCAGGTGTTTCCTCCGCTGGAAAAAACCGAACTCTATCTGACACCCCGACACACGCTTGACTGGAAACAGGTTTCCTTGTTATGCATGTTCAATCATGAAGCTGAGACAAGTACCGGGAACTGGTTTATCATTAACGGTCATGGATTAGAAATCAAACAATAACATTAGCTCAACTATTATATACAAGGTTTCACAAAAACATCATACATATCAGAGTGACTATTTCTAGTGATTTATTTATTAGAAATATAAAGTTTAATCCAATAAATTTAAACATGAATATGCTCTAATTAAATGTGTTTAATTTAAGTCTAGTAACTCATTATTTAATTTGCCACTTTAATGTCATAACTTGTATTATTATTGATATTTTAATTATATTTTATTAATCTAATGTGTATTTATTTTATTCTTTTTCTATCTATACTGTCAGCACCATAAACAAATCCTGTATTTTTTTTAAACAATGGCAATACACGTGTTCTATTCTGATTTAACAAATAGATATTCACATTTGACGTACATGAAAGCAAAAAAAAGTAAACTAAATATCAAGTTAAACTTTTTGGATGAGCTCATATAATTAAATAATAACTTTCGATTATTTTATAATATGCCATAATAACACTTAATTTTCTCACTATGAACAACTGACCTTCTGTTCCTAAAGTTTAAGTTAGCAGGTTGTTTTTTTCACATATATTTTGTGGCAACACAGTTTCTGTCCTGGCTTACCCGGAGTAAGTTTTATTTTCACACAGATTTAAGTCTCAAAGTTCACTAATCCGGTTTTAAGCTGCAGGGCATGACGCTGTTTGTTTCATCAAATATTCAAGATTGAATCAAACATTGACATTTCCTGTTACCAAGAACGTCAAAGCAGCAAACACAAGTATATTCATGAAATATAGAGGAACAAATGATGAGGAGAGTTTCATATTTGATAAATGTTTTTATTATTTTTAAGATGTTTTATGAGACAGTGACCTCTCTTTCTCTGATGATGTTCTTATTTTAGACTGAAAATCTACCTTGAAACTATTGACACAGGCACCAATTTAGCTTTGAGGAGAGAGTCAGCTCCACAAATAGTTTTGCAAGTCATTACACCAGTTCTTAAGAGCCAGATGAATGCCTTGTAATCTTGATTGAAATGTATAGAAAAATAAAAAGAAACATTATCAGTAGTGTATGACCGTTACAATATTTTGAAATGTATCTTTAGACTTTTTTGATCTAAAATAACTTTTCAGAAAAAATATATATTTTAAGTTTGTTATTTATTTTAAGAGGAATTTCTCATTAATTATTTTCACAAACTTGTGTTCTTGAAGTAGACATGCATTAAAAGTCATTTATAGAACATTTTTCCTAAAAATAAAGAATAACTTCTTCACCATCATCTATGTAGTGAACATGTAGTTATCAAGTCACTTTAATGCTCTTGGTAACTGACAATATCTCAAAAATGCAGCTTAGTTGTTGTGATAGTTATTTCTATTTTTGATCGTTTTACTCTCCATCCTTGACTTTCAGGATTTTCTCAGAGGAGCCAGCTCCAGCTATCGCTGCGACCTGCCAGCGAACCTGCTGAGCAGAGGCTGCGAGTCAGAGTTCATGGAGCACCCGGAGCTGAAGGTGGAGGTCAATGCTACCATCAGTAGCACTCAAGTCTCCCCGCAGGACATCAGCATCCACCTCAGACCAGGTTGGACTACAACAAGCTCCTGTTGTGGAGATCAGACGTCATTTCTGATTCCTTTGCAGGTTCACAAGCCAGTTTTATTGTTGCTGTGAAGCAGCTGCAGCGATACCCCGTCGACCTTTATTACTTGGTGGATGTTTCAGCATCGATGCAGGAGAACCTGGATCATGTAGGTTTCTCAGTCTCCCTCGGCTTAAAATTCTCATTTTGTCATGATACCCATCGCACTTCCTTTAATGAGTGTGATCTTGTTTATTCTTCAAAAACAGTTGAAGACAGTTGGTGTGGCGCTAACCCTTCGTATGACCGAACACTCCTCTGATCTCTGGCTGGGTTTTGGCTCATTTGTCGACAAACCCGTCTCTCCCTATATTAACGTTCATCCCTCCAAAATCAACAACCCCTGCAGGTAAGGCGGAACATTTTGTGAACAAATAAGGGGATTTCCTGGCTGAGAAACACTTACAACCTGGATCAAAAAACTTAAAAGTGTAACTGTGCTCGACATGTTTTTGTTGCACTTATTTGAATGTATAACTATATTAATTAAAACTCTAATAAATTAAACAAAACAGTTGATTTTATCCAGTGATATTTTTGACAAAGAAGTGTCTATTAAACTCAACAGCTGTTTTTAGCTGCAACACATATAGAAAGAACATGTGAAAAATACAGATTTTTCTATAATATACTGATGAATATGATGTCGCTTTATGATATTCTTAAGTTTTTTTCTTACCCATAAAAGAGCCACTAATAAAAGTTAACGAAACGATGCAGCACAGATTTAGGGGCAGAGCAGTAAGGGCCTGAAGAAGGAATTGACTTCTCAACTGAGAGAAATCTCTAAACTTGGTGTCACACGATCCGCAGTTTATAATCCTTGAGTTTGTGTCTTCTCGTCTGGACTATTGTAACAGTTTATTTTCATGTCTTAACAAGAAGGAGCTGTCTCGCCTGCAGTTGATTCAGAACTCTGCAGCGAATAATTCTGACCTTCTCTAGTAGAAGAACTCACATTTCCCTGATGGCTGCCAGTTTATTTCAGGATCAATTTTTAAATTCTTGTTCTTACTTTCAGAGCTATTCATGGTCAGGCTCCTCCTTACATCAGTGATCTGATGATATTAATACATATCACATCAGCAGAATTTCCAGAATTTTAATTAAATCACGTTTTATTTAAAGTGCTAATTCATAAAAGAGACACTTTAACAATTTATAATTTAATTTGTTTTATTGTTTATGTAAGATGGAGGAAATTTTATCAGCAATTTAAAGATCCATAACTTTCCCTTTTCTACTTATCCTCTTTCTTGAGAGTTTTTTGGGTAATTACTAAATAATAATAGTAATATATAAACATATAGTCAAGCATGTTCTTAACTAAAATTCAAATCACAGAAAAATGTGGTTTAGATGATGTTTAGTCCAGTAGAATCAAATATAAATTATACAATATGTAAAAAGAAACCTTGAAATGTTGTGGATCACTATTGTTTCTTTTGCCCATAAGTGACTACGAGATCCGCTGTCGCCCGGCCCATGGCTTCCACCACGTCCTAACCATGACTGGGAATATGAGCGAGTTCACACGCGTCATCAAGCGCCAGCGCATCTCCGGAAACATGGACACGCCAGAAGGAGGACTGGACGCGATGCTGCAGGCTGCCGTCTGCCAAGTACATCACTTTTCTATTCTCAACCAATTCTGTCAATAGAACCACATTAGAGAGGGTTTAGTCCGAGGAAAGTGGCAGCAGTGGCAATAGTTGGAGAGGCTGCTGGGACTCTGACTCAGCAGTTGCTGATGCCACAGGAATGTCATGACAGCACCACTGCGGTATGACAGACACACAAACACACACCAGTGATGGGCTGCACTTGCAGCAGGGGAGTTTGGGGGGTGAGTCATGGTGCAGGGGGTCCTGAGTACCCGGACTCCATGGGAAACACTGTGATGGTCACTTTTCTATAAATAGAAGATTCATTTTGTCAGACCTGCTCTCTAAACTCTCCGGGTTAAATATACACAGATGCCCATAAATAGTTCTTCTGGCTCACACGGTCCATGACGAGTCACAGACCTGAATGGATGGATGGTTGGTGGTCTGTGATGACTTGTCAGGACTCCCGCAGGGTTTCCTGAAAATCCAATACATGTCGGGTTTATTACATCCGAAAACCGACCAATGACTTATGACTCAGTTTTTACATCTGTTGACTATTGACTACTTCATGCCATCATCAGAGGTTCAACTGTAACTTCATCCTCTTCACACAGTTTTCTTCTATTTGCAGGTGAATTGAAATCTAATCGATGCCACTAATGGAATCTTTGAATGTGTCTCCCGCAGGAAGAAGTTGGTTGGCGCTCGGAGGCGAAGCATCTCCTGCTCCTGATGACCGACCAGCCGTCGCACCTGGCTCTGGACAGCAGACTGGCAGGAATCGTGACGCCACATGACGGCGGGTGTCACCTGGAGAACAACGTTTACACCGGAAGCACAGAGATGGTGAGAGGAAGATCTATAGCAGGACGTCGAGTCGACAGTGTCGGATCTAATGTGAGTTGATTGACATCTTGTTCAGGATCATCCAACGTTGGGCCAATTGTCTGAAAAGTTGCTGGAGAACAACATCTACTCAATATTTGCAGTGGAGAATAGACAACAGAGGTGGTACGAGGTAATAACAACACGTGCTAACACAAGTGCTCTATTATGTGAACAGTAAGTTGTTCTGCAATTGAAGAAGAAGAACATAAATGACATATGTTTATATTGTTATTTTCAGCAGTATATAGTGATATAAATCATTTTAAGTATACATTCATCTGGATATTAGCTATATATTATAGTAGAAATTACTATTGTTGTGTTCATTATAGTTTAAATACACTTGCTATATCAAAATAAGTGCTACTGAAACATGTTTATATGTTGAAATAAATGTCAATAGAGCAGCTAGTTCAGCAGTTTCAGGTCGACCAATTGTCTTAACAAAGCGTTTCTTCTTAAATGTGGTACATATAAATTAATTATATAAGCTAATATAGGCTGTTTACACAGAATTATGTTCTTATTTTATCTATGATTCTGTTCCAAAGGAGATGGTGCAACTGCTTCCTGGCTCCTACCTCGGGAAGTTAGGCATCTTCCAGGCACCAAACCTCATTGATCTGGTGGTGGACGCATACAAGGTATGAACCCCCTTTGATAGAAGACTAAACAAATAAAATAAAACCATATAGATCACTTTGAGTGCAATCAATCAATCGATCAGATTTTATTTTAAAAGCACTTAATTCAGATAAAACATTTACCAAAAAGTGCTGATTACTCAAAAGACACAAATAAAAATGACAAGACTGAGACGAACAAAAAAACAAAAGAACTCCAGCCTCTCCAGACAACATTCCATACACACAGCAGTCACTTATGGACCCACACAGACACACAGACACACAGACTCGGACACTCACTGAAGACTCTCGAGTTGACCCAGAGGACCGAAGCAACAATGGACCTAAAACTAAACCGATTAAACCATAACAAATTTAAACAGTTGAAGGTCAAATGAGCAAAAACAGCTGAAACTATATACATTAAGAGATGAAAAGAAGAATAGGATTCAAGCCAGATTAGTCTTCATTGTTATTTTAACGTGAGTTTCACTGTGGATGCATCGATAAACTAGGACGTAGATAAACATTAGTGGGTCTCTAATATTATGAGTTAATAAAGTTAGCAAAGCAAATGTCTTACACAAGGAGATTTTCTTTGGTGAGAAATGCTGAGACTTCTTTGCTTTAGCACAAATATTATATATTCTACTTCCTGCCAAATCTGAAAATATGGAGGCACTGATCCTCATCCCTATGTCTTGCTACAGAGACCTCTTCAGCAAGTGCTCAGGTTAGCACTTTATTAACCCCGACAAAACTACATCTGCAGAATCCAGTAATGGAACGTTGCTCACTGAGGTGCAAACCAGGCTACCTCTAAAAAAAGGGCAGTTAAAGAGAAAGTGTAAGTGTGAGAGTGGAACTCTGTGTGTGAAATATGAACGTGGGCTCCTGGGTGTGTGTCTGCAGTGGGTTGTTGGCAGCAGCTGAGGCTATAATCTGGCCTCGGGCACAGAACTCCATTGTTGCGTTTCCCCAGAATCCAGAGATGTTTTTGCACCGACACACATTTAGAGCACGTGTTCCGAACAGAGGGTGTGTTATGATTAAATCTCCCCGAGATTCTTTACATAGATTATTCTCACAGAACCTTTTATTATTCCCCTGGTGTTGTATGTGTCGAGGTTTGAAAATAGTGTAACTTGATTTTCCCTCAGAGGTTGCTGTCGGAGGTGGAGGTGTCGGTGGCGATCGATGACATGGCGGTCAGCAGGTACTGGGCGTCTGTGTCGCCTCTCTGTCCAGAAGGATCCACTGCCAGAGGCCAGCGATGCACTGGAGTCAAACCAGACCAGACGGTAGCACAATTCCCTCACACTGCTGACGTACTTAACACTGAGCTCCAGCTCTCAGAGATGTCACCGGTTGTTTATTGGTTGTATCACATTACATCCACACTCACACACTTACTCCAAAAACACATCCCTGGAAGCCTTACATGACTGACAGCATTTGGTAAATAAATCGGATTTGGTGGATTAGAGGCGGTATTTACCAGAGGACATTTCCATGTGATTTGTGATGTTTTTTCTCCTTTAAGCTCATCTTTGCGTAACACAACAGCTTTTAAATGGAACACTTGCTTTTATTTGTGGCACATAAAACATAAATGGTGTATGTTATATTTATAACAAGTTATTACACAATTACCATGACAATGGGACGTTTAAACATATATGGATTAATAAGCGTCAGTACAGTGGCCACAAAATAATTGTCATACAATGTTGATATTGATTTGAAAAGTCTGTAACTGTGCCACTTCAGGCATCACAGAATGTTGCATTATGGGAGATCAAGGTTGTTTTTTTTTCTCCGTCTAAGTCAGCAATTTTATCTCAAGCCAACCAAAGGCATTTCAGGCTTAAACCACATAAATAATAATGTGTTTAACTCAAGGTCCAAATCTGGTGAAGAAGGTAATTGAATGTGGTTAAATTGTCAAAATGAATATGCAGATCTGAGGATTGATGGACAGATAAAGAAGACCGCGAGGATATTGTTTAATAGATAAATACTACAGATGGTTATCGGCACATTTTTTTGGCCAATTCTGTGTTATAGTTTTACACACTGGGAATAAAATGACAATAAAAGTTTTTTCCTCATAAAAACTTCATGTGGAAAAATAACAAAAACAAGTAAAGTTTCTTATAATTATGATTTGTTCAAATCTACAATAACAACCTTAGATTACTGTGACTGAATCCATATAAAAAAATGCCAAATGTAGCCTTTTTTTCCATCAAATATATGGTTGACAGCACTCCTTTCTTTCAGTATGTATGATGTTTTGTCATTGTTAAACATTTGTTATTTTGTGTGAGCTTCAGTTTTGTTACTTTTATTGTAAGTTGGTAATTACTTTTCACTAACAAGATCAAATATTTCTCAATTTGGTTGTTCCATTACCAAGTAGATTCTTGTGTGAGTATATGTCCTTTTCTCCATAAAGATGATCATGTAAAAAGTTACCTTTCAATTAAATATAGTTTTTTTTTTTTAATGTTTTATATATAACATATTTCATATATATACTGTATATATATTTGTTGTTATAAAAGACAATTAATATATATATTTAAAAATCAAATATCAATATATGAAGTCATCTCACATGTTTGTAGGAAGTTATGTCATTATTTATGTTTCAATTAAATGTTTAGAAAATGTATCCTAACTTCATTACTATAATATTTATTTTAATTTCTCCTCTTTTTCTCACCATTCTTCATCATTTACAGTTAACAATAATGTGGCCCATTTAGTAATGCATTTTCCCAACCTTGGTTTAAAATCTAAAATAATGTTAGACCGTGTGAGTATCAATATCAAATTCTGACCATGAATTAGCTGCAGAAAGGGCGCATCAAAATTTATAAGCCAAATTCTAGGATGTAACTGGGAAATAACTTGCAGAAGATAACAGATAAAAGGAAGAAGAGAAAGAAAAACAAGTTAAAGTAACGATTGCATAGATAATGGCAGAGTTTATTTTGAACTACAGAGTAACGTTGGCTCTTCTTCACAGGTGTACTTCAACATCACTGTCGGGCTGAACTCTTGTGCCACAAGCGATGAAGATGAAGAAATAACCATGATGGTTCGTCCAATCGGATACAATGAGTCCACCTCAGTCAGGATTCACTCGACATGCGGCTGCAGCTGCGGCTCCAGCGGGCGCTGCTATGACCAGGACTTGTTTTGCTCCACGGAGGAGAAGAAACAGGAGAATTATCATGAAGCGATTAAAGACTTAAACAAAGATACAAACTTGAATTGCAAAGCTGATGGTTCCACTGAGGACTGCAGTGGGCGAGGAGAGTGTGAGTGTGGAAGATGTGTGTGTGAGGACAACAGACTAGGGGTGGTTTATGGGAAATACTGCGAAATAGACGACTTCTCGTGCCCCTACCACGGCGGGCTTCTGTGTGGAGGTGAGAAGATGCATTTACATTTCTGTTAGAGCTGGAAAAACATCTTCTTTTGTCTTCCAGGACGTGGAATGTGTGTTTTAGGTGTGTGTAGATGTGAAGAACAATGGACCGGTGAGAGCTGCAGTTGTCCAGCTTCTTCTTCAACATGCCAGTCTCCAGATGGCAGCATGTGCAGTGGGCGGGGCAGGTGTGTGTGTGGCAGGTGTTCCTGTGATGACCCCAAATATGTGGGGGACCTCTGTGAGAGATGTCCTCTCTGCCAAAACAGCTGCCAAACCCACTGGTATTTCTTTCTTTCATTGCCACCGTGGGAGACGATCGAAGGTCTGACGCTGCTCGTGTGTTTCAGGAAGTGTGTGGACTGTCATCGGTCTCAAGGCTTCGCTCTGGAAGATCCAGGAAAGTGCAACAGTTCCTGTGCCTCGTCGGTGCACTTTGTTGAGGATGTATCAGGTAAATAATGTCGTTGTTCTTAGTAATTATAAACCAGTTCATTCAAAATATTATTCTTAAAAACAGACATACTTATCTTTCTTTCCCAACTCTCTTTTACAAGCAACACTCAACTTTACAATCTAGTTTCTGTTCATAATACTGCTAATGGCTGGATCGTCCAGTTCCAGCTGAACCCGATTTGCTAATGTGGAAGGAATATTTTAATTGAGAGATTGATTTATTATCTATGATCAATTTTCCTAATTAATATCTTTTTAAATGCTCACTAAATAATTGCAGAGAAATCTAATTGTAAAACATTATTGTGGCAAATATAATCAAAAAGCTTCTTCATAAACAAATGAATTAATTCTGAACAGACTTGAGAAATGCAGTTCTAGGTCATTTACATTCTGCTGTGTTTGAGTCCACCAGCAGGAGTAAATATTGCTGTGTTTTTTGTCATTAAAAAATAAAAATACAACAGGGCCATGTCAAGTGCTGTAAGTCTTTTAAGATGCACGAAAACAATCAATGTTTTTCACCGCGACAACTCAAGAACAACAAGAAAAAACACACAAAAAAAGAGATTAAATAACCTCAACTTGCAAAAAAAAGTTAAGTTAAAGACTATCCAATTAAGTTAATGCAATTTTAAATTTGAATTAGTGTCAAATTTGCTGGATTATCTTAACTTCCCGAGAATATTTGTCAAATAAAATGTCATGCTCATCAATAGTGTGTATATTATTATATAATTTGTGATATTATCATGCGATGATTTCGCTTAAGGTTATTTCTAATTCTAATTAGATGTAAATGAATAAAATATTACAAATGAGGATTAGATGTTAAATTTAAAAGTGACAATTCTAATTCTGTTGGGATTTATTCATTAACAAAAGTCACATTACCCTTGTAAAGGTACAGATGATGTCATCGAAGGGATACAGCAGCTCAAAGTCAGAGATAGAGACACGTGACTGTGAAGCAGTTCGCTGCCAATTTGACTGTGATTGATTCTGAGTGTCACATGTTCTCACCTCTGACATCATCGTCCTCTCTCTGAAGGTCACTCAGGAGGAATCAAGTGCAAATACATCAGCAACAACAGCTGTCGCTACAGCTTTCAAACTAGCTCAGAGTCTGGAGACAAACACCTCTATATCAGCACGAGACCAGGTACACACACAAACACACACACCCACACCCACCCCCACACACACACACACACGTGTCTTATGTTCCAGTGTTTTAAATCAGCAAAACAGCAGTTAGTGTTTCAGTTTCCCGGTTTCCTCCCTCGCAGTCCTGAAGACTCGCTCCAGGTTCACACACTCACAGTTTGTCGCAGGTCCAAGTGTTACAGTTAATCTCCTCCCCTCTTGATTTTTTGGAACAGCGCAGCTCATTGTGCGTCCCCCGTCTCCGCTCGCTCTGCACCCGACGGGACGCTTCTTCCTGCCCTCGCCTACTCCTCCTGAGTTCAGCAGGAGCCAGGTCGCCATAGTTACCAAATGTCAGGGCTGTTAAAGTTCTTTGTGAAAAGTGATGAGAGCGTCATCCTCACACGGTTCCCGACAGCGAAAGGTTCAGAGAAACAACACAGAGCCTTTGTTTGGGCGCAATGAATGAATTATGTAATGAATGATAAGAAAACAGTACCACCAGCCACATTTAAGCGAAGGAGACGACCTAGAATCCATACATGGTTGATTATCTGGGTGAGCCACTGAGTCATGTGGTCGCCTCCGGCATTCAGCATCTCCGCTGTGATGTTAAAGATGCCAAGGGCCTTCCCATTCTTCAGTTTCCTCTGTGCAGCCTTTACCTCTTCTGGGGTAACAGGGGTGTTGGGGCAGTCGGGGTTAGAGCCATCCGTCGCATTTGCTGCGTCAGTCAGTTTGGGGTCCTCAGGGACTGGCGGATGGTTTAGAAGCTGGATGAAATGTTCCTTCCTTGATGCAGTCAGCTTCTTTGGAGAGGATGTTGTCAGTGCTTTCTTTTATGATGAAGCTACGTCGTCGGGGGCCGGCCTTGGCCTGGCTGAGAAGTCTGTAGATCTGCCTCTGGTCATTCCTTACTGCCGCGGCTTCTAGCTTAGCCGCCTGATCAGTCCAGTACTTCTCGCAGTCCTGGCAGATACATGTGTTGCAAGCTCCATTTAGGTGGCGGTACTCATTCAGGTCACCTTGAACGCGGGCAGCACGCCGGCTGAGATGATGCCGAGGGTTTCTTGTGAGATCCACGGTTGTTTAGGAGAGGGTCTGCTCTTACCTAATGTTTCTTCAGCCGCTTTGAAGACTTCAGTTCTGAAGAGGGCAGGGCACTGTATCGGTTGGTTTTGGCACACTTGTACGTTTCTTGGATCACTGGGTCGTTGAGTCGGGAGGAGTCAAGACGGACTTGCCTTTTGATGGAAGGGTCAGCCTTAAGCGTGAGCCTCATGTGAGCCTCATACGGTATTACCAAGCTGGGCGCCTCTGTAGACTCGGCAGTTGGTGACTCGGCAGTTGGCTTTCCTGGTTCTCCCGTCAGGGCTATACAAGGTCCACTGATGGATGGATCAGATGCCAGCTAAGCTAACATATTTTAACAGTTCATTTGACAATAATGTTGCATATCCTGTGGGAAGGAGAGTCTGTACATTCCAAGTTTCAATACGGACCTTATCTCGGAATTTCAGTACTTGACTATCAGTAGCGCGCAGTGGTCGATTCCGGGAGAGGTCAGTCCTATTTCTTCTAGTCGGTTTCGTTACAAGATTTATTTCCACCATGACGGGCAGTGAACCAGATGCTGGCGTAGTCAGCTGGTCGGGCTGCCACCTCACAGCATAACTGACATGGTCCACCCTTTAGCGACTATCCAATCTCAACCCCCTCATTCAAGGTTACAGAGTAGGGACGATGCACCTACCCCATGACTAGGAAATCAGTACATTCGGGCTCTCACAGAGGTATCACCTTACTGTCCATCCTGGGTAAGCTGTTCACTCGTATCCTAGAGCTATCCCTGCTATCAGGATTAGACGTAGCCCACAACAAGCAGGCTTTATGCCAAACCGCTCCACCATGGATCACATCTCTGGACTACGCCTTGCCATTGAGAAGGCACAGGAGTACAGAAAGAACCGGCATCTCTACATTGCCTTTATTGATCTCCGAGCACCCCAGAAGACAATCACCCTCTTCCAGCAGATGAACAACTGCGGAAAGCTGCGTCAGGGTGAACGGGAAGGAGTCGGAATGGTTCACCATCAACAGCGGTTTTCGCCAAGGCTGTGTGGCTACACCGGATCTCTTCAACTGCATCATTGACTATCTAATGACTAAGGTCTGTGCGCAAGTTCCCGGGGAGTCTTTCGGTCAGTACAACCTGGTAGACTTGGAGTACGCCGACGACACCACCTTGCTTGCTGACGATCAAGAACAACTCCAAGAGTCGATGGAGTACGACGAGGAAGCTAAATAGCTCGGCCTCAGCATCAACTCATTCACATCGGAGAAGGCTCAGACTCTGAACCACTCATTTCAACATGCACAGTAGACTTTGTCTCCTCGTTTAGGTACCTTGGATCGATAATCTCCAAGTCTAGCAACCTAAAGCCTGAGATCAACCAGAGACGTGCCCAAGCTGCAAAAGTCCGACAGTCCCTGTGGAAGCCTCTCTGGCGCCACCGCCACATCACACAGAAGACTAAACAGTGCATCTACAACTCCTCTGTCATATCAGTACTCCTGTATGGCTTAGAAACCTGGCCACTTAACACACACTAGAAGCCCGACTTGATGGCTTTGACAGCCGAGCCCTACGGACGATAGCCGGCATCCAATGGCACGAGCATGTCAGCAACAGCTGACTCCGTGACCTGACCAAGCCACCTCCTGCTTCCCAAATAGCAACAATGCGTCGGATACGCTGGTACGGCCATGTTCTCCGTCTCCCACCTGAACACCCGACCCGTGCCATGCTGGATTTTGATCCCAAACAGGCAGGTTGGCGGCAGCCTCGGGGGCTCCCTGTACCCGATGGAGGGATGTTGTGGGACGTGACCTAAGGAATCTCAACATCCCGCTTTCCCAGGCACCGCCGCTGGCTACGTGCATGAGGATGAGTGAGTCAGTGAGTGAGACGACCTAGAGTCATGGACAGAGATTGTCTTATCAACAAATTACCAAATATCTGAAGTGACAAATGAGCACACACTGAAGCGACACACACACACAAACAAGCACCACTATTGATCTCATAAACATTATTTAGAAAAAATGAATTTAGTCACGGAGTTCATGGAGGAAATGTCGCGGATAAATCCTTTGTAGCTCATGTAAGACTCGTCTTGGAGTTAGCATAACTTTCTTAACAAAATCTAGCCTTTCTTGAAAATTCCTTCTTGAAAATGGCTTTGGAAGTATATCCGCGACCAGATGAAGCTCTTCAGCCATTGTGTGTTGTAAAACAAATAGCGAAATTAACCCAAATCAACGTTTTAGCTCCTTTAAGGCAGAGGACATGAACTTGTCACGTGTTCAGCGCGTTCAGCGTCTTTGCAGCTTGTCTTTCGTCCCTGTTAAATGTTTTTGTTCTGCTGCACGTGTGAAATTTCCCTGCTGTGGGATCAATAAAGTCATATCTAATCTAATCTATCAGAAGGGTAGCTGCCAAGACGCTGTTGTGGATGTGCCAACTTGAATCTGATGGTTGACAATCCTTAGGCTGCTGTTGATTTCAATGTACAAGAGCCACTTCTAAAACGACTGAAGGCCTTGGGTACGTTTCTTCTGGAAACACATGACAGCTCAAATATGATTGGATGAAAGCTCTCACATGAATGTACAATCCTGGAAGCAGTGCAAGCAAGAGGAAAGCTATGAAATGAAGATAAAAGACTATGAGGAATAATTTAATACATATTTATGAAAAATAAACAATAAAAAAAAATTAAAAAAACATTGATTTTAATTAAAATTGAATTTATTTCTGATTATGTTTAGGCCAGCAGAGAAGGCCTTGCTCTGACAGTGACTTAAATGAACTAATGTGTTGATTTAAGTTAAACAAACACATTAGTTTCTTCTCTGTCCTTTACTCTGTGTTGTGCAAATAGAGATATTGACAACTGGAGTAAAACAGTTTCTTTCTTTTAGGTACGACAACTTCAATTGAATGAATCTTCCTGGTGGCTAAACTATAGTTATAAAAGTCCATGACTCAACAATCAAGTACAAAGAAAGAAACCTTGTTACATAAGGGTTGATCTAGTAATGTCCACACATAAGGGAAGCTATAATGTTTAATAAAAGGGAACATGTTCTAAATCATACGTGCCCATCAAAGCTCTCTGGTATGTTTGGGTGTGTCCACAGAGTGTTCCAGCAACGGTCAGCTGGTGGGAACCTTCCTGAGTGTCAGCGCTCTGACCGTGATGTGTGGTCTGCTACTGGTGGTCTTATCCAGGATGTTCCTACTGAGGAGATCACGGTCCACAGGGGGCGCTACTGAGGTGGAAGGCAAGGTATGAAGTCCTAGTTACTTTTGAGAGCAGATTTGAGGAGCAAGAAGAAGACCTCCCTGGTATAAAAGCAGTGGGTTTCTCTTCAACACGTTTTTGCCAAAGGTCACTGTACGCTTAAATAGAAAAAGAACATTCGACTCCACCGTAAGAAGTACAGCTGCAGTTCACATTTCCTCTCAAATCCCACTACTGCATCTACAGAGTCCAGATTTGTGACCTTAGGGTGGTATGGGGAGAGAAGAGCCGAGTGAAATGAAGTTTTTACAAGGGTCATGGGAATAGCACGGGTCTATTTGTGCTTAAATTATTTTAATGACTGGCTGTTTAAATGAGAAGTTAACTTGCAGCGCTTGATACTGTATGTTCTTTTAACCACACTGAGTCGCTGGAGACTGAAAAGAATGCATCTCTCTCTCTCTCTCTCTTTTTTTAAATCAGTGCATTTCCTTTTTTTACTAGATCAAGCTAATGTTTAATGTTAATGGTTCATTCCAAACAATCTGATTAATGAGTGTTTTATTTAATTATTTTACACTTTAAATAAAATAAAATTGAACTGCACATCAAATCAAGCACAGGGGTAAAAAAAACAATAGCATCAGAATATATATTAAAATAAAATATACATTTAGATATTGATATTTGTATCTATATATTGCATAATTGTATGAAGTTGTTAAGCTAAAATGGTGGTTTAGGTGACTCTTAGAGTAAGAACAAAATCATTTTATGTTAGGGCATTTCACGTATAACCTGTGAAGACATACAAATAATAATATATAATTATTAATAATTTGCAACTTGGCTAATTAAAACAGAGCTTTTTTTCTACTTTTTATTTCTTCCAGTTTTACGTTACGATAGGTTTAAATGTTAACAGCTATTAGGGCGCTGCTTCATGGCCATCTTGTGGCTCATTTTGATTTTACACCTTTAGTGAAATGAAGAAAACAAATGTGATCAATATAAACCAATAAATACTTACGTTCTTGTTCTGTTGACCTTCCAGGACCTGTCCTACATCCCCACCATCAATAAGGACACCATCACGTACAGGAAGGAGGTTCCTCTCCGGGCGATGGAGATGGAACTCCATGTTCCCAAAATGCCTCTTGGTGACCCTTGGCAATAGTAGCTGGAATACATATCAGGTCATTCTAGAAAGAATGACTTTGTTTTTTTCTGCGGAGACTGACATTTCCCTCTCACTCTCTCCATAAATCAAACGTTGACTGTTGTAATGAAATGGCCAGTATCCTTGAAACTGAGAAGAACCTCATCTTGTAGCTGCAGAACGACTGCACTGTTGAAAATATTATTATTATTTTTAATTTTGTTGAGCTAACTCTACTCTTAAGTTGTGTCTGTGTCTTTTCCTGTAGATTACACTTGGTACTACTTTTTCCTTTGAATACTGTAATAGTACTGACCTCATGGCACAAATACTTTTTTTTATTTATCATCTTTCATTTTGACTTGTAAATAATCTGTGTAGTCTTGCACTTGAAACATGTTTTTCTGTTGAACTACTGAAAACTAAGGGCGGCATTGTAGTACAAACTATACTTTAATGGTGAACTGTAAAATGCATTTGCAGCGAATAACTTCACTCTATCATCTCTAAACTGACTTGATGACTTGGTGGTAAAAACTACTCTAAAGGTACTGAGATCAGCGGTCACATGCACTTGTTCATTTTAAATCTGTAACTGTACAAGACATACTTTGATTTTTTTTCTTTGTTTATTTTGATCTAATTATCATGTTCATCAGCAGCTGCTCTGTTTTACTGTAAGTCAGAAACACTAATAACTATTTATTTGTGATTTTGTTCTGTATAATCAACAGTCTCGGTTGTTGAGTCGCAACTTCTCTTCTTCCTCACACTGATGATCATCTCATCACAGCAGGCAAACTGAAGCACTTTCCAGTGTCGTTCTGATGTCAACAAATGTGTCTATTGTTTGCATCCAAATTAAAAGTGACTTTTTTTATACATATTATAAACGTCTAATCCTTATTTTGACTGGAAAGTTTCGTATAAAAGTACGATTTCTTGTTCATTTAAACATGAAAAGATCTAACACGAACAATGACGCACTATGGCCAGCAGGTGGCAACGTACACTATGTAAATAAGTAAGTCCTTTTTATTTATATAGCGCTTTTCCAGACCAGGGTCACAAAGCGCTTAAACAATCAAAAAAATATTCAATAAAGTATATACTATAGGGTAGTTCTTTTAAACACAAATCAATCGATAAATGATGATTGTATACAATAATGACACATACAAGAAAACGATTTGAGATGAAGGTTCTTACTGTAAACTTGGTTTTATTATAATCCCTTGAGAACAGGTGATCACTGAGGGTGTCATGAAATAAAATAGTTTCGATAACTTACAAAACAAGTGTTTATACAAAGAGGAGAGTCATGAGGTCAAAGTTGATCCACAGCAGATTGTAAAGTGCCATTATCAGTTCCCGCCCCCCTTCTACCGCCCACTGGTCACCTCCGGCGACCGGTTCGGACTCAGGGTGGCGCTATTGTCCGTGTCGCTGCCGACCTTTGACCCGGCCTCCTCCTCCGCCCCCTCCGCGCCGTGCGTCCTGGAGTGCTTGCTCAGGTGGTCTGAGCGCATGAAGCGCTTGTGGCACACCGGGCACTCGAACCTCTTCTCGCCCGTGTGCGTGCGCAGGTGACGCTGCAGCTCGTCGGAGCGCGTGAACCGCTTCCCGCAGAAGAGCCAGTTGCAGACGAAGGGTCTCTCGCCGGTGTGCCAGCGCAGGTGCGCCTTCAGGTGCGACGTCTTCCCGTACACCTTGCCGCACCCGGGGATGTGGCAGCTGTGCACGGCCCTGCGCCGCGGGCTGGAGCCCCCCTGACCCAGGCTGTCCGCCTCCTGACAGTTGGGACAGTCGCACGTGGACCTGCCGGTGTAGCGGCGCGAGGACGGGCGCGAGGAGGGGGCGGGCACCGGGACCACCGGCGCAGGCGCACTGGGCACGTTCATGTCAGGTCTATAGGCGTCGAAGAGACCCTGGGATCCGGGCAGCAAATGTGGGGAAGAACCGGGGGCGAACGTTGAGCAGTAGTCGTTGCCGAAGTGTGCGGGGAGACCCCCTTGATTCTGGGGGTCCACCCAGGAGTTCCCCAGATCCCACCAGGAGGCAGAGCTAACATCCGACAGGGGCTTGAACCAGGTCTGGTGAGGGTGCATCCTGGGGTAGATCCCCTCCACAGAGGGGGGCAGCTTGGTGAGGAACATCGACCTCTGGTCGGACATGGAGGGGTCGGCCACGGCCACGCCAGGCTGGTACATGGAAAAGTCATTCCCGAAAGGGGACGCGGCGGAGGTCAGCGAGAAAGCACTGGAGGTCTCTGGGTGCAGTTGAGCGGCGACCGCTGGGCTGCTGTGTTTCCACGGGTGGAAGCCCTTGAGGCGTCCTGAGGGTCCATCGGTGAGGGCTGGAGACGGGGACGGGGTCGCGTCTCCGATTCTGTTGCAGGTCGCAGCCAACATGGCCAGAGGAGTGCTGCCTAGTCTGGGCTCCTCCTGTGGACACACATCGGTCAGTCATGTCGACCATGTCTCATTTAGAAGAACACCTCATATATAAAAAACATGAACCTCCCAAAAATTAGACGACTGAAACCTGGAAACATCAATATATATGTTGAGTTAAAGAACTCTGTTAGCAGAGTTAGCAGCAATAGTTTGTATTAAAAACTAGCAAAACAATTGATGCCATATTGAGTGCAGTAAGTGTGTGTTCAATGTGTTCATTTTTAAAGTTGTTAGTTGGTTAAAACATCTTGTATCTCAACATAACACCCATTTCAATTAAACCAAATCAACAATTCATGCAAAAGACTTCTAAAGCAGCCACCAAATGAATGTTAAAACATGCAGTGTATGATATAGTACGTACAATAAAGTCTAGTTTTCTATCACATCAAAATGTGAGACACAGTTAAAACATGAATTGTGACAATAGTAGCTTATTTCGTTATTATTTATTATTTTAATATGTATTCATTCCCACAAACCTTCTGTTCGCTCAGATGTGCAAACATTTTTACAAAGTCTTGAAACTTTTCTTTTCATTTTATATTGTAAATGTGTCTATATAGTTTGTAAATTGTAATTGTAAATAGTCGTGTTTCAAATGTTTGTCAATAGTTTTTATATTTTTGATATATTTTTAGTTATAGTTTTAACCCCCCCCCCCATTATTTGTAAAAAGTTAGTAAAAAAGTGACTTGTTAGTCACTTTGTTTCAATAGTTTGTTAACGTATTGCAATAGTTTGGTAATTTATTTTAGTAGACTCTAGATTTGTTTCAATATTTTTTTCATTTGTTTCATTATTTTGTCCATTTTTTTAAATAGTTTTTCAATTTGTTTCAAAAGTTTGTTAATTTGTTTCAATAATTTGTAAACATTTTCAATAGTTTGTAAAGATGTTTCAATGGTTGGTCGATTTTTTTCAATTGCTTTTCAGTTTGTTTCAAAAGTTTGTCGATTTTTGTCAATAGTTTGTAAAGTCGTTTCAATAGTTTGTAAATTTGTGATTATAGTTTTAGTTTTTTCTTTCTTTCTTTTTTTCCCATTATTTGTAAAAAAAAAAAAGAAAAGAAGAAATGGTTAGTCAATTTGTTTCCATAGTTTGTTAATGTATTTCAATAGTTTAGTAATTTTTTTTAGTAGACTGTAGAATTGTTTATATATATTTTTAAATGTGTTTCATTATTTTGTAAAACATTTTCAATAGTTTTTCAATTTGTTTCAATAGTTTGTAGATTTTTGTCAATAGTTTGTAAACATTTTCAATAGTTTGTAAAGATGTTTTAAATAGTTTGTAAATTTATTTCAAATGTTTTTAAATGTGTGTCAATAATTTTTAAATTTGTGATAAAAGTAATTTACTTTCACTCTTCCAGCCACCGTAGTACATTGAAAAAGTATTATATCTAGCACGTCCTTTTTTTTTTTTTTAAATACACTGATAAAACAATAGCTTGTTTCTTAAGAGGACAGACATTTCTAGATGACATTAAGTAAACGGACATAAAACACATCCATGCATTTTGCGTTTAATTTTAATTTTTCCACCTTAACTTTGAGGACGTTTGTCGCCATAAAGCTCTCTCATGATAAACATGTGTAAACTAAACAGCAACAACAACAACGTCATATTCAGTCAGTGGGATAAACAATATAGAAAACAGCAACTTACCCCCAGCATTGTCGCAGCCATGTCAGAGCAGTGTGTGTTTGTGAGCGAGTGTGTTCCGTCTCCCGTCTCTTCTTAATTGTAGCTCGGCTTTGAAGCGCCGCCGAGAGACTGTGGACCAATCACAGCGCGGCCCATTTTGTGCTGGAGGCCGTCGTAAATTGTGAAAAGTGGCGTCACTCTGAATCTAGAACAAGTTGAATGGCCGGAGGAAACTGAAACTGTTTTGGCGGGGCTGATGAACAAAATTTGGGTTTGAAATTATTTAAATGAAGTAGTTCTTGAAACTTGGAAGTTTTAGGCGTTTGAAGGCCGAAAAATATATTTGGAATCACGTCACATTCTCATTGTTTGTAGAAATAAAAAAAATACACTGTAGGTGTGAATATAGTTTTTTGAGTTTGAAGTTTCACACTTTGACAAGGATCTGTGCGCGAGAAGACAGATATTCAGAGGGTGGAGAAGTCACTAAGAGGGAGGCCTTGATGAATGAGAGGCTGGTCCAGGACGTCCCTTCCCGTCCCTGGGGCGGATCCAGTCAGCCCCGAGGGAGGGAAGGGAGGACACCAGCACCCTTCCTCAGCAATTGAACCTAATTCAGCACAAGTCTCTGGAAAACACCTCTTACTGGGACAAGACTTCCTCTTCTTATCATCCATCCCGACAGACAATCTACTGCAAACGACCCAGCATGTGGAAGAGGAAACGATTGTCAACATCGTAAACCATTAGACACACACAAAGCTAACAGTCAGAAACACATTATCGAACCTTTGGAGTAAATAAATGGAAAAATAAAACATTTAAAATAATCTGTTTTAAGATGATATTCAAAATATACTATAGTAGTATTAGTAGTAGTAGGGGTATTTGATAAACTTTACCAGAATATGAGGATGACAGTGAAAAAAGTTCAATTAAATATGACACTAAGCCAACCATCACTCAGGAAATAGTAGAATGTATTTAATCTAAATGTATCTATTAAACAATATTCACCTAAAGTAACCTAAAATGGTTTAATATCAAATATAGTCAAAATATGAATGGAAAAAGTAGAAATGGTTTAATTACACACTGTACATCATATATTTCTTTATACAATGTTTTTTGTGATTATTACAAGGTCTCTTTACAATAATATAAAAGGCTGTAATGCTACTCAGGGTATTTGGCAACACAACAACGCTATACACGGGACAAACACGCCTGTATCCATATGTTTTTTGTAAATTATTTCTTCCAGTATTGACAACGTAAGAGGTCAGTATGTTTTATTCAGCTACACAACAGACACTCTTGGGCTCGGCCTGTGGTCGAACCACGAAGATGTATTCCACGATGTATTTACAACCGAATTTGAGAAATCAAATCGGTGAATTGTAAAAGCAGAAAAGTGTCCCTCAGGGGCCGGTGGTTCCCCCTCGGGCGCTCCTGACAGCACAGGTGGAGTTTACAGTTGGTCTTCTTCTCTTTAACCTGATCACCACAGCCACCAAAACAGCTGTCCCTCTTTCAGAAGCATTCTTTTCCCACACTGAAAGTGCGTGAGTGTGTGTGTTTATGTGTGTGTGTGTGTTCTTTAAAGGCCCCTAATGAAACCCTCTCTGAAGCCCAACCTGTTCCTTTGCTGACAATAATGACCACATTATCACGCGCCATCGAGCCTCCACAAAAAAGATTGTCGTGTGCTTTCCACTCACTTTGTGGACGCGCTGACAGAAAAAAAACGGAGAGAAAGGAAAGAAATAAAGATCTGGCACTTCTCTGCAAGAGGGGCAGGGAGAGTATTTTATTTCTCCTTGGTGGTTTCCTCATCTTCTCTTTTGTTGGTGGAGTTTTGTCACAGCGGTTGTCATGCAGGGGGCGGCCATATTGGTCAGCTGCCCCGCTGGGACAATTAGTGGAAGAACGCTGGAGAGAAAGGACAAGCTGCTAAACTTGACACAAAAAATATTCAATTCAGAAGTAGATTCTAGTCAATGCTTCAGTCGCGAACATAAAATGGGTGAAATAGTAAAACAGAACAATAGAGAAAGTAATTTTATTTTTATTTTATATTTGCATTTCAAGCTAAAATGACATTTTAAAGTTATACTATAGAAAGTTTCTGTTCAGATCTGAGCAGAGTCCACGGGAGGTAAATTCTTGTCAAGACTGGTCTGCGGGTCTTTCTACTGTCTTTGATCCCAATTTAATTTATATTTTGTTGTTTAATCTTTGTGTGGATTTTTGTGCATTTTCATTGGGATTTTTCTTCAAATGTGAAATAAATGGCTCTCATCTCAACTAAATATATATTTTCTGTACCTTGAAGTCCCTTAAATAAAATGTTTCATTATTATTATGTAATCAAAGCTATTTCGACGATAACATGATCTTTATTTCTTAACCCTTTGACTTAGAGTCCCTTACTCGAGGCCTCAGAATATCTTCTCAGGGGCCAGCGGACCACAGGTTGGGATGACATCATGTTATATAAGGCATACAGATGAAATATATATAATATATATTTCTTTCAGTGAAGAAAGAAAGATAGTAAATCAAGTGCCAGCAGGAGTTTTCAGGAACGTCTCAGAGGTTTCCTGTAATTATCGTGAAAAACTACATCTGTTCGTGCTCAACTAATAGACACTTCAAGTTCATGTAACCATTTATTATTACCATTATCTCAAGCTGTTTATTAGATATTGCTTCAGTTGGATTTGTTTTTAACATCATCGCATGAAGGGTTTATATTTTCTATCATAATTTTTTATATTAACAATATGATATAAGAAACCTATGAATTCTTTAAACATTGAATAAAAATACCATAAAAGCTACAGTGGTTTAAACTATGTTATGATTTGAAATAAACATACATTTTAGAATGAGTTTTTCCAACCATTGTCAGTTTCTACAAAGGTTATTATATTAAATATACATTTTAAATACCTTATACATTAACTACATGCAAGTTAATGTAGGATTGTAGCTGAATATCACTTCCGTCACACATAAGTTCAGATCAGATTGCTAAAAAAAGTATGAGCCAGATTTGTTTTCTATCTCGTATTATTGGATGAATATGAATATGTTCTGACAGACCATCATCAGTCGTCACTGGTTTGCTCTGGAGGGAAGATGAAACTGATTATTAGCAGCATATTTATGTCTGAAACACACACGGGCAGGTGATGATGGATAGATGGTTTTCTTCTTTTTTTTTTGCGCCCATCATACATCACACAGGTGATTTAAGCTGCCAACACATCTGCTGCAGCGAGAGGAAGGGGATGAAGGAGAAGAAAGATTTACTGAGGGTGTTTAACTCGCAGATTTTTTTTAGTACGCCTTCTGTCAAATGTTGCTGTTGAGAAGTAATTATGGCCTCAACATTCAATAAGATCATGTTCAAATGCTTTTGAAATCCTCCTCTGTAGTTTGTTTCTTTGTGCAAATGGTGTCAGAGGTAGGATGGTAATTCAATGCAATGTAAGTTTATTTGATTTGATTTGAAGAAAACGATTTACTACATTTAGTTTAATCAGTATTCAGATGAAAATGTAGTTGATTGTAACATGTCTACGATATTACATGTATGATTAAAACTAAGCAACAGTATGTGTGGCTCAAATTGCATGATTATTTATAAAAGATTTAAAGATTTACTGAAAAGTATATAAAGAATTGTCGTCATGATTTGTTCTCTACTCGCGAGGTGTCTTTGAACGCAGCACGCTTGTTTCTCTCTCACAAACTATGATTCTTGACATTGTTTCTTCAAAACTAAAATTTGAATCATTTTCATTTTTACTACAAACTTCTCCCTGATCTTGGTTTTGTTGGACAAACTATACAAGAAAACAATAGATTTTTACATTGCAAATGTCTGTAAATAATGCCCCGAATGCAGTTCAGGATCGGCCATTACCTGTTGAAGGAGATGTTTGAGGTGTTTTCTTGCGTTTTGGTGTCAGAAGAACAGGCAGATAATGACAAGATGATGTCATGATGACTGTAGTTAACATGATAAAGAAGAGCAGATGTGACGTTTACAGTCTGTAATTATGACAGTTTTTTTTTTTTTACCTCAACGGATGCTTAAGTCCGCCTGACACGCACACACTCTTTCTGGAAGTGGAAGAGAAGATTAGAAACTTGATGGTGTTGCTGATCCATTCAGGTCTGGATGAGTTCAATTCACTGATGTGTATGTGTCGTTTTTCCATTTTTTGTTGTTGTCATTTGTGTGTTTGTGATTGATGTGTGGAAGCCCAGAAGCATAATCATACACTTCCAGGCCTCATCACTCACTCCGAGTATTGATGGATGGACGATGGGATCTGATCGGTACTTCCTCGCCGTGTGAGGTCCAGGTCGTCTCGCCTCATTTGTCTTTTTTTTTCTAGTCAGGAACATTTTTCCTTTTGACCATAACTTTGTGGATCCTATGTGATGACAAGAATGCAAACCTTCTCAATAAGGGTCTTCTAGAGCAGTGGTCCATGATCACCAGGGACTGGTACCGGTTCACGAGGCACATCACAATGGGCCGTATTTAATTTCTTTAAATTATTATTGTCCTCAGATGTTTTATTTATAAAACGAAAAAAAACAGGAAAGTCAAACTCCAAAGTCATGTTATATATATATGCCTCTTGACATGTCAAGATACTATTTCGGTCCAGTTTACTCAAACAATAAGCAGTGGAAAAGAAATTAAACGCAGACTCTTCATCTTGTTGTAGAGAAACCAGCCAAGGCTCTTGCTGACTCAGCGTTATGGTGAGATGTATTTTTATATAAAAAGGTTTTTGCATGTCGTGTCTTTTTACTTTTGTCTGTTTTTATATCGTTAGTGAAAATGATGACATCAATAATCCGGTCTGCAATACAAAAAAGATTGGGGACCACTTCTCTAGAGATAAGAAAAGGAATGATGATGTCAATTTTCCAAAAAAATCCTCCTCAAGACTTCTGGCAAGGTATTTCAAGGACAACCAAATGCATTGTAATAGAATAATAAGAAACCAAACCAAGAAGTTGTTCAACTTTCAGCATCTCCCCAAAGACTGTGTTCCACCTGTTGCCATGGTTTCCTTCCTTCTGTTACGATCAAATCCTTGTTTCTACACCAAATCCTCAATGCATCATTCTTCCTCACTCATGAACAAAACACCAAGATGCGAGGACAGGAGAGTCATTTCCTGCCACTTTTTTCATGTCCGAGAACAACGGCTGCCGACTCAGAGGAGTAAAATACTGGACACAACAGTTTTTGATTCATACTTTCACTTGTTCATGAAATAAATATGAAGGTTGACGCTTCAACAATTGCAAGTAAACACACAACAAAAGCTATTTAATTTGAAAAACAATTCTTGTTTTATTTTTTTGATCATTTATTGATTATTACTACATACAGTTTTTTAAACTCACCCTGAGGACCTTAAATGAATCCTTTTGTTGTCATTTTGTGCCACACAGCTTCATCGCACACACTCACACACTGCATTGATGCTGTGTGTGTGTCACTCCTCCCACACCGAGCCTCACCTCAGCACAATGCTCGCCATAAAATGCAGAGTCCGAAAGAGCCACGGGGTGAGGGGGGAGTGGGAGTAATGGTTTGCTGTTAAATTGAGTGGAAAGAAGCTGCTTGCTTTTTCATGCTAATTGCCATGAAACAAATTGCTAATTTATTCCACAATGCAACGCACAAGTGTCGGGGGAAGACTTTTCCTGGGTGACCACAGATTATCGGTACATCTGCTGTATTGTAACGTTGATAATTAAGGTTTCATCTCTGGATCAGAGGCTGAGCTGCACACTAGGAATTAAGATACATTTCCAGCCGTCGTCTCCATTTTTCTTTATTTGTGAATCCAAATCCGCTTGATACACTCAAACCTTTTAAGTGCTACATTGCCAAATCTGACCTCCCTGGTTGTTTTTTGCAAGAGCTTTAAATACTTAAAATCGGCCAATAAAGATAAATAGCTACATTTATTTTTCTAAAGAGTCTATTCATAAAATATTTAATAAAATATTTGTGTCTGGTCTGTGACTTAGTGTTTTTAACAGTTTTAACTTTTTTCTTCTCTTATCTAAAACTAACATACTTTTATTTTCCCCTGATGCTCTTATTCACATCTATAAATAATTAAAATTAAATGGAATAAACTGATTTTAAATGGATTACCTTAATTTCCCCCAATTATTTACAGTTTACAACAATTGAAAAAAGTATACACATCTTATTGTGTTGTGCTTTTTGATCAAACTATTACTCAATTAGAATTTTTTTCTTGAAATATTGTAAAAATTAAAGACTTGAATTTCTTGAGTATTATATTTTCTGAAAAAACATTTTTAGCTTTTTTGTTACGCAACTGTTTGTACTAACAATATATAAAAAAATATTTTTTAAATTGTATTACTTAGAGTCAAGAGAGTTGCGAATAATTAGCATTAAAAAAACTTTATTTTCTCTTTCCCTAAAAACACCTTATAAATGAGGTATTGCAAAATTCATCCTGTGTAATAACAAATATCTTTTCCGTCCTGGTAATAACACAGAAATGATGAACTGCAAATACAGTGAAGCTTCAATTATTGAATGAATGACATCAGAATCCCAGCATTCGTACTGTACTCGCTCGCTCATCTCTACCTTCCCGCAACAGGGTGGTTTTGGTGGTTTTACTTTTATTGATGGTTCCCGTCAAACATGAAACACTTCTTTCACCCAACCACACACACAGGCACACACACACACACACACGCACACACACTCCAGCATACTGCCCCTGGGCTGTCATTCAGGACATACACAGACGTTCAGACACAAGAAGTTGGCGTCAGCTCTACTGGGCCAGCAAGTCTTGTTGAGTCCTGCAACCAGAGTTTCACGCTCACACAGGGAAACACACATATTAAGACACTTATCTCCAATCTTTATGGCGCGCTGCACCCTTCACTTAGCGGCCTTGCAAAGGTCTTCCTGAGAGAGCCATCTTCAAAGGACGATTCATGTCTAAGCGGACTTCATCATTTCTTGTTCAGCTTCAAAGGACGACATTTCTGGTCGCTGTACGAAAAAAAAATGTTTCAGAACATTCTGCGTTTGGAGGGAATCCTGCTCTCTGTGTGGACTTTATAAATTCTTTCTCTGCTCTGGGCACTCTGGTTTCCTCCCTCAGTTCGAAATTTCAAGAGTTAGGCCGTAGTTCAGGGTGCCCCCGGCCTTTTGCCCTAGCTAGCTGTGAAGGCTCCAAACTAAGCTGTCAGAGATGAAATTGTAAATTTAGTAATATATTTATTATTTTAAACTATATTCATCTTTAAATTTGGGTTACTACTATAATATTTAGTAAGCAGCTAAACCTTCACTTTGACTATTTCTGTCTTGCAGTTTGCCAATAAAACTACATTATAATTACAGTACAAAACTCAGCGAAACCAACAACTTAATTACAGTAATTGAGTGGCTATATTACAACTAGATTCACCTGATATTACCATATTTAATAAACATTTTAAATTAACAACCCAAAGTTATTTTAAGGCCTTTTTCAGTTTCTACCTTCTTTAGTTTGGCTGAAAAGGTCAGTCAGAGTTCACTACACGAGCTACAATCTTCAAGCATGTCCAGTCCAGCGTCACCTCTCGGCCTCAGGGCTCGCTCAGCAGTGTCTCCGCTCTCAGGGTCCACCATGGTTACGAGGGTCTCGATGGAGGGATGGCAGAGGTAACTGAAGAAGCATCTTAGATGAGGGGCCAAATGTCTGAAACAACCTCTACAGAGTCACCTGGCTTTGGAAGCTTCACGATGACCTTGACCTGGAGGAATGAGAATCTACATGGACATAGAAAAGTTCCTACAACAGCCTGGACACGTGTCTTCATCGCCATTTTAAACATTCTGTTTCCGTTTTTGAAGGACATCTGACAGAGATACCTATACAAACGTCTCTGCTGTTGTTTTAACCAGGTGCGGTTTTAGGCACAACATGTGTTTCTTGTTTTATAAAATCATTCAAATGTCCAGTGGTTTGAGTTTGTGTAACATGTACAGGACTATATCTCTGCCTCACATGCTACTGTATTTATGGTAAATTAACCTTTTCTTCCCCCTAATGATCTGACATTATTGGACATTTATAATTCCATGGGTAGAGTTAACACTTTTGACCTCAAGGTCGCAGGTTTGAACCTATACCTGAACAATATCTCTTTTTCTTTTTGTTCAGGCAGAATTCATATTTTATTATAATATAATATAATTGTAATTCAGTGCAGGATTGCTACTGATTGTAACATGTAAGAGAAACTTGTTTTAGTACTTTTTTGATTACATTAATTTAAAAAATCCAACATTGAAACATTTTTAACAATATAGGATGAATTTTATAGATAAGATTTTATTTCTTATTATTTTTATTAGTGCATCTCAAACTTTAAATTAAATTCATACAAAGCACATATTATATAATTCTTCATCAATCTTCTGTTAGAACACAGTCATGCTGTTTTTTCATCTCTATTCTTGCACTGGAAGCCTCCTTGAAGTCTGTCTAAAGCCCTACTTTAGGCCTGTCCAGCTGGGAGGAGGCCCAGGACATGCTCTATACTTAAACCTAGTTAGCCTAGTAACTCCCCTGGGGATCAGTTGGTTTAGACAGAAGTGATAAAAAAAAATATATATAATATTAATCAACCATCACCACTTCCTCTTGGAGCGACAACACATCACACCGTATGAGTCTTTCGCTCAGATTGTCCAGCTCACGCCGAAGATTCTGTGAAGGTGAAGTGTGTCACGCAACATGAGCGCACACTCACCTGCGCATGTGTGATTCACCGCGTCTCTCACCTGAGCTCCTGCAGCTCGTCGGCGGAGGTGTGCGTTTGTCACACGAGCCTGTGGCGTCAGGATGTCTCCTCTTTTAAGGTGAGGTTGTAAAGGAGAGGAGATTTATGGCCGCTGTCATCAGTTAAACATTTGGCTCACGTCTTTGTTGTTCGCGTGTTTGTGTGTAACTCGAATGCTTCTCATAACTTTACTATTATCAAGTAAACACTTTGTTGTCTCCGTCCTCGTCTCGACATCTGGTTCTACCGAGGACGCCGTCGAGCACCTGGTGGGCCCGTTTTATTCCTGGTCCTGTTCTCACCATCGCTGATCTAAGATCCGTGTCCTGTAAACGTCCAGTTGGGAACAGTGGTTTGTGATCCACTATGAAATCCACTTACTGTTCCTACAGCGTTCCTTCTTTTTAAAACTTTATATTCACCAAAGAAGATCCTCCTGATGTTCCAAACCTGTTCTCCGCTAAATGCTAGCTACTACCTTTCGTTTTCTGAAAGTTGAATTGCCTGTTGAATGCTCAGTTCTCTGGGACAGAATATCAATGTCAGCACCGCTCTATTGACAAGAATCCTATGCTATCTTCTATTAGTTGACACGTCCTCCATTTCAGTCCCATAGATGAATTAAGACATATCTTGTTTCGTGTCTAGCAGGCCCTTAAAGGTCCATAATCATAACGAACATCACAAAATCCATTTACACTTACCATTGAAGTGAAACGGTCAAAAACTGCGTTCTTCCTTCCCTACAGAAAACTGTCCACAATTCAGATGAAACTTAAAAGGTACAAATCGCCCCCTACTGGGCTTCCAAGTGGTTCTGCCAACACACACAATGGCTCCAACAAAGCTTCTTTCAGATATTTGATACTCTGACTAATGGCACTGCTTCTTTGCACAAGCCACACACTTAATGCACTTAAACCACACAATAATACACACTCAACAGCAACTTAGAGTTTAAAATGTTGCAAACTGGATCATAGATTGTGAGTTTTTAAGATGGTGAGTACGATTTAATTCAGGAACAAATGGTTAGAGGCAATCTTACAATAAAAGAAAAAAAAGGTTTTTATTGTAGTGTGGCAAGGGTAGGGTTCAGAACAAGCATATCAGTGTCAGAAATTGTTTACGCATGTACATGTCATGCACCTGTAAACATCCATCATACAACATTTGTCAGTGTGGTACATTTCAAGTGCTTTTTTGTAATGATGTGCTGATGAAGCTTCATGAAGCAGTCATATTTTTCAGAGGACAGTAGGGGGCGCCATCAGCTTAAAAATGATATGAGGTTTCGATAGAGTAGCTTTTCAAAACAATAGATTATAGAGCAAAGAGTGAAATCTAGTGGAATCAGGAAATAATGACACTGTTTCACGAATTTTTATCTGACCGTCATCGGCTTTTTTGGTTTCTTATAAAACAGATCCCAACTACACAAATAAGCAGGAAGCAGCAGAGTAGATCCAGGAACAGGTGGAAAGCAGAATCATGGATTAAACAATAATATCATCTTGATCGTCAGATTGAAGACAAGTGTGTCCTCCGCTCTGATGCCAGCTCTGTGAAGCTAGGGAGGGAGAGGAACAAACAGACTGTACAGCGGGTACAGAAGTCAATCCCTGCGAGCATGTTCCTGGAGGAGACATTGCTTGTTTTTTTAATCATCCTCACCAATAGTTCACATCAAATAGCATACAGGGTAAATTAACAGAAGCTCATTTTCAAAAAGAAAACATGCATGTGTGTAACATTTATTTTGTGTAGTATTTTGCATCTGAAGTTTAATTGTTGTACCAAACACAATGTTACCTTAATGTTTTATTCATTATATAATATATGTTTTAGAAAATGTGGCGCGGTGGCGATAGCCTCACACCAAGAAGGTTGCCGGTCCGCTTCCCGGTTTGGGAGGGAGCCAACTTGTGACTTTTCTGTGTGGACTGTGTATGTTCTCCAGGCACTCCGGTTTCCTCCCACAGTCCAGAAACATACAGAGGTGGATTGGGAAATTGACAGTGTGACCCCCACAAGGGATTAAGCAGCATAGAAAATGAATTAATGTTTTAGAAATTACATTTTTATATATTATTTCCAAACTATATAGAGTACACCTGGATATAAGCTGAATTAAAAAAAATATATACATATATATATTTATAGGGTCTACATGTCTATAAGCCTTAGGTGTCTTGTGTGCATGTAAGACGGCAGTAACACAGGTAGATAAAAGAAATAGCCGCCCCAACTAGAGCAGTCAATGGCAAGTTCGAGTCAACTTCTTTTAATTTTCTCTAAAATCCATCTTTCACTCCTTTTTTACGCTGCCGTCTCACCATCGATTCATTCACAGTTGTGCGTACAGAACCAATAAAAAGCAAGCGATCGTTCTTGAGATGTTTTGAGTGCCTAGAAATGTGACGGAATTAATTTGGTTGAACCTGAGCTGCATGATTTTCTCTTTAAGTTGGCAGCAGCTCAAAGTGACGACAGCTGAGTGATTGATGCTTCCTCGTGTCTGCTTCAAGTGGAAAACAACCGGTGTGTTTCAGCGGGCGTCGTGCCAGCCCAGGGTGTGGGCAGGCGCTGCAACAACACTTGTCACGGTGGGTTTTTCCACAGGAAGATTTATATTTTATCACAGGCTTGTTATATTTGGTTGCTACAAGATACCTCTTTGATTTTGGGATGAGATCTCAAGCAGAGGAAATTGAGACATTTCAACGTGTCTGCATTTTAAATGACGCTTCCTCTTCTGAACATGTTATTGTCAAGTTCCCGGAGGCCTCGGCAAGAACCGCGATCCACACTTGTGTGTGTCTGAATGCTCTGTACAAGCATGTGTGTGTGTGTTAAAACAGGTGTGTCTACAGAAGTGGCTCGTTCAGTGTGAGATCATTTTGTGAAGGTGATGATACTTCTTTGTGTGTAGATTTTTCAGTTTGATACTATGTAGTGTCACCGCTTTAGTTTTGATGTCTGCTCAGCGGGAACAGAAATACTAATATGACAGATTATAATTAATAATTACAATTTAATTCCAACTAAATAGATGCAAACTACAGGACAAACAGTAGTGCAATGTCTATTCATCTTTTCTTTAAACATGCTATTGAATGTAGCTGTAATTAGTCATATGTATTGTCTTGTGTCATACCAGACTATCCAGTGACTGGCTGGGTGACTCTTGACAACCGTCAGAAGTAGCTCACAATCTTTTTACTTTAGCAATATCCGGGAAGGAAACACCTGAGGTTACAGTCAACCTTTCTTTAAGACTATAAAGCCGATGACACGTGTCAATAAAAGCAAATGTTTGTTTTATTTCTTAATCACATTTTTATGTTTTTTTTTACCTTTTGAGCTGAATCAACAAATAAAGCCATCTCTGCAGCCGCCTCAACTCTCTGGAACTCACATCAGACTTTAAATTCACTCCCTCAAAACCCACCTGTTTAAAAATGTTATTCGTTAATTGTCTTCTTGTACATGTCCGACTTTGTGTGTCTTAAAACAAGCTCAATAAATATGATGTATTATTATTATTATCTTTGCAGTTTATGATTAATGAAATGATGCAGGTGAAAATGTCCATCAAAGTGTAGAAAATCTACCACTGTGTTTTATTTGAATTGATGTATATTTCAAACAATATTTATTTTGGTGGTTCATCTTTCGAGCTCTGATAATAACTACCAAGAGGTAGAGAGAGAAAGAAGAAAGAGAGAGGGACAGAAGAAAGAGAGAGACTGGAGAAAGAGAGAGAGGGCGAGAAAGAAAAACTTTTTCCCACAAACTGATGAGTAGCGACATCTCGTGGCTAACTGGTGAACCCACAAAGACATGTTTACACTGTGCGGAAAAATCTGGATTGTTGTGATAGTATAACTAAGTTATGATGAGTCTTAAATTAATGTTAAATTAAGTTATTAAGTAATATTAAAATATATATATATATAGCAAAAACAATATTTTCGTCTTGATTCATAAATAAATGGGAAGATCCAGTTAATGTCCTTAATGCTGAAAGATACTTAACTGGATCCTGTGTAGAACCAAATTCGTAAGGAAGTATAAACAAACCTTTCTGTAACGTCACACACTCGCATCCTCATCCCATGGCACAGACACACACAGACACGCCTTCTACGGAGCTCAACTCGTTGCCTAGCAACGTCCTGCCGAGCAGCTCAGGAGGCGGGAACAATGCTGTTGGTTTCCACAGTAATTATAGTGTGTTTTTGTATTTGTGCCAACCCAGGTGTGCAGTGTGTCCTACAAACACTTTATATTAAAGTACACATCCAAATATCAACGTGAATCCATGTACATGTTGCCAAACCTTTATGTTCTCTTTTAATGTGAAGTAACGAAAAAATGCTAACACGCTAACTGTGAAGATACAGTCCTCCAGTAAAGAGAAAACAATGTTAGTAGTTGAGAAAAAAATATATCTGGTCGTAAATATATCTCTCTTAGAAAGCTCATTTCATTTATAACCAGCTTGTGTCATTTTTGAACAATAAAAAAATAAATAGAATAATCCATTGTCGATAAAAACAATTGTAAGAACTATGCAAACATGCCACAGACCCACCATTGTTTTAATAACAATTATTATACGTGAATATCTGAGGTTTTCACTTCTGCACAGCCTGTGAGGCAAAGATGTGGAACCAATACACCCACACGAGTCAGCATGTATAATAACTTACTTACTAAGTTAGCTTTTTAAAAAACTGGTTTCGAAAATGTGCTCGGATATAACAGCGTTCCACTTTTTCACAGATTAAATATGTAATCATGTAGCGAATTTGTTTAAGCTAATGTTTATTTTGTACTAGGCGTAAACATGGTCATGGTGTGATGAACAAGACGTTAAAAGACTGTGTCGTATGAAGTCACAGGTGCCTTTATTCTCCTATATAAAGAATTTTAGATGACGATCATTGGTCCCTAAAATGAATGCTAGTTGTTTCTGTCTTGTGTCATTTTACATTTTATAAATGTTTATAATAGTTTACACATACTACATTATTGTCTTATTTTTTATCAAATATGTACATAGCAAACATACAGAGAACATGAAATGTTCCCCGATATTAAACTGTAATATTTTTAACAAAAAATGTTGACATTGTACAGGCATTATATTATACAATTTAAAATATATCACAGTGTTACAAATTATTAAAACGTAACAAAAGAAATGTAAAGTCGAAAAGAAAAGACAACAAAATCAAATCAATTCTTTTGTGCAGAGATTTTGACAGGAATTGATTCAGTCCCGACCTTTGATCTCTCCTGTTTTACTGATAAGACATGCGATTGCTGATGATGCTAAAGATTAAAGTGCCGTCCTCTCTACTTATTTCATTATAACATTCAGATTAAAACAAAGTGGAAGGGTATGTGGATGAGTTATCTTTTGGGAAATGAGTATAAAACATGGACAAGAAGGTGGTAAATGATAAACAACCCAGAAAATCTGATGGAAAGAAAGGCCTTGATTTTTGTTGTTGTGATGTTAACTTGTGATCATTTATTGATCTGATGTGTAAAACATTGAGAGACAGAGAAGCAGCCTCATGCATATAAATGTAGGACAAACAGAAGGAAAATGACTTTCTGAATTTGTTCATGCTCCTGTCAACTTCACATTTGTTTTACCAATAAAACAGGTTAATCAAGATATCGAGAAATAATCAAGCCATTATCCTTCAGTTAGAATTTTGAATGTGGAAATGTTTTAAACATGACTGTAACATGTCTTCAACTAAATCATATGTTGTTGGGTAATAAGTTAATAAATAGTGCACTGACACTTTGAACCAGCTGGAGGCAGATAATTGCATCACAACAATGGCTCTTGAATCTCTGGACACACAGAGAGAAAAGTTGTCAAAGTGTGACAAAGATTAGAAGTGTGTCTGAATGTTAGAGAAAAACGTATTAAAAATAAATTATATAGAAATTGATTTAAAGACCTTCCATGACTAATGCTTTACAATGCTTGTTTTACTAAACAGAGAAAGGAAATTGCAATAATGTTAAAAGTAACCCTTAGAAAAATGAAGTATACTTGAAGTACTTATGTATAGTAACTATCGTAAGTTATATGTACTTGTAGTGTTCTAAAATTATACAAATTTGATGTTCCTTAGATTAAATTGGAACATTTTAAGTTTACAAAAGTGTACTTTCAAGGAGACTGAAAGTACACTTTTCTCTAGACTATCAATAAACTAGGTATATAGTTATAGTATGTATTTTGGTTTATTGAAGTCTACCTAATACTAGATATATACTTCTCATAAATATTTTCGTTTGTTGGACTTTACATAAAGTATATCAAGTATATACTACCGATGTACTAGGTATAAATTAAAAGTATGTATTTTGGTTTATTAAATTATAACTTCAAGAGTAAACTGTTTTATATACTACCAGTGTAATAGGTATATCAGAATCAGAATATTTTATTGCCAGTGTATATACTAGAAGTACATATTTTAGTGTATTAAAGTATACTTTAGGTACATCGATTGTTAACGGTTCTATACAAGTAATTATATAGTAGTAAGTAATTTATATTTGTAGACTATCAGTACCAGATATTTCTGCTAGTACATATCTTGTTTAAATTGAAGTATACTTAAAGCACAAAAGAGCAGACTCTTCTATGTGCTACCACTCTACTGGGCATGTTCTTATAGTACACATTTCTGATTATAGTAGTGGTAGCTGTTGTTCATATACACATAGAACACACAAAAATAAAAGGAAAATGATTTCCTTTAAATTAGTCATTGATGTTTATAATCGAAGTAAAAAAAAGGTGGTTCAGAGGTGTGTGAGGTATAAGTTATCTTTAAATGTTTATTGTGACTCAATACATCGACGCATCTACCGTCCTGCAGTCATGTGACTCTTCCTGCACACTGTACAGAGAACACATTTTCGCCCAACCCCCCTCCCTCCCTCCCTCAGCGCACCAGCCCCTTTCCGTGGCATCATGGGACTTGTAGTGCAACGCGTCCAATCCCGTTAGAGAAGGCGAGGCCTCGCCAAAATACAACTCCCATCTCGACCCTCGCACGCCAAACCCCGTCGTCCAATCTGAATAAGTAGGAGGAGCCCGCCCGCCCACAAAAGCCACAGCTATTCTCCGTATCTCGCATTAAAATAGCCATATATCCGCTGGAATAAAAACAGGAAATTGGCGTTAAAAGAGCAGCGGCGGCGGCGGTGTGTTGTCGGCGCGGAGCGGACAGCGACGAGGATTCTGGACGGGTTTCGGCGGGAGAAACGGCGGCGACAGGCAGAGCCGAGAAGAGGGTGTTGTCCTGATGCTTAAATGGAAGTGGGTGGGCCTTCACGGTCACACACTGCCAACTCCTCCGTGGATACCTCTGTGACAAGCGCTGGTTCCCTCGTCTATGGACTGTCACTCCGGTAGATCATTGACAGGTCCAGGCTGTCAGCGGCCCGCCGGACATCTTCCTGCCGCTCGGGGCGCTTGATTGTGCCAGCGCTTGGCGCCGCCCTTCCTGGCCGGTGGGTGGTTTCGTAAAACGGGCAGATCCGCCACGGCCCATCGCCAAACGTATAGGCCGTCCTCCCCGCCTGTGTACCCGGCCGGCCTTCCACCGTGAACTAACACCCTCTTCTTGGTATATTAATGCGGTATGAGTGGTAGGTACCCTCCCCCCTCTTCGTCTCCACCCCTCTGTGTGCGCCCCGTCTGACAGATAGAAGGCTCCCTGCGTTGATAAACGAACATACGCTTTTAATGACCGTGTTTTGTTGTGCGTCTGCTCATCTTTTATTCACACGTGCTATTAAATTGCAAACATTTGAAATCCACGTTTGTGTTCTCCTGCCCTGCAGACTCGAAGAAAGAATCATCTGCTACTGAAGGAGGGAAAGCGTCTAAAAAAGGGAAAAGTTCTGGATTGCAGGTATGTGGAGAAGTTGAACTCTCATTTATATACTTTGTGTGACAGCCAACAACTCTCGAGCCCCCCCCCCTGTTCTCAGACCCTTCAGGGGGCGTTTCTCTAGTGAATTCCACTTCCTGTTTCTGTGCAGCCCTGCTGAGAGCCAGCCCAGGGCCTCATGAATAGGTTTACATGGTTGTCAAAAACTTCAGCCACTGTACTCCTAAATCCGCCTGACTCAATTGGACTTGTTGTATTCGGGTTTGCTCGTTCATTCTCCTGTAAGACCTGCAGCTTTGGTATGTGCTACAACATCACTCTTTAATTCATGCTTTGATGCATCTTTTAACTAAATGCATCTTTCCATGAGGAATCTGATCGACAAGTATTGCAGCAGTGTTTTTTTAATGTGCCGTTATTGCAAAAGTGTAGAGATGAGTGATATCTGGCGTTGAATATTGCCCTAGTTCTTTTGACAGAGAGGAGAAGCAGCATTTTCTGTTCTGAGAAATGAGAAATGTGGTTCTCACACGCCCACCCACTCGCTTTCTCTAATACCGCCTACTTCCACTGACAGCTCTTGCTTTGTGTCTCAGCTTTGTATTTGTTCTGCTCCATCCTTCTCCCCACCCATTGCTCTGTTCTTCTTCCTCCTCTCACATCCGCATGTGTACATGTGTACATATAACGTACATCCCTTCCCTTTGGCGTTCTTACATTACTGTTGTACTTTTTTGTTTGTTTGTGTATGCTTAAGAGTCCTGTCTGCATCTGACTCGCCCACTCCTCCTTCAGCCTTCACTCCTAACTATTCCTCTCTCTCTCTCTTTCTCTCTCTCTCCTTCTGTCTGTTTCGTCCCTCTTACACTGTCTTCTCTTGAGCAGGATTCATCCCAGCCTTCTCCGCTGGCTCTGCTCGCAGCCACGTGCAGTAAAATCGGGGGTCAAGGAGCTGTGGAGGGGGCCCAGGCGGGAGCCCAGCAGATCCAGCTCCAGACTGGACAAATCCAGCTGCAGGCCGGTCAGCTGCAGGGCCAGATAGTACTGGACGCAGCTGGGGCCCAGACTCTGGTGCCTCAGCAGCTGGAGCTGGTGCCAGCTCAGCTCACCGGGAACGGCTGGCAGATTATCACAGCAGCTCCTGCCATGACCAAGGAGAACTCCACCCAGCCTGTGGCCGTGTCCGTGGCAACCACAATGACAAACGACAGCTTATCAGTTGGACGCAAGGTGATGGAGGTGTGAGAATTTTTTTTTTACTCTCTTGGCTTTTTATCTCAAATTACATTGACACTGATTCGTACTTTTCTGTGCAGGTGAAGACTGTAAGCGGGAACAACAGTGTAGCAGCCAATCATCAGCAGCAGCAGTTCCAGATCATTCAAGTGCAGAATCTGCCCAACACTGGCGCCGGTGTTCAGTACCAACTCATCCCTCATCTGCAGACTGCTGATGGACAGCAGATCCATATCAGCCCAGCACAAACCACGTCCATGGGAGCTCTTCCGGAGCAGGTCCAGCTGATCCAGAGCTCCAGCCAAGGCCAAACTCAGACCATTCTCCAGCCCGCCAACCAGCAGACCATCTTGACCAGTACAGCCAATCAGACGGTCCCGCTGCAAATTCGCCCTGCTCAGTCTTTTCCCCTTCAGCTACAGACTTTGCAAGGTTCCCAGACTCCAGTCATGACAACGGTACCAATTAACCTGGGTGGAATGACCCTCGCTGTCCCGGTGATCAATAACATGGGAGGAGGTGGGGCTGTTCAACTCATTCAATCCGCTGATGGAACATTTTCCGTTGCCAATGGCAACCAGTTTATGACAACAGCATTGTCCGGAGCTGTTCCTGCGCAAGCAACAAACTCGACAGGAGTCGTCGAAGGTGACGGTGTGTCAGATGGAACTCAAATGGTTTCAGCAGGACCCGAGGGTGTGAGCGACGGTCAAGCACAGAGTGGTGAGGCAGACTCTCAGAGCCAGAACCAGGCCAACGGGGTCCAGACCCAGACAGAACCAGGAGCAACCATTCAGCAGGTGATTGTGGGACAGGTCGGACATCAGCTATTGCAGCAGATCCAGGTTCAACCGCAGACCCAGAATCAAACCCACACCCATCAGCAACCCCAGCACATTCAGACGCTCCAGCTTGCCTCAGGACAAACTCTGCAGCCCATCCAGGCCTTCCAAAATCCAGCACAGGTCCTCATTCGCACTCCAACCTTGTCTGCTAATGGCCAAATCACCTGGCAGACCCTGCAGCTGCCTGGCGGGGTCTCACTGCAGGGTGGGCTGGGAGCAGCAGTTCCACAGCAGCTGACTCTGGCCCCTATGGCAGGCGGGGCCACGGTTGGTGGAGGAGGGTTGGTGTCTTTAGGTGGAACTCCGTTGACGTTGAGTACAGCTCAGCTCAACCCTGGATCCGGGGTTCAGACCGTCAGCATCGCAGGGCTGGGTGGTGCTGGGGTCCAAGTCCAAGGTGTGCCACTCACCATCACAGGTCTCCAGGGTAGGAAGACTCGCTTTAATACTGACCTTCAGTTTAGTTATTTAAATTATTTTATATTTCTATTAAAAACTGTACATTCTTTGATAATGACCTGTTGAACAGCTGCTAAGAAAGATCAGGATTTTTTCAGGTTCTGAATTAAAGGTGCACATTTTAACAAATTAGTTTGAACATATAAATGTTGAAATTGTGAATAATTACTAGCATTCTAATAATCTGAGGTCAATACAAAGTATAAATTGAACCTATTTTCCTCATCTGCAGGTCAGACGACGGCTCAGGATGGAATCAAAGTTCAATCGTCTCCTGTGACCGTCGCCGTGGCACCGGGCTCATCCATGAGTCCAGACCAGCTGGGTTCTGTTCAGAGCTCTTCTGACCAGGAGGGTCCAACCAGCAAGAGGCTTCGGCGGGTCGCCTGCTCCTGTCCAAACTGCAGGGACGGCGAGGGCAGGTATGAGCAAAACAAAGTCATAGAAAACATATTTTCTTCAACTCTCGTTTGAGGAGCTCAGAAGCGAATAGGTTTCTCATGCTTGTCTTGGAAACGCTGGTTGACAGTGAACTGCTTGTAGGCTAAGCTTGTTTGTTTGAGTATTAAATCTGAAACCTCAACGTATAAAGAGAAAAACAGAGTCATGATATCATCAAAGGCGATGACACAAGTGGTTCGACAGATGGAACAATCACTGTGCAGCTTGTGTTAGACATGCAACCCGACAAGCCAGCACTTTAGAAGGGAGAGAAAAGAGATGATTAACAAAGATATCTGAAATACTGACCCTTTTCAAGTTTGTCTTCTTCTTTTAACCTTATTTCTCTCTAAAGAAAGTATTAAAAAGAAAACATAAAAACGATATTTAAAAATATATGCAAGTTTAGAATATTTAGAAAGAGCTTTTTAAGTTTGAATTATAAAATTATAAGGAAAAAACTTTAAATATCTTCATTCAGTTCATTGCATCTCATTTTTCAATAATATGACAAACATTTGCAGTTAAACTTGTTTTTTTAGGTGAGTATGATATTAGCAGCACCATGGTTATTCAACAAGGGGGCAAAACGTGTCATAAACACGGGATGTATTCTATCATAGTCACATTATAGAGTCTTTAAAATAAGTCATCTTGATATTTATGTGTTACAATTAAGTCAAAGCTTCTAACATGATTGTTCCTTTCTACTGAACAATTTGGCCACCATTTGTCTGATCATTTCATCCTTTTCTCAATGCCATGAAGTATCTGACGTATTGAACAAGAGTCATAGATGATGGTGAGGCTTGTCGTGTGACTTTGTGCGAATAAAGTGGCCTGACCAGAGCATGTGTCGTAGGAACAGTGGAGATCCCACGAAGAAGAAGCAGCACATTTGTCACATGGAGGGCTGCGGGAAGGTGTACGGCAAGACCTCCCACCTCAGAGCCCACCTGCGCTGGCACACCGGGGAGAGGCCGTTTGTCTGCAACTGGATCTTCTGTGGTAAAAGGTTCACGAGAAGCGACGAGCTGCAGCGACACCGGAGAACACACACAGGTGGGAGAGTAGCCTGGAAGCTGTTTATCTTTTGCAAAGTTAACGGGTGGATGTTATACTAATGTTTGTTTTCAGAATTTTTGCATCAAGTAATTTCACCACTAAATCCATTTTAATTCAGAATAGATTAGCCTTGTTTTTTTAATTTGCTATATAAATCACTCTGGTTAGACATGACCGAGGTCTCGGCTGATTTTCTCTGTCCATCTCCTCCCCCAGGAGAGAAGCGCTTCGAGTGTCCAGAGTGCTCTAAGCGCTTCATGCGCAGTGACCACCTCTCCAAGCACATCAAAACTCACCAGAACAAGAAGAGTGGCGCCGCCGTCGCAATCATAACCACGGAGGACATGGAGGAGGACGTCCCGGAGGACCTGGGCGCCATTCCTCAGATCGTGGCGGTGTCCACTCTCTCCCGTGACTCTGACCCCGCTACCCCCACCACGTCTACTCACCTGGAGGAGGGAGAAGAAGACGAAGAGTTTGAGTAGAACCGACTTTCATTTCAAATGCGTCCAGTTGTTTCAATCTGCGGACTGTAGAAGGGTCTTTATGTTTCTTAATCATTTTTATTTTAGCATTTACAAGTTCCACAGAATTCTGGGGAACAAGAAGTTTGAGTAGTAGATGTGGTAATAGTTTGACATGGAGAGTTAAGCTAATCTCAACAATCTCTATGCACAAATTTGTGTTCGTGTTTCACGCCTGTCAGACGGGACTGAGGGTTAATCAAGGTACAGGGCTGTTGCAGGGCAGCTACATCCACACTACTTTGGTCTCCCTTTTCAAAAATGTCTTGATCATATTAAGTTTCTTAAATGTATTTATGAGAACCTAATTTACATTTGACTAGTTTTGCAAGCATAGCTCAAATAAGCTATTAAGTCTAACGACTGGCTCATAAATTCTTTGACGATTTAAAAAAATAAGCTGAGCATAAAACATTATTTTCTCCAACTGACCTTATTGTGGATTAAAGAGCAGTTTTTTTTATTCACTCAGGAATGCTGCTAAAATGGGCATTAATTGCTCTGACCAGGTTGTAATTAGTGACTTCAGATCCTCATATTTTCAGGGCTGTACCCTGAATTCTACTCGAAATTCTGATCCATTTCAAACACCTGGACAAATTGAATTAGGACCTGTGAGATGACATAGTAGTGTGGATGTAGATATGGTGATAGGTGTGTATGCGTGTGTGAATGCTTAGTTGGGAACCATGTTTGTTGTGTGTCTGTGTGTGTGTATGTTCCCATGCAATTTAAGTAAGATGTATCTAATTTGAGTTTTATTCAGGTTCAGTCCTGCGACCAGATTCAGGTGAGGATTCTTTCTTTTTTTTAAAGAAAAGGAATAAAAAAAGCACATATGAAAAGATTTATGAAAAATGCATTCCTACTGAGGCACAGGGGCCGTTTAAAAAAATACTGTTTGTATATGAAGAAACAATCTAGCTTTCTACAACTGTGTGTGTGTTGAAAGCAATACAACAATGACAATCTGGGTGGAATCTTGTTTACATTGTGAAATTTAAGTTTTCGTCGAGGCCAGGAGAGATGTGTCAGCGGTGCCGCAGTCTGAGCAGAACATGAAGATTTAGATTTGCAAATATATGTGTTGTTTTTTTTTCCAAGATGGCACTGATGCTTTTGGTTTTCAGCTTCTCCAAACTCAGCCCTGCCGCGCCGAATATGTGCCACAATTGCCTTAACACAAGCTGAAGTACAGGCGGCGCCGCTTGGAGAGTTTGGGGAAGAGATGGAGGAGAAGTGTTAACTGGATGTTTTTTCTTTCTCGATGGTTGTTGATCCGTGTTAGCTCAGTATGGTCATTCTGTTTTAAATAAAAGAAAAACATTTATTTTGAAGAGTTTATTTTGAAGTCCCAGTGTTTTTCGACACAGGACGGCACAAGCTAATTTATTGTCCTTTGCTTTGTAATATTTGATGGTATCTGTGTGTGTTTGTGTACAGCATGTTTAAGTTTTTGCCGTAGTGCTGCTTCTTTTTATTCTTAGTGCTCGTTTTTTTTTTTACTTCTTCTCTTGGCGCCATGTTTAAAAATAAATAACAAAGAAGAAAAAAATGTTAAAAAGACTAATACCAAACAAGTTTAAATGTTCTGGGTGATATTGTGTGATTTTTTTTTTCTTTTTCAAATGATTTGTAGTGGAATCTCATTTGTAAAACTTTTTTAAAGCTGTTTGTTTGTCATCATGACGTTTGATAACGGCTTTTGCCACATTGGCCTCAAAGGCTGCAGTTTATTGATATTTCTAAAAAAACAAAAAAAACTTGTTTGTACAAACGTGTTAAGTGGAGAAAACAGTGAAAGAGGCTGGAAGAAATGCTTCACTTGCATAACACTTGACAATAAAGTGATTGAAAAGTAAAAATCTGAGTTTGTGTTTGAATATTTACATGTAGTAGTTCGATCCACAGTTTGTAACTCTTCACTGGCTTCCAGTTTCTTTCAGGATCAACTTTAAAATTCTGGTTCTTACTTTCAGATATATTCATGGTCAGGCTCCTCCTTACATCACTGATCTGATTCAGCCTTACACCCCAGCTCGGGCTCTGAGGTCTGTGGATCAGAATCTACTGATGGTTCCTCGCACACAGTTCAGGACCAAAGGAGAGAACTCTTTTCAGGCTGTTGCTCCTAAGCTTTGGCTTGATGGATCTACTGACTCCTTTAAGCAACATCTTAAGGCGTTTCTATTTGTTCAGGCTTTTCCTTGATTTTCTGGAACTCCTGTTGTATTATCAGTTTTATCTTGACCTTTAAAGTATATACTTTAGTGAATATTGTTTTGGTGGTTTAAGCGCTTTGTGACCCTGGTCTGGAAAAGCGCTATATAAATAAAAATGACTTACTTATTGCGAGTCCGGAAGCAACTACATTACTTTCTGACGTCACAGAAACAATATCAATGTCATCACTGCATTAATTCAATATTTAAACACGCATTCTTTCTGCATTTCATTTATTTTTATATATATCTATATTGCGTGGTTTTCATGTTTGTATTCATGTAAACGTGAATGTTTGACTGCAAGTTTCTCACTCATCAGGCTTCTGTCTTGCGTTTTCGGCTTTCTTCGGATATGCTCGGATTTCTTCGTGCGACCTCAGCTTCCGCTTCTTAAGAACGTCCACAATTTCCGGCGGAAAAACCACAGCCGAGTTCGAGATGTCACATAAAAGCTAAATTTTATTCTTTTCAGTAAAAGTTTAACATGGTAAAACACCTCTTTAGAAAATACTTGGGAGGAAACACGAAAGGAGGTGTATTGCTTTTCTCTTCTGATAATTTAGAACATAGTAAACATGGCCGTATTTACACTTCAACAATAGTACATGAGTACGAACCTTCAGCGTGTCCTCTCGAAATGTTAAATCATGCAAACATCTTTTTTTTTGTTGCTCTAAACAAAACTACAGTCATGGTGGTGCATGTTGGGAGTTTAAATGAAGCGCTGGTTGTGCTTTTCTTCCTCGGTGAGGGAGTCGCACGCAGCACATATCGTGCGTGTGCTGCCATCTGGTGGTGAAGACACTCCATCTCATTACACCACACGTAAACTGGCATATTTTGCCACCCAAGAAACAAACAAACTAGATATAGCAATACAATAACAACCGATCTGTTATTAGAGCGTGTTTGTGCGGCATCATGTACAGGTAAATATATTTAAAACAATGTCCACAACAGCAAATATTAACAGAACATGGCTGTTTTCTTTTTCTAGCAGTCGGTGAATACACGTTTAAAAAGAAAAGTCAGATTTAATGGCAAAACACAGGACTCACACATGACTAAATGTGGCTCACTGTGAACAAGCAGCACTAAACTGATGGACATTCAGCATTAAAAAGTACAGACAAACGGATGGAGTCGGACAGAGCTTCCACTTTGGTGTTGTAGAGGTTCAAATCTGGCACTGGACGAGCCTTTGGCAAGTTTGTTGAATTAGTCAAGGAATGAAAAATAATCAGTCTTAATCTGTTCTGCTACATTCTATTTAAATCACCAGTGGACGCTGCTGGATGGAGGGACGTTCTTTTTCCCAGGATTACATGTGGAACTGAAGAGAAGACAACAAGTTGTTTCATTTACTAAACTACCTCAACCTGTCTTTCATAATCATGGCGTCATCATTCTAACTTTTTACAAAAAAAACAAAAAATGTTCAGTCAGATTCAGTCAATATGTAGTCACTGGAGGAGAAAACAAACATGAGCTCCTGTTACTAGAGCAACCATCGACTACAGATTCAGACCTGCGCCTTGAAATCAAACACTTGACAAATGCACAGACATCAGAGAAGAGTTTACAGTGCAATTAAGATGTCTTTTGGCAAAAAACAACGAAGCAGAGAGGACCATATAGGTGAGCAGCTGAGGTTTGTCCGTGAACAAGTGTGTCAAATGTTCCGTTTGAACATGCGTCACCAGACAGTTTTGTTATATTCAGCCAAGGACGCCATCAAGTTTCTACTCTATGGAAATTGAAATGAAACGATGACGAGGCCATCGAGTCACCGTGAGTGACCCAAACATTCATAAATAACAAAATAAAAATCACAGGAACAAAAGCAAGTGCATATTCAGTCCATGGGTACTTTACAAAGTAGTTACAGTCTGCTCTCTGTCAGTCTCAGTTTGGCCTTCAGTCTACACATCTTCAAAAGTCTGGTGAGCAGCAAACACATGGCACCGTAAAGTCCTCTTGACACCACTGCTGGTGGGTTTTTGTGTTTGTGTGTCATTGTTGACGGTGACTTTTTAGCTCCGTAAAGAACCACGAGGTGTCATACGAACACACAACGACATGTCCAGTGTCTTAGAAACGTGTGCCGAAGACCGTGTTTAGATGCGAGGCTCCAGTTTGTGTGACAGCTCGAAAAGCGTCTGCTGATTGTCGATAATGTGCAGGCAGTGAACGCTCGCTCGGATTTCGGCGCTATCGGCACCGATGACCTCGTTACCTGGAAACGAAAACAAAACATGTTTAAGTACAAACAGAACCAGAACCATCTGGTATCAACTAATGCTTACTTTTTAAATATGATTTTTCTATTTTGTCTGTCAGTGATATAAAAAGGAATATTTAATCTCATTCAATCTTAAAAAGAAAATGTTTTATTTTTATATATTAAGAAAAAAAGTTAACTTGGTGTCAGCTGTTGAAAATGATTTGCCACAAAACTCACCTGGCAAGTCACTTTGGCAGTGTCGGATCATCCTGACCGTGTCTGCAATCATGTGCTGTCAGAGTGAGAAAACACAATCAGGGTCTTCATCACATTCATGAGCTTGATTTCGCAATTTAATCCAGACTTAAACTGTCACTCTATTCCACACTCTTTTGATGACGTGAATGGATAATATCTGGTTTTCTTTACTAGACAATGGCAGAATGATCAAAGCACTAACCAGCTTTTCAAAGTTCACCAAGTTGTCATGGAAGGTCTTGTTTCCCTCGTGGATGAAGGTGATATCTTTAAAAAATAGAAGGAGGGGTGGAAAGTTTTATTTACAACGGCAACAATAAATGTGTGTGAGAACGTGTGTGTGAGACAATACCTTTCAATAGGAGAGGCATGAAGGGGATTTTGGGTGGCTTCATTCTCTTGAAGGATTCTCTGTAGGCCTTGTGGTTTAGGGATGGATCCTGGAAAACACCCGTGAAGGAGTCAGTATCACCAGAGACACGGATGCTGTAACGGAACTCACCGTGATGAGCTCCAACTCTGAGAACAGCTTCTTGAACTTCCCCGGACATTTCTGGAACAAGTTCATACACGATCAGACACAAAACCCGGAGATGCGGCGGGTAAATGAGCGACACCGACCTCCCATGTTTGGTTGAGGCGACTCACAGCAGCCGTGTTCAAACCCATGATGATGGCGAACGCAGAGTTCAAGTTCCGTTGAGCTTTGCAACTGGAAAAAAAAAGAGAAACGTTTTAAAGTTTCGTTCTTTCTGAGATTCATTTTGATGGTGGAGTTGCTCATACTGGGCTGCGATCTTGATGAACTTCTTGAGCAGCTGGACTCTCTTGTTGAGCGACACACACATCAGGACCTCAGACATGACCCACTGCTGGACCTCGTTGCACCGCTGAAGCAAAAGCGACAGCGCCCCCGCCTGTCCGGAACCGGAAACGCGACTGAGAGTGTAGTACACCAGCTCTTGCTGCGTGACAAAGATAAAAATCTCGTCACTGACACAAACCATCACAAAAAAGCAAGTCAATGTATTTCTTGATGATTTATTTGAAGACAACACGTGTGAACACACTAGTTCATACCTCATGGATGGACTTGAAGAGGCTCCAGTCCAGGTGAGTGAGGGCGGCGGCCACATCCCAGGTGTTCATCCCCAAGAGTCGTACAGATCTCCTGCTCAGCTCTGAACTGTCCGTGAGAGGAGGCTGCACACAGACGGAAGAGGCGAGGTCAGAGTTGAAGGTTTGACGCTATCCTTCTCTAATTATGTGCATGTGACTTTAAGCACAATTTGTCTGTTCATGTTGACATTACAAACTAATTCATATTATAGATTAAAGAGAAAATATAATTATTTTCTGCTTAATCTTGTGGATGAAGGTCTCTCACACACGCACACACACACACACACACACACACACACGTTAAGCTGAGGAGGAATTAAGGAAGATCCGTCCCCACTCTCAGTAATGAGACACAAGTGGTGACGCTCAGGTCTCAGAGGACCATGAGTGACAGATCTGAACGATGCCCGGGCTTTACTTTAGGGACCAGGAAGCCTCTAATTACGCAGTGATGGATGCAGGATGAAGAAAAGGTCGTACCAGCAGCTCCGTGTGGTCCCGGCGGCACGCGAGCAGCTTCCCCTGTGGCGTCAGCGACTCGGAGTAAACGCAGTCGCTGGGCTGCAGCATCCTCCGCTCTGAGGAGAAGACGTCGTCCATCAATTACGTTCGACCAGCTGAGAAACTCTGGCGCCGTTTTTCCCTGACGCTCACCTCCGTTGAGCAGGACGACGGCCAGCGCGATCTCTTCTTCTGCTCTGTCCATCTTCTGAGCCACGATTCTGATCAGCTCGTGAGCCTCCAGCAGGGGGTGGATGTGGACACTGAGGTAGGAGTCAGTGCTCACGTACACACAGCAGATTACTGAGGGAGGAAGCAGAGAAAAAGTCAGAGCATTCAAAAGTTGTGTGTATTTTTTATTTGTGTTTATCAATCTTTATGCACGTGTGTGCTGTACGTTTCTCTTTTTATGTTTACCCGTTTCTGTATATATGCATGTGCGTTTTTATCCATGAGTGCTGTGTGTACTTATGTGTGATATTTTCATGTTTTTGTGTACGCATGTGCCTACATGAGTGTTTCTGTATGCATGTGTGAGTGTTCCTTCGAGTTTTCTTATGTGTTCAAGCGTGTTTCTGTGTTTGTGTCTGTATGTGTTAACTTATAGTGTGTTGACAAATGTGTGTGTGTTTACGCATGCATACTTGTGTTTTTTTGCACGGCTCTCTGTGTGTGCACTTGAACTCACCCTCCCTGGTCTCAGATGTTGAACTTCTCTGCTGCAAACTATTCTCCTTGAAGCTCAGCTGCTGGTGCAATTGTTTACTCTGACGGAGGGAAAACAAAAAACAATTTCAGGAAGACGAAGAATTGTACAAAGAGAATAATGTACTTTTATGTCTCAAGGTCTAAAATGTTTGCAGATTGGGATTGACTTGATAGATCACTTGTGATCAGAATGATTGATTGATCATTGATTGATTTCTGATGACTTAAACCTCTCAAAAATAGAATTTAAAGTAAACATCATTATCTATTAGATAAAGAGATGTGGAGCCAAATGAAGCAGAGAAAAATATGGAGTATATTTTGAAGACACAAATAAAACATTTTTTTGTCACAATTGCTTGTAGGTATACTACTTTTTGTCTGATTTGATGGTCTTTAATATTTAATGAGTCAGTACCTTCTGGTTGGGGGGGCAGTCATCCACGGTGCTGTGACACACAAACACACATCGATCAGTGATGTTTGCAAAAGCAGCCTCGCTAGATAGACTTCACTGCGGCACTTACTGTCTGCGGCGCAGAAGTTTCTGGAACTCCTTCAGGTCCTTCTCTAGCGTGGGGAACTCATACAGGTCCTCCAGCACGCACCGGTACAAAGTCTGGCGGAGAGATGGAGTCAAAGAGATGATGTTCGCTGTAGCATGTGTGAAGTTCAGAAGCAGATGCAGTCAGTAGATGATGACACGTGGACATTTGACTTCAAATGTGGAGTAAAGGCTGACACTTGAACACATGAACACCCGCAAACATGTTGTTGTCAACCATCGTACCCCTCTGCTCCATAACCCAGCTCTTTGCTCTGTTGCTAGGCAACCATCACCTGGGTTACGCACTCCAAATGAGATTATACCCATGCCAACCCTTGCTCTTTGGTCTCCATGGCAACCAGAGCGAGCTGGTGGAGTCAGGTTATGGGGGGACAGGTGCTCGGCGAGTGTGTAGTAACGTGTGCGTCGTCTGAGTGTGACTTGTTTTTCGGAGGTTTTTTGAAAGGTTTTCTAATCCGGATCAGCTTCGTGTGAAAAGCATCACAGAGGAATTGTTTATCGTCTGAAAATTGACCAGAACGAAGTGTACGTTTGAGAGTGTGTGTGTGCAGCTGTGTGTCTATAATGTGTGTATATGATTCATGGGGGTGTGATTTTTTTGTGTTGGCTGTTTATTTTGTGTATTTTGGATTAGACTCAGTTTTTGTGTACACTTGTGTTCCTTTGCCCAGTGTGTATTCACGTGTCTGGTTGTCACATAAGTCAGAGTGTATTAAAAGGTATGTGTGCAGGTGTGACAGCCGTAAGAATGTTGGTATGTGTTACTTATATCCACAGGTATGTGTTTGTCTGTGTAAATGATTTAGGAATGAGTGAATATTATGTTGAGGCAACATTTAATCTTGTTTTGGTCAAGTATCTGTTTATTGTTATGCGAGTTTGTCCGCTAGCAAGAGGATGCTAGTTCAATGTTAGCTTTAGTGAGAACATCGGTGTGTTAGTGTGTTGGTATTTTAGGTAAGTTGTTGCCTAAATGTTTCCATATTTGTGTGTTAGCAAGAATGTGGAGGTTTGTGTGTAACCATGAGAGTTTGTGAATACGTTTGCAAGTTTGTGTATACAGTTGGAGTATTACTGATGCCAGCCGCATTGTTGGTTGAAGGTGTGTGTCTGACGTCTATGCTGCTTTGTTGTGCCGCTATCAACTTTGGCAAGAAACAGTACCTCGACCATTGAGATGAGAGGATATTGTATAGTCATACTCTATAGTATAGTGTATGAATGCGCTGTCAGCTCATTTGTCACAGAGCAGGAGAGGTCCAAGGAACATTACTGTAACTTTTCATATGAAGGGCACTGTAATTCAATAATCCATCGACATTTTACAGACTATTTGACTCTCCTGGTAATACGGGAAAAAGTGCGTCCCCTCAATTAGGACGCATACTAATATCTCTAGACACGGGATAATGCTGTTTTTCAAGGGACGGTTGGCAACCCTAGTTGTCAGTACAGTCAGGGTGTGTGTGTCTCGTCTACAAGTGGATCGATAAAAGCCTGTAAATATTAAATGCTATTTTATTGACGCAAATATGATTAAAAAATAAAACCAATACAACAATTCAACAATCAGGTTTCTTATAAAAAATAAGAACATCTTCATTGACACAAACAACAAGATATCTACATTAACAGACACATTTGCACAAACGTATGAACACACATACACACATACAAACATGTTCACTAACATGCAACAAATTCTACACAAGCACGCATACACACACATGAACATCCTCACAAAACCAAATGTAAATCTATATGACATCCTCACTAACACGCACAGAAATCTACACAACTAAGGACCACATACATTTACACAAATAAATGGTTACACATTTCCACACAGGCAGGCACACAAAGACATACATGAGCACTCACATTTACATGAACACAAATATACACAACTGAACATCCTCACTAACATGCACTGATATCAACACAAACACACACATTTACACAAACACATGATCACACGTATACACACAGACACACACACAAGCAGCAGAGTAGAAAAGCTGGTGATAGATCAAGATAGAAGAAGACAAATGAAGATAAACGACAGAGGAGATGTTGGCCACAAACACACATGGGGGGGCGTGAAGTAGATAATGGATTGAAGAGAGACGAGGATGTGAGTGAAATGATCTAATAGAGGCTTTTACCTTCATGAAGCTCCTGACGTGCTCCTCCTCCTTCAAGAAGTCCTTGTACAGTCTGCTCCAGTGGGACACAAGCTGCAGTACCTTACGCTTCCTGAAGAGGGTGTCCTTGCCTTCATCCTGGCCCCTGCTGCGTCCACTGCTATAGGTGAGGGCAGTCAAGGGCACTCAACTCATGATGAAACATCTGTGTTCGTGTGGGACTGATGCTGTTTTTGGGAGTGAGTGAGTGAGTGTGTTACTCTTGTGAGTGGTTGTCATGTAATGTAATCAATTGCAAAGTATTGTCATAGTGTGTGTGTGTGTGTGTGTCCACGTGTGATCGATTGTGATGGTATTTATAAGGATATTGTCCCAGAAGGGCCTGACAGAGGTCACTGGTGGACATGAACACTAGATAGGTCAACAGGAAGTCATCCAGCAGCATCTCTGAAACACACAAAATAAAACATTTTATGTCACATTTACCTGCCAATAATATATATATATTTTTTATAAATAAAACTTAATAGGGTAGATATCTAAAACACAAGGTCAGGGGACCAAACCCAGCACACCAACTACTTTTGCCTGCAAGAACTCTAAATAAATTGTGATTTATGATAATAAACTGGGATATTTGTTATGCTATAAAGTGATATTTATTGACTCTCCCATAAATAAAACATGGATTAGTGGCAAGACTTGCTTAGATGTTTAGCGATATATTTAATGACTATTTTTTAATACATTCAATTTAATTCCTGCTGCAATGATTGCAGACCTCGTCACTGCAGATGTGTGGTCATGCTGCTTTGTTTTGAAAACATATGCGCGAGTGGGTGTGTTGTAGTCTTTGCCCGGAAAAATGTGTGACCCAAATAGGGTTGTGTTGGGCAGAGAGCAAAGAAATCAATTATAGAAGCCTGAGCTGAGGCCATGTCATTAATATTTGATCAACCGCCTCCGCTTTAGAAATAAAAACATTTTTTTTTTGGTCTTTTTTTCAACAAGTCAGTTTTAGCTTATCTCAAAATCCTGTTCAACAACACTGGGAACTCCCGCTGCTTCTGCTTGACAAGAAAAAAAACACCAGTTTCCCTGCTTTTCAATTCATCATATTGCTTCACATGTTCGCTCCTCCTGTCTTTAACCTCCATACTTCATCGACTGAACACTCCTCCTACACTGGCCGTCCCTCCACAGAGATGATAAATATCTGTTTTTCATCATCAACATATGCCCTCTACATTTGCCTGCTGGCACACACAAAGTCAAGCAGACTCCCTGTTAGGCTCTCTCTCACACACACACACCAGACACACACTCTGCTGATGAATAACTCATTGAGCTCTGACCTTGGGGACTTTGTCTTTTTTCTTACATCCTTTACTGGAGATAAACTGTGAGTCTGCTGAATGAAATCAGCTACAGACAGGGATGTTTATGCGTTACAGCACTGCTAGAACAACACAACACGCCCAGAACACCAGAGCTTCCTGCAACTCACTAAACACACAACAGCGATTTGATCTCCAGCCACCCTTTTATCAAGCAATAAAAATCAACCCAACATTGGTTGTTCATAATGGGAGCAAATATCAGTTGCTGTTGTAAATATTACGCAGGCTTACTGAGGACAGTCAGAAACAGCAAATACTGAGAGTCTGACGGACAGCTTGAGAAAGAACAGACACCAGCTTCAGCAGAGGACACAAATGTCTCTGTGTGGAAAACAGCACCATCCGGACCAAACCGCCCAATGATTTCCATGCAATATGTACAAAATTTGTTAGCTATTGTGCATAACTTTGACATATATACTGTATTAATCTGTTGTTGCTGCGTATTGAAATTACAAATAGACAGATCACATCATTACAGTATAAGAAAAGTTTAAAGTTTAAACATTTTAAAATCATTTATCGTATTCGTACCCTTTACAGTATGTTCAAGAAAACACCAAAATAGTAAAAAACCTTCCATGTCTTTAAGGAAGGACTGATTCTTCTTCAAATGTATACATTTTTAACTCCTAAATGATATATGTTCCATTTAAAAAGAACAATTTATTTTAATTGAAGCTTGTATCCTAGTACAACAGTACTTCGAGATACACTTACCCTTTTCCGACTTATTTTCCCACTTACTCAACCAATTACACAATTATTAGAAATGGTAGAGAAGTTAAAGGAAAACAACAAAGAAATATACAATGAATACAATATATAATATATATATATATATATATATATATATATATATATACACAGTACATCATAATAATCAAAGTTATTATACTGCATCAGGATTTAAGTCATATATTTTATAGCACTATAAGAAAAAGTTTGTTAATATTCCATAGAGGTTCAAGGGGAGTCAGAAAGAGTCCAGAGTGCTTTTTTTTATTTAAAAAAAAGACATAATATAGAACATTTAATACACAATTTTTCATCTACCTTCTGAAGTGAAACCTGCTGAGATTATCCCTAAAACCAGGTCAGAACACCTAGAAACGTCAAAGCCCTTCGGGTTTAAGGTAGTGAAAGGTTTTTTGACCCAAAAACAGTTTGGTTCCATGTGGCCGGGCCAAAAAATAACAGAGGCCACAACCAATCTGACCACCGTTATGTGGAGCACAGGTCTCAGCAGAGTGGTGAGAGGGGGAGATTTAAATGGCAGCAAAGGAAAGTAAAGTTGTGGTAAACCTGGCAGCATGGGTGGGCATGTGTGGGTTTTAACATATAAATGTCTTCTTACAGAGAAATAAAAGGTTGATGAACTTATCAAGAGAATCACCAAATAGTCACCAAAAGGCAGTACTTACTGAAATATGACCAGATAAAAAATGAGATTATTGATTGAGAATAAAGATTTTTTTCTTGAAACTTGGTCAACAAGTTTGCTTGCAGTGTTCTTGAATCTGCCATTTCAAAATATAACACAAGCAGTGTATCAAAGCATGTAGCCAATAGCGACATTAAAGCGTTTTGAAAATATGCCGAACAGCCTGAGGGAGTCTTAAACTCATTAGAGCAGTTCACCACAGATTGTTCCTCATTTTTACAACGTGACAGCTCACTGAACAACATCACAACTATAATGACGGGGAGGTTCAAGCCTCCAGGATTTAAGACCATTTAGGAAAAAGGTTAAGGTTGTGTTGTGACATGTTACAGGAATTTACTTTACAAACACTATAGCATCGGTCTCTTGAGAAACCATTGATGCATGTGATAGAGAAAATACCCCCAAATCAGGATGAGGGGCAAAACTTTTCAGTTACTAATCAAAATAGTCGCAATAGTAATAGAAAAAAAGCTACTCACCGCTCTCTCTGCTCTCAGGCGCCCCCCTCTGGTCGTCTAACCGCAAGTCACTGAGCAGATGCTCCAAGATCTTCAGCGGCGTTCCAGACACCACCACATACCTGTAGGTGGAAGATTCACAACAGTGGTCCTTATTTGAGCTCCAGACTGGATGTCTCTCCTTAAATTCCTCCTCAATCTTTTCCCGTCCTTCATCATCATAATCATCATCATCGATGAAGCGGAAATAGGGAACGTCGAAAGTCGGGATCACTGAACAACTTCCGTCTGCCTCCAAACTGCTGACATCTTCGTCCTCGTCTACATCCTCCTCTGCCTCAGCAAGTGTGGCTGACAATGTGGTCATCTTCATGGCTACACAACTCGTATCGATCTTCATCCAACCCTAGACCCCCAGCACCCCCCTCCAACCCTCTTGACGGGAAACATTCCTTGCCTTGCGTTCCAGTGGACAAGAAGAGTCGAGCTGAGAGGCAGCTGACTGCCACCGGTGATTCCTAACCCTCTGAGCACACAAACACACCTACTTAACTTGTCACTGACACTCCCTGCTCTTTGCCTCAAGTCTTGGCACACAATGACTTAAAGACACAACAACATTTCTCACCACACGACAAACCAACCAGTTCACAATTTCTCTTGCAAGCCACGGTTTGAGGAAGGAAGTGTCATCTTGGTTTTCCTTCACCCTGAAACAAATGGGTCATTATGCTCGCTGTCTGCTGTGTGCCAAGATCGAGAGCATCAATTATCATTGACACACACACACACACACACACTGGACACACCACTTTGCATAAGACTGTGGGGTTATGAGTGGAATCTAGGTGGAGACAAAAAGCGTAAGAGAGCCACTATGGTTTAATTTAGGGGGTGCAAACCTTCTATCGCCATCGTCCTCTCTGGATCCTCCCCCGGATGATGTCGGTGATGGTCGCTCTGAAGGCGACGTCACGGACGATGTCACTCTTCGCAAAACCAAGACATCTCGCCCGCGCTCCTTCAGACACACTCGACCAAGAGCCTCCTGAAAGACAAGATATACTTTACAGAGTCTGCTGTGGCAGTTGTAGTTCAACAAAGGGCTTAAAAACATCAATACAATACAGAAAAATGAACTGAACATAAGGGTTTTGTTCTTATAAAATCTTTCTCATCTCATCAGAAAGAACCATTGCAAGGTTGATGGTGTATGTTCAAAGTTTTTATATTCTTTTACTCGGACACCAAAGCTGTCTTTCTAAGTGTTGTAGCTCTCAAGAACCTTGTTGGTCTCAAAGGTACTGGTCTTATTACAGTCTTGATGGTCTGCTCTTGAGAATCTATGGTCTTTATATTGTCTTGGTCCCAATGGTCTATGGTCTTGTTATCGTTTTGGTCCAGACCATCTATGGTCTTGGTATCTTTTTGGTATTGTCTTGGTCCAAAATGTCTTAGATTTGTCTTGGAGTTTCCTGGTCTTAACGTTATATTGTACAATTTTTCTTCTAAGGTATTTCTTTTGACAGTTTATGGTCTTGGTCTTGATGTTCTATGGTCTTGGTTTTGAAGTTCTATGGTCTTGGTCTTTTCTTGGACCCAATGGTATGTGGTCTTGGATATGCCTTGGATTTGTCTTGGTCTTAACTGTCTTTGTATCTTCTTGGCATCATATCGGCCCCAACTGTCTACAGTGTCAGATTTGTCTTGGTTTTGTCTTGGTCTTGGTCTGGTCTTGGTCTCTATAATAGTGGTCTTGAAGAATAATGGACCGTGATTACATTCCTGTTCATTTAATAATAAACATGACACAAAAGCAATATGTTAACAAGTTGCAACCATGTCATATTCCTCCAAATAACCTCAATTGACTCGCTTGTCTGCCTTAAGTCATTTGTTTATTAAATGTACCTCCTATTTTCATGATTTGTTTAGTCCATTGCCAACACAAAGTCATCAATGGCATCTGCATCTCCTCCTGTGCTTATGGTTGACATAGACACATAGACTTTTCCAAGATTTATCTCTACATTTCACTTGGAGTTTACACATTACAGCACGTGAAACAGCCATTTTTTTTAAAGAAGGAAGTTTTGTTTAGCGTCAATATGTGAAGAAAAAAAAAAGAAGCGCTCATCCATCTGTGAATTAGCTGAGGAAACACCATGAGACGAGATCAAAAGTTTGGTTATTTAAGAAGTTTTCCCTTGATTCCCTCTTATCAACATGCCTGGAGTGACAGTATACTTAAATATTTCCAGATGGACCAGGGATCTAAACAGAGCACAGGCAGGGAGGAGAAGAAGCAGCAAAGGAGATCAAAGCAGGAGGAGATAAGTTAAGAAGCGTTTCTCGTCCAGATGTTTGCAGCCATCTTGCATTGATATACAATCCACTCCAGTCTGCTACCAACCCTCATGACTGCTATATTATACAGTGAAAAGTGTTGATAGCAGACTGCACTTAAACACATTTTATATAATAAAGTAAATGAACAAACTATTCAATCACATTAATGATTTAAGCTTTTTATATCCAGACCACCTAAAATGCAGTTAATTCAAAGATTCATATACACGGATATTTTTTTTAAAAGACTCATAATATAATAATAAGTCATTAGATTGAATTAGAACCACAAATATAAAATACGAAAATGAGTTGATATGTTGTCTGTTTTTTATTGTTAACAAAAGTGAAATGTTTCTTAGTGAACATGCTTTTTTTTATTAATGACACAAATACTACCAGAATCGTTTCATGATATACTACTTTACTTGTATTTATGAATATAGACTTCAAAAAGAAAAAAAAATTGTTCTGTTTCATAATTCAATGTTTATATCTTATTTTAAGAAAAATTGCCTTGTATAGAACTAAAAAATATATTTTGACATAGTATCCCTATATAAGCATCATTTATTTGTCTTATTTCGGATCAAATATGCTTTCATTAAATAAGCAGAGTTGTGTTGACTGTGCTAAAGTGAATTAAAACAACATTGACAGCTCAGCCTTAACTGATGATGAAGTCAATAACTCTTCTATTATGTAATGACCACCCGATCTAGACGAAAAAGGAATTGTATTGTGTAACCAATTACTCTGCTGCTCCAACCCAGACTTCTCAGCTAAATAAAGCCCAAACTTGGGATTTCAGCCTCTTTACTCAAACGCCAAGAACAACAAGCGAGCCAAGAGCGGTGACGCTGTAACACACACCAAAACAAACAAGATCAAAAGCGAGCGGGAACAACACAAAACCTCTGCAGAAATATCTATACAAGCGAAGAAGAAAGAAGCTGCAGGCAGGAATAACACGCAGAAGATGATCAGGAGCGAACAGAAGCTCCTACGACAACATGACTTTGTCCTGAGAAAGAATGTGAGGCATGAAAAGTCAAAATATACAGAGCAGACAGTCTGATGAGGAGGGGTCACACTGTTATGCAACAGGGGAAGAGAGCAGGAACAAAAGAAAACGTGGAGGAAATCTAGAAGCACTTTAGGAAGAGAAGAAGTGATAAAAGACATCACGAAACTTAATTATGAAGTAGATGAAGACCTTTATAGACTAGAACTGGTTTGTTTGTCATATTCAATTATCATCATCATCACAGCCAGGAAAACCATTATTAGAGGGTTCAGTTGCAGTATAAACCTGTTCATATGATGTTTACAGTCGATGAGAATAAATGAAGACCATCGAATAACTACAAGTTTGTACCTGTTCCTACAATACTACAACTAATAATACAACTAAATAAATTCACTTTGATTTTTGTTTCCCCAGCGGATGCTTTACCTAACAGGCTATTTGCTTTTAAGCTAACCATGCAAGTCATACACTTGTTTCTTCTCGTCTGGACTATTGTAACAGTTTGTTTTCATGTCTTAACAAGAAGGAGCTGTCTCGCCTGCAGTTGATTCAGAACTCTGCAGCGAGAATTATAACCCGCTCAAGTAGAAGAACTCACATTTCTCCGATCCTTAAAACTCTTCACTGGCTTCCAGTTTCTTTTAGGATCAACTTTAAAATCCTGGTTCTTACTTTCAGATCTATTCATGGTCAAGGGCTCCTCCTTCTACATCATCTACATCGTGATCTACATCACTGATCTGATCCAGCCTTACACCCCAGCTCGGGCTCTGAGGTCTGTGGATCAGAATCTACTTATGGTTCCACGCACACGGTTCAGAACCAGAGGAGAGAAATCTTTTCAGGCTGTTGCTCCTAAGCTTTGGAACAATCTTCCTCTCTCTTTGCGCTTGATGGATCTACTGACTCCTTTAAGAAACATCTTAAGACGTTTCTATTTGTTCAGGCTTTTCCTTGATTTTCTGGAATTCCTGTTGTGTTCTCAGTTTTATCTTGATCTTTAAAGTATATACTTTATTGAATATTGTTTTGATTGTTTAAGCGCTTTGTGACCCTGGTCTAGAAAAGCGCTATACAAATAAGAATTACTTACTTACTTACTTACTTACACTAATCTCACAATACAATTCTACACAATATATTCAGGTCACAATATAATACATTTCATCACACTTGCATCATTTATTGAACGATTTTAGAGGACACTGATCTTTAGTGAGATCTTGTGATTCTCTATTGGTTTAATTAGTAGAACTGAAAGCCAAAATATTCCTAGACAGCTTAAAAGCATCTTCAGCCGGCTGTATAGTATCCTCTTGTCCTCAGTCATCTGCGGTTGCTCACTGAATGTTTAATTGCAACACAAAAATGAGCACTGAACGTTTGCATGTAAATAAAAATGCAAAATCTAATTGATTTATTAAAATATAAACTATTGAATGAATATGATTTGAAAGCAAAAAAAACATTGACACAGTGCTGTTGATACAGTATTGTGAAAAACTGATATATATATTTTTGTATGAATTATTTCTCACACCCATAATCAGAACCACCCAAAATGTTGTCTCAGTCCCAAAATCTCATTAAGGAAACAAGATAAATGAGAAACTATCTTTCTATGCTTCCTTTGAACAGACGGTGGTTTGAAATGAGCTCATAATGATGGTTTATTTTGTGACCTGCTGAGTGCCAGCCCGACCACTAGGACGCAGTGTTCCAGGCTCAGCTATAAACAGAAGATAACATCCATGCAGAAGAAAGATAATTGCATGAATTATGGAATTTTGAATATACAGTAAAAGTCTGCTTGAAGAACAAAAAGTGTAAATGGCGACTGACTTAGATGAAATAAACAAGTTGGCCCAGCACTAAGACGGTCGGTACTAAAAAGTGGGACATCAAGATGTTTTACTAACTAGTGTCATCAGCCAAGATAAACAATAAATAGCTTTTTTTTTATGTAATGAACTTTTACACCTCACAAATGTATTAAATGTATGTATTAAAACATACCTACCTACTGTAGTTATGACATTATTATTGTATTATATGTCGGGTCAAACCACTTGTTTTCCCTTTAGGTATTAAAGAAAGAAATGTATTTATTTATTCATGATTTTCCTCGCTTTTGCCCTGAAGCCAGATTAGTTGAGAACCACTGTTCTATAATATTTATTATTATTATTATTTTTTTTTAATCTTCTTTATGACTCACTAATAAAAAAATTTAACAATGAGGACATGTTTACATATTTATAACATGAATTGATGCTACAAATCAATCACAGACAGGAAATATTAGCTCATGTTTGTTCTACTTAAACAAATCTATCATATATTGGTCATTGTAAAACCAGAAGTAAAAACCTTCTTATTTGAAAGTGTTTTGAATTATTCAGTCATCTTTGGAGTGGCAGAGAGAGGAAAACTTTATCATTGCATGAGCCGACGACGCTCGTAATCCTCAGTTAACAGGTGCGTCACTCCCTTTTCCTTCCACTCCGCCCGGCCTCTTTCCTTCCAGCTGCACCGGCAGCGCTTCTCCACCCTTCCCTCCTGTTTCCCAAACACACTCTGTCTTTCACTTCAGCAGGTTCAAGCCAGGACTCTGCCTCAGAATGGGCAGACTTTCTGCTTCACAGATTCGGATTTGGGGAGAGAGAAAAGGAAATGGCAGACGTGCTTCTCTCACAAGGTCATACATCCCTCTCCGACACACACACACACACACACACACACACACACACACACACACACACACACACACACACACACACACACACACACACACACACACACACACACACACACACACACACACACACACACACACACACACACACACACACACACACACACACACACACACACACACACACACACACACACACAGTGACGTACTGTACAGAGGAAAGGTGGACCTCATGGAGAGAGGGTAAAGGAAGTTCTTTATCACCCTATTTCCACCAGCACATGTGTGCGGCTGAGACAAAGCCTGGGCCTGATTCCTGGAGTAATGATAACAATACCAACACACAATGCATCTATAACACAGTTAATAAGAAAGTGTGATTTTCTCAGCCTTTAAACGACTGATATTTGTAATCGAGAATGAGCGTCTCACATGTGTCCTGATGCCAAAGTCTAAAATCCAATCATAGCTGAATAGTGGGCAGAGCTACTGCTTCCACATGAGAACAACATCGCTATGGAAACAGCCACAGTGCTCCGTCTGAGCCTATCACTCACTCTAAGGAGATCGCCATGACAACCAGGTTAAGAGTTGAGTCTTAGGGGGCCATCAAACAATTGTCATGAATCTCATAATATATTTTATTGACAGTTAAACATGCTTCTCTACCTCTAAGTGTTGAAGGGATTTCTTCTTTTATTCGATACTTGTTCAAATAGACTATGATCAGTCATATAAATACAGTTTTATTATGTGGGTCCAGCGAAACTGAAACAAAGACCCTCCTCTATTGCGTCATAATCCAGTCTGTTGTTGTCTGTTCAGTATTTTGACTCCAAAAAAAATGTACAACTGTGATGTACCTTTGGTGAAACAAGCATAAATATTAATCTTCTGATCATGTGTACGACTCGAAGACGCAGAGAAAAACATTCCGTCGGTGAAGCACAACTCCTCTCCGCTTGATTTCCTGCCCTCAGGTGTACGCGGGAGTGAGATTACACGGCACATCGCTTCACTAACACCCTGCTAATTATGTGCGCACACTGACTCAGCCTGCCCAGGACTCGGCTGCACATGAAGACACACACACACACAATAGCGTGAGGATGCACAGACACGCACACAGTGTGTCATTTTCTAAGAAATTGCAGTGGTCTACACAATTATTAACACCTACGCACTTGACTGGGTGGAAAACTGGTGCTTGAAGAAACATGGTGATCGCGCTGTCAAGGACATTGATGTCAATCCAGAATAAACATTTCCTTCCTTGTGAATGATCCACTTAGTGTCTGACTCTTCTTATTTCATCTCCTGTCCAGCTGTCTCAACTGAGGAAAGTGTGGTCTGGGGGCCACATTCGGGCCCTTTGACTGTATTCATGCATTGTTAAATCCTGCTCTTGGTATTTGGTTTTTTAAGTAGTAATTTGAGGAAAATGTATAGTACTTTAAAATAAATAGAAAATAAATCAAAATAACTATACTAATTTAACATGCCATTTTATTCATAAAGCAATTAAAAACAGAACACATTGGTCACTAAGTGACTAGACAAAACAATCAATAAATAAATTACAAAAAAACACTTAAAACATATAAAATCTAAGGATATTTAAGGGTTAAAATAGCAGAAACATATAAAATCTAAGGATATTTAAGGGTTAAAATAGCAGAAAGAAATATGATCAGCTGTTTGCTTGGTCAAAAGAGTAAAACTGTCTTATGCTTTTTACATTTATTTGGTGGATGCAAGTGAAGATCACAAACTGAGAAAGCCCTCAACTCTATTTTAGTCTTGAGGAAGAAGCAGACTGGTCTAGGAACAGGGAAGGACCTGGTGGTTTAAAAGCTCTGCCAGATAAGAGGGAAAACTAAACTTAAGTGTTGCATTTCTTCTTTAAAAAGACATATATGAAGTTGAATACTGTCCATTGGAAATCACTATGTGCTGTGATTCTCTTTTTCAATTTCTTTTTTTCTTCTGTTTTTTTGTTTTGTTTTCCCATCTCATCATATAAATGCTATTTTAAGGTTCCAACTTTCTATTCTCTTTCTTCTCTCACAACACTCGCAGTATATAGTATAAGGGAGTGTAATTACCTACCCTTGAGCTAGACTGTCTTAGAACCTGCTCATTAGCCCATCACCAAGTTTCACTTCAACTCTTTTGGTAGTTTTGCTTTGTCAGGATCTCCAAGTCCATCATCAGTATGTTTTCCTGACTACTTCTTCATTTAGGTCCCTCAGAAAGTCCCCAGCTGTCACACCAAGTGTGCTATGATCGAGTGTCCGAACAGGTTCATCATTGATGGTGAAAACAAGTCCCTAGAGGAGCTGGACACCAGTTCCATTAGGAAGTGTGACTGTAGTCCAATGGCTACAGAGGCTGCTCATAAATGTGCCACCAAGTCTGTCCAAGATGGTTCCAAGAAGTCCCTGAGACGGTGCTTCACCAAGTTAGCCCGAGGGGCATCCAAGTTGGGGCCTTTTTAGTTTCTCACTCATTTTGAAGGGATACAACTAAACACTGCCTTAATGTAAAAAACACAACTGGACTTAGGAGGGTTTTGTCATGTCACTTGTATGGCCTCTCACTGCTGCTGCTCACAAACACAGCTCTGCTAAACACTAGCAAAACATGTAAAGTTTACATTTTAAAACGGAGTACAATGAGCTCCTTGGCAGAAGTATGCGCTCTCTTATGCTGTTTTTGTGACAGTCACACCACCTCTGACTTGAGGTGACCTCCACCACAATGTGACGTCCAAGACTTTCTACTCACTCTGACTGTGTGACCAGAGCTCTGTGGTCAGGACGAGTCAGTGACCGCCTGACATCAGCAGAATCACTTTGCTTGATCGAATCACATCAAATATTCATCAGACTTCAAAACTCACCGCCTGGTTTCTGTCCGGCAGCCGGTAGTTGTGGTTCTGCAGCAGCCTGCAGCCGTCTTTGGCCAGGCGCTGGACGGCCTCCAAACCCAGCCTGCTGGTCAGATCCTCGCGTCCACACATGGTCCCCACACCACCGCTGCCGTGGCCCCCACGCAGAGTGCACACCCCGCCCAGCTGCAACACAGGAGGCATGAAGATGTATCTCAGGCCGCAGTCCCAGGACATTTTGGACGGTGTCTCGGAGGGATGGAAGTCAAGAAGGTTCAAGGTTTCTTGCCCAAGACAAGCTGTCAGGGCATAATCCAGAACCATTAGATTATAATCCTGTTAGGTCCGAATCAGATCCCCTTCTCTAAATCCTCCTTATTCTTCATAAACTTGATTAATTCTTCTGTTAATCCAGCGATCTGTTGCACGTTTCCCTCTGTGAGCCCGGTCTGACATCTCCGTGTCAGCACAACTCTGGCAGAGAGGGAGTTTGTGATTAGTGGAAGTGGGTGTGTTGGAAATGTGTGTGTTCTGCTGTCTCCTCCCCTTCTGTGGTCCAAAGTCAACCGTTGTACCGGCCCGGCTGAAGTGTTCTCTGTACATGTGTGGATAATTACACATGTGGAGGCGGCTCTTTTTAATTTCACCTGATATATTATATATATCACTGTGAATGAATGACTTTTAAAATTATTTATAAAATACAATTATTTTGTATATTTAATATCAATGTAATATTAAAGTTCAGAGTTTATAAAACACATTGATGACAAGCGTTTGTACGTGAGTTAATGCAGTAATTGTGTGTACTTGTGTTAAGGTGATCACATTTTTATTTGGTATATAATTTTTTTTTTTAATAACATAAACATGCTTTCAAAACAAATGAAAATAAGCATTTACCTAGGAAAACAATGAAATGCAGTAATAAAGATTTTAAAAAATCCAACTAAAAAAATATTTTAATATTATATTTATAGGTTAATGATCAATATAAATGAATGTTGAATACGAATCATTAAAAAAAAGAATATAAAGAAAATTAATAAATAATTAAATATAAATCTGAGGATAATGAAGGTAAATATATTATATTAGAGATTATTTAATATATATGACTTGTTATAAACATGTATTGACATAATCTCAAAGTCATTAAAATACAATTTAATATCTCAGATAACACAGCACTGCTTTACAATATACTGAATATTAATGCAAACAAGCGATGAGTAATATAAATGGTCTATTGAAGTGTTGCTAGAACGTGGGACAGAAACCGACAGAGGACGAACAGATTTCTGATGAAATGAAAGTAGAGTTTCCCCGAAAGACCTGGTGACAGAAAAATGGCCTCTGGCTTTCTCTGGTGGGCTGCGAGTACGATTCTTATCAACAGTGGCAGGAAGCAGCGCTTGTTTATTTTCCTCGGGAGAAAGAGAGGCTGGGCATATCGTCTCGCTACGAGTTGTGTAACCCTTCCTGTGAGCTGGACTATCCCACGCTGCACACATCTGATGGAGGTCAACATGGAGTCAGACCACGGGGCGACTCCAGGGCCACACCTGGCCTGACCGGAGCCTCTGAGCTAAACATTGAATTAGGAATAATATGAGTCTCCAATTTTCATTTTATAAAATCAAATCCTTTTCTCTCTAGTTTGTCAAATTCATCTTAAAATGGTTTTAATAGTATTTGTTTTGCTCTGGGATAAACATTGTGTTTATTAACCACAGGATTTTAGATTAATTTGTCCTTCGCCATTTCCAGCAGTTTGAACATCCTGGACGCAGAAGAAAAACGTAGAGATAAACTTGTTTTGCAAGGCCGACTCTCCTGCTTCCCATCTTGATATACAGTTGCTATATACAGCTAAATAAAGTCTAAAAATGCTACGTGTTGGATTAAGTTTAATTCATATAATTATTTTTTTTAAGTTTGCTAATAATGACAAACTTCTTATAATAAAGTTTTTTTATATCGCCATCTTTCTTTTTTTCTCATTATTGTATCTTTATTTGTCCAAAAAATCAATTCACCAGGCAACACTTGGTAAAGAATGGATATAAAAATGCACTTTTCTTTTACTCATGGGGATCCTACATGATAATCGAAGGTGATCCATCAACAGGAAGATCCATGAATTAATCTTCACTCCAGCTTCATAGAAATTCATGTTTTTGACATTTTCTGGCTACCGGGTAGATGCTAAGCGCAGAGCGAGCAAATGTTTAAAAGATGACATTTTCCTCTCCCTCGCCATCTCCCTGGAGTGATCAGCCGGGATAAATTATTGATGTAGGAAAAGGAAATTTCCGTTTTATGGAGGTGGTGACAGAAAACAAGCGCACCACCCACTGCTGCATGTGTTGACCCCCTTATTCACATTCATCATCTCAACAACTCACAGTCGATAACCTTCTCCAGCTGTTCGCGGGACGCGATATTAACTTTGGATTATGTTTGACGTGAGCGATTTGAAATTTAAAGTTGACCTTCTGTTTTATGTTTTTTTTTACCTCTGCATCCTCTATCATTGTCTGGTCTGACTAATGCTGCTCAGAATTCTACTGGAAAGGTCAAACTGCTTGAGAAAGTTGACTATGCTGATGTTAGACAGTAATATGTTCAGCCTTTAATGATGTCCAATCCCAGCAGTTTCACTGCATCTCGACCCGTTTAAATGCTTACTAAGCAGATCTGTGAAGGGATGCTCTTCTCCACTATCAGTCAAACATTAATATATATATATATTTTTTTCCGTGTACAGTAATTTAACGTGGTCTTACCGGGCTGCTCTCTTCGCTGGGCGTCCGAAGCTCCTCCTGGTTTGTCTCCGTCGTCTCAGAGTCCTGCTCTGATACTGCAAATCAAAATGAAGCTCAACTTTATGAAGTACTCGATAATTATTACTACTTTTGCTATACATTTTGTTGAACAGGCAGAGTAGCTGTTGGATGGAGATGGAAGTCTTGTAGTCATCTGGTACACAAATGAATATGGTACGAGCAATGATGGATTATGTTTGAATGGATGATTGTTTTTGTTTTTCTCATTCAACTTCAGCCATACATGACCCTGTCTCTAGATATGTTCGATACATCAATTTAATCATTCCGTTTTATCATTTGAGAGTTTCAGTCTGCCCGCCAGAGTCTGGTTCTATCAGGGTTTCTGCCAGTTAGCTGCATTTTCTTCCTTGATACTCTTATATTCCAAGCGCGTGTGGTGGCGGAGGTTTTAACTGCTACCTTTTTCTTCCTGTGTGACTTTGTATGTTCTTCTGATTTAAAAACCAATGAAAGTGAAACAATAAAATGCAGTAATAAAGGTGTTAATATGTTTTTTTTATTTTAATTGTATATATAGTTTAATGATAGATATACATGCATTCATTATAAATTGTCCAAAAAATGTAAAATTATTAAAAGAAAGTCTTTAATTAAAATCCTGAGGATAATGAAGTTAAAATTGTCAAAGTCAAAGGTAAACCAAGTAATTTTTCGATACGAATACATTTAAATAGATCTAATAGTGAATATTATCCAAATATAAAAATGACTAGTTCTTCATTGCCTGACAATGAAAAATGTAATAATTTGTTCATTCATGTTATTGTCAACATTACAAAGTCATTAAAATAGAATTAAATATCTCAAACAACATTACACTGCTGTATGCTATACTGTATATTAATGTAAACAAGTATGATTTTAATCACCATTGCTTACTCCACGTGTTAGCATTGGTTTACTCTGGGCTCTCCAGTTTCCTCCAACAGTCCAGAAAACAGGTTAATTAGTACTCTAAGTTCACTGTTGGTGTGAGTGTGTTTGTAAGGTCTTGATAGATACTCGGTGCCTGGTGACAGGCTGGCCTCCTGTTTAGGGTGTCCCTCTCCTCTTGCTCTAACCAGCTAGGATAGATTCAACCCAGCCATGACCCCGATACAGAATGCAATGTGTGTTGTGTGAATGGAGGAAATCCTTATTGTGAATTTGAATAGTAGCTATGGATGAAACTGCTGTTGTTTGTTTGTATATAGAAAATAATAATGATGATTAAAGCATATATGATGAGGAACTATCAATTTTAGTGAATGTCTGAGAGTTTAAGAACTTTCATGTCAACAGCATTTTAATGGTTCTGACTCTACAATGATAATTGTATTCAGGTAAAGAACACACACACACACACACACACACATGCAAATAAACACAGGTCAAATTTACTTACACGCTTTGCGAGTCTTTCTGGCGAGAGCAGCCGCCAACTCACTTTGTACCTGCCGAAGAAAAGCAGAACATGATGTTGCAGAAAGATACAATTCGTGCCGACCTATAAACAAAACTGTAATACGAGCGAGAGGATTATAGAGTTGAATGTTTCGGGGACAATCAAATAAAAAAGGAAGAGCCGAGAGCAACGAGGTCAAAGTGCAAAGCAAAATAAAAACGAAACATGAAAATAATAATCCCTTATTGGGAGGTATGAAGTGAGGTCTCCTGAACAGAAGTATTTGTCAGCCACGATCATACAATACCATCAGCCACCGCACATGATATCTGGACATGTACTGTATATATTCAAGCTCAATTAAAGTTTAATGGAAGAGGTGATAGAGAAGATCACTGAGCATCCTTGAACAAACGAGAACCCACTGACCGTGGAAGTGAGTCTCTCGAGAGCCTTCATCTGGAGGATCTCACTACAGATGTCCCTGTTGCCTTCAGAGTCCTCCTCCGACCTTGAAAGACACACATACACACACACACACACACACACACAAAGAGAATTATTTACCATGCTGAGCTTGGTTCACTGACTGCACAAGTCAAAAGTGTCTCTTGACTGACCCCTGGTTCAAAAGTGGTTAACTACATTTTTCATGTGTTTCTATTTTGGTTGGGCACAAAAATAAACAACATTATTTAATGTGTTGAGTGTGTTTGTACCTCTTAAAATTGACACCACGACTCATGGTAATTTATTTAAAAAGAACTCAGATATTCGTGAAGGATTTACCACACCTACTGACAGAAGTGTTACGGGGGGAAAATGACAGATAAGTAATAATCAACATGATCCTCGCTGCTACATAAAAGTGAATATAGTCGACACATTCTGTATATTATGTTTAATATAAGTCCAGTAGATTGTTTTGTCCTGTAGACTGTTTTATTTAATGTCCGTTCTACCTTTAGAAGTTTAGTTATTTTCTGTCTGTTTTTGCACCGTGGGTCTGAGAGGACTGAAAATTCATGTCCTACATAAAGTATATTTGACAAATAAAAAACGTGAACTTGAACATTCTTCTTCCTCATGCTGGTTAACAAGTTCCTCTTGTAATATGAATCCTTCATAAAGTTCTACACTTTCCTTAATGAACTTGCATACAGCAGAATGGTTGAAACCACATTATTATACAGAACATGCCTCAATGACACGTGTCGCACACCGTCATTTCCCTGCATGCAAATGAACTGTGGGTTCGTCGAAGCGTTCACGTCGAGATAGAAAAAACAAGATAATTACTTTTGATATGAACCTTTGAACCATATAGAATGAGAACATAACACATGTTCCTTCTAGGAATCCTGAACCATGTAAATCTAAAGTTCATCAATCACAGGCATTGACAAGATAAACGCTCAAGTGTATGGAAGTCAATCTTTGTCATCAGACTTTTAATATGAATTTCTTACAATGAATTTTTTCACATTGTTTACATGGATGATTTTTTTCTTACATTTAATAATTTTCATTGAACCTTTTTTTACATTTCATTTTGTGTATTTATTTTTTTACATTTAATGATTCAAACTGATTTATTCTAACAGTAATTGCATTTTACATACTGAATTTATTCACGCATTGAAAAATGAACAGGGCATAAAATTGGATGTTTTATTTGAAATTCAAAGATTAATTTTGATGCTGTAAATTAGTGTTTGAAATTCACATTCAAAGTCTGATAGCAAAGATTTAGCTTCAAACAATTCAGGAGATTTAGGCAGCGAACCACGTTGGATTTAACCTGTAAAAAGTTATTATTTCAGTCCCGTTGTGCAGCCATTTTATATTTTTGTCCATGCTTTTACACAAGTGTGGTGTGAGAAATACAGGTAACTAAACTGCAGGTTTTACATCAGAATGTTACTTTATTTTATAAGGCTAAGACTATAATATTGTCTTTGATCATGAATTCTGTAAAACAATGGTTTATTAATTGACAGACACAGTATCTTACTAATGAAAAATATTTAGGAAAATATGCTTGAAATATAATAATAATAATAATAATACTTTCAATAATTATATGACATGTGCTCTTGATTGGAACATCTTTCACATTTGTATGCTTTAACTGATACTCAAAACAGGTTACCATGGCAACTCCACACTGACCAGATTAGTAGTTTAAGCAACAATGCTTGGTTCATTTTTCTATTCTTCTTTTGTGCAAGACCGGCACTGAAAAAGATCCAACTACACAATTTAGAAATTTCACATTTCGCACTACATAGCAGGACAAATGGGCTTGGTCTGCCGTGTAATAGTTTAGAAAGCAAACATTGAAATAAACTCTGGCCTGCTCCAGCTAGTGTATCAACTAATGGCAGGCGCAGAAAGCACATCAGGAATCCGATGGGTTTTGGCCCAATTTGTCATTTTTAATAACAGCCGTAAGTGAATATAAATGAGATGTCATCACGCTACATTTATTTGGTAATTTGGTGACTCACCAGGAGCCATAATGAAGCGGAGCTGGAGTGGAGCAGGAGAAGAGGCCCAGTGGGAGGCGTGTCACTTACCATTAGGCAGCAGAGAGCTGCACTGATGGAGGATTAACATGATTCCTACACACATTCGAGATGCAAGACTCCTGCTTTAATCAGGTTTTATATCCCACAAAATCATCTTATATAACCCGGAAAATCCCAGAGGCATATTGTCATCACGTTCTCCACCCACGGCAAAGTGCTACACCATGTCCAAAATGTTAAATATGTAGAACGTTTTCTGCAAAAACCTGTCCTCATCTCTACAATATAACTCAAACGCCATTTAAATTTTCACTTTCTTGATTTGAAATTATTTCACATATTCACAATCGCTGAAATAATGGTTAAGAATATGTCAACTGCAACACACCAATCACCAAACACATAAAAAACGAATACACAATGTACACACAACTGTAACAAAAAACTTTTAGAAAATCAAGAAGATCTGTCCATCATAGATGATTCAATGTTGATGTGTCAAACTTTTCGCTGGATAACTACAGAAACAAAGACATAACTTCTTAGCGGATTGCTATGATGGGAAACTAAAAAGCAACGTCAAAGAGGAAAGTGAAAACAGAGCGTTTAAAACTGATGATATGACTTTTCTGTCTTCTTCTTTCCAAGTAATATTGTTGATTTATTCACTGTACCATCTGAAGGTTTCCAGCATACATGCTGTCATTTTAAAGTATCTTGTTAGAGGCTAAAACAAGATCCTATCATTAGCAATGCCAATGATGCCAATATTACTGCTGTGGTTGAATAAAATTCTAAAGGATTTACTCACAATGTTTATCGTTTCTTTTGTTACTTGAGGAAGAACATGGTATCCAACGCAACATCATTAGAAGTTTAATAATCTATCAAAATATTAAATTTGACAATTGATTTGGTTTGTGGCCTTGTATTAAAATGTAATCACCTAAAAATTAGAAGCTTTGTAGAATAAAATGTCTAAATAAGTAGTAGACGCTGCTAGTTTCATAATTCAAGTGTTAGTTATACAACATGTGTTAACAGCATGAAAAGGGTGTATAATGAGTCATGAAAACATTTATAAAGACCAACATTCTTCCCAATAATAAGAGGCTTTTTCAGTAAATAATGCAGCGAATAAATGACTAAATAAATGACAGCAACAAGATGTTTGTGTGGTTTTTATAATTAGCATTTAAAATCCTACTTTGTTGTAAGCCTTTCAGAACCTCAATAGCATGTCCCTGAAGTTCCACAGACACTCAGAGCTGTAAATAAAGCATCGTAATGACTTGTACTGCAGGGCGTCTTCAGATAGTTACATTTTAATGGCTTCTGCTCCACTAAGAAGCACTCTATATGCAGCTGCTGCTCTTACACACTCGCCACACTAAGGTGAGCGAGGCAGACCAGAGGAGGACAATAAAAGTGCATTTAATTGAAAATAAATTGGAATGATTTGAAAGGAATGACAATTGAATTTTACTTTGTTGCTTAGACACATTCAGAAGTCTTCAGTGGACCATTATTGTGTATTTATAAGTTATTAAACTGTCAGTATTGTTCACGCTTGAAATCATTTATAACTTTAATTCAATAAAATCCCCAAATGCTGCAGAACATCTCTTTCTTGCCGTTTTGAGATGTAAAAAGCAATTATAGGATAATTTTGTGGAGTCATTTGAAAAAAGTTTTCTTAAACAAGAAAATGTCCAAATTAATTTTAAAGCACTATTGTTACATCAAAAACTCACCATCAAATTTTTTTTGAATAAAATCTACTAAAAGACTATATGCCAAGAAAGGTGATAGATAAGAAATAGAAAAAAATCAAAATACTAATTGCATAAAAAGGGAAGAATAAGAAATAAAAAATAATCCCACAGAGAAAACCTTGGTACTTAAGATTTGCTAGATTCAGATGTCGGGGATAAGTTTGGCCCTAAAGGTTCATTTTTAAAAAGAAGAAAGAAATGGCCATGGTCAGAGTGAAGCGTTATTTAAAACCAGAAAAATGTACCTTCAGGGTGTTGATATAAACATGTCTGGTGTGTACTCCCTCTATTTATATCCTCAGGTGAAATGGGAAAAAGCTGCATGTAACACGGATTATAAGCTCAAGCCACTTAAACATGTTGCGGATCAGTGACAGCCGAGAACCTCACAGCTCCTCTCCGTCTCCTCCAGCAGCTTCAGGACGCATTCACATGCACAAGATGTACAACAGCCTCAGAGGATTCTGCGGCTGGACTCTTCACATCTACATCGCAGCTGTTTCCCTCCACGTTAACTGGTTGATTCATGTTTTGAATCAAGAATCAGGGGTTTCTACATCAGCAACTATACTCACGGTGCTCACAAAGCTTGTTTATTCAACTTCGTCATCTCGTTTTGTGTCAAAAAGGCACAATTTCCTTTATAGAGAGAAACAAAAAATCATGTTGCAGAGTAACTCGCCCATTCAGCATTATGGTGAACTGTAGTTTACATTTTATCCAAACATCAGTGGGTGAAATTGAAAATGTTCTCTGGTGCAAAAAAGGTTGGGTTAAAAAAAACTTTTTTTATTTCTCTTCACTCTCTTGCTCCATAAGAAGTATCTGAAAATGCACGTTTTTAAGTGAGTGCACAAACGCTGACACGGCTGAGTTGAATCCACTTCCTCCATCATCAGCAACAGCAATCTCCCTCTCCATTTCTCTGAGTGACAGATTGAGTTCACTAGCAGTTTCAGCAGGAATGGTGCACTCGGGAGCAGCGAAGTCTGCGTGTGTCGGGAGGACAGTGTCCGTGTATGAACGCTTGTCACTTCTCGCCGCGGATACCCGACAGACAAATGACCTCAATGAGGAGTCTAACATGGAACAATGGCGCTTCGCCTCGGACCTTTTCCTCAGAGGACCCGGCTCACTCTCCAGGTCAGCGAAGATTAGTTTCTCAACCGAGTCTCGCACTTGGTGAAACTTTTGACGGCCTCAGACAAATCCCATGATGCTGACACGGCAATAAAGCTGAGCTAGAAATTGCGCGGTTATAGATGGCGCTCGGCATACAAACAAAAATGAAAAACTAAAGCTACATGTTTCCACGTTTGAAATTCAGTTTGTGTAGAGAATCTAACATTTTGAGCAAACTGTACTTCCAGCAGCACCTACTGGCTAATCTAACATCACATGTAAGTAACTAAGTAAGTCATTTTTAGTTATATAGCGTATATGTATGTGGATAACACATTTGGTGTTGGGATGTAGGAAGGTTAATTTAATCTCTTTCTTAAGTTTCAAACGTGCCAAAATATGAAAAAATGTCATCCATTTTATTCGTTCTTTCCCTGATGAGGACACTTGACCAAAATCGGTCAAAATTGATCTAAGGTCAGTGGGCAAATTAGTATTTTTGGCACTTATAAAAACTGTTGTATGCATTCTTGTTTTACTACAAGCAAACCATTGTGAAAAAATGGTATATAATACACAAATATAAGTAAATCTATTTTATGTTAAGTGACTTTAAAGACACTACTCTTAATTCAGGGACCAGAGATGTCAAGCTGTTGAATCTGAATAGCAGAATTGAGGCTTTTTATCTAATTCATTCATTTTCTGTGATGCTAATCCCTAATGGGGGTTGTGGGGGGGCTGGAGTCTATCCCAGTTTCATAGGGCAAGAGGCGGGGACACTCTGGACAGGAAGCCAGAAAGACGTACAACCATTCACACACACTCTCATTCCTAACACAACACAGGGAGAACATACTAATTTTGGATTTCTCTACAGCTGTAGGAAACTCTCAAGTTTAAATAAAGTTTTGGAATGTTGATGGTCATTTAATAATAATAATAATAATAACACATCATATTTATTGATTGTTTTTAGAAAAAGCAAAGACGCTTTAAGGACAGGAACATTTGTTGGTGACTGTACTCGTGCTCAAACTGAGACATTCAAGGGTCACTTACGGGCTGGTGGCTCCGCCTCCGGAGCGAAATTGAACGTAGGGCGCGAGCTGCAGCAGGAGCCGGACGGCCTCGGGCCACTCGGACTCGTTGGAGCGAAAGTCGCACGAGGAGGAGTCACACTCCTCGAAGCTGAACTGGTAGTAAGAGTTGGAGTCGGAGAAGACAACTCGCTGGTCCACTGGAGAGACGACGGACAGAGGAGCAGATCGCATGTCAGCCTGATGAACACGTCCATTAATGATAAACACAGTTAAAATGGGCTTTTGTAGAGGAACCAGCAATGAAAGGAGAGAAATCGAAACTATATTTTGTTAGAAAGAACCAAATTGACTTCAGAAGCATAAACAAATTCAGAGATTTAGAAAACTTTGAAAACTATCATTGATTATTAAAAGCTGACTTATCAGAGTTTGCTAATAACTGGGATTTAGAGTAACAAAATGTAGGTTTTTCACCAAGTTGCGCTAAATAATTTAGATTTAAATCCAATGATGATGCTTTGAGGACATTCTGGCTCTTACTGAGGGAAAGATAAAGGTATAAATATAGATAACCTCCAAACACAAGGAGACATCCAAACCTTGTAAGAACCTAAAGGAGTTCTAAATGAACACATTTAACTCGGTGGTAAAACCTGTCAGAGAGTGAGAGTGGATCTGTACGAGTAAAAATAAACTCCTCAGTTTCTCCTTAGAAGATGAAACGATCCTTCTCTGGATCTCTGCCTCATATAGTTAAACCTCTGGGTATGTCGAGTGTAATTGCTTGAGTGTGGGTGTGTGTGTTGGCGAGTGTGTGTGTGCGTGCGTGCACACGTGTGCACGTGCGAGATGGGCCATTTACCAGACAGCAGGACTCCCAGCTCCAGCAGCACCTGCCAGACGCGCACAGCGGTGGTTCGACATCGTACATAGACACACTGCTCACACAGCCACTGCACCAGCTCCACGCCCACATAGCTGCGCCTGGAGGGAGACACACACACACACACACACACACACACACACACACACACACACACACACACACACACACACACATACACACACACGTTGGTACACACAAACATGGCAGCGCATCTCAATGATGCAGACTCTTCTTCCTGGCACAAAGCTCATCTTTATTCTTAATCAATAATCATATCGACTTTTCATTAATTCTCGTCGAATGTCTAGAGCACTGAATAATTTCAGGGAGCGTGTTCCTCAGACGACCTTTCAAGACCCCCTCTGTCCCTGAGGTCGTCCCTGAGTCCATGACCTTAGAGCAGGGGTCTCTCATAGGGGTGTTGGAAAAGAATATTGCGATATATTGCCATAACAATATTTTTTTGATTTTTTCTAAGATATTGTATCGATAGCACTGTATTGATTACTTAAAAATATTTATTTATTTATTTTCCATCTTTGGCTTGCAAATCATGTTTTATGTGTTACATTTTTTTATGTTTTATTGTTCAATAATAATAATAATAATTCTAGTTTTTACCATTTTTAAAATATACCTTTTTCATTCTTCATATTGTCGACTGAACTTAATACCATTGAAATAACAGTGAAATCCTGCGAGATACGGACAATGACTGTGGACGAGAGGATACAGTGGACAACAGCAGCTTTTAAAGCTGATGTTTGGACATATTTTCGTTTCAATACAAATGAAAGCAGTTACGACTTTGACAAGAATCATGTGGTCTGTAAATTCTGCAACGCCAGAGTCAAGTACGCGGACAATACTACAAATATGTTCTTATTCCTACAGTATCACAAATACAGTATATCGTATCGTTGCCCCTGTATCGTCAGATTCACACCCCTATTGTGTTACCTTTTTACAGGGGAGGGTGGCATTTTTGATGGGGTGAAAATGAGCAGAGGAAAAAATAAAGGACATATATCCTTATTAAGTTTTAAAAAACATTGAGAAATCCTTGAACGTTTGAAGTATTTAGGAATTAGCATTAATACATACCAGGCTCACTTTGACAGAAAAAAGATTTGCAAGCCAAAGGATATTTAAATAAAAACCTGTTTTTTGGAGGATCTCATATATAATTAACTTGTATTTAACTGTCTCTACACTGGTTGTACATCAAGATCAATACTTTTGAAGATAAATCATTCATGACAGTCATGAAAAATTCAACTTATAGTCAATACTGCTTCTAGTGGTGAAGCCTTATTTTGTCTTTTGCTTGTTAACAAAGAGGGAGTTTCTAAGGATCAAAACCATAAACATAAAAGTCTTTCAAATATGGATAGGAGCTAAAATTGTGAAAATCATTTTCTTTTAATATGCTATACATTAGATTAAATATTGTGAAATAAAAGGACATGTTTGAATTAAAATAAGAATCTTTTGCCCCCCCTTAAGCCTTGGAGTTGGTCTACCTCTTAAAAAATGGAAAGGCATTAAAGGTATTTAAAGGACTACATTTAAGAAATAGATAATAAATCATATGTATATTATTAAATAATGATTACAAAAAAGACTTGTTTTGAAATGTTAAATACATGGTTTGCCCTCCGTGTTGCTGCTCAAGACTCTTTGAACCCCAACCACAGATGTATGTTCGTGAACCAAGACAGAATCTTGAATCTATTTATACTTTGGTCCAGATGTTCACATGATTATTGCATGCCACCATACTGAACACTTATGGTTCATCTTCTACTCCAGCATTTACAAGTCACATGCTCTTGACCGGCCAATGTCAGAGACCGGTGGGTGAGTCACTGCCTCGGAGGACTCATTGATTCAGCTGTGCAGACGACACATGTGCGCACATGCACTCTGACGCACACGCATTAGGAGAAGCAAGCGTACCGTATGATTCTGGCCAGGTGAATCTTGTCTTTCGCTGGATACGGTCCATGAGACAGGAAAGCATTTCTCACGGCTCGTCCGGCACACGGAAAACTCTGTGAGCAAGACTGAGACAAAAAAAACTATATAACATCACACACATTATTGCTGTAGTTATTCTGAGTTTAGTTCTTCATTTATTTTTCTGTATTGGCCACACAGAGAAGCATCTATTGGTGCGGTTCGTCATTGAGCAGCTCACAAAGACGGCTCAATTTCTTTCCACGGAGGAATTAAACATCGACTTTGTGTACACGTTGCACGCTAATCCTGCTATTGATGCTTTTCTAAATAAGACACAATTTCAATTAGGCTGCTCGCATCTGCTCCCACTTTGGATCCATTTATTCTTCTATGGGACACACGACAACATTTCTAATATATAAACCAAAAGTGAAACACAGAATTGAAGACAACAATTGATCTTTTTCGGATACATGTTATAAAATACACGCAATATGTCAACATTCAACATAATATTTTGAATCATATTCTTGTTATACTTCAATCACCTGACAGATACAGACTATCGTCTAATTTTAAGATAATAAAACAGACATTTGAGACATTTTGCCATTGGTTTAAGAAACATTTTTCTTGAATAGTTACTAAAAACTTTAATAATGTATGAATACAAGAAAATAAACAAGTTTTAAACTCTTTACAAGCAATTTAGCTCTAATTCTTTCAATATCTTGAAATAACACGTGTTTTTTTCTTGTTAATTTGACTCAAATTAAATCGAGCTAAACAGCGTTTGACTAAAACAAAGTAAACACTTCAGTTCTTGCAATGTTAATCTCGTTCTTGTATTTACATTTTCATTTAAATAGTCAACAACTGAAACTACCAACAGTACTGTATCCTGTATTGATAATACTAGCTGTGAGAAAGTCTGACATCACCTGTATTGTGCTAAACAAGCATCAATCACAGCAACACTTGAATAAAAAGGGATGACATCATGCATGTGCTCACCTTGTGTACAGTCGGTCCTGAACTGGGCCCGGGTATAGTGTCGGGTGATTGCTGTTGAAACACAACACACGTCAAAGTCAACGCGCACACAGTCAATACACTGAACATACAACGTCTTCAAAATCCAAAATGTCAACCCGGGAGCCAACAACTCACTCTGTGTTAGATGATTTGTTACCAGATTATCATCGGTTTTTAGGGTTTTAAATAGAAGAAAAGAGCGATGATCCAAACTATCATCAATCATAGCATCCGACACGATGACATTGCTCTCCGTGTAGCCACCATTAATTCCGGTTTCACAGAATAATCTCCTAATCTTTAAGGATTATTATGGCGCCGACATGGCTTATGGTTACTGATACTAGTCTTTAAATCTGATTAAAATGATACCGAGGTCAAGTTTCAGTCGGGCTTCGACATGTTGTAGATGCTTAGTTTGCAAGTGTTGAACGATATTCTGCTTCTCATATTTTCATAATGTTTGACGGTCCTCTTAAACCACCTGACGTCTTCTTAGACTCCAATGTTGAACCTTATGAACATACTTATGGAATTAATTTGATGAAAATATTTCAGTTATTCATTATTTTCTCCATGTTTATTGCCGGTGGCTACAAATGACTGGAGTATTATTTCCAGATGGTTGAAAATACAAGCTTGTATTGGCTCAACAGAGGGCGTTCTAGAGAGAAAGCACGCTTGTGTTTGGATTCCGGTCACGTTGCTGGTGTTCATTAAAAGGCCCACAGAAGCAAATCTCGTGCAATAGCAGAGCAACTGGTGTACGGAGCAGCGCTGCTTCACCAACACAATTTGATTTCCTCCAAAACTCTCGACCGCCGACGCTAATGAAGCGGGCGGAGACGGCGAACAGGAATTTGAAGCTTCGTCCGATTAAAAACAAATGAGCAGTGTTGAGGTGGAAGATGAATGGAGGAGCGGAAACATAAATCAGGCACGGAAGAAGAGGGAAGGAAAGTTGAGCGATTCAGATCGGTCGGTGAGTGTTATAACATAAATCTGTGTGTGACAGAGGAGAAGAAAGGATGGAGAAGAAAGTTCCTGTGATTCATCCCTGATGAGAAAACAGTAAAAAGATGAAGATTCTTTCAGAAAAAGACAGAAGTAACGTCAAAGTCGTGATCAGATCAATTACGCAGCTGGATGTCTTTTATCACCTTCTCTATCGTCTACGATTCCTCCTCACTGGAGATTGGATTTAGCAAACACACAAGCGAACAACAAATGTCTTTTCCAATTGAAACGTCCCTGTATTTCATAATGTAGACTTGAGCCCGGTGACCTGCAGATTGACACAGAAAAGTCTGTATCAGTTACAGTTTTTTTTTGAAAACTCTGACAAAAGGCAAGGATTCAATGTCATGATAGGCCAGGGGGCGGACAGAAAGTGTAAGATCAGATTCTTAGTTTCCTATTAAGAATATCAGCAAAATGAACTCCCCACACTCAGATGCTCCATTATTAAGACAGTCTGATGACTCGTATAGCAAAATGAATTGGTGCTTAAAAACCTATTGGGCGATTTGTTATTCCGCTTTGACCCAATTTCTCATTCATTCTGACACATGCTGAGTCTCAGGTTCCGTCAGCAATATTACCTTACATGGAGGGTAAAACACATTGTCGCTCATCAACACTGAGGTTTGGTGTCTTGGAGCAGCAAAAAAGAGCGTTATAATATTAGTTTATGCAGGCGAGCACATTAATGCGAGTTGAATAAGAGGCATTTTCACAGTTAAAACAGGTAGATTCATAATCACTGTGACATGCATACACAGGTTCTGACAAAACTGGTATTAACCAAAAAAACTTGAGTGTAATTTTTGCAAAAACAAGAACACAAAATTTAACCTTTTGGTTTGTTAATTGTTACATTTTGTAACAAAGGTTAAATATGCCTTGTTCTTGCCAATAAAAATATGTATTTAAAACAAAATCCTTGTGGTATTGAAAACTATGTTGAGTATCCAGTATTTTCAAGTAGTATCAGTATCAAGTAGTAAATATTGAAAAAAAATATATATATATAACAATTCAAGTGTGCTACTATGGAAACACATTCAAAGTTATCGTTGTTTTATTATTTAAAGAAAAGTCGGATCCAAAGAAACAGATACCAATATCACATCCATTTCTTTTTTTATTCTAAAGTGAGAACATTCCAAAAAATGGGTGAAGAGAAAGAAAGAAACCAATGCCATATGAAAATCTTTCTGAACCAATAAATCTGAGGGATATTTTAATTAAAAAGAAAAGTTAATATATCAGTAAATATATCATGTTTGACATCTGGTCATATAATACTTTGCAATTCCTAAATATAAAACTGAAACATAATAACACACCACACATCTCAACATATAACATCTTAAGACATTTCTATTTATTCAGGCTTTTCCTTGATTTTCTGGAACTCCTGTTGTGTTCTCAGTTTTATCTTGACCTTTAAAATATATACTTTATTGAGTATTGTTTTGATTATTTGTGACCCTGGTCTGGAAAAGCACTATATAAATAAAAATTACTTACTTACTTACTTACTATATCTGATATATTATTAACTTGAAAAAAACATGTTACTGTTATCTAACACCAAGCTGATACTTACATTTATTTAATATAAATTGTAGTACAATTAAAATAAATGGGTAGAATAGGTTTCCAAAGTTCCATTAGTATAGGTTTGGGGATGAATTGTGTGTGTGTGCATTAAGGGACATTGTCACAAGTTTTTAACCAATTTATTTTGTTTTCATCTGCTAAACGTTTGAGGAAAAATAGAATCTACTTTTTGTTAGGATCATTTTAAACTCTGTTGGCACCTCACATTTAAGATTAAGACATGTTTGTTTGCAGCTCGGCTCTACTCAATGACAAAAGGTTGAATTCTTCGTCAACACAATGTAGTGTTTGAAAGGCAGCACGACAGGCAACAAACATTCAGACTAAATAAATAGTCTGCGATTCCTTATCTTGTTCTTTTGTCTTTGTCGCTCCATCTTATCTCCTCCATCTCTATGTCGTCCGCCGAACACTCTCGTGAGAGCTTCTCTTTCAACACAATCATTTCAGCAGCAAAGCCACCCGAGGTGTTTGATTCATTCATGCTCGATCACACGACGGGGGGAATGTCTGCTGGCCATGTTGCCGCTCGTGGCACCTTGTGATGTCCTCCATCACAGAAGGCAGCGACGACAAGGGGAGAACAGAGAGGAGGAAGCTATGAAAGAGAGACGGAGCACATGCTGACACGCTTATCAGTGTGATGACTTCAAAGTGTGTACACACGGCGAGAGGGAGGGGGTCATTATCACCGAGAAATGGATTACTCTCAGATTAGAGAGCCGAGCTCGGTGCCACGGCGTTCTCGGCGAGACCCTCCTTTCAAAAACATCCACATGCTACGGATGCTGTCGACGCCTCGACAGGATCATCAGTCAGAAATGAGATATCAAAGCAGCATCGCTGACACCGAGCTCACCTCAGCCTTCACACTTGCACACATCCACTTCAAATCACCCCCAACCAGCAAACCCCTGGACCACAAACTCAAGGACTGAGGGCCAAATCCACCCCCCAATTCATTGTATGTGTCCCATGAGCCATAAGCAATATAAATTAAAGTTGCTATATTGATGTTTGAAGAGGCTAAGATAGGATCATTATTTCTGTGTTTCTGAAGCACTAATTTGCTAACAAACTCAATAATAATAATTTGCTTAGCATACAATATAGTTTGGACCCCGACTGCGACTTTGTTTTAGATCTTCTTTCTCTGTGATTGCATTTGCCGCCCCTGACTAGGATCCAATGCCAAGCACAGTGTAAGACGATCCCAGTAACCCAGGAGTGTCTAAACTTGTTTTACAGGGGCCACATTTGATGATGTTAATAGAAGGGGGGGGGTCAAATGTTAAAGGTGACTTTTTAGAGTTGTTCTATTTGGAAGTTCAAAATAAAAGCCACTATATATTCATTTATTTATTTCAACACAGAATTAGATTCAGCAACTCAACAGATAAATTAGAATTGTTTTAGGAATTAGCATGGACAGGTTGCAGCTGCACTTACAACATGCCTGCTGTAACCAGAACATAATGTAACTGAGATAATTGGACACGACCCAGAAGAATTAATGATTTATTTTCATTATTTAGATGAAATTGTTGCAGTGCAGAATGGAAATGTTCAGGACCAAAGAAACTGCTATGTTGACATGACAAGTAGTATTTGTCAATAAAATGAGTTTGAGATAAATAATTTGAATGTATTTGAATTTTTGGTCAAAATCCTTTACATTTAATATTTTTGAACAGTGTAATAGACAAATGATACTTTGAAACTTTAGTAATCTGTTGAATATGTTTTTTTTATGTACATATAGACTTTTATTTTACCTATTGATTTTAAGGAATTAATTTACTTATTGTTATCGACCGTAAAGTGTGTAACATAAAATCTATGTCATCTGCTGCTTATGCCAGATACTGCAATAGTAGGACAAACAAGTAATATGCAGCAGATGTATACTTATTAAGGGAGCAAACACGAGTGCTTACAGAAGATTAATGTAAATACCTTGTACAGAGAAAACCCCTCTCCCTCCATGCTACTTCAAGGTAAAAAGTGCATAAAAGAACATCATAAAGGTTTCTTTGCTGGCAAAAAAGGGGGTTTCTTCATACTTTATGTGACATTTAAACCAATTTCTCCTGCAGGAATTAACTTAATGCCAATAGAAGTCTTTATGTTATGGGCTGGGGTTTCTCAAAATCCCTCAATTTTGTGCGGCTTATACATACTGTGTATATATATATATATATATATATATATATATATATATATATATATATATATAAACCCAAATGCAGTTAGGAATCTAAAATAAAACTGCCATATATTAAAAAAGAGGCAATATAGCATCTGCCTCTGGAGAATATCATTAACTTCCCGCCATGAAAACGAATATTCGCCATGAGAGCAGAGAGTATGAGAGTGTTTTATCATCTGTAATTTGTTTGAATGGCACATTTAGGGCACATTAGCACTCACATCCAGAGGTTATTAAGAACAAACCACGCTTTGTTTTCCTCCCACTTCTCTTCTGAACAAATTGTACGATAATCAATTAAAAAGATTAAAGTGGGTTAAAATTAAAATATATTATAGTGTAGGGATGATACAGCAACATACAGCATGAAGTTATATGTGGGGCTCGGTATTCATTTAAAATGTTACATACCAGCACCAATACTGATTATTTAACTTTCATTACTGAACAATACTTTTTCAATTATTGTATAGTGTCTTAACTCAAACAAATGGATAACTGGATAAAGGAATACTGTGCAAATCTGGAGTTTTATTATTCCAAGAAAAAGAAGATACCTACAGTAGTTTCCTTTTGTCTGTTTGTTTTAAGCACCCATATGTTTTTTTATTGTTAATTTGTCAATTTAGTTATGTTTCATTCAGTTAATGTTGTTTTTGTGAATCTTTTACTGTCCAACGCAATTAAATACACCAAACAGGCTCCTACACTATTGACCGCATCAAACTGTTTGGTTAATGGTACGAAGGTTTATTTATGTTTGTTTTTAAATAAATTATATTATGTCTCATTTAGTTTTAGTGACCATAAATAAGATATATACTGTGTATTATTCTTCAATTTTGCATTGTATAGTAAAATTATGGTTACCATCCCATGACTAGCATTAACGTTGGGTCTTGTTTTCGTCACATGATAACGGGTCATAAACTACAATATTTTGTCATAGTTTCCTTTGATGGAAGCAAACACTAGTACATACTGAGTAAATTCTCACTTAACTGTCCGTGTTTGTTGGAGTAACCAGGATGTGTTCTCCCTGCATGGAGCAAACATAAGTAACGCCAAACAGTTCTGAAAAATATTGGTCGGTTCTACAAAAAAAGGAAATTTTAGTACCTAAGACCACACTATGTATTCAGGTTCAATTCATGCCAACTGTTTTTTATTTAATAAAATAGTGTCCAATAATAGCAATATAAATAAGATGTTTCTTTTGCTACATTGCATTTGTATGTGGGTCAGAGTTGATGAAATCCATCATGTTATTATATCGTTCTTTCGTTTAACTGGTTCGGCTTGTACAAATAAAATTTGCTATTTAAAGAAGGTAACAGTTTCTACATGCAAAATAATCTAAAAAACTAAACAAGATCAGTGAATTCCCTCTGACTGAAAGAATGCCCGCAGAGCATCACTGACAGTTCAAACATTACACACCTCCATATGTTTAAATCTACACGTTCAAAGCTAGATTGAAGTCAAGACGTCTCTTGTCATCAGCACTGCATCTGCTGGGAAGTAGGTTAAGATTCCCTTTAAGCAACACAGTAACACCGCCGTTATATTGTCGCCAATAAAGAACTAATAACTCCGTGCAGGAACAAGTCACAACAGCGATTATTGTGAGAAAGGATTCTCCGAGGTACCGCTGCTGGAGGCTGCCGCTGAAGAGGAACAACATCTCAGCAACACAACCGTCGGATCACTTTCACGACTGACAAACACGCAGTCGATGTCATACATATCTTTAGTGGAGTCAAGATTACAAGGAAAGGGAACAAAATAGAAACTCAAGATTCTTCATGTTACAAAAGGAATATATGTGGTAAGCAGCTGCACAAAGAAATGCAGCTCCTGTAGTTTCAGGCAAATATGTTAATCATGAGGTTTGATGAATTTGTGAGCTCAGCAAATCATCCGTTACAAACTTAAATTTGGATTCTATGTGCACAACAAGACTCTACACATATATATTTGACATGACATGGGTGTTTATTTACCTAATTTAAAAAGAGCTGTGTCTAAACTTAATTAATCCAAGTAGCAAAGGGGGAGCTTTCTTTTTGACACAATTAATCAAATTGATGGACAAATTGTTGCCAAACAAATAAAAATGTGTTCTCATTCTGCACCTGAAAAACAGTAACTCCAATAATACACCTTGGACAGTTGGATTGTGTATTTAAATAATAATAATAATAATCTCTATTTATATAGCGCCTTTCTAGACCAGGGTCACAAAGCTATGTACTTACGCTTCTTTATTAAGGTACAGAATTCATTTATGAAGTTATTATTATAATTTTATATTATATAATGTATTTTTTTTTCATGCAGACTGTTATTTCTGATGTTGTTATATTAACATTTATTTAATAAAGGACCTCCACGAAGTGTGTGTTATCCTGCCCCCAAAAGATTAAACTATTTAAGTGTATATTTCATTCATTACATAAAATAGCAACACACAGTCCTGGTGGTTAACATGCATGCAGTAGCTTTTTGCTACAATTCTCAACCTTATCATCCAGAGACGACAAAACATCCTTTATATACAAAATCTTTTCATCCCATGATCTGGAGAAACTTGACGGCGAGACGTCAAGCATTGAAGTAATGTGTTGCCTTGACTACCAAGCTTCCTCCAGCTTCGGTTTATAGATGTGCACACGCACACGCACTCTGCGACAGTGGCGGTTGTGAGGAAATATTATTAAAAAAAAGATAAAAATAAAAACAACACCTGAGTCGTGACAGAATGGTGAGCGCGCGCTGGGAAATACTCACGCTCTTCTTCCGCAGGTGCAGCCCGTGCTTCAGCAGACCCGGCAGGTCCCGGATCTTGTGCTTGAGCTGCGCCTGGTCTCGGGCGCTCCGGTTCCAGCGCAAGCCCGCGAGCAAGCCGTCCTCTGCGGGCTCGGAGTCGTCCATGCTCCCGCCTGTGTCTGGTGTCACCGCCCGCTCCCTCCCTCTCTCTCTCGGCGGAGTCTCTTAGCTTGTCCTCCTCTCCCGGTCCTCCTCCTCCTCCTGGACCCGCATCTGAGACCGAACTGCTGCCCGCGACGTCAAGAACCCGCTCGTGTTCCGCAGCAACACGACGTCACCGCTCCACCCAGAACCAGCAGAGTGTGTGTGTGTGTGTGTGTGAGCAGGTTAATGTGTGTGTCACAGGTGCAAAGGAGGATTGCATCACTTCCAACTCTAAAAAATACAATTAAAAAAAACACTTTTAGTCTAATGGCGGCTCCTCACCTGTCGCGCGGGGGGAGGGGAGTCACCTACTACGTCATCACGCTACCTGGCTCCTATTTCCATAGGTAAACAAAGAGAGTGGTGTGTGTCAGATGTGGGGGGTTTTGAGGCCCCCTTTTTTTTTCGTGTTTAGTCTCCAGGTACCAGTTTTACTAGCAGCATGACTCACGTGAGGAAGAAGAAGGTGTGAGGTTCAAATGGAACAGGAAGTTGTGAGTGAGTCATGAGTGGAGCATTCCACTTGTGTTCAGTTAGCCAGGCGAGTGTAAACATTCATTGAATGCACCTTCTTTCAGCTGTTTAAAATGATTGAATTATCCAGTTATTTATTGACCTAAACTCCTTATTTCAAAAACATTTGGTTTAGACTTTGTTCATTTGTGTTCTGCTCAACCACCATAGTCTAGTCCACACATACCAAGGCCAATGGGCCTGTTCAAAAATACATTTATCATTCAATAATTATCTTACTATGTTTGATTTTGTGTTTCCTATCTTGTTGCCCCATGGGCAATTATTGAAGAATCGTTAGTGTATTAGATTACATCATTTATCATCCATACTAATATATATATAAGTTTTTTTTCTGAAATGTTTACTACAATAATCTTTCAGGACACACAGTGCCCATGGAGTCACTCCATGGTTGCAAAAAAGGTATTTTTTTATCAGCATATCCCATGTATTTTCTGCTTCCTTGTATTTATGATTCCATTAAATTTAAGTGGCAAACATAATACCCAACTGTAAATGTAAGATATGTTGTTTACTATATATAATTTGAATATATAAACCTTTAAAAGAACACTAAAAAATACAAGTAAAACCCACGTTAACTTACAATCAAACTACAGTATTTCGTAAATTATGTTTTTTAATCTCTTCTGGAAGGTTTGTTTTTTTTAAATACTTAAGATACAATGATATCAATGATGTTAGTCATTAACCACTATCTTATGCCTGGACCTGGCGGAGGATTTTACTACTATAACCGCCGTCATTCCGAAGTCCACTTCCTGGCCAAATTACAAAAAACACAATTGTGTTTTTTTTTACTTGTTCTCTGGGTTATTTTACTCTTTCCCCTGAATGTTTTTACATGTGTTTAAGTAAATAAGCCAATGTTTGTGTCTATGTCTGTGGCCTGTTTGTCTTTCTGTCTCCTCTGATGGAGCTCATTGAAGAATCTTTATTTTTTTTAAAACGTTCTGATGGTTTGTGTTTATCAGTTCTTTACTCTTTTATTCCAAAGCAACTGTAAAGACATTTGGAGCTGTTCCTAAGAGTCATTATGATGGAGAAGTTTGTCATTAGTTAAACTTTTTGCAAGCGTCCATTCCCAGTCCATTCCCATCAAGAGTATCCACTCGCTGGTTGAATCGGGAGAAACTGCATTTGATGCTGAACCCTCAACGAGTAGTTGTCACTGAAAAAGTGAAATCATTGCGAGATGGCAGAAGAGAAAGAACACTTCATGGTGTGTCTGGTGGTCATAATGTTATGGCTTATGGGCATACATGCAAACAAACCCTGCTTTAAAGAGGGTGCGGCGATGAGTGGATTGATCTCCTTGTTAAGCCGAGGCGTCCTGAGAGTGAAGACGTGAGTGGGAGGCTTGGATCTAATTAAAGGATCATGTAACTATAGTATGAAAGAGAATTCATTTGAATTGAGCAGATGTGAGCTGGATCCTCTAGACTCCGTCAATGCAAGCAGAGTTCATCTCCAGTGCAGTTGTGTAACTCGCAGCACTTCTCTAATAGGAATTGTAATCTGGGATAATTGGCCCCTTACAGGGACTCCGATTATAGCGGCACCGTAGCTGACGGAGGTAATGGGCCGACATGCATCGTGCCTGGCAGCCAAATAATACTGCAAACACGTGCAACAAACAATTCGTCAGTCAAGTGCAACATTTCCAATACTACCCCTTGTTTGTACTGAGCAGTGTGAAGAAATGATCAATGAAAAATGTGATTCTGTCTCCTGAAGTAATAGAATATAAGTATATCCTTTGAGCAATTGAGATGATGATGGGCACAGAATCAAGTTTAATATGGCATTTGTGCTGTAGTACCTCTGATTTCCCACTAGATGGGACAGTCCAGTCTAGTTTTGTTGAGGTGAGTCAGATACATAAGTTTGCTTTAATAGGGTCTGACAGAACAGGTTAAAACGTTCTGTGAAATGACTTAAATAAACAAAGAAAAAACCATAAAAAAAAATTTGATAGATTTCCAAACGACCAAAAATACAATTGTATGGCCCTTACAATAACCAACGGGAGATGAACATATCGAAATTATTCTTATTTATTATGTTTTTAATATGGTATAAATTAGACCGATTTGAAATGTCATGGTGTTTGTTTTTTTTGTCCCTTCTGTTGACCTATTGACCTGTTGTAATTGCGTTGTCATTAACTCCAAAGATCCGCCCCCTATGCACATCTTTTACCGCAGAACAGAAAGAACATGATAGGAATGAATGCAATTGCGACCTCAACCTCGATGGATTTACTTGCACATGTTGGGCAAAGTAATTTGCCTTGATATTTTTATTTCTTAATTAAAGGGCTACTAATGTGTTGATTTGAGTGTCTCTTAAATAGATCTTGGACTTGTACTGTACTCATCAGTACGTGTCTTGTTGTATATATGTATGTATATAAAACTCAAAAATCCTTTTTACCATAACCACGCCCACTCTGCTGTGATTGGTCAAGCATCATGGTTTATCAGCACAGCATAGGCAATCCATGAAGTCTCCGACTCCAAGGACATGAATACAGAAAAAAACAGTGTGCTCGTCGCTGCTGCAGGAGGAGCGAAGCCTAATATTACCTAATAATGGACTCCGGTCTCGTAACCTCTCAGTCTTAAGATTTTACATGAGTGGCCCTTATAAATAAAAAACACATTTAGCTGGTGTTTATATCGTAAAGAACTAAAATTAAGTGAAGAAGTGGCGCGGACAACGACAGCAATACTGAACACCTGAATGTTGTCTATAAAAAAGTGTTTTAATCCACTCTGGACGATTGAAGAAATATATCACCATGAGCCATCTGATCATAAAAGTAATAAAGTAGTAGTAAGTATAAATATGGAGTTATCAACGCAGGGATCTCCCAGCAGGTGGATGTTTTTCCTCCAGAGGACTTGACCTTCAGCATGAATAATAAAACTCCACCTTCACAAAATGCAAAGTACTGCTTCACCTCACTCATGAAATAGTAACTGTTCTTATTTATTTAAAGTGCTGGCTTTTTAAGACGTCCACGATCTACAGCAGTCATAAAAAGTCACTCCCTCATCCAATCACATGGGCTTGTGGGCATCGTAAAAAAAAAGGCAAAAGGAAAATTCAAGATCATCCAGCAGAAGACTGTCAGGGGAGATGTGTCAGCGGTGTGCAGGAGAAAAGTCTGTTAGGAGCAAGAAAAGATGTTTACGCTTAACTTAAATTGAACTTGTGCTCCACATTAACACATGCTGACATCATGTTGTGGCCCCGTTAGACTCCTGGCTGTGTTTCCATTAGACGCATTTTTTATGTAAATAGTTTACATTAAAATTGAACCCCTATTCTATTCCGTTTTCAAAAACGTATTTACCTTCTTCTTTTTTTTAATATAGTGTTAATATACAGTTGCTTCCTTTTTACATGATTGATGATGAGTTTCTATGATTCCATAATTTACTTTATTTATTGTCAACATATATATTGATCAAATATGTCCTTTCTTAATCTGTTGAAGGTTTGTTTGTCATATTTAAAATGTCTTTATTTATGTGAAAACGTTTTTCCATTTTTCATTGAATAATCATTACAATCATTTAACCATCTGACATATATACATATAACTTTGTTATTCACTTGAATGTATCCCTTTATCTCCATATTTATCTAAAATTCATACAAAATGATAATTATCAATAAAACGTCTCCTTAATGAAATATCTTTATTTATGTATTTATAATTTACCGTGGCTATCCTGTTGTAGTTCCACACATCAATATAAACTGTGAGAGGAAACCTGAGTTGTTAAAGCAAAAGCAAGGAAACAGAGAATGTAATGGCGGCTCATACGGAACCATCCGGAGGAACTGAGTTGCCTTTTCCTCTCGGTGAAAAACAGGGATGAGATGCAGAAATTCCCTTCAAGGCTTTGTTGTCATGAACATCTGTAAACATCAGGGATACATGTGGAACTCGATCGTGACGGTGTTTGTGTTTCTTCACTCACCGCGATGCTTTATCGCACCAGAAGACACCTGAAAGTGAAACAAAAAAACGGAGAAAAAGACTGGGTGTTTCCTAAATCGCTGAGAAGGCAAAACTAGAGAGTGGGATTTGGATTTGGTGTCTGGAGGAAGATGAAATGTAAACCCTGGGGAGAACATATGAGCACAATCGTGTTCACTGTCACTTCTGCAAACGCAGCAAACAAGTCCACATGTAAATAAGCGAGTCCTAAATAAAAGAACAGGAGTATTGCGAGCAAAGGGACCAGGATTAATCGTTGGCGGAGGAAGAGACGGTTAAGAGAAGACCAGAAAAGCAGGAGACGCAGAGATTGAAAACCAATTACCAACAACCGAGAAATAGCATTTTATCCCAAACTGTCCCAACGCACAGAAAATGCACAGTGCTATCATTTCTCCCCTGCATACAAATGTGACACCCCCCCCCCCCCCCACACACACACACACACACATACACACCCACACACACACACAAGGACAGCAATCTCTCCTTATCACCAACTCACACACACCCTCACAGTTCTCTTCAAACAAATGCACCCTTGATTAAATATTGACGAGAGCATGACTTGAACTGAGGGGGAGACGCAACATTCTTATGGTATGGGGTTCTGCTTGTGCCAAAAATATTGTTGTCTTTGTCTACTGACCACTTGTGGTGTCCCCATAGGCACTGTCTATGTCTGCTGCACTTTCCATTCCATACAGTCTCTTACGCCCTCTTCCTTCTGCAAGTAATATGTGCAGTATCTAGAGTAGAACCACCGACTGAGGTACATAGGTTGTGCTCAGTCAAAACATTATTGAAGAGAGTGTATTGTTACTTCATGAAAGTACACCTTCTTAACAGTTCCACACTTATCGACGAAGTACAGAACGAGAACAGCTGTGTTAGATGAAGGAATTTTGAATTGTTTGTGATGTTACTGACGGACACAGGTGCCGAGACTTTTGAAAGATCAGCCACTTCCTGTCCAGGTGGCTGAGCTGGGTTGCCCTTGATGGGGAGACTAGCTTCCTTTCTCTGGCTTGAGAGAGGAATCCCAAAAGCGTGTTGTGTCTGGAGACTGGTCTGACACCAGTATTTTCTGCAGGTGTAGTGGTCAGAACTGGAAGACAGTGTCAGGCTCTGTTGGCAGTCCAGGAGGCAAAAGCAAGGCTGCTACATGGCTTCTTGGTGGGCTCTGTGGCAGTTTGACGAGCCCAGGAGAGAGGAAGTCGACAGCTTTTCCACAGTGAGATCCAGAGTAAGATGGAGGAATAACGGCCTTGCAGAAAAGTTTGCCAACAAGAAACTTGGACCCGCTGTAAACCATACATCGACTTGGAAGATTACCTAGTCGGGAACCAGCAGGACTCCTGCTCCAGCCAGCATATGATGTCCTCCCAAGACTGTCAGATCTTCATTGCTAGGGGTTGACAGAAACTCCATCATTTCCACTGTGCACTGCAAGAGGTTCTCTGAGGCACATCAGCGAGCTGCTGCCTGAAATCCCTGGGAGAGGTACAGATGGTGCCATGACCAGGTGCTGAAATTTGCACCATCTGCACCGGAATTCCGTTCATCAGGGCTGGAGAGAAACCTTGGCCACAGCAGAAGTTCCTTGTTGAGCTGTTGTTTTCAGCATGTGCCAGACAACTGCAGGTGGAACACTGATGAACATCCGGGAGTGCAAAGAAAAATTTATGGTTGGGATTAGCAAAAGTTATGGTTGGGATTAGCGGTACAGGAGAGGAAAATGCTAAGAACCTGGACATGGTAGAGGTACATGAGCAGTGGCTGGGGGCGATCACCTTGACCCAGAGGCAACACAAGGGGTATCACAAACACATTTGTTTTCAGGTCAACTTGACCCAGAGGCGTGCCAAGGGTAAAAGACAACAGTTCCCTGTTTTTCCTTTTTAATGCGGTAATAATGATGAATGGGCTGCGAGTGATCAGAGAGGAAGGATTCTTGTTTATCCCTAAGTAAGATGGATTGACAGACATCTGAACGTTTGCATGAACGCTGAACTTCCTGTAAACAATAGTTCACATATATATACATTGATGCTTTTTTTTTTTGAACCCGTCTCCTGTGTAGTTTTTGTGTGACTATTTCTTTGTGTGACTTTCTGACTATTTGACGTTTCTCTTGTTGCAGTCTGGTTCGATTCTTTCTCCTGGTGTTGGTTTTTTCTAACGCGATCCTGTCAGTTTATTTTTTCTCGGACCTTTGTCGCCATCCTGTGGACAATTGTTGAACTAAACCTTTGTTATTTGAAATATAAATTGACTTAGTGGACTAGAGTACTTGTTTTTGTCAAGGGAATTATTATTGTATTGTAGATTGAACCATCTGGATGAAAAAATGATACTGGAATATGCCTTCTTATAACAAAAATGTATGATCTATTTGCACAAAGCAAAAACACAAAGAAGTTCAATCAATTATTTCGAGGTGACTCAAGAGTGTTGGAAATAAAAGAGGTATGTTTATACAAGTCTCCTGACCTTCTATAGTTTTTACATTTGTATTTATTTGTAGAGGTGTATTGTTTTGTTGTTCAAGCGCTTTCTGACTCTGGTCAAAACTGCTAAAACTAACTTACTATAAAAAATAAGCGTCGTTCACGAAAAAGGGTGTAATATGAAGATCTCTCCGTGAGATGGCGACAAAGGTCGAGTTAAACCGCACGCGGATGAGCCCAGAATAAGAAGGACGTTAACAATCTGGTGTTTTTGGATTTATGTATTATTTGTTTACGCTCTTTAATTTCATGTTGTAAATATGTATAATGTAAATATGTTAAAAAAATGTAACAACAGTTTCCTGTAATTAATTGCGTTGTGGAGAAAGGGTAGGTTTAAATGCATTATATGCTTCAGCCTACTCCTTTTCAGACTTCTATTTCTTATCATTATTGTTTGACTATTATTGTTTTTACTATCGCTAACTTTGTTCCTCTAATCTCATTTGTTTTGTTTTGTTGTCTGAAGTTTATTTTCTTATTGACATACACACGTTCGGAATAAAGCATTCAAATCAAAAAATCAAATTCAATACTAAATAACATGGCATTTAAATTTTTAATTTTAAGTATTTATTTAGTGTGATTTTGTATCTAATAAAAATCTCCGGAAAACACTGTGTATTATATATAGCTTGCTGTGTGGGTAACTCGCTCCTTTAAAATCACTCAAATCACAAACTATTTAATCCTAATGCTCCCTGTCCAGCTCCCAAAATTGTACTTCAATAGATTAGATAAATACATCACATCTTTAACATGACAATTCTCAACGCCCGGGCCAAAGCTGTCCTGCCAAGTGATTTTATGTGGCGCGACAGAAGGTTGGATAGATTAATGTTCATGTTATTTTGTGACATACTGGGCCAGTATTTTAGGAAGAGATTGTACAGAGACTTTCCAAAAGTTACTTAAGATGTCATAGAAAAAAGTAATTGAATGGAGGTGTTGCTTAAGGAGGAAATACACAAGGATACTTATGGAAGATTAAACCTCCAAGAATCATCACTATCAGATGTAAGCTGTTTGGCCTTAAACAGAGGCTGATAAACATTGTAAATGGAATAATAAAAGAGGGGTCCCACAACTCAAAAAGACTATACCTGGCCTCCAGAATTGTAACTCATAACTATTGGGCTGCAACCATTTCTAATTTAAACAGTGGATCGCTTTTCAGGATAGATCTCCAGAGGGATTAATAAAGTCAATCTAATCTAATCTAATCTAAAGAAGGTCCTATATCAGTTTCATGTCCATCAATGATACCACTTGACACCCCTGGTTTTGTGCTTCATTCAATTTGGCTTCACATTATAAATTATACCTTTAACTCTCATTCATTTCTTTAGACTTGAAGTTCTATTGGGCAAAAGTCAAGGTTCGTCACCGCACATCATCGGTCCCGAAAGTCTCCACCTCCAAGGGACTCGTATGATAAGAGGGGTGTGATTATAGCTGGCTAGAGTGAAGTCCATTATCATGTCATAATGGCTCTCGAACCTCTTGTTCACCAAGATTTCAGACGTTATTACTTTATAAAGTAATACATTCAATACATGGTCATGTTGAGGGACTTACTGCATCGTGGAGAGGAAGACTTCAACATTTGAAACATGAGAGTGAGTCAAGAGAGTTGGAGTTCATGCAAAATAGTTATTGACGTATAAACAAAACCGAGATGTGTGAACGAGGAAGTTTGTGTTCAGTATAAACAAAGGATGTGGTCAAACACTTTTATAAGCAGGTCATTTATAACTTTCACTTTGTTATCATTAAATGTCGTGAGTATTATAATTATTGGTAGTATAAGGATTAAGGTTGATTTATATTTTATTCCTGTGTCACCGCGCCTTAGACATTTAGTTTTGATCGTGAAAACATGAGTCAGTTGACAAATAAGGTGCAGCTCTTCTCTGGAATTGTAATACCTACAATCTTCCTCTTTCCTCTTCCACCTCTCTCTTCAGAGTTATTTGGGTTATTTGCTTTTTTTATTAAACGTTTTCTGCAAGAGGATATATAAAAAACAAGTTTTGTAAACTAAGAACTCCGTGTAAGGTACAAATAAAAGAGTACTTTAAGTCTCAGTTTTTACTTTAAACTACTTACATTAAGTTACATAAACACCCATCTTTAAAAAAAGAACCTGACCCAGAGGCAACACAAGGGTTAGTAAGTAGGTAAGTTAGTAATTTATATCTGGAAAGCCACTTTCTCTGAACATATCTTACGAAATATTTGAGAAAAATGTATTTAAGAAACATTTTTTGGAAATTTCCTCTATAAGTGTTTTCATTAGTGGGTAAAGAGTAACAATTGTAAAAACATTGCGTTTAGAATTGTTGTGATAAATATGTTTGGTTTACTTTTTAATGATTTATAATTTACCAATACATTGAAGTTAATGGGGGCAGGTCTTAATAAGCCTCGGCTTCACCCGCTGCTACCTTTCGGGACATGAATGTAATCTGTGAACTATGATGAAATGAGATGAAATGTGATCTAAACTGTCATGCCTGAAATAAACAATTCATTCATTCATAAGGTGCCTTTGACTTCCCCATTCCCCCCCAAAAGTAGAGATTTCCCATTGAACTTCATATTCATTGCACTAAGTATATGTTATGCTGTTAGAAATGCGTAAGACACTGATTGCTCCTGATGGCAGATTCGGCGCCATGTGGTGCAGCCTACTCCCATCAGTGTGTTTGTGACCCTGGTCTAGAAAGGCGCTATATAAATAGAGATTATTATTATTATTATTATTATTATTGGTCGAGCTCCCACACTCTTTTATAAATGAACTGCAAGCAGACAATTTACATACAAACAGCAAAATATGTCCGCCCTGTCATGGACAATTTCAAATAAGAGTAAATACAGTTTATTTTGAATAATCATGAATATAACATAGTGGACATGACAGGGTGGACACATTGTGAAATGTCTTTGTATATATGACCTAAAATAGCTATATTATAATATTTTCCTCAGGCAGGTAGACAAGAAGAAGCTCCAGACAGTAACTGGACTCGACAGGCGGAGAATAGTATCAGAGTCACGTAAGGACGTGAAGTTAACATGACCTGCCTTCTGTAACAGATAAGGTGCCAAATCTGTGATATCAAACAGGATCACATCTCACCAGGGAACAACACCTTGGAATCTCGTTGCGCCACAGTCAGTTTTTTTTTCTATATACACACACGCCTGAATGCCTGAGCACACACACACACATACCACCTTTTTTTTTTAAATCTCCATTCACAATGATAATTGAAAAGTAAAAAGCACAACAGTGTTTAAAACCCACATAAATGAGGTAATAGGAGTAATTACTTTAGAGTTCTGAACATAGTGTGAGAGGATCAAGAAGTCAAAGAAGAAAGCAGGAGCACTTTATTGTCACTTAACCGACAACTTGGTACGAGGATTATAATAAAAAACCTCAGGTGACTCTGTTACATTCCTTATTTGAATATATAACTCTTAACCTTAAAGCCAGGTTCATATTCTGTAACCACAAAACCTCGTTTTTATTCATTGTTTATTTATACATTTCTTCCTCTCGTAGTTTGATGCTGAGATATATTATTATGTAAAGTAAGTAAGTAAGTAAGTAATTTGTATTTATATAACGCTTTTCCAGACCAGGGTCACAAAGCGTTTAAACAATCAAAACAATATTCAATAAAGTATATAGCACAGTTAAAACATTAGCACAAGGTATGTGAAGCAGCTTGTCTAGATGATTAGACACATGCTCACGGACACGTCTATTATATCACTCCCGACTCACGAAGATCCTTTTCATTTAGTTTTTGTGTTTTTTTTTATATAACTGTCCCAAGAATCCCATCAAGGAACAAGTTGAAAAAAAAGGAATACTACTTTTTTTTTTTTTTTGATGATGATGGATGCCCCAACGGTTCATTTTAAATTTAAATTTCAGCTTCTTAAAAAAACAAATTGAACTCCAAAGTTTCTGCAAACATAAGACCCATCTCAAACCTTCTATGACCATGGGGGGATCTTAAGAAGTTTTACTATATTTTCTTTTTTTTTAGCTTGCCGGGGTTTGTGAGCACGTGCAGATTTGGTTTATCAAAGACTGAGTATTCTTACAAGAACCTTTATGAACTAGTTCAAAATGTTCTTCTAAATCATATGATTTACAGCCAGAACGACACCGGAATAACCTGATTCATTGTCTGAGTTGACAAAGCTACCATGATGAGCTAGGAAATAGGAATGTGTGATAACATGCACTCTTGCATGAAATTTGATCCGAAGAAAACAACAAAACTAAATATCAAAATGTATTCATCTTCAGGTTGCAGGAGAGGTTCCTCTCTATGTCTGTGCTGCATTCTCAGTCATAAAGATTTGTATCATCTTTCCTGGTATAGTTGGAGCTGAGCCTGGTTTACCGGTAAGAGAGAGTTTAGTTAGTCAACGTTTTTTCCACACTTCATTTTACAATACCTCTTTCGTATTGCTTGCTGCATGAAGAAGATTATCTCTCATTCCAATGCATGATAGGACACTAGGACACAAGGACACACCTACATATCCAACCGTTTTCAAGCATAACCTGTCGAGTCAGGTGTTTTTTTCAGCCTGATAGCTAAAGCTTCTTCAAGGTTTAGTATCTGTTCTAGACTTGGGAGTACGTGGCCGTGGAAATTCATTATAACTTTGAATGCAAATAATTCCGTTAAAAAAGATAATAGCATTTAAAAGAACTTCCTTTACTGTGTGGTGTGTTTATCAGTTACTGTAGAGTGCTGACAAACGTCAGGAGCCTACAGGGACCTGCTCTAGTGACACACCCAGAACACATGAAGGCAGGTTCTTTTTACCAGTTTACCTGTCGACACGGAGGAAGTCTAACCCCACACATGTGATACTACGGATCAGAACTGGATTGCCTGTTGATGTCCTGACTGTAAGGTAAGTAAGGTAAATGTTTAGGCATTTATATTCTAAATGTTATTCTATCTATATTCTAGTATAGTTTCATTTGTTTAAAAATAAACATGTTTTCTTTTGGATGATTCCTTTAACACAATATCTACAGATTAACAAACAATAAATATACACTATATATAATTCTAAAACTAACATAAACAAACATCAAGTGAATTTATAATGTCTTTGTAATACTTTTCTGTTTAATAACCCTAGTAGCTAAGTTAGAAATATGATAGTTGTTTTTAAGGGCTAAATTGTATATAATTTATTGTGAATTCCTCGTATATGCTTCGGAAATCTCGATGATCCCAAATAGTATAGTGAAGTTTTTGCTTGTAGAAATTTCAACTCTATTGATGATAAATGATTATAATTGCCAATCATTCCGGAATGTTCCTGTGATTACTCTAACCTAACCTAATGACGGATGGATTTTCAATAACAGATTTTTGTCCAATATTTTTCAAGAGGCCTGAATTAACTTATTATATATATTTTAGAATAAGTTAATAAATAAATAAAATAAAAAATTAAAAAATAATTTAATTGTATCACTTGGTAATATGTCATTTTTTATATAATTATCAGAATTGTGATATTGTCGGTCTATTGCGCGTTTTTCTGCTTAACTTCTTTGTAAGTATTACATACCTTTACACTGACGTGTGTTGCCAATTAAAGCTGTAATGGGTGTGTATACCGATTTAAAAATAACTTTTGAGAACCACTACTAAAGTCTTGCATCACACTAAACATTCTATTTGGCAAGTAACTACTGCTCACTTTGAGACTCTGCTCTCCTACCTGTACTCTCCAATGAGAGGAGCCTATCTGGGAAGATGAACTTTGACCTTCAGGTGTGTCATTGTTGACACGTCTTTAAAAGCATTACTTTTGCATCATCCTGCCACCTGGTAATGTTATTCACTCTCCACCAAAATAATGTTTTTCACTGTTAAAATTGTGGCTGAAAATGACCTTGAAGTGAGTCAAACACTGACTGAAAGACATTTTTCTCTTCCACAGGCCTCCGGAAATTAACCTCCTTAAACAAACAGTTTCAGTGGTGAAGCGGATCAACTGCTTCAACCCTGGTGTGACGAGAAAAGATGCCTCCCAGAATGAAAAAATCCAGATTACTGCTTTTACTGCTGGCGTCACTCACAAGCCTCTGCCTGGTATTTCCTCTCCTCCTAGCTGGAGGCAACACTCAATGCTCCTGCCCCAAATGTTTAACGGAAGGAACCGACCCGTTAAGTGAACTCCTCAGGACTGCCCCAAAAGCCTTAATGTCGAAAAATACGAAAACAAAGGAGGACGATTTTAACTGGTGGAAGGTAAATGAAAAGTGTTCTACTCACACAAGTAACCACTTCTGTTAATGATTAACCAACCTTTCCTTGAGGTGACGAATGAGAGCCAAAGGTAACAAATTGTAACGAAAGTTACCATCCTGATCACAGAGTTACAATACATGTCTGTTTTTGTAAATCATAAGCCTAACTATTGAATTTATTTATTTATATTTCTCCCTGTGTTGCATGGGTTTCCTCCCACAGTCCAAAAACATACAGAGGTATATTGGGAAATTGTCTGTAGGTATGAGAGTGTGTGTGAATGGTTGTCTGTCTTTGTGTGCCCTGCGACAGACTGGCGTCCTGTCCAGGGTTTCCCCCCAAAGACAAAGAAAAAATGATGAAGAAAGCCTTTAATAAGCTTATTTTCTAACCAGTATAAATCTGGTCCAATCACCTGCACCGTCACAAACATGCTTTTGTTGGTAATGGACTTATATTGACATAACAAAATACAAGAGTTGAGGTGAAAAACCGACAGAAAAAAAAGCCAGATTTTTAAGGAAAAAAGTAAATTGATGTCGTGTGCAGCCTCATCACTCCCTCGACAAGAAAATGTGCATGTGATGAGCTTCTCTGGATTCACAGTACAATACCAGTAATGTTTTTTAAGAGCACAGACGTAAGAGCAGCCGCATTGTTTTTCACTGTAGGACTGTGTACTGCACCTTAACTCTTTGTGTCTACGTGTTTGTTTGTCCCAGTTCCAAATGTTATTGTGAAGATGGATAATTGGCTGAATTCAATATCTTCTTTTGAATGTTTAGAGATCAGATTGAACACGCATCCTATAAAAAGTTGAGGAACTAGTTTACTTCAAATTGTCGAATGATTCTTCAGTGTTCTACAACCACTTTTCGTGTCGCAGGTGTTAGGGATGAGTAAAGATACAAAAACTTGGAGATAAGCGGATAATTGTGGTATGAATGTGTGTAATGAAACACTACAACTTTTACATATGTTGGTATCTTTTTTAACTGATATTTCTGCATCATAACTGCTCATTCTGTACACAGAACTCTGAGGACAGAACCCACAGCTAACATCAACTTAAATGTTATTTTCTGCATATAAGACTCGTTTTAGTTACCAACTAATAATAAGACATTGCAGTTTCACTCAGTCAAAAGTGGGTGTAAAGGGATTACGGCGCAGAAATACTTTGTGATACAGAAAATGCCCTTAAAAGAAAGAAAATTAGGAGGCAGTGCCAGGTTTACTGCTTCCATAAAAGACAAACTTTATGCCCATGACCCATGACCCCAACGAATAGCAAGAGAGCGCACTCCCTGGACGAAACTTGTGTAGACAAACCAAGCCCAGGTCTTTATGAGGAGGTGGGTGGTAAGCTTGCAACAAAAAGGCAACATAGCTAAATGAGTGGGTGACTAAAAATTTGAATATTTCGTTACTCGTCACAAGTCTCTTAAAGTATCTACTAATAATCTTGCATTATCCCTTGAAATAACTGGCTCGCTGTGTTTCTGGGCTGAGCATGCATGAAGCAGGACCATCTTCATATTTTCAAAACATTCCATTGTCTTTGTAATCAAAGAGTAAACAGCAAGTGTATTTTCGTCTAATGACGTAATTCATTTGAATCTATATTAAATAGTTCAGGGTTGAACACTCAGCATTACCAAATGACGAACTAGAGAATAGTCTTTTGATAGTCCACACAATGCAGGGAGTGTTTGCTCATTACATTTAATCACATACTGACAGATGTAAGAAAGGAGAAGAATTGATTGATGAGTGAAGACGTGTCAACATGCCACTAATGGTTAGCTCACTGCATCTATACAAATATTTTATTGTTCAGAGTGTCCTGCATCTTTTGCCCTAGGGAGCCGGGACAGACTCTAGCCCCCTGCTACCACTATAAGGGAATAAGTGGAATAAAACGGATAAATGATGAATGAGTGTATTATTTATACATAATATATTAAATGTATTTACACATATTAGACATACTTATGTACGTGCTCACTCTTCTGGACTCGTCACACTCACACATTTCAATTGTGGTGTAGCTCTTGTTGTGAAAACGAAGAGAGTAAAGATTTTTGGTATTAGTTGTCAGGAAAAGCTTTAGCACAACTGACATACAAATACCTTCAAACAACAACAAAAAAAACAGTATTAGAATACATTAGTCTAAAACATTAGAATATATTAGTCCCTAATATTTGTCGTACTTGTCCATAAAACTCAAACTATTATTTTAAAATAGTATTGAACCACCTTATATATAGGTGGAGGCAGGACTAGTATGATCTGCTACTGTGAGCATTCATTAGCATTCATGCTAGCTCCGGCACATTTCTTGTTAATCTATGAGCAATAAATATAGAGTGAAACATTTCTACTTTTTTGAATAGATCTTCAAAATGAATTGAAGTTAAGTTTGGTGTCATACTTGTTCTCCCTGCATTTTCATTTCATATAATTTTGTTCATTTGATCAACCAGTATTGGGAAATAAAAAAAAACTCTTGCTCTTAAACTCCTTGACAAAGATTCTGGAGAAGTTCAGTGCATACCACTGCCAAGGATTACTATTAATGATTTACTTGGTTGAATCTTACTTTCGGGAAGAAAAAAATGTGTTTGTTTTTTTAATACATTTTTTTTTACATTTTTCAGAACATGCAAAGGGAGAAAAACACCTATTTGGTTTATAAAAATACAATCAAGGAACTGTTCCAGGTCTTTCAACAAGTTCCAGTTATGGTTCAGCGCAGTCAGGACCGCTGCAGGACGTGTGCTGTGGTTGGGAACTCTGGTAATTTGAAGGGCTCTCACTATGGCCATCTCATCGACTCCCACAACTATGTGATCAGGTAGGGAATTCAATGATGCTGCAGCAGAGCTCCACATTATCCCATGACTGTCGTGTTTTCTTCTTGTCAGGATGAACCGTGCGCCCACCAAAGACTTCCAGGTGGATGTCGGCTCCAGAACAACTCATCATGTGATGTACCCAGAGAGCGCCACACTAATAGCCAACACCACCCATTTGGTATTCGTTCCATTCAAGATAAAAGATTTACAGTGGCTCAAGAAAAATATCAACCCCGGGTAGGTGGGTAACAAAACTGATCAAGTATGTCAATCAACAGTCCTTAATGTGTGGTAAAAAGTTGGGGCAGTGCAAACTTATAGCTGTTGTTTCTTCATACATGCTGCTTGTCTTTTGACATGTCTGGGATGTGTCCATCAAAAATATTAATTTGATATACTCCTTGTGCTCCGTGTGCAATGCAGTCATCTATGCATCTCCTTAAAAATCACGACACTTACAAGTGTAGCGACTTGTCACTGATGTTACTGACTGATGTCGGACTCAGAGAAGTTGGGGCGTATGGTTTCGGTAGAGGGGTCGGTCAGATGAGTAAAGAAGTTTGAAACAGCCTGATTTCAGATCTCGCCAGAAAAACCTTTACGATTGAAACACATATTTTGGCAGTTTTAATTTATATTTCACATGCATTCTGCAATACAAAAGAGCAACTTTAACATCCGAGAAATCAAAAAATTATATTTTAGAGGCCCGACCGTCTGTGAAAGGTGCTTTACAAATAAAGCTTACTTACTTTAAAAGTATTACTGACACAGCCGTTATTTCATTGCGTTTTAAAATGTTTATTATATTTATTTCTGAATGTGCATTTGTTTTTAATTACTCGACTACAGTAAGATTTAAATGTGATTTAGAAAAATCATAGTTTTTTTGTTTTCAATTGTTGTTGAAAAAAAGATTGGAAAAACAGACATCATCTAATTCATTTGGAAACCTGCAAATAAAGTCTGCTGGGCGAGGCTGAACAGGAAACATCACTTGTCATTTTAACAGATTAAAAGTCATAATACCATGACTTTTAAAATAATAGCAATACTGTCATGTCACAATGATGACATCCAACTCTACTACTCATTTGATCCAACTGAGCCCCAGAGGCTGAACAGCTTAGTCAATTGTTTGCTAGAAATCAAAACAAACTGAGCTTCAGAAACCTGGGTGTTGTATTTGACAAAGACATGTCTCTAGTCCAACACTGCAGAAAACTGACCAGAAACTGTTTCCTTCAACTGAGAAAAATCTCTAAACTTAGGAAAATGTTGTCACAACATGATCTGGAGCTTGTAATCCATTCATTTGTTTCTTCTCGTCTGGACTATTGCAACAGTTTATTTTCATGTCTAAACAAGAAGGATCTGTCTCACCTGCAGTTGATTCAGAACTCTGACCTGCTCTAGTAGAAGAACTGACACTCCGATCCTTAAAACTCTTTACTGGCTTCCAGTTTCTTCCAGGATCAACTTTAAAATTCTGATTCTTACTCAATTACATCATTTTGTTACTACTTTAAATCTTGTAATTTTATAAATTCTACTCTTGTAATATCAAGACTTTAAATGTATGTTAAAAAAATAATGATTAAGTGTGTTCGACCCTACAGTTGTAAGAATGACAAATGTAGCCTCTGGTCAAGATCAGTGGAAACGAAGAATGTCTTGCTTCACTGAGCTCATAACTAAAAAGAACATTCAGTCCTTTGTGAGAAGACTGTTAGTAAAACTTCCGTCGTCATTATCTCATTGTCACAGCTTTGTCAATCTCAACAACCGTCTCTGAAACACAAAGAGAGCGATCTGTCAATGTAAACTTCAACTACACATTTGAATTGTGATATATAGTCTCCGTTAGTCAGATGCATATCTTCAATGTATACTCTTATCAGGGTTAAACATATTCCTACACGATGATATACACAGTTCATGTCACTGAAACCATTAACATTTATTTAGGTTAAATGGTTAATGTTTAAAGAAGAAAATAAACCCCAGTCATTTCAGTACATAAGGAAATTATATTTGTTCATGGGACATTATGATATGTGTCAAATGTTAAACCAAGGAAATGTCACAGATGTGGGTATTTATTATTAAAGGTAAAACAATTATTTTCTACCGATTATTGCCTTATTTTGGGCGTGGAGGGCTGCGATGTACCCCAGCTACTTAGGGTTGGAGGCGAGGACATGCTGAAATGAATTTGTATTTTTGTAAGAGTTGAAACTTGTTGAGCCTGTGTTTCAACCTGCGCTGTGACTTTAGACGCTCTAGAAAAAAAACATGACTTACTTACTTTATCAACTTGTCCACATGTTGGATGATGTCACTTTTATTTAGTGCTCAGGAGCAAAGTCTAAATTCATGACGTTAATGATTGTTATTCTGTTGAACAAGTTGAGTTCACAGTGCAATGATGTTTCTTTTTTATTCCTAAATATAACAACTACTTTATATTTCAACAGAATGAAGTGGGGGGCCAACAGGGATATGGTGAGTGTGCGACAATAAGCACAAATGTGTGTTTGTGTTGATGATCAGCTCAGTCACATGCGATTCTTCTCAGGTGATGATCCTGAACCCTGCTTTCATGAGGTTCGTGCATGAAAGTTTGCTGCAGAAGAAAGGCAAATATCCATCGACAGGCTTCCTGGCTGTTGCCTTAGGCTTACAAATGTGTGACCAGGTATGAGAGACGTTATCCATAGAGCTCACACACACACACACACACACACACACACACACACACACACACACACACACACACACACACACACACACACGCAAAAAAGAATGAGCGTTTACGTTTTCTCTGTCTGTTCTCCGCCCAAGACTCTCTGCTGTGAAAACGTATTAATTCTAATGTAGGTCAAGTGGCATAACAGGTTCATAAAGGCTGACACATCAGCTCTTGCATTTTTTATAGGCTGGTCTTTCCTGTAACTTACCTTCCTCTCTTTTCCAAATACCTGTTAATAAACCAGCTGAACTACTCACCTTAAAGAGAATGTTTATCGTAAAATGAAAATTACAAAACACATTTTCCGTAAGTCAGCTGATAATGGAAAGATAACTATCTTTATGATATCGCTGCTTATATCTCTTGAGACATGTCGTGCATGTGGTTTCCAGTCATAAATATGATTCAATATCAAACAAATATATCAGGACTCTCACACTAATGGCAACCATTATTTAGTGATGTAATGTTTAATAATGGTTGAAAATAGTGAAAAATGACAATGGTGTAAAAGTTGTAAAATGTAGTGTAAAAATGACTCAAGCAACCCTTTTTTTTTCTTTTGACAGATCAGCGTTTTCGGTTTCGGAGCAGACAGCCAGGGGAACTGGAATCATTACTTTGAGGTTCTCCGAAACAAACGTCTAAAGACTGGACCACATGCTGGAATTGACGAATACAATGTGATCCTGCAATTTCACGATGAAGACAAATTACAATTCTTCCGAGGATTTTGATCAGATTATTTTAAACACACATTTGTGCAGATATTGTTTGTTTTTTTAATGGAAAAGTAAGTTTTCCACGGTTAAAAATAAGTGTTGCAGCTATAGAGGTTGAAAAAGCTCCAACTGACCTAACATACTTAACTTAAGTTTAAGACTCAAAAATAGGATTTAAAATATACTGTTAATAATACATATTATGTACTAAGAAGGAATAAATGAGCTGCTAACTTAACAATATTTACACATCAACAATTTGGGTTGTTTAAAAATTGTACACTCTAGAGGTTTCTGATGGAATATGTCATGAGGTATTTTGATGAAGATTTTTTTTACGACAAATCACTGTGAGACATCGTTGTAACTTTCCCTGTGTGTGTCCATGCTTCCATGCACTTCCGATTATGTTACGAGAGACTTGTAATTATGGTAACAATGTTCTGTGGTTTATATTTTTAATAAAAAATAAAAATAAAAGTGTCATGGTTCCTTTTAGTTGCAAATGTCTGGACAGCCGAAGGCATGTGAGTTTGTTTCTGTGATTTGGAGGAGCAACTCCAACCCCAACACGAGATGACAAAAGCTTCTCGACAAATCAGACAATCAGTATGTGTACCAATAGCATTGCACAGCTGACCTGTCACCAACATGGAGGGTTAAGACTTCTCAAGCGTCCTCATGTTTCCAGACCTTTACGACAGTAGGGGGCGCCCTTAGCGTAATTATGTGAGATTTTCAATAGCATAGCTTTTCAAAGAAATAGATTATAGAGCAAAGAGTGACATCTAGTGGACTAAACTTAAGTGAAAGTAAGTTAGTACATACAAAACTGAACTACAGTAATTTTACTAAATATAATTACAGAATTCACATATACGAAGATAGGGGATGCAGTTTTAAAATTATTTTATTTTTCAAAATTAACATATTCATATTATCGTTATTATTATTATTATTACTATTATTGTATTTGGGAAATTCCTAATCCTACTGATGATGCTGGTTCAGTTTTACGCTGCCATTGTGGAGTCCATCATCACCTCATCTATCACCGTGTGGTCCTCTGCTGCAAGAGACTATCCATTCTATGTGTTCTGCTGAGAAGGTGATTGGCTGCCCTCTTCTATCTATGCAGAACTGTACATCACCAGGACATCTAAGCGTGCAGGCAGAATCGTAGTGGACCCCTCTCAAGAACTCTTTATATCCATGTGCTGTCATGAATATTGTTGATTTAAATGTAATGCATTTCATTTTATTTTTCATTAATTATTCATTATCTATTTACATGTCACTTTATGGTATATTTTAATTAATGATTTATGTATTGTATTAAGTATTTTTATTTCATTCGTATTATTTTTCATTTATATTCTGCATTGCCACCACAACAGATTCCAGTGTTTATAGCATTGGCAATAAGTTTTCTGAGTGTGATTTATAGATAAGACTAACGTGTACAACGAAAACAGTTCAATCCTGACATCTGCTGGCCAAAGATTAATAATGCAACTGAGAATTATTTTATTTTATTTGTCGCTTTTGGAATGAAAAAAAGGGCCATAACAAAAATAAAATGAACAAAAAAACGGTGCAGCTTTATTTTACCCTTGTGCCAGTGAAAACGGTGTTTTGTTTTGTTATAAATAGGTGTGCACTGACACAGTACATACCCCTGCCAGTAAGTGCATTACACATGCATTTCTGAAACAATGTAAACAATAAAAACAAACAAAGAACTTCCTTGCTTAAAGGAATTGCGTCGATTCATGGAGAACAAGTTTCCAGTCCAGGACCCAGACCCAGGTAGTTGAGTTCTTGAGAGATGTGGGGATAGGCCTCAGTACCCTGTGACACTAATAGGAATAAAGCAGAAGTAGACGGATAGATGGAACTACGGAACCCAGAAATGTACTCTTTCTTTAATGACATGTTTTCATTGTGAGGCAATAAAGGATGATGCTATTCATCTCAAAATATCTAAAGATACTGTGTACACACAAGGTTAGCATCAAAGTAAAAAATATCTCTTCTAAACAAAATGGATGAATTTATGACTCATGTTATTTTTCTTTTGTCTTTGTTCGCTTTAAAAGTTGTAATTTGTGAACTATGACGTAGGAAAATATCCAACCTGAGGGCTGAATAAATGCATTTGAGAAGTACCTCATCACCAGTGAAAACAAAACACAATGTGCATTGGAAAATATGAACGGGTCTTTCTGCTTAATTAAACAATAGTTTTGCCTAGGGTGAAAACATTTTTAAATGAATTAAAACACACAACTCAGCCAACTGATGTGCTATTATTTATTTATTCCAAAAAGATCTACAAACACACACTTTAATTATTGTCTTGTCTACCTTGTGCAAATGTCATTAAGAAACAATGTCGTCATGGCTTCAAGAAAAGAGAGGATGAAACAAGAATATAACATAGCAGAGCACAGACTAGGAACGATATGCTGCTTCTTACCATTACATTGTATAGTGATAAAAGTGCAATTTGTAAATTTTCTTTATGTGCACTCATCGAAAAGGCATCTAATACATTATGAAACCAAGAAATAGATGACATAGATAATAAAACCAACTGTGGTTGCAATGACCTTGGCAAGATATCGGATGCTCTGCCTCGTCCGTGCAGCGTCACTTCCAGCCAGATCAAGTAAACAACCTTCTCTCAGCCTTGACTGCGACCGATTCCAGCTGAGTGTAGGATGTTTACATGAGCTGAGTCGGAACCACTGGAAGAAGAAGCCGAGAAAAATAAAGTGCAATAAGTGACTCTGAGACGTTGACATTGGCAGTGGATGGAGCTGGACGTAGCTGGGAGCAGCAAACATCAGACTGAAAGCTTGGCAGATGTGAAAGCTTCCAGTCGGGGATGTTTACAGCCTCAAACTACTTTAAAAAATCACCGTTGACGGTGAAATTGACCCACATAGATAAACAAAAACACAGCAGCTGACGAGAAGATAATGGTGACCTTCACCTCGATTGATAGTCCCTTCTTTCCGAGTCCATAAAACGCAAGATCCTGTCCTCGAGGAACATTTGTGGAGGTTTTTGTCGACGACATCTGCCGCCGTTTAGCACCTAAAAGAGAGAGAAACAAGTCAATGTGACCTTTTGGAGAGGAGGGGGGGAGCATTCCTGCAGATGCTAATGCTGGACCTTGAAGATTCCACCACGATAATCGCAACAAAAAAAAGCGACACCATCTCAACAATTAAGAGACGCCGGGGCTGAAACTTTCTTGTTGTCCTCCTGACATGCAGCTAGCAGCGGCAGAGGTCACATGGTTAGTAGCGGCGGCATGACTTCTCTCGGGCGACCAGCTGTGCGAGAAACCCTTCCAACCAGCTCCGTGACGACACCAACTCCAGCACCCGTCGAGTAAAAGTTGCGAGGACCGCGAGGCGGAGGGGAGACGCGAGCAGGGCTACTAGCTAACAGCGGTGACAAACTTTGGGTCTGTTCAACAGATTAACGGCGGTTAGCTCGGGTTAGCCGACGAGCTACCGCTAACTCCCTGACAGAGCTAGCTTCCGTTAGCTCGTCGGTGACCCTAACCTTCTGTCTGACGCTCACTCACCAGCGAGACAAAAGCCGCGCGAATTTGTCCTCCTCGCCGGGTGTCCTCCACGTCCCCTGCCTCGACTGAAGCCACTCGGGCGCGGTGTCGACCGCGTTTATGCCCCGGCGTTGTGACGGCGAAGTTTTCCCTTCCATTTTCATTCACTTGTCTTTATTTTGACCTTTGGTTACTCGACACCAACATTGACGTCATTGTCATGGAAACGAGGCCCCGCCCACACACTGTCCGGACAAACTGGAAGTCGTGAAGCGATCGAAAGCGAAGTGTTTTTTGGAGTGTTTAGAAAATGGTACAAACAGTATAGTGAGACTGTGGATGAAGGGCTGCCAAGTTTGAGAAAATTAAAAAAAAGTAAGGTTTCAGTGTAATGACGCACTCGGCGAAATAAAATAAATAATAAAACCTTTTTGTTGTATTGGCTTATGTCCTCACCTCCGTGCAAGCTACAGCATACACGTCGTTGACAATGTCAAATGAATAAGATGGTTTAAATATGATTATTCAATTAATAATATATCTTAAAGCCTACATCCTGTTGTTATGATATGTTGTGGGATAACATCCTCTAGTTCATGGTCCGCAACGTTTTTTGCACCACATTCACGGACCAACATTCAGATAAAAACAGTAAAAACAAAAAGTATCGAGTTTGTATTTTACTCATTTTTTAACTATTTTTTTTTTTTTATAAATCTAACCTAAACAAGCATCTTGACATGTCAAGAGCCAGAAGCTAATTTTACTTCAGACAAAATACCATCTCTTTGTCAAAACAAAACACATTTCAGACAGTAATAATCAATAATACAAATTCCTGTACTCATCTTCGCTGTTGTCTCTGATGCATCCAACAATGGCAGTTTCGTCATCATACTTCTGGCCAGTGTCCTGTTCTATGCTGTGGTGTGTTGGGGTGGGAATGTGTCCAAGAGGAGTGTCAACAGGTTGGACAGATTGATCAGAAAGGCTGGCTCTGTGTTTGGAATTAAGCTGGAATCACTGGTGACAGTTGCTGAGAGGAGATCTCTGGACAAACTACTGTCCATCATGGATGATGACAGTCATCCTCTGAACACTGTCATCAGTGAACAGAGAAGCAGAGTGAGTGCACGAATGCTCCTTCCCAGGTGCAAAACAAATAGACTCAAGGACTCATTCATTCCTCGGGCTATGAAATTGTTCAATTGTGAGTTCGGGGGCAGGAGTGGAGTAAAAGTATTATGATGTTCTGTTCTATGTTAATCTTTGTATCCTTTGTCTTTGTTATTTTTCTCTGATCTATGTTCTTTATCTTTATCTTTAGACTTAGATTGTATCATCTTGTTCTTTCTCTTAATTTCTCTTTGTTCTTGTTCTATTTTATTTTGATTATTTTTTATGAAAAGTTGCTGTATTTGCTGTGAATAATTTAGAACCCCCCCCCCCAAAAAAAACAACAATTTCCCGAAGGAGACCTCCTGAGGGATCAATAAAGTTCTACCTAACCTAACCTAACCTGACTCAGCTCTGAGTTGTAGCAGAAGTCTGAAGTGTAGATGGTGAAGAGGAGAGGGGCCAGTACTGTCCCCTGAGTTGCTCCTGAACTGCACACCACAGTGTCAGACGTGATGTCCTTCAGCCTGACATACTGTGGTCTATCAGTAAGATAGTCCGAGATCCAGGAGACCAGACCAAGGTCCACATGCATCTGTGTTAGTTTGTCCTGCAGCAGAGTGGGCTGGATGGTGTTGAAGGCACTAGAAAAGTAGGAACCTCACTGAACCGCTTCCTTTATCCAGGTGGGAGTAGGTCCGATGCAAGAGGTGAAGGATGGCATCTTCTACAGCAACTGCTGGTCAGTAGGCAAACTGCATGGGGTCTTGTGTGGGCTGGACTTGTAGCCTGCGATGTTTGAGGACCAGCTGCGAAGTCAGTGCCACCGGTCTGTAATCGTTCAGCTCGCTCGGCCGGATCTTTTTCGGGACTGGAACGATACAGGAAGTCTTCCACAGGGTTGGTACTTTCCCCAGCCGTAGACTGAGGTTGAAGACATGCTGGAGTGGCTAAGCTAGTTCAACAGCGCAGGTCTTTAGCAGTCGAGCAGACACCTTGTCAGGACCAGCAGCCTTCCCTGGACGAATCCTCCGGAGTACATCGTGTACCTGGATTATGACCCTTATGATGAAGAATTACAAGGTAGTTCTACATTTTGGAGCTGGAAGTTTATATATTCCTTCTGAATGACAATTGGGAGCTTTACCATGAAGTTAAGCAAGGACTCTTTAGATTTAATGTTATCTCATGACAGGAGAAACCTGAACTAGGGATAGCTTGATCGCAATACAATGTCAGCGTTTTTTTTTGCTATTATTGCTACAATGAAGAATGTAAAAGCAATCACAACAATCATGATAAAGTAAAAATATGAATTAAGCTGTATTGCTGCAAGTAACATTACAGTTAAATATTAGTTGAAAGTAATGTGAATACAGAGCAGACCCACAGTTCAACAATCTGTCAACTGCTGTTCCCTCGGTCTGGTGGTCCTACTTCTCGCTGCTATGCCCTCTAACCGAGCTTTGCTATTGGTTAATCCTCGGGCCATGCCTTGACTCAGAGAAAACTAAAGGAACTCTTGGACCGGCCGGATTCGTGGATCTACCACCGCTGCTGTTGTGAAATCTTGAGATGTGTGTGTGGCAATAAAGTCTGCCAACAGAGCTGGAGAATGTATTGGATTGGGTCAGCGATGAGGTCCCAACGTGCACTGTGACTGTTTTTACTACACATCAACTCTGTGCTCTTTTCTCCACACAATCCTCTTCGTCAGCTCCAGTGAGACAGAGAGCTGTCCTTGGAGCTACGAGAGACTCAGGGAACACGATAGTGCATGTCTGAGGTTTGCCTGGTTTTGTCAGAACATTTTTCGGCTTGGATTCGCCTGATATTACTTCCGTCTAGATAGTAGAGGTGCTCCCACTGGGCGTGGACGCTTTGGCCCACATAAAATGGTCGGCCAGGCTGATGTTTGCATTTCCACTTCCATGGCTCCTCCTCGATATTGTTCAGAGGGTGAGGCAGAGATTTCTTAGGATGATTATGGTGACCCCTTATACTCTGTGTGTACTGTGGTTCCTAGAACTGGCACAGATAGTGGTCGGAGCCCCTCCCTTGGTCTTCCTCAGCCCTGTGTCAAAAATACTTCTCACGGTACCCCCGGTACTAGGTTGGCTGCTCTAGGTACTTCCCCCTAAATATGAGAAATTGTTGCCAGAAAACCCAAACAAGTCTATATTTTAGGCTTGTTTTGAGTGGATGATACCAGGCTGTCAGCCTAAATCTCTCATGTTGAGGCTTCAATACAAAAGGGACGTTACAGACGAGCAGTATGGAAGTATTTGGATGTTGTTAAGTGTCTTTTTTGGAAGAAGATAAAGACGAAGACAACTGAGCTCCAGTCGCTTAATTACAATAAACATTCATTTCGGTCTTAAACTCTTAAAAGGAACAGATTACTCTGAAAATAATCCCAACCCTTAGTTGACATTAGGGTGAGTAGAAAATATGTGAAATTTGAATATTGGGTGAACTATGACTTTAAGCATTGATAATTATCATGTCAACAATAAAAATGTTTTGTGTATTTACTGAACTTTGTCTTGTTGAACTGACTCTTTGTTATTTGTTTTTAGCTCTTTTCTTTTATTAAGCACTATGTGAATCTGAAGGGTTAGTGACCCTGGTCTAGAAAGGCGCTATACAAATAGACATTATTATTATTATATTACATCATAATAATTGTATTATAATCATCATCATTATTAATATTATCCTTTCAACAAAGCTGAATACACAATAAAAGGAAATTCAAATTGAAATGATTTGCTATCAAACCTACCCTCATTTTTAAAAATGTGCATGTCTGTTACTGACTGACTGAAAAATACAAAGAAATTGTAGTTCTTGTGCGTGTTAGTGTTCCTTTAAGAGTGAGACAGGTGAGGTAGGGAGAAGGGAGGAGTCAGAGTTCTGTGCTGATGATCGCGATGGACTGATGTTGTTCTTATGTTCTTATATCGTCAAAGTTACATCTTACAATAACAGTTTTTGTTAATTAAAAGGCTAAATGAAAGAGAGTTGCCTGTTTTTCATGCATCATTGAAAAAACTCTACAAAACACTATACATTTATACTTATACCTATTTTCAAAAAAAAATTCAAATTCCTGTTTCCTGTTTCCTGTGTCCAGGCAGGTCTTTGGTTGCCTTCAGGCGTTCTGATGACTGGGTGAGATCAGCCATCGTCCGGGCTTACCGGGAAACACGTGGATCTGCCCCTAGTGGTCTTAGGGCACACTTCACCCGTGGTGTGTAAACCTTTGGCTTACTGCTGGGTGTTGAAACGGAGGACATCTCTGCAGTTGCATACTGAGCTCCTCACCACCTCAACATTTGCCAGAGCAGACCTCCTCAACATGGCAACAAGGTCAGTAGTCCAGAATCCCCGTTATCTATTCACAACTTAAGGTTCTACGAATAGTGCGCCCAACTGTAGCCCAACTGCCTGCCTTTTGTTAGCTGAGTTTTTAGTAGGAGGGAAGAGGAGAGTGCACCCAGCTCGGTGGAAAATTAATTGAGCTTTCTCAGAGCCAAGGCAGGGCCTCAAGGATTAACCAATAGTGGTTAGAGGGCTTTGCACCTATCGTAGAACCTGAAGTTATTTAGATAACTCAGGGATTGTACTCTAGATGCCCCAAAGCCTCCACCAAGAAGGAAGAAGGGGTCGAACTACGATTCAAAAACAAAGTTGGTCTGCTCTGTATACATTATACATTACTTTCTACATAAAGTTATGTTATTTACAAAGCTGTCATAACACATATCATATTTCATTATCAACTATATGATTCATTACCTCATCAGTATCCATCCTTCATTCAGCCAATAGAAGTCTTATTCGTCCATCTGCTGCAAACCGGGACATGGCAACTTTTGTGACGTTTAGCGAGTGCTCATGGGAAATGTGGTCTCCTGTCGGGCTAAACACTACCACTTTAGTCCACTGGCGTCGCTCGACTTCAAATCGCATAGAGCTGCTTTAATGTTTACAAACTGCAACAATAAAAATCTCCACACGAGGTCAGTCTTTTGCCGCCTTTTAATCATCATCTCAATAATGCGTCAATAATGTGATGGTTTAGTTCATGTAGCTCTTTATATCATGATTGCAGTGCGTGCTTCATTTAACTCTACTGAGGTTCTCTCAAAAAATATAGATTAGCTAAATAGATGTGTGAAGACAAGTGGGTTCCGCTGAAACTTCAATAGTAAGTAAGTAAGTAAGTAATTAATTAATACATTTGTTTATAAAGCACATTTGAAAACAATAAATACAAAACTACTAGATTAACTGGACATACAACAAGAACAACAATACTAATTTAACATCCATTATTATTTTTTATTTTAACATGAAATATATGGCGCCCTTTGTGATCCTCTCGCATTTATCCACCTCGTTAAATTCCTGTTTTGTTTTTACAAAATTCCTGTTTTGTTCTGACATCACTGGCAAGTTTTTCTGATTCTGATTCTGATATATATATAACGTAACTGTATTTTTCTCTCAACTTGCCATTGCTGGACTCCAGCAGAAAAATGTACTTCACCCTTAAACAATTGTAACACAGTAAAAGCTAATTTCATCATGGGTTAGAGTTTTATGGTTTTCATTTTAATTCAAGCACCACCAAGTGGACCATGACTAACAAATAGAGGATGGTAAACATTATGTCAGTGGTAGGCTGTGCATTTCAGAACCTTGGCCAGCGGTACCGTCATACTTAGGCAAAGCTGGATGAATCCTCCTCAAAATAGCATCACCACAGCTGGAGAGTCACATACACACTCCAAGAACCTTAATAAAGCTGTTCAAGTAACACTTCATGTCAGACGCAAATCAATCAATAAGATCACATGTAACACATTCAACTTAGATAACGAATATTTCTGCTGATTAAAAAAAGAAAAAAAAAGAGATTTTAAGTGATGAGTCAACAAAAATCGAATAAGTCCACTAATAGTTTATGTGAAAGAAATTGTTTAAAATTAATGTAACAGAAAAACAGTCTAACATGTAGGCGTTATTTACATTATAAATTGCAGTGGATCAGAAATAATTGTGTAATTTGTAGATTGTACATGGTTATCATTGGTTAAATAATAACAAAATAAAATGTCAAAACATTAAAACTCAAATGCTTGCACTCAAACACATGGATTTCCTTCATGCTGACTTGAAAATAAAATCTTTTCTTTACTCAAGAAGACCTCAATATTTTTGTTGTGTAGTTTATATGTATTCTTCAGCGACATTAGTCTTTTTTTTTATACTATTTATATTTCTTTAGTCTATCAGCTCACCTTCAGCCTTGGTGTATCTTTCTAAATAGTTTGTGTTGCTAATAAAGGGCTTTTCTAATCACAGGACAAGACATGAACATGTGAATTTAGGTCAGTCTGTCAAACTGAGCCTGAGAAACCTGGGTGTTGTATTTGATAAAGCCATGTCTCTAGTTCAACACTGCAGAAAACTGATCAGAAACTGTTTCCTTCAACTGAGAAAAATCTCTAAACTTAGGAAAATTATGTCACAACATGATCTGGAATTTATAATCCATGCGTTTGTATTTTCTCGTCTGGACTATTGTAACAGTTTATTTTCATGTCTTAAAAAGAAGGATCTGTCTCGCCTGCAGTTGATTCAGAACTCTGCAGCGAGAATTCTGATCCGCTCAAGTAGAAGAACTCACATTTCTCCAATCCTTAAAACTCTGGCTAAAATTCTGGTTCTTACCTTCAGATCTATTCATGGTCAGGCTCCTCCTTACATCAAGACTCCTGTGTTTGTCTGGGTGTTGTCTTGACCTTTTAAGTATTAATTTTATTGGGTATTTTTTGTTTGTTTAAGCGCTTTGTGACCCTGGTCTACGAAAGCGCTCTATAAATTCTAATTACTTATTACTTACTTACTTATTTACTGTGAGGCTTGTAAATCTAATCACAGGATTCAGAAATGTCAGTTTTAATGAGTCTTTCTAGCTAAACTACTCATTATTATTTGGCTGTTTCCATTGACTTAAACTGCACAGAGGCCAGAAATATTGATTCTGCTAACCTCACACGTGATTGTTGTCAGTGACATCACTAGCTAGCTGAAACAGGATTAGATAAAGTCAGGGACTTCAGTAGCCATCTTAAACATGATCTAACAAAACTCTACCATCATATTTGGCACTGAAAATAGCGCAGGTCTGATAGACGTGCCTTGGTTTGCCATTGGGCCTGAATGGGTAACAGCCGAAGAAACAACGTGGGAGGTCCTTAACACCACCTACGAGAGATAAATTTGGAATTGGGTGTAAAGCCAAACGGATGGCATGAATGCCAGAGGGACAGAAGGGACTGGACCACAGCTGCAAAGGCTGGCTCCGAAAATGTGATATGTCACTTCTCTGGGGGGTGAGAGAACCTGAACTGGTGAGGAAGGTACAGGGTTATAATTTGGATCTGGTGGAGCTGCAGCCTTTACTGTTGCATAGGCAAAACACAGGATTTTGGCAAGACCATGGAGAAGGACTTTTGCCCTCTAGTTACTGATGAGATTCTAAAGATTCTTGGTGTTTAGGGACTGTCCTGGTTGGTATGTCTGTTCAACAGAGCTGTGAGATGGCAAAAAATCCCTGTGGAGTGACAGACCCTGAGACCATGAGCTGTGTTCCAATTATAATGTTCTCAATTTGCCTACTTCAAGCTGCTGGAGATTCAGACTGACTCTTTCCCAGCCATGGGACAACATGCCAACGCTTAACTTTCTCAACCTCAACGCTCTTTGAAAAGCTGTTCTATTGAAACCTCATATCATTTTTAAGCGCCCCCTACTGTCCTCTGACACTGCTTCTTCCGATAGTTAAGCGGCAGGAATGAGGATCACTACCTCTTAATCTAAGTCCATGCTGCTCAGCAGGAAAAGGATGGAATGCATTCTCCAGGTATGGAAAGAGTATTTTCCCTAAGTGGAGTCTAGTCCACAAGTGAGTTTGCTTGTTTGCCATTTTGTCACAGTCTGTTATTATTGGTCATAACGGAAAAAATATGATCCGGGATTTAAGGATTTCCCCAAGGTGGATGGCTGGCGTCTCGCTTAGAGCTATGTTGTGGAGTTCAGACATCTGCCGGGTGGAGTCACTACTTTCTACATTGAGAAAGCCAATTGGGTTGGTTCTGATGGCACATCTATGTGTGAGGAAACCATGGAGTAGGACCATGTGGCGAGAGTACATCTCCACAGGGACTGACTTGGAATCCTCACAAACCACTTAGCAAACCTGGAATAATTGAGTCCTTGTCTTGTTGGTGAGATCATGCCTTTGTTACACGACTTTGAGGAAGTGGTAAAGAATGATGATGATGAAAACATTTGACAGCATGAATATTCATTGTCACATTCTAAGAATGAATGGTAAAATCTCTGTCATGAATTTAAAAAAGCCTAAAATATACTGCCCTAGCCTCCCATTCTCCCTGGCCTTGGAGGATTTATGTTTTGTGTTAAGTAAGGCTGAAGCTACTCATGTTATCTCACCCCATCAATAGCAAATACATTAACAATATCTAGTCGCTGCAAGCACACTATTAATTTACCCAGACCCGTCCCAACAGGGACGGAACGATTGTTCGGGGCAACGAGGTGTATCTTCTTACCCTTCCCTGGGACACAGTGTCGCTGATGGCGGATCAATGTCCATTCAGCACACAGAGGAAGAGGGGCAGGCAGGCAGCCAAGCTGGAGGAAGCCCTCAACCCCAAGCTCGAGTGACGCTGTCATCTTAGAGGTCCCTGAAGGCCTCACTGAGACAGAGAGGGATGTGCTGCCTAATGCAGGAGTCATGTCCTTTCACTGGGAAACACGGACCATCATCCTCAAAGGTTGAAGAGGACAGAGGTAATAGATATTGTGTGCTCTGGTTCTTGACAGGAAAAGCCCAAACCAGTATTGATGGAGCGTACATGGCATAAAAATTTAAATTTGTAATCAGAAGATGACGAAATCGTTCTATTTATCTAGAAGGATTTGCAGTTTCACTTGATGTTTCCTTTTCTTTTGGAAAGTTTCAGACTCTTTGCAGAGTTCAATCTGAAGCTATAGGAAAAACTCATGAGTTGGCATTCTTAACTTCTGTATTTTGTTGTTTGATGATATAACTCGACTGGGAGTGGAGTAGAACGGGAGAATATTCTGTGGACATTGTCGTATGTTTCGCAGCATGAATGTTTGTAGGTTCAGGATATTTATGGACGATATTATAGCATATTTTTAAACCTCCCTCACATCCCGATTAAGGAAAAGGTTCAAAGCATAAATATGAACATGAGCCGTATGTAAGGAATTGGTCACGTTAGGGAGATTGGATGTGTAAATCACTTCAGTTCAGACAAACAGAAAAGTGGGCGCCCTCTGGATTAACAAACGTTTGAACATAATGATTAAAGTTGTAGTAAAAACACCAGTATTTATATTACATACACCGTCTGATGATCAAAGAGACGAACAAGTCAATGTTTTCTTTAATACGTGTTTTGAGTATCATGGGGCTTTAAGTGATTGAAGAACAGGTTTGTGTAAGAGTTTGAGAACAATACTCTCAGACACATACGTTTACCAAGCAAGGAGCGTAAAGTAAGAATATTTATGGCATGTGCAGCGGAACCTTCCCTCCTGTGGTGTAAGATAGCAGGTTAGAAGCCTTGGTTCAGAATGTCCTACACTCTGCTATCCCCCATTTAATCCCCCCATAACCTTTTTCCATTACACACCAGTTAAATTGAATTACAGCATATGTTCAATAAACCTTTAATAAATCACCTAAAAAATGGCAGCACAATGTAAACATGTCTCCTTGAAGGAATTTGTGAAAATCATTTATGTATTCTGATCTTTATTTATTTTTGTTTAATTATGGGAATAATAACATTAAAACAAACCTTGAAATTGAAATGATTCTTCTCTACTCTAAATTACAAGAGTCAACTAGATACTGCATTAAAGCAACACTATGTAACTTTTTGAAATTATTACTATTTACATGTTTTCTGTAATGACGATTTAATTTTTGAACATCCATGACTCATATAGTAGTAGAACTCTCTAACTATTATTTTAACTATACTCTTCTACGCAAGGAGGAGAGTCAGTAAATGTCACATGACTACCAAACTTCTTGCAGTTGCAGTTCGTTGATCGTAGATGTCATCATATGAGAGACTTGAAATCATCAGGAAGATAAAAATGGAAAATGGCACAACAAGAAAGTCCATCTTGTTTTGTTAACAAATGTAAAACAGTTAAATGGCAGTGATGGTCTGATGAAGCTTCATGAAGCAGTCTCATTATATTCATAGCCCACTAGATGGCGGTCTCTGCACTATTTTCCTTTCTTGTGAACAACTGCTCCATTGAAACCTGGCATTACTTTCAAACTGATGGCGCCACCTACTGACCTCCAAACAACATTAAACTGCTACATTAAGCTTCATCAGCCTATTAGTACTTAGAGGTTCTCTATGACAGACGTCCCCAATATTTTTTAACCACGGACCGGTTTAACTTCAACATTATATTCACGGAGCGACGCCTGGTAACAAAAGCTTAACGGACCAGTACGTGCCCCAGTCCGGAGGTTGGGGACGACTGTTCTATGACATCCACTCCGAATAAAACCTCTCTGATATCTTTGTAGCTTACATATAGTATTGTCGTAAAGTGTCTCCAACATTTTTGAGTTTTTCATTTCATCAAGCCTTGCTGTTGCTAATAGTCGACAGAAGCAGGCGCTTCACTCTCTGCCCATGAACTTCTAATGACCTCTACCCACACAAAAAAGAAAAGCTGGTTTTCCAGCGGCTGCTGTGTAAACAGGAGTTCACGCTAATGCAGATAACCATGTAGGAAAAAGCGGAGGCATCAGCAAGTCTTTCAACCTCTCAGCGCGTGCCCTTGGAGAACGGTGGAGGTCAGTCATGGAGGAATCACGAGCACAACGCTCAGGTCCATGTTGGATTTGTGTCAATGTGCTTCCGAGGATGATTCAAGAAATCAATCTAAAGAATATAATACGAAGATTTATGATAATGTCCAGCAGCAGCAAACATCTTTGAGGGCGGATCCTCACAGTGGTGGATGTCAGCGTTTGTTGAGGCTTAAGCAAACACTTTTGACATTGGAAGGTTAGACTGTGGGGAAATTGAGTCTTTGATCGCTGCATCAGGGGGAACCAGTGTCGCATTGAAATTGAGGTGAAGCAGAGGAAATATGTGTAACAGCTTTTCTTGTCATTTTCCACTTTCTTTCATCTATACAGTATACATGTGTAAATATCTATAAAAACAGGTCTGTCTTTGTGTGCGCCTGATCTTAATGACTCATGAACTCTATAACTGTTTGACAGAATTTCTTTTAAATAATCATGTAGACGTCTGACCTCTCAGTAAAGGTTTTGTGGGGAGTTCAAGGAAAACAGGGTAAAAAATCAGATACGTACAATTTTTAAAATAAAATTTTACCAAGGGATATTTCTAGAATTTCTGCTACTTTTGTTAAATGTAAAGAGGCAAAAAGTGAGACAATAGACCACCAGGAAAAGCAAAATAGGTATGTTTTCAATTAAATGTATACCACTATATTTAATCTATATTACCCCTTGTGTTACCTCTATTGCCACATATGCATTTGGTGAAGGACGAGTCTCTTGTTATGTCAATTTATGGTTTTATCTTCCTAGTTTTGTCGTCCTAGTTACTTCCAGAAGTCTTCATATAGAAACACAATGTTATAAAGCAGTTTAGTGGTCATGTGACACTTACGGGCTGTCCAGGCAAAGTTGTGTAGGGTAGAAAAGTGTTCAAATAATATCTAATGAGTTTTACAAGATCAGTCCTTGTTCATATTTAACCAGAAAATATATGAAAAATCGAACAAAAAGGTAAGTTTTTTGCATTGCTTTGAATGAGTTTAATGCTTTGACAAAAGGAGGGAAAAAGATCACTTAAAGTAAAAGCGACTCTCCATTGAGATTACTGGCATAATTCAAATGACCATATAACATCTCAACCATTCAAGCCAAACTGTTTTATCAGCCTTTGCTGCTCAAAACAATATAAGCATCAGCCACGGTCTGAGAAATACACAAATGATTAAAGACGAATGAGCTGACATAGAAATGATTGGGACATTTGAGTATCCTGACATCCCCTGAGAAATAGCCTAGGTTAACCGGAAGAGAATGAGATACAAATCTAAACCTCCTTAAAGAACATTTGTCTTGAAGCTTTAAAAGAAAAATCACTTGGCAGATTCATATTTCATTCCTCTCTAACCTCCAGGTGAAAGGTTCACAGACCTTCTTATGTGGACAGTTTGTGTTTTGACCAATAAAATGTTCAGCTTGACCCGTGATGACATTGCGTCCATTAGGCATTTGAGAGAGAGATTTTGTTACCAGTTCATTCCAACTCCCTGAGAGCTGCAACATCGAGACGTCTTGTTTAAATTTGACGATAACATTTTTTTTTCCTGTAAAGAATAAGAACTTTTGTTGAAAGAAAAATATGGAGGAGCAAATATGTACTTAACATAAATGTATTACATTTAACAATGTTTATTCAAAATATAAACAGAAGTGACGTTACCTTCTTTTTACTTTTTGGGCCAGTAATTTTGAATAGTGATTTACAAGGAATTAAATATGTATTTGTATGTGTCTTCTAATTTAGACTATTATTTTCGTCTCTAAACAAGAAGGAGCTGTCTCGCCTGCAGTTGATACAAAACTCTGCAGCGAGAATTCTGACTCGCTCTAGTAGAAGAACTCACATTTCCTCGATCCTTAAAACTCTTCACTGGCTTCCAGTTTCTTCCAGGGTCAATTTTTAAATGATGGTTCTTATTTTCAGAGCTATTCATGGTCAGGCTCTTCCTTACATCACTGATCTGATCCAGCCTTACACCCCAGCTCGGGCTCTGAGGTCTGTGGATCAGAATCTACTGATGGTTCCTCGCACACGGTTCAGGACCAGAGGAGAAACATCCTTCCAGGCTGTTGCTCCTAAGCTTTGGAACGATCTTCTTCTCTCTGTGTTTGATGATCTACTGACTCCTTCAAGAAACATCTAAAGACTTTTTTATTTGTGCAGGCTTTCCCCTGATTTTCTGGGACTCCTGTGTTTGTCCTACAAATACTTACTTACTTACTTATGTGTCTTGGCCTTTTAAAGTAAAAATTAACTGTGCTGAAATATTGGCTCATAAATCCATGAGCTCAGGGAGCTTCTGCACCACTGTGAGCTGCCATCTTGGGAGGGCTCTTTTGAGATTGATGTTGCAGTAAGTTGAAGTGTCTGATTCCACCATAGAAACTAAACATACAAAACTATTCACATTATGGGACATTACAAGAGCAGGTTCCTCCGTCTGTCCCTGTCATGCTCCAGTTAAAAATATATACATTTTTATTTTTTATTTTGCAAAAGAAGTGGCTGTCAGAGGGGCATTTATCTGGACACTTATGCAACAAAATAAGACGTTTTTTCAGGATGAAATTGACGTTAATAGATTATTTAATGTTGGATATACACCACAAAACAGATATTGACAATTTTAGAAAGTTCCAGCACATAAAGCTGTGTTATTGCCCAACATGTTAAATTGAGAGTTGCAAAAGTATAAATTTAGACTTAAAAAAATGGTCCAGTGTTCGATATTTTGTTTTGTTTTTCAGGATGAGACGACAATCTTGGAGTATCTGTCCCAAGATCTCACTTAAATGAAACCACTTTGACAAAATAGACCAGAAGACCAGAAAATTGAGTAAATTGATGAATAGAGGACCAATGTAGTGTTTGCTGATGTTGTTTTGCTTCTTCTGTGTTTTATCTCAACTGCAAAAACATCATAAATCAACGTATCTAACAAACACTCTTTTATCGCAACTTTGGAGGTTGTACATTTCTCACTTTAACTGACTTGTTGATTTCGATATAAAGTAAAATATTGCTTACATTTCTTCCTTTAGCTTGCCAATATTTTCACATCCTAAAATGAAGTGTAAAAGAGTGTCTGATGTTCTCTATCTTGAATCACCTGTGCAGTGTTCAGCTGAATTACAGAAACAGTGGCTTGTAGGAGATGTTTAATAAATCATTTATGAAGTGTAATCAAAGCCTGTGTATTGGAAAAATGAAGAGTCTATCGTCTCTCGAGAGCAGATCGCTGCACTATTGATAGATCACAACATGGTAAAAAAATAATAAAATAAATAGGTTTCATTAAAAGAAAAACTCCCCTTTGATAATTTTTATCAGTGCCTACACTGTGTAAACACAGCATAATGACTGGCCGAATAAATTCCATCATCCCTAAAAATACGTTGGTTGTGGTGAACTGTTTCTAGTCCCCCACTAAATAAGTAAGTAAGTAAGTAATAGTTATTTGTAAAGCTCATTCTAGACCAGGGTCATCACTGAATAGTTATCTAAGCTTTTGTAATTCACTGACACATATTGAAAAACATGCAAAGTTTTGGCCAATATTAAACAGTGTTGGGAACTTAAATTTACAATACTAACTTAGTTACAGTTACAAGTTACTTTCTCAATAAGTAACTCAGTTACTTTAAGCTACCTGTTAACTTTAAGGTAACTAGTTACTAGGGAAAGTAACTTTCTGTAATAGAGGGGTAAAGTAAGATTGACCAAGTGTACAGGCCAGTAATTAAGTAAGTAAGTTTGGATGCTGTGATTTAACAATCCACAAAAAGGCAAGAACAATATGTGAAATAAAAAAACAATAGAATAAAATCTTTTGAATCTCATTTCTTGAATCATTTCTTATTGACAGCTCCTTGTGCAAGCTTTGCAAAAAAAAATGGATAGAAGGCCCATTAGCTTTCTATGTTTATTTTTCATTGAAGTAAATCTCTCTATGTCTAGAGAGTAATCAATTGTAGTGTTTCCCGTTAAGGTTTAAAATATCATGTGCTTCTGAACACAACAAAGTAATCTCATTGTCATTGAATGCATCATTTTTAGGTAAGGTAAGGTAAGGTAAGGTAGAACTCTATTTATCTCTCAGGAGGTCTCCTTCAGGGAAATTTTTACAGCAATTTTTCACAAAAAATAAATCAAAGTAAAATAAGAACAATTGTGCGTCAAAGTACACAGACATCGTGTTGTATGATTAATCTACGTATCCATTGTTTATAAAAGAGTAATAACAAAGAGTTTTATCTATGTATCATTATGTGTGTATGAATAGCAAAAGTAAGTTAAATGAACACAAAGCCGCAATCTTTCGCATGACACTCCACTGCTCTGCCAAGTGAGCTAATTGAATGTAATGTAGCGTTAAATGTTAACGCACATGAAGTAACAAGTAACGAGGCGGTAGTTAAGTTACTGTAACCTAGTGATGGTCTGATGATGCTTCATGAAACAGTGTCATATTGTTTAGAGGTCAGTAGGTGGCGCCATCAGTTTAAAAATGATGTGATGTTTCATTAGAATAATTGTTCAAAACAAAGGAAAATAGTGCAGAGACCACTCTGAAAATAATGACACTGCTTCATGAAGCTTCATCAGACCATCACTAGTGTAAAGCTTTACTGCCAACCCTGACTTTCAATGAACATTCAACTCATTTAACAATGATTTGAAAATAACAAGGAAGGAACAATGTAGCAGCTGTTCTCCAGTTAGCAATTTTAGTGAAACAAATGTACTTCCCTCGTTGTGACGTACAAGAGAACCTTGTGGTTTTGTTCTTTATTTCTGGTGTTTTCATGACTCAAGAGCTGCTTTATATCCTCTGTTCAGCTGTTAGGACCGTGCCTCGACTCAGTCCATCTCAAATGATAAAAAAAAATGTTATCTCTCCTTTGATTTCAATTCTACAGCCTAGCTTCTCCTCTCTCCTACATTCATGTTTGTGTGTAATTGTGTTTATCTGTGTGTGTACTTGTGAGAGTTGACCTTGGCAAAACTGCTGGGCGCCATTGATTTGTTTACCTGTGCACCCTTGACACTTTCTCATTAGGTTTCTTCTGCACAACACTTCCAAGCGAGAGAGCAGAGTCTGCACTTCAAAGCCGACAGAGCGTGATCAATGCCCGCCACAGATTGGCACCAGCAATATTATTCTGCTCAATGCCTTTCTAATGGATGTGAGCGCTCCATTTAGCGGCCACAATAAGGTGTCTTTTTGTCTTTAAGGCAGCATTGTGGGACTCTAGAGCGAAGGGAGAACGCATCCTGACAGCAGGACTTTGTTTGAGACGGTTAACTGCTACATCTAACATTTTTCAAGCCCATTGTTGTTTCCCTGCACTGACACTTTTCTCTTCCTGGCCGGGAGAAGAACCCTCACGGTTTGACTTTGCGACGTCAAGCTCAACCTTATTAGGTTTGTGTGCAGTACACAATAATGTATTGTTAAAAACTATATAGGTCTTTAGCTCTGGATTCATTCTGTTTGAATGTCATGAGTACGTTTGCAAACAAATATTTCGTCCACTCAAATCAAGTCAAACAAAAACAAGATTATTACTCTGTTGAGTTTATCTGTAGATCCAATTCTCCCCAGTATGGAAGGCATTCACGCTGATATTACTTGGCTTGGGTCACCTTGACCCAGAGACAACATAAAAGTTAAGCTACTAAAGGCAACAAAAATGATCTTATATTACATTGATGTTCAGCAGAACAACATACTGCTCACAGAGTTTTAAAAAAATAATTTCTGTGTGAAGTGAACTATGTGTTCTTTCCAAGGTGTGACTGCCTCTCATTATTTATAACTAGAATAGGTTTCAGTTCCTTGGATCCAAGTTAAGAGAATAAGTGGGAGATATTTTGACTATCGGAGAATGAACCTGAATGTCAGTAAAAGTCACATGGCTTGGAATATGAATGTACAGGCGAGGGAGACTTTTTGGATGATTTATTGGTAAAACAATAAAATAACACTTAGTAAGGATGTGATTAAAATGCTTGTTCTTTTTAAAAAAACATTTTTCAGCTAAACTAGTCTGTTTTCACAGAAAAAGGGTTGTAGTTATGTGTGATATAAGTGCCCTGCCGCATTTCATTGACTTCCATAGTAAGAAGAACAGTAGAAGTGAAAATACAGCAAAATGAAAATGTTGTGCTTTGTATGAGCTGAGGATAATGAAGGTGAAAAAAAGTCGTAGGGTTTGCAGCTGGACCCTGCTTCCCATGATCTACACATTTCCCCCTTTTTCTTCAACCCTCTTCTTTTCTATCTCCTTCCCATTGTCTCCCTTTTCCCTTCCAGCCGGTCGCACCTTCTGGTTCTCAAGGTTTCTGTCTGTTAAAACAAAGTTTCTTACCACTGTTTTCGCTCGCTCGTTGTTTTTATCTCATTGATTGTTATGCCTTCTATTCATTTAAAGTGAATTTAAACGCTAAATAATCTTGAGGCAACTATTGACTTTCACACTTAAAATAAAATTGTACCAATAATATTCTCAAATAACAGGATTAATTGAAAGAGAAGCAGAACTCTGTAGCTTTACTCGAATCATAAGCATCTGTTGTGTTTTAAACTTTGATTTAACAACGTAAACATGAAATAACATAAGCTGTCGTTTGTCGCATCATAACCAATACAGAACAAAATGAATGAAAGAATAAAATAATAAAATAAATTCTGGTTAAGTTGAATGTAGAAGAATTTATATACTATTGATTTGTAACAATATTTCATATTTTATCATTTGGCCCCAAATAAATAGTAGAATAATCAAATAAATATACTGAATATAATATTTAATATTCGGATCAATGTTTTGGTGCGATACTGTGTGTTGCATTTGAAGCAGTTTGGCCGCTCACTTTGAGGAAGCTTGTGTCTGTCAATTCATGTGTGATGTCAGGTCAAGTAGGGCACCGGCTCTTGTAATCCTTTGTTGACTGAGACATTAAGGAACTGGATACTCCTTCTTTAAGCTGTTTGACTCTAGAAGTGCTTCCATCTCTGCTGCAGATGCTCATTTCTAAGATATTAATCTCACAAAATGTATATTTCAAATTCATATTTTGTGTTAGAATATAAATATTTTTTACATAAAATCTAATTTCACGGATGCTGCTGGATCATATTAAAAAAGGAAATGTGAATGGTCACAAGGAGGCAGTGTTGCCACTCTGGATACAATCCCTAGGAGTTCAATGACACGTGAACATCTTAATATCAAGTCTGGCAGCAGAAGTTCTTGCGTTGGTCTGGTCCATGTCACGCACAGTCAACTTAACAGGATCTTCTTGACAAATCCAGTTCCATTGGTTGAGAAGAATCTTTTTAAATTATTTAATGGTACCGACTGAAATATGAAGCGTTGAAGCCACAGTTCACCTTTATGTAGCACCAAGTGAATCACCAGTGGCAGCCCCACAGTGCACAGCCTTTCTCTAGTGATCAAACTAACGGTTTGTCAATGTTACAGCCATGTTTGAACCTTTCATTACACCGATCTGTCATCGCTCTACGCTTTGTGTTTGCCACTGGAGGTCCACAGTAAGTCAAGCAAGCTCTTATATTTTATACGCATCAGATTGTTCTATTTACCTTTCAGTGTATGACAGAAAATTATCCTTTAATGATTCAACTGGATATAACTTTATAATATAAGTATGTTTTATTCATCTGTTAGCCTGTAAACTAATAAGTAAATTACAGAACATTTGAAAAGGTTACATTTTCCTAATTTTGTGGCTTGGCGCTTATTTTTGATGCTGTAGCAAAAGATAATTTAAGATACCCTCTTCTTTTGTTTTTGATTTGACTGTGTGAAGTGTTTATTCCTCAAAAGCTAATTTATGACATTCTGGCAAGAAAAATAATCTAAACACACAGACAGACAATTAAGAATGGATATTGTATATTCTTTTTTTCTTATGCTTCAAGACCTTAATGAGAAAATATAAACATCTCAAAAATGTTGAATAGAAAATTTACTTTGAACGTGTTTCTTTACTATAATAAAAACAATGTCCGTCCATCCATCACACAGAAAAATGCCTACTAAAGGACGTAAGAGAGAGACAGAGTAAATGAAAAGTTATGTTGGGCAGTGGGAAGTGTCAGTGGGTAGGTGGGTTGATGCGACCACACCCCCGCCAAAAATCTAAAAATGGGATTTCCATGTCGACGGGGCTGAGACAAATTAGGTGGGTTAGGTGGCAAAAAGTGACTTTCGAGGTCAGTGGAGGTTGCTTTCGAAGCCCCAAAGGTCGCGACTTTTGGAATGTTGCTGTGGCCGAAGAGGCAGACTAAGACCGTCCATGGGTATATACTTTGTTTTATATGTAATAGAAGAGTTTTGAATAGATTAGCAATTACATAAATAGTAGCCAAGGGCCTCGCTGGCATATCCATCGTCTATAGTAACAACACTTGACTGAGTTATGCTTTGTCCGTTAAACTTTGGGGCTAATTTGTTTGTGTGTGAGAAAAACTATTATCAGGTAAAATGAAACCAAAACATGTTCAATTTCAGTATGGTTTCATTATCAGAACTGGGGCCATTATGGTACTAAGTTACTTGTACATATACACACACAATAAATACTCCAGTTGTCAGGACCTGCATCAGTGTCACTCTCACTCATGGAGATATGACCACAGTCAGTAACAGATGGTAAGAATATCTATAAATAAGTTGCTCCTCTCGAAAGGAGATTAGTACATTTGAGCTGGTTTTTAATGGTCTCTGGTAGAGATTAAAAGTAAGCTGATTCATAATGCGCTCTCTTCGCCGTGAATCACTCTTAAACAAGCAGATGAATCAGAGTGTGTTTGTGTGTGTGGGGATGAGGAGGGTGTCACTGACATGCTACAGACAAGAAGTTACATGATAGTAGATAGGGAACATGACTGGAGGTTGTTGTGCTTTTGTCTGCTTGTCAAATCTTTCAACTGAATCGACTTGACAGTTTATTATAAAAGCTTTTTAACTCCTTTATTTAAAAGATGAATTATACATCAACACACTCGTCCGGACTCAGATACAGCTGTAATATATGTGGCCGACGTGATGTTGACAGATGTACATAGACCCACCTCAGGGTTTTTTACATATTTTCCAGCTTGTTAAAATAGAATTGTATTTTTTTTTGTAAACAAACATCTCATTTATGTAACTGGTTCTGATCAGCCTACAGATAGTCGCCCACCAGAGGTTACATCAGCCTCTCCACAAATATTGACAGATATCTTTTTCCGTTTCTGTCAAATAAAAAGCCTTAGTATGCCCATATTCATGGATACCAAAACAAATCAACCTTTTAAAGAACAAATGTGTTGATTTAAGTGCGTCTTAAATAGATGTTGATCTCTATTGTACTGTACAAACTCTTTTTTCATTAAAATATTTACATTAGAAAATGTGCTTAAGCCCCTGTTTGTATACAAATGGAAATCTCTTCCTCCAAGGGATTTGTTGTATAAACAAAGCGGGGCGTTATTACAGCTGACTGGAGGAGGAGTGAAGCCATTATTACGTCATAATGTACTCCACTCTTGTAACCTCTTGTTTGCTGAGATTTCAATTTTATAAAGAAAGAACTTCAAAACATGGTCATGATGAGAGATTTACTGCATCTTGGTGAGCATCTTTAACAAGCATTGAGATCTTCAACTTTACTTTAAGAAGTCCTCCTTGTTTCTGCTTAAGGGCAGCAACTGACTGCTACATCTCCTTGTATAGTTGTGTTAGAACCAATAGAATAAAAGATGATTCAACTTTACTTTCACTGCACATGTCACAACAATACGCTGTTCGTGTCCATCCAGAAGAGCTTCAGCAAGAATATAGAAACTGAATTTGTAAAGTAGAAGGAGCTACAAACATGAAAACATAAGCTACATGTATATACAGGTTGTATACAATACCCAATCATAAGTATGATCCCAAAATGGACTTAATGACTCTCCTTTAAAAAGAAAACACCCCCCCTTTTTGAAAAAACAAAACCGAAACACATTTTAACTTTCAACAACCTTTTATTTTTTTTCCTTGGCTTATCAATACAAAACATCATGTCTTTCCATATCTTGTTTGGACCAGTCCATCAGCCTCTTCTAGACTAAAGCTCTGGTCTCAGATTCAAGGCCTGGATTCTTATCCCACTTCTGAAACCATGCGTAATGAACTCTGGTCGGATTCAACAGGTATATCCAGATGTGTTTATTTTTAGAAAATCAACCAAGCATAGTCTTAGTACTGTTCACTGTCATGACACGTTCATCTATCAACAATGTCTGTTCTTAGCATAAACCTTATTATACCATCTTTCCACTCGGCCTTCTGGATTCAAACTGGATTTGACTTTTCGTATCATCTGATGAATGTGTTTTGGGTGTTTATTTGGTTGGTTAAAGGGTCCACTTATCTGAAAACTAAACAAAAGTATAGTGTTTATCAGTAAAGTTGAATTCACATGAACTAAAAACAGCCTTAATATTTTCAATTTAAAAATTGCAGAAAACAGCAGTTTATGCCGATCTTCAAGAAATGAAAATGAGAGTTGTTGTTTGATAGAAAGATAGCAGCTTTAATGGATTAGTGATTTTTTTCTTGCCTGTTGTTTTGGGATGAACATAGACTTTTCTTTTCATTAATTCATAAGCACGCACAGACAAAAACCATGCTTGACCTATGAGAAGGTGAATGGATTTCCTGAATTCTATTGACAAGTTGTCCAAACAGTTACAAGCAATCAATGAGTCTAAATGAGTCGAGAAAAGAAAATGCAGAATGCAGGATTCATTACTCGCCTGAGGAGGGTTAGATGTTGTCCATTCACCCAATGCCTGGTCGTGATAAAACATCTCTATCTCAAGTATTTTCTCTCATCAGATCAAGAGTGTAGTTTGACAAACCATATGCAAAAAAAATCCGGTTTTGTGTTTGAAATTACTGCCAAAAAGGGTGATTCTGATTCTTATTCTGAATACTAGGGTAATTCAAAGTCAATCTCTGCTCTAACTGTTGCCTTCATGAATCATAACATTTGCATTGAGTGTCTTTGTGTCAGTGAAACACATGAGCGGCAGCTTTCGGAATAAGATGTGCAATATTCCAAGCAACAACTGAGGCACAGGAGTGTGAATGTCCCAGACCTGCATGTACACAACACACGTCGTAAGCTCCCGCTTGCTCAGAATAATAAGCGATGACCCAGAAGTGTTCGGTGGATCAGGTGTGTAGAATAAGCAATCCATTCCACAGCATCAACACGGTTTTCCTGCAGTGACTCCTGACAAACTCAAACATTGTTATGCATCCTCAGAAACCCAAGACCATCTGCACCATCTTCTAATATGAAAGTGTTACCAATGATGTCACCTTAGGACCGTCGTTTGATTGGCCAACACGCCAAAATGTGCCCCTTCGAGTTAAGCTGGGCAGTGACACAGATATTTGTTTGTTCTATGGTTCACATGGAAATATAAGATATATTAAAGCCTAACAAAACAAGCTTGCACAACAAAGAGCAGTCGAGTTGTCGACTTGTAGAGTGCTGTGGCAATAAAGAGACAAAAACTGAGAGAGAAAAAAACGTGCATCCCCAGAGGAGAATGTCATACATTCATTTATTGCCTTGTGTCTTTCGAGGAAATATCTTTAAAAAATGTCAAGGCAGACAAGCACATGTATATTTAAAGAACTTCAACCTTGTAATCTACAATGGGAATTCGAACATCTATTCTAATAATCTTAAATTAAATGAAGAATAATTAGCTTAGTCAAAGCTTTACTACACATTTCTACACAAGACTCATTTAGACAACTTGACAAATTATAATGAAAGGAATAAACAAGGTTACACCAGCAAATCACCACATCTAAAGTCAAAACCCTAAGTAAGAAAGTAAGTAAGTAATTAATATTTATAAAGCAATTTTCCAGACCAGGGTCACAAAGCGTTTAAACAATCAAAACAATACTCAATAAATATATACTTTTGGATATGTGGTTTCATTTTCTTGATGACATTTATATTCATACGTGTTAAATAGTACCAGATATAGTGTATTAAACTACATGAAAGTTCCCGGTCTGGAGCAGGAAGGTTTGGTGCCTCTCAGAGACAAGCGTTATTATGATTGCCCAAACAATTCTAGCCAGAATCACACCTTTGCACACAAAAACACCGCTGCAAGACGACACCTGCACACCGTCCAAACAAACCCTGGCTGTCAAAACAAACAAACGTTCTATTTGTGCACCCACACACACACACACACCCCTACACACACATTCAATTACACAACTTCAGAGGAGTTTTCATGTCTTTTTTTTTAACACTCTTAGAATATGTAAGAGGCTTAAACAACAGATAATAAATATTTACACGCAGACATGCTCCAGCGACACTTGGTTTGCTACACCTCATCTGCCCTTGCTCGGTGCTTGTGACTCCTCGTCCTTGTTCTGCAGGTTTCATGATAATGACATGGTAATAACGCGTCTCAGCACCACGGACAGCTCCGCTTGCCTGACTCCGCCCCTTTATGGCCGCGCTCCAATAGCGTCTGCCGGTGAAGAAGACACTGGCAGCTTCAAAGTACAGCCAGACACCGGGAGCGCACGGCTCGGACACACACGCACGGGATCTGAGCGGCGACAGCAGCGCCTCGATTCATGGAATAAAACGTGCCACGCACATGTTCACGACAGCGAGTGGCGCGAAGACACGAGACAGCTGTAGCGCGTGGACGTTTTCTCCCGCCTTTTCCAGGCTCCACAGACCTGTCAGTGCTTGGGTTTCGCGGGAAACTTAGAGGGCCACCTTTGTGCAAACTTCATCTGCAGTCGAGTCACTCGCCGGAACGTCCACGTCGAGATGGAGACCGACAAGTACTTGCCGGAGCTAATGGCCGAGAAGGACTCGCTTGAGCCGTCTTTTCAGCACTCCCTGCGGCTGCTGGAGCAAGGTACGTCCGCCCGTGCGCGCCTTCTCTGGAGGGCTTCATGCATGGAGAGGGTTTGGAATAATAGCTGAAATAATTGGCTATAAGAAGACATATCCATCTGACACTATTTCATTAAAAAAAAAAAAAATAAACAAGTTGACAACGGCTATCCACACACAAACACAAAAGACAATTTTGAATATTTTATCAACCTCCACATACACAGGTTCCTTTTATTTTAAAAACGAAACTTTAGAAATAAAACAAACAGAGATGTGCCAATCGGTCCCGAGGCCGTCAAGTCACGGTTCATACAATCTCTTTCATTATTCTGTCACTTAAGTCACAAGATTTTTTCCAAAACACTATGAAGATTAAAGTAGGTAATATATTAAATATGGTCTGTCACAAAAGTGCAAGTGTATCAAATTAATTATATCGTTTGTTTATCATTATAGTGACAGTTTTGTTGTTGTTTTTTGTTATTTATTTATTTTTTAAAGTTTAAAGAGGAGCCGTTTACAGTTTTCCCAACGTTAAAGAGGAACAACATGTGTGATATAAAGTGGTCTAAAAATGTTGAAAAAAAAGTTCTAGATGAAATACTGAATGATATTAATTTTTTAGTTGATCTTATGCCAGCTTTTAATCAATTCCTTTAAGATAACATTGGTAAAAAAAATTAATAAAATAGCTTTTGACTTATTTTCAAGAGTTTTAAGAGCCAGATACCTCAGACAAAGCAGCAGCTTTTTAATGCAAAACACCTTTCAGACAGCTATAATCAATAGACCAGAAATGATATACGTTATTTTTTCTTTCTGAGCGGCCTTGTAACTAATGCCTCAGTGACGGTTTTCCAGTCCCTGGACCAGGGGTTCATGACCACTTAAGACAGTCCAATGAATTAATTTGACATCATGGTCGGCGTCTTCTGAATTATGCAAGCATTGATATTTGAGTGTCAAATTAAAGTGTCAAAAAACATGTTCTATCTAACTCTATGTTAATTATCATTATCAGAACATTGGATTCAGTTACTCATAGACACAGATTCAATGAAACGTGTTATTACAAAACATCACACAAAAGATTAGATTGGATAGAAACTGCGATGAACACCATGATTCCTTTCAATGACATTCCATGGAATAAAATATTAACCAAATTATAATAAGATCAACTGATATTTGTCATTATGTATATATACGTATATTTTTTTTACAGTTGTCTATTAGTTGTCACCCAGTTTTGTTCAAAACATGTTTTTAATGTCATGCAAGTTAAATTTAGATTAGCTTGAGGCTTTGGTAAAGTAAAAGTAACTTTAAGTTTCATCAAGTTAAGCTATTTATTTTTGTCGTTCGTACTGGGACCTCATCTTACATGGTTGGATAATTCCATGATATTTCATTAAGTAGACAGCGGCTCGGGAAAATTGGCCCAAACACACACCCTTAACTCCAAAGCTGTAAATACCGTTATCTCTCTCTTACACAACAGATGGGACACGATGCAGCTTAATCGAGCACTTGTGCCTTCTTGGTGACTAGTTTTGGATGAGTTCAAACAACTGCCGAGAGTCACTTGAATGTCAGCAAGTCAAGAGGATGACACTACTCCATGCCTCGAAAGCCAGGAACATTGTGTGGTAGAATCTGTGGTACTGCCTTGTAATAACAAGGATGTATAACTTCAGTTGAAACAGCTTTAACAGAAATTTTAATGCTTACAGGATGGCTTAAACTATGTATTTAAAGGAAAGAAGAACTTGTGTATTTAATGTACAATCTCAAAGACAATTCAAGTCTAATCATCAGTTAGACTAAAACCAAGTATAACTAAGATTTGTCTATATTAGGGTGTCATGAATAATAATTCATATTTTTACAACTACATTTTTCATTATCTTAACAAATGCCTCAAAATAGACAAGTTTACCTTACAACTTGTTTAAGTATTAGACTGGTCATATATGGAGTTTGTGCATACTTACCCGACCTGCACAACCTGGGCTGAAGTGCAGGAGGTGACAGTTGTTGTGTGCAACAATGGGATCTTCAACATCAATAAAAATGTATTGGTCAATCTAGAGGGCGCTCTCTCTTCTGGTTTTTAAATAATTAATTCATGAAGGTTTTAAGGAGGATTGAAGCAATTTTATAAAATATATCTCTCACAACATCTTCTTCGATGACGTCTCCGTTATGTGTAGGGTTAGCTTTAATAATAAGACAATAATTTCATTGGTGTTTAAAATACAATGAAACCCAACAAAATAAATACAAATAAAAGTCAGTTTTCATTATGACGATTAATTGAAACAAGAAAACAATGATTTAAAACCAACCGATGATAAATACTTAATTCAAATGCTACACACTCTCCTTACAGGAGCTGAATTTTCATTCTTCAGTTAATAATAAAAGGATATAGATGTTGCTGGACAAGATTTGAATGTTTCTCGACCTCTGGGCCACATTTCCATGTGGAAACTCTGCGTAAACCTTCACTTTCTCTGCTTTTTAATTGGCTATTTCTCAGCAGGGGTCTGGAACAATGCTTACATTAGAAAAACTGCTGCAGCTGCACATTTCTGTAAATATTAAAATAAGAAAACACACATGGGTCAGCATCAATTGTATTTGATTTAGGAATTTTACATCCGTACTTTAATGTGTATGTTGGATACAGTGCACTCTGCTCTGTGTTTCTGACGAATGGTTAGGTAATGAAGTCAAGTATTGGATGTTTATATATAAGAAACTAAACATATTGAGCATGGGAAGGGCCTTGAGCCTTTATTTTGTCTAAGAATGCCTAGACAAAGCTATAATAGCCCTTTGGTATTGAACCAGAGTCTGTGTTATCTCTGTGTTGTACAGCTCTTGATAGTGAAAATAATCTCTGATGTTTTATCCAGCCGACGAACTGAGCCGCACAAGTTTCACTACAGAACTAAAGCTGGATAAGTCTGACCATTCTACTGACCCTCGGGTCTGGTGACCCTGAAAGAACTCTGTAATTCTGTCTTCTTATTTATAATGTGAGCCTCACAAGTCCTTATCCTTCACACTCACTCTTCAGATTTCTCAAGTTGTCCTTTTTTCAATTTAGAACAGTTTGTACTTTCATGTTTTTTAACTGAAGAGTGGGCATCAATGTGTCACTGTAGTGGCAAAGTGCATAAATATTATTATTATTGTTTGTGTTAACAATTTATTATTGTGTGTATTAATGTATTATTATCTTTACAAATTGTGTTAAAAGGTTGTTTTTAAATAGAAATTTTAAATTCACAAGATAAAAAGCATTTTATTTTAAAGCCATGAGTTAATATTGTGATTATTTATTGGTTTATTTTCTGTACCATTATAGACATGTCTGAATCAACCTGCTTGTTATTCTACTTATCTTCAAATAGTCTTCCTGCTTTATTAACATTTGTGACTGGTTTGTGGTTCTAAATGATACTATTGAAAGCAACAGTCTAGCTGGAAGACTCATTTTCATTGACCAGACAGGGATTCTTCAATAATGCAAACACTTCTTGCTTTGCCATCAGGATATGTTGAAAGTGGATATTCCACCTCCACGGTGAAGTGATAGTGAGCCCTTTAGAGACCTTGTGTTGTGTATCACAACATTCATGGGCAACATTTATGAATTAATTATAATAAGAATATGTAAAATTTATATTTATAAGAAATAGCAATATTGGCCTCATGAATTATTTATTTTTACTTGAATTATTCAATAAACCCAATACAAGTTTATCAAAATGACAAATAGATTATACATGATTCACGTTGTAATCTTCATCAATGACAAAGAAGCCAACATATAAAGCACTAACTGTGGCAGGTTGGTGGTGGGTTTATTAGGGAAAAGCAAGAGTAAGTCAGTGTTTTAAGTATGCTGAGAGTAATCCGGGGCAGCAGGGAACTGACATGATGAGAGGTGGTCAGTGTGAAGGAAGACCTTCAGACTCTCTGGAGGGAAAAGGTTATTTGTTAGCGATTGTTCCAGTGCCAGTTACAGCAGAGAAAGGCAGTGTGCTGTGAGCATACACAAGTGAGGAGCTGAAACAGTAAAACCGGGACGTGTGAATTTGTGTGAACTTAAAAAATGAAAGTGGCATTAAAGTTATTCTGTCTGCATATAGAATTAAGCACAGAACACACACATAAACAGCTGGCCATAGTCATTTTCCCCCCTATAACACCCAATCCCTTCACTTCCCCCTTCTCCTGGTCGTCATTGAAAGTTATGAAAAAATATTTTTGTCAACAAGAAATTATCATTTGAGAAAAACAAGACACGACCCAATTTAGAAGATGATTTGAGATTATTTCGATTCAAAGCACCACAAATATGTACACAGTGGAGTGTGGTGTGATCAATAATGCATGGACATGTATGGTGCATTCATTAGCATTGGACAAAATTCACAGTAAAAATAATCCCCCCCAAAAAAGTGTGCATTTTTGGCTGAAATTAAAATACAGTACTATTGAGTCTTTAGAATAATAACTTGCCCCCCCAGTCTGATGATTTCTGCAGGAAACACCAACATCCGTGGGTTTGGTTCTTGAGCAGGTCCTACTTTGATGATTGTATGTCACCCCTCTTCATGTCACCTTCTGTGGTTGGCACCACTATAGAGAGGATTGCGCTAGATTAGCCTCACCAACGTTGAGCCAATCCATTTTTTGTAATCCAACTCAATTTAATTATGTGTATCGTTCTGCTATGATAGTGCAGAGGAGCAGCGGCAGCGTACCTTTGGCAAGATAAGCTCAGGGACTTGGTGCCATTTGTTTTGGCAGTAAAGCCACTTGAGCCTGTTGCTTTTACACAGATATCAGACAGCTGCACACAGTTAAGATCACGTCAGTGCTATTAACAACTTGTTTTATAGTTTGGATCATGATCGTAACAAGCTGCTTTGTTCACTTAATTGTCTTACTTAATCCCACTGTCACCTACTTTACTTTAGTGGTAAAATACAAGCATGCACGCACACACACACTAATGCAAGACATTTCTTTTAATTTATAGATCTGTGCATTCGAAACCCTTAATGTCTTAAGTGATTTTCCATGCAATGGTAAATGGACCAGATTGTCTCTCAAACAATCTTCCAGCCACACCGAAGACATCTGGTGAGCTCGTGATACACATTCCCAGGTGGAAAAGTCTGTTTCTGCCTGGAAAACATCTTTCTTTCGAAACTACAAGCTGACAACATAAAAAAAAGACCAATTCCTTTCTTTCTCCTTAGCCCGAATCCAAAGGAGAAATGAGTTGCTAAGTTTTCAAGCAGATAGAAGTGCATTTCTGCATTAGAAAGTTGGACCAGCGTAGTCAGCGTTTAGCAGCTTCTGTTGTCATTTTGTTGGCATCTGCTCCTTCTGAGCTTGAACTCATACTTACTTTGGCACAGACAAGGTTGCCCTTCAGCTGTGATTGTCATTGTTTGCACAAGCTAAAACCAGAGTTAGCATATTTAAAGTAGGTCTATGGCCAAAGTATCATATCAAGATTTATTTTTCTTCTGTATTTGACTTTTTTTTTTATAATGCCAGAGTGTTATTTAAGAATAATTTAAACTAGAGTTGATTTTCTCTCGCTGGAAGTGTTCACAACTGAGTTTGAAGTGGGGATGGGAATCAGCACCTCTAAATCTGAGTACATTGTTCTTAGTCAGAACAAGAAGAGGAGCCTTATCTGGGTTGGGGATGAGATACTTCCCCAAGTGGAGGAGTTTAAGTATCTTGGGGTTTGTTCACAAGTGAGGGAAGAATGAAGTGTGAGATCGACACCAAACAAGTTTCTTGGGTAGTGTGGCTTGGGTCATCCTGGAGAGTCTCTTAGCTGGTCTTGGAACACTTTGGGGTCCCCCAGAAAGAGTTTGAAGATGTAGCTGGGACAGGTTTTGGTATTGGTGTATCTATTGTTTATAATTCTGTTGGGCTTTAGTCACAATTTTGGCTCTATTCATACTGAGTGGAATGACAATACAAATATTGAATCCTTACAAATATGATGATGTACTGGAGCGGCTCATTTCTCGGCTAAAGTGTTATTCCATGACGGCTCAATTTCTCTCAATCATAACTTATTTGTCAACCAGAAGGTTGATGTTAATTGCTATGAGCACCAAGTCCGCAGAGTGCAGTGCTCCCAGGCTAGTGTGTCGATAGAAGGCTGCATGAGGTGAACGGATAGAAATCAAGTTTATGGATCTGTGGTTTGCAGGCGTGGATCCCTCCACTGAAGCGCATGGTTTTTAATTGCTGCCTGACCAGGATGTGTGAAGATGGAACACATTGATAAGGGAAATGTGTGATAGGAATGATTTTCTTTCTCTGTGGTTGTTGTATCGACAGCATCTGATACGCAGACGTAGGCAGACACACAGAAGTGGATCTTGTTTCAGGTGCAGGAATTAGAGACACTTTCAAGGTTTGGTAAACATTTCGGCTCCTGCTCTGGTTCACATATCCATCCCACCTCATAAATGTTGGGGGGAGGTTTAACTGGCTAACGTAGCTCCAGCTTTAACTCTGACAGTAAATGGTAAAGATGAGGAAATGACCACCATGTTATCATCTCACCTCCATTTATCCCAAGACACAGTTTAAATATCGATATATAAGAGAAGAGGAAAAACAGGAAGAAACCTTGATCAGAACCAGACTGAGTGTGAATGGTCTTCTGCTCTAACCAGCTGGGAGGGACAAGAGGGACAGGGGGGTTGGAGAATAGGAGAGGGGGAAGGGAGGCCGGGAGATAAGTGAGGATTCTAGATCTGTTGCCACTATTATATCAAGTTGAAGATCCAACAGCTCTAGAGGTGCTGTGAAAAAAGCTGGAGCACCGGAGAGATTGAGAAGCAATGGTGGGTTAGAACTGCACAGGTGAGGAGACATAATGCAGGACAGAAAGAGTCGTGAGGTGTCTAAAGACTCCAGGCCCTAGCTCCATATCTTCATTTGGAGATTTGAGGTATCGCTAATATGTGTAAATTGAAGGACTGCAGGCTGCATCATTCTAGAAGGCTGATATGTTTGAATCAGGTCTGGGATTTATGATGGTGCTAGAAAATGCTCTGTAAGTTATATTATTAAACATAAAAATATATATTTATCGTTAAAGTTCATTGGAAATTAAGCCTGCATCACTTACAGCTGTTTACACATATTTATTTTTGTAATGTAATTAAAAATGCATTTCTTCCCTCAAATAGAGTGTATACTTCGATAAGAACACTAGATGTTTTGCCACATTTTTTCAATTTTATTTATTCATATGTAAAACATAGTTCCACAAAGCATTGAATGTAAGGCACAGTTTTTTCCACGCTTGTTTTTAGCGTGTCACCTTTGTACCTATTGAAGTAACTTTAGTTTAGTTTACACACTTCAGAGACCCAGTTCTGATCTCCGCACATCACTTCATAACAACAACCTCAGCTGTGCTTCATACCCCCGACTGATTTTACTGCTTCACTCTGCAGTTGAGGAACCCTCTGTTGAAATCATTGTGCTGAAGGTATGATAAAGACAAATAAGAGGAACAGCAGGACATTTTCAGAGTCACCTCATTTTAACTGGAATCCTTTTATTTTTTTTACGTATGTACGTTGACTTTGGACATCAGTGCAACACAAATTACTTTAACTAATGTGTTTTGCCTGTAAATGCTGCTAATGTTTTCTGTCTTGAACCAGATGTCGATTGAAGACGTTCGATATCTATGATACAAGATTGTTTTGCTAAAACCGATCATTAGGAAATGTTCACTGGCGTTTAGAACACTACTCATTCCAGTACCACAAGTTTAATTTATTTTGCCTGAACTATCATCTTATATTTTAAAAAAGCTTTTGATGTGTCTTTTACTGAGTCTACAATCTCTTCCTACAAATTACTGCTGCCTACAACAAAAAATAATATTTACTCTTTCAAAATAGTCTACTTGTGAGCTCGCTGTTGTGGGTTCAGGTTAGTGCGCAACCAGCAAAAACATAAGAACAATTTTAATATCACTCAATAATTAAGATAAAAAATAACATATCATTAAAAGGGTTGAAACATCCAATAGAAAAACACAAACAGAAAGCCGCTGAGAAGACCATGATCTGGCACAAGACTGGAGCTGCAGAGCTCATTGTGTGGTAGGAGGTTTGATTGTAGATCGGTTCCATCTCGGTGTAATTACCCGTGAAGCTCACCGAGATGGAGGGGGGAGGAACAGGAGAGAAGTTTAAAAAACATAACAAAAATTAAAGCCCTACACAACAGGAGTGATCAGAATACATCAGAAAAAAACATTATTGCCATGTCAGAACAGCACAGGTATTAAAAAAAAAAAAAACAGGTATTAATTGTGGTGAAGTGGAAAAAGCAAAACAATCACCAGGGATGCCATTTGCAAATGATACTGAATAATATGCACTTTTTTTCAGGAGCAATAACAAATCAGCACTGAGAGTAAACAACAAATATATTTAATAAATAATTTAAAAATAAATGTGTAGAAATGGTTATTACGTGAACTAAGTCACTAAGTCTTTTCATCTTAAACATGATGACAAAATATGATTTAATCTTTATATTTTTACCACCTGCACAGACAAGTCATACATTTAAGAACAAGAGCGTTAATTTCACTTGAATGCTCTTATTGTGACGGTTCTAGGAGTAAATAACAATTTTGCATCATATTTAGTTCCAGTGTTCCAGAAATTATTTTACATCATTCGATAATGATGAAGTACGGGTACTAAATTATAACATCAAGGTATTTGTACGAATTCTGCAAATTTGAGACTTGTACTAAACACCAACAGTGAAAGTGATGAATTTGCCAACCGCCACACAGGATCCGGTGGCAAAAGTAAAATAGTAATTCCATTTTTTTCCCCCCGCAATTTGATTTATTACTATGTACATGTTAAATGCTGATAATAAGCAAAAACATTGTATTGTACTTTAATCTCTAGATAATGATAAATGCTTTTACTTTTCGATAGCTTTTTTTCCCGTGCCATTGTCTAATACATTCCCTCAAGTATTCACCGTTGTCTACTTCATTATCATATTTATTTAAAGTATCCTATGACCCATTTAATTCCAACATGCAGTCCACTCGTCATGATTGAGTACCCCCGTATTTAAAGGCAGTCTCTTGAGATGCAGCACTGCATAACAGGGATTTAACTATTAAACAGAGACCTGTCCTTGTCCATTAAATAATTATTTTTTATTGATATTTAATTTACCATCCTAGCCATTTGTAACATGGGGGCAGTGCCGCTCAGAATTCCACAAGACACACAAGATCAATGGTCTGCCATGTTGGCAATCTGAGATGAAACGCTGTTTGTGTTTTCCTGGTGGATGGTGATAAACTACACAGATCCACGTTGGGGCAAGAAAAAGGTTACAGAGCTGTCATTTGTAACACGACCGGTCTAATGGACCACATCAGACAAACTGTCATGATTGTAGCAATAATACAAGGAGAAATCTGTCCACCTGCCAGGTACACACATCACTGCGCACCTTAATGGCTGAATCTGTCACTAAACATCGTGCGCTCCCGCAACAGCAGCTGGCCTGTGGCCTGTAATGGAAGATTAATAGCATGTTGGTGGTAAATCTGTGATTGGAGTTATTGAATGGTTTCCCTTGGATACATGTTTCAGTACTTGGCCGGGGCCTGCCCCGCATCGACCCACCACTTGCAAATTTATGGTTTTGTTTTCTTCTTTTCACACAAATAGAAATAAACATTGTTGTCTTGGCTCACATCGGTCATTGACTTTCTCCAATTGTGGATGCGACAGTCGGTCCCAGCCTGATAGATCCTCTCTCCTTGTGAGCCATTCACTGTTACCTTATCTGCCTAATTGATTATGACCTACTCAGTGTTTTACTTCTCACAAATGCTTATCAATAACGACTCCTCCCCGGTTCTTACCGGGCTAATGGAGTCTTTTGAAAAAGGTGAAACGAATGGCACTTTTGAAATTGGGATCTGATTGGGCTGCTCTTTCTAAAACGGCGATCCGATTACTAATCTAGATACATTGATGACTATATCATCCACAATACTATTTGAAACATTACTATCCGTTTTAATGCAATTCGTTTATTTTTGAATGATTAAGCACCACAGTAAAATAAGTAGGTGACAGATACAGATCCTTTGTATTATTTTGTTATTGGAAAGATGGTTTGTGAATTCTAAATTGTTGTACAAATATAATTGGTTATATTAAAATATACAACGCCATATAGGGAAGTAGCGAAGGTGCAGTGCAATGTTTTAGAGCCACACATAGAGCACAATCGTGTCCCATGTCCAGCACCTTTACGTCGTACCCCATCGTCGGTGTGTAACATTTGTTATTCTTTGTTGATGTTGTTTAACTTATTTGTGTTGGTTGATTGTTTGATGGCTTGTGCGGTGATCGCCTCATTATCATAGTGTTGTGAGTGCGTGTTGAGCCACACCTGGTGCACCTTTGAGACCAGTGGTCGATTCCAGTGACACGGTGGTCGTTTAAATCATTTATCACGTCACAATTAAACTGTGATCGTGTGTTGATTTGCCTTTGTTTAATCGGTAATTGTCTGGTAATTTAAATACACTCTTTGTTAATGATGCACAGTTTATCCTTCAACAAATGTATTGAAAATATATTTTGTCTGTTTTCAGTTTTACAAAAGATTTGCAAGTCAATAAACCTGAGTTCAACGAATCCATTGTCTTCAGAGTCTTGACAGCAAATGGTGTTTAGCTTACTGCATAACACAAGTGAAGGTGTGGAGGGCAGGATAATCTTGATGGACAGACTTTTATCCAGCTCCCTAATCTTCTTCAATATCCAAACCTTTACTTGCTCTAGATGTGCCGGTGAGAACGTTGCTCTCTTAATACGACACCGGAAATCCAACGAGACTAGTTCGGACATATTTTCCCCATCAATCTACAGATTCATAATCTTACAACCAGACATCGAGCTGTTCAAAGAAGACGTAGACGGATCCAAACAATGTATTGCTGGTATGTATATCTTTAAAATTAAAATGGATTTCTGATTCTAATTTTTTAAACTTCTAGTATTTAAATCTATTTGATTTGACTATCTATTTGGACTAAGCTATAGGTCTGTTAACACAAAACCAAAACAGATTTCGAAGCAAAACAACTCGTCTATACGGCCAATCTCACCAGCATTAGCCTAGATCTGAGTTGACACGATCATAGGAAAGGAACCTGAGAACCCCTCCTTAACACCAACCCTGTCCCCAAGCTGTCTCCTCTAGCTTCGCTGCTCACTCTTATTACCTGAGTCAAACAGCTGGGGGCTGTGGAATGACAGGCATAATTAATGTGACGTGTCGAGTTTTCTGTCTATAGGACCTGCTGCTATTAAGTCATACCGAGGGCAGTGGTGTACTCACAAGAAATGTGGAGTTTGACTTTCATTAAAACCAGCGTACATGCAGACAGGAGACAGAACGGGGCAACCTCAGCATGGAACTAATGTCTGTTCTGTAGGTAGTGTCATCAGGGGGACACACTTCTTAAAACCATCCATTTAGTTCAAACCTGCTACAGTCACTCCTGACTGCAACAGAACTGACGTTCCTGGAGATTTATCTTTATTTTCCAGCTGACGTGAAGCTATTTGTGTATTCATATTCGCCTTAGTCATCACTGTTTTTGATATATTGTGTAGTATAATTAATTATTGATGTTGAATTGTTAGATGGGCCCTTAATAACGTACTGTATCGATTGGATGCTCATGACTTTAGTTAAAGTTGTATAGTCATCCGTCCAAACATATTGAAAGAAAACATATTGTTGCAATATATTGTTGCAATATGTTTTTAAACCATTTTGGGATGCCATATTTACAAAACACGGAAAATTCTTCAAAACACGTAAAGAAACATTACAAGACTATATTGCTTTACTTTGATTTACTTTTTAATATCTATTATTTGTTTATTTTGTACAATCGTGGCCATTTTTCTGCTTAGCTGAAAAGCCATGTTTGATATATGCTGCCTTCCACGACAGGACTGCTGAACCTGTCTATTTCCTGCTTACTAGCTAGATATAAGATACTTGGGACTTAGGTCATCCCAGGTCGTCTGTTTTTTTAGAAACAGAAACTTTAAAACCCCAGTATCAATAAATTTTTCTTGTCGTATGTTCACAGCAAATTGTTTACAGCATTTTATCTTAAATATTCAACTTTAATATATGGAGGCCCCCTGAGCAACCACTGGCGATGGTGGCCAGCTGGTTGCGGCCAAATAACTTGCCTGGGGGATGCATTCAAGTAGTTTGTTAGTATATTTTTTACTGTGAGTGTGTTAACAAACCACACAAGGATAATAAATTCCATTGTTGCAGGTCATTTTGAAATGTCTTGCATCTTCAATCTGTGTTTTCCAGCTGGTTTCCTGAAAAAAAAAATAAGATCATGCTAATAACATCTGGGGTGCTGCTGACGCTAAACCAGTCGACTGTTGCGAAGCAATAACTTTTTGCCTTGAAATACATTTTAATTTTATTTTAATAATATATAATATATAATAATTGGGTTTCCTTTTGTTTTTCATGAAGTCATTCATGGTCAGGTCTCAATAGAGAGATGCTTCTTTTCAGTAACCATTAGGGCTGTGTATTGGCAAGAATCTGGCGATACGATACATATCACGATACAGTGGCAACAATATATTGTGTTGTATTGGGATATATTGGGATATAATTGAAGCATTACCCGAGTACTTGACTCTCGTGTTGACAGGCCGCATGACTCTTGATGAAGTCGTAACTGCTTTGGTTTGCTTTAAAAACAAAAAATCCAGTCCACACATCAGCTTTAAAAGCAGCTGGCTTCGTCTGTATCCTCTCGTCCTCAGTCATCATCGAGATTTCATTTAAGGTTTAGCTGCGAGGATGTAATTGAGATGCAAATTGATTGTAAAAACTTGACATATTTTTTTCACACAAACTATTGTATTATAAATCATAACCGGAATATCGGTATAGTATTGTGGAAAAAAACTTTTTTAAACATTTTCTAACACCCCCTGTAACCACCTGGTGTGTCAAATGTATATTCAAAGGCGTAAACATTTTTACTTCTTTGTATTCTATAATTTCTCTAAAGACGGACCTGAGGCTGTATGTATGTAAAATAAACCCTGCCACCGTGAACCTACTAAGTCCAATATTGTTTTAAAAGCCCATTAATAGCATAAACGTGATGTGAAAAGCAATTCCTATAATCTGAGGACAGTTTTTTTTAGGTAAGAGAGCATTCCCTTATAAAAAGTGCTATTAATACGAGATTGGAAAGTGGTCAAGCAGGGCTGGACAGCTGCCTTGTCTGTCTTCAGCTGGGTCCGCGACGCTAATGATGTGCTGTGGGCGGTGATACGCAGAGTCCTCTCACACGCCACTCTCATGGTGGACAGAAGGATTCTGTCATAGAAATCCTTGAACAGGCCTTCATTAAGGTGTGTTTAGTTTTAAACAGTTGGTGAATACTGCTGTTCATTTTCTGATTCAACATATTCCAGATCACTATGATGTGGTTGTCCATGTTTCTGAAGGACGGAGGTAACCATTTTAGACAATATCTGAAAAACAATCACTTCCTCATGCTGAATATTGAATTACTGTTGTCCTCCGTGTCCTTGCTGATCAACTCGAGCAGTCTGTGTGTGACAGAATTTAAATAAATCTGGATAAATAGTTTAATATGACACATTATTTTTAATTTAATCAGTGCATCTGCTACGTGTCAGTCATTGCAAGAGTGACTGATGGAATTTGTTTTGATGGATCAAGATGTTAATGGAAAAACAAGTGATTTAAAAAGAAAATGAGCCAATTACATTCATTTGTAACCGCCTGTAATGTTTCACTATCTGTCTTTAATGAAGTAAAACACACATTTTAGTGCCCGGCAGACGGAGATGAATTGTTATCTCTATGATCTAATCAAATATCAATAACATGTTTGATGTTGTTGTATTAAAGATTCAGTATTTATCAGACTTTTCTAATTAAGAATTCAGTCACACTAAATAGAGTCCAATAGAGTTTCTATTGTCATTGTTTCAAGACATAATCCTGTGGTCACAACTCTGAACATTAATAATGATATCACGGTGAACATGATTAAACGGTAACACACACATACACACACTCACATGAATAATGTTATAATGAAATAATGAAATGCTGTTTCTTATTGGCACGTTTTGGAAGTTCGACTTAAATTCTGCCATATAAACTATATTTTTCTTTTTCATTTTCAACTTAATTCTTGGCTAATTTAAATTTATATAAATAAAAAAGTCTCTGTGTGTATAGTTATGTACGAAGTTACGTGTTTTTTAGTGCCTGTGGAAACTCAAATAGGAAATTTAAGTCAGGGAGATTTACCAAATATCAACTCTACCGTATTGTTTATAGTGATCATTAAATTCCAATATTTCCAATTAAAAAACAACATGTACTCATATTAAATGAAGATAATTTCTTTAATTTGAGGCCATTCTAGAAATTAAAGTACTATCTTCTCTCCTCACCCTCTCTATTCACCAACCCTGTCTATATCGGTCTTTTTTTTATGAGTTGTATTAATTTTAGTTCAATGCAAAGCTTTTTTCATTCTCCATTGAATTTGCAGCAAATGTAATCAGTAAGCTGCTTTGTACAAAAATATGTGTGTGCGCGGCAATGCTGCAGATTTACATCTAGTTGTCCTAGCCTAAAGAAATGGGAGGTTTCCTGAGAATGGATTCGGTTTTCCGTAACTGGCCGAGTGATGGCCCCCGGGCTCTCATTTTCCCCATCGTGCCCTCAGAGATTGTCATAAAAATGGTGCGTCCTGGTGAGTCTGCCCACAGTGCTGCTGAGTCGACAGCGGCTGTGACCGAGAGTAGTCCATTAGCTCTACCTGCCCCTTTTCTCCACAGGATCCCCCAAGCACTAAATGAAGCCAACCATATTTTTATCTTCCTGACAGCCCGGCAGCAGCTGCAGCTGTGGGAGATGGAGGTCCACGTCAGCGGGCACATTCTGCCACTTTTTCGCTGGCCCACATGTAGACTGGTTTATTAAATCCAGTCAGGCCATGTGGACACCTCAGATTGTGTAGTGATATACAAACGCTATTTAACGTCACACACCATCAAAAAACCCTTCGCCTCAGCCCTAATTGAACGATTTAAATGAACAGCACTAAACATTGAACGCGTTGATAAATAAGCTTGTTTTCTATTAGCAGCACAAAAGTGTGGTGCAGATAAATGACATAAACAACCAGCCATGACTAAACTAGAAAATTCCTATTTATTTCAACGCCTGTCAGGGATTTGAAGCAAAGATTTTGGCTTTAACTGTTAAAACACAATGAAAATCATTCCTATTGTGCGACTGCCTTCCATGGTGACACTTTAATTTTCATCATCTCGACTTTGATTTGGAATCAGAAGAAAGTGTGAGCAATCGTGGGGACCCAGGTGCTGAAAAACCAAAGTGTCAACCCCTCTGGTGTGTAGTAGATAATGAGACGGGAGCACGGCATGAAAACTCTCTGAACTCTTTTTCATTTCCTTAATCTTGGCCCACAGGCTTGTCCAGTAACACTGAGTCATTATTTCCATCAGTCGGCCTGCTACTCGATCTCACGTATCATCTCCTGCGGAAAAGGGATGAAGGGAGGGAGAAAAACACAAGCCCTGTTAGACGATACTTTTAATAAAGAATCTACCAAATCTAGTTGTCGTGCTCCATGTTGGATAGTTTCACTTCCATGAGAACCATCAAACAACTTTTACCAATTAGCAAATTGGGCTAGAAAAAGAAAGTCCTGATTCATGGTGTTTTATATATATATTCATAGAATTTCAGTTCTTTTTAAAAAGGAGGCAGAAGAGCCCCATCAAATTTCAAACATGTTTTCAATAAAAAGTCCTATTTGTAAGTACCTAAACACTTACAACCAAGTTATTTGATTTATTTACATTTTCTTTCCTATCACCTTTTATTAACAGGTTTGTTATTATAGTTAAGTTATTTTTCTTTATTTACTTTCTATCATATGCATTCTTAAGCAAACAATGTACCCAACTAAAAAAGTTAGGACATTTGTGTTTGGTAGGTTTGTCTTTGTTATAACAATGGTTCTGGGAAATACATCTTTTATTTTTGCAAAACCTGTTAATTCCCCTTTTAAATTGTGCTTCACTTGTAATGTCTATGCATTTGTGGGGTGAGCAGCAGAGCTGAGTATCCTGGTTGTGCCCACAAGAAATGTGACAATCTTTTCTTTCCAGTCAAACAGCTTTTCTTTCCAGTCAGACTCTTTTTTAATTTTCTTTTCTGGTACCTAAAGGTGCTGCCAATCTGGCACTTTACGTAAATAGACTACGGACTGATCTAGATAAAGCCTCTGTGACAGGGAGACTTGATGTTGCTGGTGTTCCACAAAACCAAGTAGCGTCATTGTTTAGTGTATGCCTCGGACCATCTCTTCATCAATTCAACACTTCAGTGTCACAGGTTGCCGTTACAGATTTGCAGTCAAAGTTTGCGATCAAACAGACAATTTGGATAAAATGAATTACTTCTTCTTGTTAAATTGCAATTTATTGTCTTGCTTTTGTCTTGCTTCTTCAAATCCACCAAACAAGAGGCAACTGCAGAACAAGATTTTTGACTGGGTGGAGAAGATTTGTAAGATTTGTAATGGTCATGACCTACATACTCTGCTCTGCTGCTAACCCTTCTTTACTATTTAAAAGGGAATAAACAGGCTTTCCAACAATAATATTAATAATACTTTATAAGATATATTTCAAGACGCATTGTTAAGAATTAAGGTACAAAAACAAAGTTAATGTTATTTACAAAGCTGTCATAACACATATCATATATCATTATTCACAATCTGATTCATTACCTCATCAATATCCATCCTTCCCCTAGGAAACAGAAAATTCGTCCAACTGGTTTAAACTGGGATATGGCAACTTTCGCGACGTTTAGCAAGTGCTCATGGGAAATGTGGTCTCCCATCGGGCTAAACACTACCACTTTAGTCCACTAGCGTCGCTCAACTTCAAATCGCCTAAAATAGCTTTAAGCACTAACATGGTTTGTGACCTTTGGCATGTAGCGGTTTGAACTGCTGTAAATAAATACTTAATAATAAATACTTGATTTCTTTCTGTTGTAGCAAGAATGATCCTCACTGATGTGACTTGGGAAACCAAAGTATGACCAGACCCCATCATAGTAGCTGGAAAATATATATGAAAGCAATACGCTGCTGTTTACTGGTAATTCGTCTTGACTGAATCGATGTGTGACTGGATAGATTTTCTCTTCTCTCAGATGATATTGGTTTTGGTAGGAAAGTCTAAGAAAAGGATACCAGACTCCAAAGATTTCTTCCCGGAGACTCTCAAATCCACTGCTTGGGGTACGAAGCTGAGTTTCTGAGATTAAGTGGCTCAGATTTATGTTCATTTCCATCTGTGGAGGCATTTCACAGGCGGTACAGGCTGAGGCATTGTTAACGGAGAAGATATGCTGGTATTGGTTTACCTTGAGAGAGCAGCTGTAATCCATCAGCCTGGCTTCTGTCTGCTTGGGCGGCTAACAACCTCTCCAGCACTGCCTCTGACTCGCCAGCAACATTTCTTATCGTTGAGCCTACGCTGTTGTCTAACCACTTTTATCATGCAGATCATTTGCAACTACATCATGCTGTACAAAGGTAATGTCCAGTGTTTCGTTATAAACCACAGCCTGCCAGTGTAAATCTACACACAGAAAAGAGGAAGTAAGGATGAAAAACTTTTGTGATGGATAGTGATGCCATCGTTTTTGTGCAGTTATTCCACTCGTTTAATAGTGCCAATCAACAAACAAATAATAATAATACATTGCATTTTCTATATGTAAGTTTAAATGAAAATATCAACCTTAAAGTTCTCAAGCAAACTAGAAAAATAATAAAAACAAAAAGTTACTAAGTTCTCTACTGGGTAATAAACATAAACATAGTTTTATCATCACCAAGCACAGAATCAGGACCCAAATCTCCACCTTTCAAAAGAAGTAAAATTCAAACGGGTAGTTCCATTTTTTCTATTTCCAAGGTTTGATACACAGGTAACCACTCCAAACGTATCAAAAAAGGGGACAGACAAAAAATCAGAAACTGTGGACAGGCAAGGTTTCAGGAATCAAAATTCAACTGGGCTCTTCCAAGAAAATAATACTGGCTCTCTGACAAGACGATCTGGCACAAGACAAAGAACTCACACAGACTCACAAGGAGGTGAAAGGAGTTCAGCGGCTAATCAGAGAGGAGCTGGTGATTGTCGAGGTAGAGGGAGTGGAAGGTCAGGCAGAAACAAAAAGGCAAAGCATACAAGACCATACAAAGTAAAAAAAACGAAGTAATGCACAGGAAGTTCCTTTAAAACATTTTCACTTCTTCATACACTATGTTTCTTCGGCTTAGTCTACAAGTTGTTCTCAGCCCTGAGTCAGTTGATTAATAAACAAATACTCTGACCAAAATATCAACCTTATCTAAATTTTAGCAAGATCTTTTTGTTTTTGACTCTCTTGAAAACTGAAGTGTCTCGGTCCGAACGCCAAAGTCTGCATATTTTTTACTAAAATAAAAGATCTTGTCTGTGTTTTCTGGAGGCTTTACCTTTTCTACATCTTAAGTAAAATAATCAGATTTTCCAACAAACTTGCCATATTTGTTTATAGTTTTTTTGTTACTCTCGCATGCTCCAAATATGTAGAATCTGTGGGACTGACACAACAACATCCTAGCATCTTAAACTGACTGCTCAATCTGATTAGCTATCTGGTTTTGTTATTCAATAAAACTGTCTCTACATTGCTTCTAGGAGCTGTTGTTGAGCTACAGTGTAGCTTAGTTTTGGCTGAAAGACTATAACATTTCTTAACTACTGTAAAAGTCTTAGCCAGACTGTATCAGTAACTATATTCCAGTCTCTGTCAATCAACATACTTTTTAATAAACACATAATAAGGCTTTGGCTGGTTCAAAGTTTCATTTTTTAAGCCAAGCACATATAGTATCCTGACCACTCGTGATAATGTTGTGTCACATGTAATGCTGACAATAAATCTGAAAATCTAGCAAGATTTGAATGAAAAAGTTGAAGACCTGCTGTCTACGCACTCTTGCACATTTCTATGTAGCATTCTATCGGCATTAATGTTGCAGCAAACGTAAACGTCAAGCAAAGTGTTAAATTGGAAATATATCTTCCTGTCAGGGGCAGATGCGGGAAGCAATTTTTTCGTTAGAAAGAAAAGTCAAACCACATTTTCTTTAAACCTCGAAAAGCCAGTGTCCTATTTTTCTTTAATTTAGAAGCCATGATGGTGTTCCGCAGAAATAATTATTTAATTAAGCACCAGCCAACCTGTAAAATCATGTAATATGGCATGAAATGAATATTCAGCATCAAAGCTTGACTATCTTCCCAACAGTCTATATACCTGAACATGATCATTTTTTTTAACACGTTACAATGTCTGGCTTTAACCAAAGACACACAAACACTGCAATTCGGAGGCGTTTGAATGTTTGGAAAAGGTATTGTACGAAAAAATGTTTGAAGTGATGTTCCTTCTCCGTACATTAACCTACTTCACCCATCTCTCCTGCTGGGCTTAAGCCAAAATCCTGGCACGTCTACCCTCTTCTTTCTGTTGCACCTTTTCTATCAGCAGATACCCTGCCTGCCTTCTGCCTTGTGTCGGTGTTGTTGCTCCAAGACCTCATTCTCATATGCCAGTTTGGATTTGGCCCCGAAAACCTTGTTTCTGAGAGCATTTTTTTCTGTTTCCAATTCTTGAGTTGGTACATTCGCCACACCTGATATTAGTAAAGTGAAAATATTTCATATTTTTGAAATGCAAATAGGGCAGTGAGAATTTTTTCTTTTTGACCATTGAACTTTCGCTTCACTCTCAACTCATCCAGCGAGAGCTGAATGTCATGATCGGATGATGCCAACAGTACCAAGTCATCTGCCAAAAGCAGTAACCCAACCCTGAGACCACCAAACTGCCCTTGTTGCACCTCGGAATTCTGTCCATAAAAGTTATGAACAAAACCGTTGACAAAGGGCAACCTTGGAATGTCCTGCCACAAGGAGAGTGCCAGGGAGAACTAAAACAAGCCGGAGAGAGAAACTATGTCTGTCCGCGGCCCTGGGAATGCCTCAGGGTCCCCAGAGAAGAGGAGTAAAAAATTGCCGGGGTGAGGAAAGTCTGGGCTACTATAACACATTTGAATGACTCCCTGATATTATTTGAAACAAGAAGTGGAGGACAGTATTTCCAATTCATATCTTATATAATATTATGGCAACAGTAAAGGTCAGTATATAACTGGCGACTCAACCCTGAATTATATATGGCACCATTAAATTGGAAGGTAATAATTAGTTAAATGTGGTATTGTTAGTCGTAAATAAATTATTCATAAGAGTATCATAATACAATTAATCTGGAATCAGTTCCTCTACACTCTTAAAAGTGCATTATAACCCAAAACATTTTTTCACTCAGTTTTTTACACAGCCAACATAAAATAATAATAGAAAGTTTTCACATTTAAATGGCAGTTGTGTAAAAAGTAAAAGTCCACAGAGGTGTTTGTGCTCAGACACAGGAGCTGCATATATCCATTTCTGGCCATTCAAGGATATTACTTACAGTAACTCAATAGGCCGTCACGGGACACTAAGTATGCACTGAAGTACTTTAGTCTGCCTCTGTCCATAACTGTAATGAGACCATAGAAGTAATTTAATGTTCCTCTTCATAAAATTCCTCAACCCGTATCATAAACCTCAGTCAAGAAACAGCACTCACACTGGGTAGCTGCCCATAAACCTAATTAACTGCACATTGGAACCTTTTGGACATTTAAAGAAGAGACCAGACTTGACTTGTTCTTATCCTTTCTTTTTTAACTCTATTATTTCAGGTCACCTGTTCTGCAGACCAACGATAATATCCCATTAAAGTCTATTTAAAAGAAAAATGATTGTCTCAAAACGGCATTAATATTTGATCAAATAATTTTAATCTCCTTATTTTAATTAAACCTTTGACAGGCAAGTAATAGCCTCTTTGCAAATGAAATGTAGAAACTAGCTTATAACTATTTAATTAGTTTCCAACTTCATTATAGGTTTTCATCCTATATCCCGGCAAACACCTTTCGTCTTGAGCCACAGGGATTATTTATTTGTTCAATAATTCATACGCTAGTTAAGCTTGTTAGGCTTTTTTATTGTCTTCACAATCACCTCTTAGTCTGAGTAGTGACCTCGTGCACAGCATGTTTAACAGTTAGAGAAGCAGATACTCAATGAACTCCTCCATCAATGCAAGCCAATGTGGAAATTAGACTCGATGTTGCCTCTTTGTCTACTTTCCATCTAAATTCAGAACAAGATAACGTTCAACGAGATGCCTTAATATTGACCATATTATATATACTCGTACCATATCATATACTTATAACATTTGGTTTAGAAATAACACAGCCTTTACAGTCTTTGACATTATTTTGGATCTCACATATTTGTTTACTGCTTTTATAACATAGTTATTTAATTTTATTTAATTTATTTAATTTATTAAGCATTAAAACTAAAACACTTTTTACTGTTTTCAGAATGTTTTATAGACGTGATTGACTTAAGATGACCTCTTCAATTACACTTTGTTACAAGCTTGTTTAGTTAATTGAATTAAGCACGTGCTCGCCCCCTAGTGGTTGGCTGACCATTGGTTCAACCAGTCCTAAATTAGATTGTAATAATAAAGATCATCAAGGATGTTTAATCTTGGAAGCCAAAATTGATATCACACATCACATTTGATCAATAGGGTAAGCCTTCTATAAATACAGTAAGAATATAAGAAAACAGTGTAAAATAATTTAATGATACATATACAAATTCACTGACACCCCAGTTTCAAGTGTATCTTATATACAGTATTTATACTCCTGTAAGTGTTTTAAATGGGAAAATATGCATATTACCGGCCTCCCAAACAATCTGTTCAGCCATTTTTTCTGGTGTTTCTGTCAGCCATTTTTCTCCAAAATCTGCAATAGTTAAGTGAATTGAATACATATACCAATCATACTTCCAACATATATTTAATATTGTACACCTGACATTAAGAAGGAAGAGTTAATTAAATTAAATTGACTTAATTAAAAAATTAATTTGGAGCAATATTTTTGTCTTTCAGTCAAGCGAAATAATCAAACATGGCTTGATTTACATCTTCCATGTTTACTACTTCTATGTAGAGCCAGACACAAATCTTAAGATCTAACATTTTTAAGTTATCCTGGAAATCCTTCACAATCTTCTGTTCCACAGAGCAAATCCGTTGAGCAACTTTTTGGAAGGTTGGAAACCCTTTTATTAAACTAATCCTATTTGAAAGTAAGCCTCTAGATTTGCCCCACAACTATCGAAAATGGTAATCTAATGACACACACACTAAGTATCTAAAAATATGTCACACACGGTTGATGCTCGTGGCAATCCTGGCATCTTTTGGACCAATCGGCAGCGAAGAGATTATAAACTTCAAGCTGGTGCACTCCCAACAACCCCACTACCCAAAGGGATCTTTATGGATCCTAATGCCCTGTTTCCACTTTTTTTTAAAGCACCATTTTTAACTGCAGTATCCTGAAGGGTGACAACAGCAGAACTAATTAATCCAAAGATAGCATTTCTCAGAGCAACAGTGTTATGATCTAGGAGGAGTTTGACTTAAAGACCAAGTGGCCGAGTGTATTTGTGGTGCATCCCCGGCTAGATAGTGAAAAGAGGTCTCACTGGAGGGGCGCTTCGTCCTAATCCCAGACATTATCTCTACACTGTAAGCGGGTCTTGGCTCGTTACCTCGCAGTGGAGCGCCAGGCTGGCAGGGGTGCAGGGGGAGAGGCAGCAAAGGCAGAGGAGGAGGGGCAGTACCCAGCCACTGCAAATGTAATCTCCAGATTAGGGGGCGAAACGAATTCCTTCTGCCAGTCTGACCTTGTCAAGGCAATAGGAGAGCCCGAGTGAAATTGAGATTTTAGGACAGTGCAGACTTGACTTTTTTGAATGTTCCTCTTTCCAGGGTCATGGCCTTGACAAGATGATTCAGTTTAAATGTGTGAGGTCACACTGGGAAAGCGCACGACCACACTGTTTACTGATGATCGTCAAACTCTTTATGTCTCATGTCAAAGCAGCTTCATCCTGAACCACTATCAGAATTGATTCTTGTGTTTTGTAAACTAGTTGCTCATGTCTGTGATTATTTTTGTTTAATACATTTGAAATTGTAGTGATTTGTCAAACTATCAAATCTCATTGATTTCAATAGTTGTATGTATCTTTTTTCCATTTTATTTCTTGGAACTTCATTTTGAAACTATTTTTTTGGTGAATATGTATTTATTTATTTTAAACTTTAATATTGTTTTAATTTTTGTTCATGTAAATGAATAAATAGTACAGGAACTGAAAACAAAACCTTTATTTTTGCTCCCATTTCTTAGCATGTGTGGCATATCAACACGCTAATTATACCACATGATACCTATCTATCTTATCTATTTAACTGGCTTGAAGACTAATTTGCGATTTTGGCGACGACTTGTGTATCCGTGACGGCTCCTCGACACAAGACAAGTCGGCAGGAAATATTTTTCCTGGAGACTAGTTGGAAACGTTTTCAAATCTTAATTAGGTCTTGGAGACGTCGTCCCGAGTCAGAGTCGTGGCAACTGATCAGTCGCGGATGTCGTGGCAACTTCTTCAGCAGTGTAATACTTCCTTCAGGTTGACCATAATAAAAACTCACTCTGAAATTTAGAGTTTTGTTGCTCCAGGTTTTGCACATATTATAATTTGAAATAAACGGTGGACAACCAGTTCACTTGGAGTTCTGTGAGTGTCTCCCTCGTATGCGGGGAAATATTTAGTGTGTGCATTAGGCCTGTAGTCATTGCACATATTTAAAGTTTCCAGTCGACTGAACGTGGGAAGAATTTGCAAACCCACATAGTTCCTGTGGCATAAATAAGTCGTCCGGGTATTTCTCAGTCCTTTATTGAGGGATAAGTGTCAAGTTACCGAGTTTTTTGCTGATGAAAGCAATGCTGCTGGCATAGAAATCTCCCCGGACAATGTTGGTGACAGATCTTCAACCGACAGCCTCAACTCTCGTCACTGAGAGTGGTTTAACCAGCACTGGATCTGTATCCCAAGCACCGGCCTCTGCTAATAAAATATGCTCCGCTCTATTTTTGATGCTGAACATCGGCGTACCTTAGATGTTTTTTTATGATGCTTGTGCCACCCCCACATTACTTATACATCCCCACCAATCCTCAGGAGCTCAGTCTGAGGAGTGGTCTTGTGGTGAATACCATATTTGCTAGTTAATTATCAATCACAGAACTCTCAGGGCCCTACTTTGACTGTACAGCAGAGATGGTAAGGCCTCTCCAAGTTTGGTTCTCAACACAAACTTAATTAAATGTCTACTCCAGAATCATTTGCTTGCTGTAACTAAGGGAAGTTTGTTTATAGGTTTTAGTCCCAATTAAGTTGTTGAAGAAGAGTCTGGATTAGTTGAAAAGATTCTTCTTCAGCCCGCAACCATCTTCAGTTTAGGAATGTCAATCTTCTGAACTTCAGAAGTGTCGGGTTATTCAAGTTGTTCTTTCTCCTCCAAAATATTAAGTGTTACCAGATGTATTTTCGACTGATCGACGTGACATTAATAACGGCTGTACTTTACAGTAAAAATATAGAAGAGTATAACATCAAGGTCAAATATGAAACAGACCAACTTGTCTAATCAACATCAAAATAATTGTTTTTTATTTCAGTTTTCCAAACATACAGTAATACACTACTCTCTCTTCTCTCTACGCTTCTCTCACCCTCTACCTTCCCCTCGCCATCTCTCTCCATCTCCCTGTTTCTCCTCTTCAGCCACAGCAGAAGGCTGCTCACACTCAGTCTGGTTCTGCTCAAATGTTCTGCCTGTTAATAATTTGTCAGCACTGAAGCACATTGTGATTTGCTGGGATCTGTAATTCTCTATTCTTATATAGTGTTATTTAGACTGTTGAGTTTCTTGAGATAACTTTAGGCTTTTTGTCTGTAAAATGTAATTGAATTAAATATATGAATAAATAATGTTTTTTATAGGGACAATAATAGAATTCTTAAGATAGTTGACAAAACGGAACGTGTAAGTAATCTACCCTTTGTGTGAGGCTTTACTCTTAGGGGTATTTTCATTTTCACCTTTTTATAACAGCTCTGTACTGCTTTCATGCCCTTTCCCAATCATAGTTTTTCTGGCACAGAAACTCAAATGTTATCCTTCTGATTAAATGTTCAAGGTTACATCTCTAAATACATCGGTCTGCTCGTCCCGGGAGAAAAGCCTCAGTTGCTCATACTTCCACTTGCCTGAGGCTCCTCTTTTTTCATTCCTCTGAAACCAACATTTCCGAACTGTTTTAGCACAACTTATTAAATGAAAGTGCGTTTTCATTGAGGACCATGTGTTGTATGTCTTTTTTTTTTGTTTATCAAGAGATGAATTACAAGAGACCCATAGTTCATGTCAACATTTTATGCTCATTATACTTGCTCTTTTCTCTACAGAAATTGAAAAAGTTCAGAAGGATGAGGGCAAGGAAGAGGAGAAGTTCATTGACGTGGTAATCAACAAGAACATGAAACTGGGCCAGAAAGTTTTAATACCAGTGAAACAGTTTCCCAAAGTAAGTACATGAATGACACCAACAGTGCACCATTTAACAAATTCCCTGTTATTTTTAGAAAACGAAGCACAGCAGACTAGATATGTTTCAACAAAGTTGATGGTGACATTGTTCACGGCTCCTTTTTGTTTGAATATTTCATAAGTTGTGTAAGTGGATTTATACTGTATATACACATGGGAGATAATAACATTTATATTGGTAATAATGAAAAGAAACCATCAACTAATATTTAAGTTAAAGTTTCCAATTCTGCTTACATTAAAGGGCATTTGTGTATGGGTAAAAATACATTTACCATTCTTTAAGAAGACAGCGAGAATTTATGACAACTTAATCCAGGAAAAACATTATTATCAAAACATTTATTGGCATCAATCTAGTACATAAAACTCCATCGAACCTGTGCATTATTACACTTATTAAATTAGTATCACATGTTGAAATAGTTTTCAGAGTAAGCTTAAAATAAATCAACATTTTAGTCAATTTGGACAATTTTATAGTTCAGAGAGACAACAATGATTGTACCTTAACAGTCAACAAGCAAGTCACAGAAAGTCACAAAGGAAGCAAAAAGTGGCCTGAAGGTGAAACTGGTACTTTGGCAGAAGCAATTACCTCAGCCCGTGCTCAGTGTATGCACACATCTCACTGGGAGCATGGTGGGGAGGCTGGTGTAAAAGTGAGATGGCCACTCTTCCAAGTGGACATCACTCAAGTTTTCACCTCGATCCTCCAGGGTGAGTCAGGCCGGCATCCACTTATTCTATCTGTCTTATCGGCCACTCCACTATGAAGATTGTCTATCTCTTCACCTCTTAAAACTTTTACTAGATCCTGCAGCAAATAATCACTGTACACATGTACACATGAAGCTAATAATAATCTTTAAAATAAATATCTATACACATTTTGAGAAACCAAGCCAGTCATGTCCTGTTAAGAGCCTCACAAGCTACTGAGAAGAAAAAAAAAACACTTTAACCGCAGATTTTGTTGAAGAAGATTCTCCTGATCTCCAACTCTCCCCTTCAACCTCAGTCATCAAAATGTTAAAGAAAACCATTTAGAAGCAAGTCTGAAGAAGATTTCTACTCTGTGGAAAGCTTTTCACCCAAATAAAACCAAAGAGAAAAGATTAAAGCTTGTAGAGTTTCTGAAGATTGACTGGTATTACCATTTATGTGGTAACTTTTCAGGGTGTTCAGTGGCCTCTATGTCTAACAGCAACGGTAGAAGAAAAAGGGCCAATGGAGGACATTACCTCTGAACATCTAAACAAGGAGTATAATTTTTTTTTTGGCAGTAAGATTTGTCAATAAGGGAGTGCTAATTGCGTCTTTCAATCCAGTTTTGTAACTCCAAATGCACAGATTTATTTTTTCTCTTCTGTTTCGACTGGCTCAGCTGGAGGAAATTCAGTGACATCACACTGGTGACATTATCAAGACATGCTAGGATAGCTGAGATTTCTTGAGAAATTTAATTTAGAATTGTGTTCACATCTGAAAAAAAAGAACATAGAAAGTAGCATTTATTATGCACTTAAAATGTGCTTTAAGTGCAGATGTAGTTTGGATACTGATGGTGTGTTTATTGTATGCTACCTGAATGTGTAAAACATTTTTTTAGGCGATAACTGTATCGCTGTATTTTCCGAAATTATCTCATGCTTCTCTGCTGGTCTAAGCACCATCAGTTAGCACTGGTCCTTTTTGTGGATGCCTTTACTACACTCACAGTAATACATTCAGCAAATGATGAAAAGATCTCTGATGCGCCAGCATTCCGAATGCAGTTGCCAAAGTGTGATAAATCATTCTTCCGTTCTCTCTCGCTTCCTCCCAGGTTCCATATGATCCACCTCTTCTACTTTCTGTTTCCTAGATGATTACCAAGCAATGTATACAATACATTTGAATTTATCTGAATTTTATTATTGATTCTTACCTTCACTTACAGTGAATTCAACTGTCCATACAGTCAACACATCCACGTTAATGCCAGAGATTACAGGCGACACCACGACAATCCTCTCACATGGTTTAATCACATAAACCAGTTCTGGATTTGGGGAAGGATTGTTTTTTTGGAAGTCACACAATCTATCATGATAACTGAGGCAACAGCTAAAGATAAAAGCATCCATCACAGCATGAGCTGGTCACATTCTCAGTTTTACAGCAGAGATTTCTTTCCCGTCCATTTGGAGGCTTGTTTACATGTATTTGACCAATTCTAGAGAATAGATTGTGTTCAGTTCCTCACGAAGGTTGAATGTGAAAAGTTAATTTCTCAATAAGGCCCCCTTTTGCCTGTCAGAACCCCCAGGATTCCTGCCATTACCCAGGTTCTATGAATAAGTTTGAAGTAATTTACCTTCTTAATAAGGTTCCCTCCTAATGAGGCTCAGATCAGAAGTGCGACTGCTCACCAACGTGGTTAGAAGTCCTGCTTAAATGAAGCAGCTAGCCTTCTTCAGTTAACCTGAGGTTCTACTTTTCAGCGCTGTGCCACGGAACTGAGCTTTGTTATTAGTTCATGGTTGGATAATTATTAAATTTAAGGCCAACAGAATGCATGTATCCCCAGCATGTGCCAATGTGACAGCAATGCCCAGATTATGGAGAAGAAAGCTAGACCTGTAGGTCCAGGTGAGCTTGAACAATAGCTGACCTCATCCCGTGAGAAAACTCACCTTGCCCAGATCTCCAAAAGCAGACCAGACTGCCAAGTGCTGCTGACTATAGTACTCCTCTGACAAAGACAATAGGAGATTATTAACCCAAGTGGTCCAGGAATAAAACCTTGGAAGACAACAGGTCCAGGGTCCCAGCTGTCCAACCTATGTGTGGAACAGCCCTGGCATTATTCAAGATTCGAAGGAAGCCATGCTCAGCAGATCCTAAGCAAGAGCCAAAACCCTTAGTCGTCTAAGCACTGGCACAGGAATCAAAGCCAGAAAATTCTGAGGGAGAGCAGGGGCTCGGAGAACCCAAGTCAATGTTCAAAAGAATAAGACGAGAGAGAAAGGGTCATGTATACTTTCTCAGAAGTCCTTCCATTCAAATGATAACGGAAGAAACTGATAGACAAAAAGAGTAGTTTCCCAATAATTGTGATTGATCCAGTGCAATGTTTTTCTCTGTATTTGTTGAGCGATGACCAAATAAGAACATGGCGAAAAGGCTTACTGGTAAACATGGTAGTAACTGTTAGTGTACTGATCTTTCACTGGCATTTGACTCTGGTCTGAACTGCCAATATCCCCTGGCCTTTAACTTACATTATGAATTAAAGTCAACCTTTGCAGATTAATTTACACATTGGGATTCTGACAGAACTATGGCTTCAGTGTGCAGGGGCAATAGTTCTTCTACATTCATCAAGCCTGGTTCACCACGGGGCAGTAGGCCACTTATTTTTGTAGGTGTGAGGTATGACTTTGTTCATAAGGGCATGACAGAAACTGCCCCCTCTGAAATCGCATACCGATCCAGAACGTGGTGTAATTATAAATGTTGAAGGAACACGGAGAAGCTATGAGCTGCTGGATTTCAGACGCAGCCTAGATAAAATAGCCAGTTACTGTGTTACAGTGAATCACTGAAGCTCACCTCTCAAATCCCTCAGCCAGGTATTGGCAGGAGCTCCCTAATAAGCAGTTACTCTCTGAACAAAAGGAAGGAGAGCTGTAGGATAGATGTGAAACAAAATTGCCTGTTTTTTTCGTTTCCTTTTTACCTCCCGCTAGTTAATTGATGAGAGAGATAGTCGAGGCCGACAGCCGAATAACTCACCATTACAGGGAAACATGAAGAGGTGGAGGAAGGCAGTGTTCGCCTTTTGTCTCACTGGCCATCAGCAGCTGCCGCAGGGATATATCTCATAGGTTGTCTTCTTAACCTAACATTGAATATATTTCCAGGTCTGACACTGTGACCTTGTGATGAATCAGCGCTAGAAAACAATGTGTGTTCAATCTAGATATTTATCTCTAGAAGGTGTACAGACGATATTGACAAGGGGATTTCAATGTTACAGCAGGTGTAACTGGAAGCTTAAATAAAAACACAGTGTGATGTGTAAGTACTCTCTAACTGAGTCGGACCTCTGACTGAATACATTTCCTAATTATATAATTTCATTTGTCGTCTTCGATAAATATACTGTAGCTTCACATCTAAACAATAAAAACACTGTGTCATTATAATTTCACAGGGTAATTGTGTTTTTATTATTGGTATGTTAAAATATTGTACATTGTACTATGAAACCTCTTTTACCAAAGGTGATACTACAGTGTTAAACTATTTTTTTATTTGCTCAGCCTCTGCTGCTTCGTTGCTTTTGTTTGATAAACATTTAACCTTCAATGATGTGTTAGAACCTTTGCAGTTTGTCTTATTTCATACATTTAGGAAAATAAATAGGCCCAAGGCAGTGTTGTTTGTCTATATACTCCCATGGTAAACATGTGGCTATTGTCATGAAACCTGAAAATAACTGGGCTTAAGTGCATGTAGTTACTGGAGGCACTGAAAGAAGTGCGAAGACATTTACCAGTGTAAACACGAAATAGTACAGGTAAACAAGCTGTGCAAAAATGAAACCCGGCATTGATTAACGGGTACAAAATCATATAATAGGAAACTGAGGAGGTAAATCTAAACATACAAGAAAAATAATTCAGAACAGTTAAAGATGATGAAGATCGGTCAGAATAACCAAAAGAAACAAAGCTGTCAACATACAGTACCACATTCACAGAATATACTGAAAAGCTTAAAAGCACCAGGGAGTTATATCAAATCAATGAATTTGCAGAGGTCAACTTAATCAGAGTAGTAGCTGCGACGATCTGACACCACAGACTGGAACCAGGTCTTAAGAAGCTGCTGCAGGGGCGCTGATTGTAGATTGTTTGTATCTGTGTATTATCACCTGTCGAGGAAAAGGCAAACTGAAAGGAACACAGATGGACAACTGAAAAAACACTGTAAAAGCAAATGCAGAATGGATCACAACACCTGATTTTGTTATTTACTTTATTGCTCTGTATAATACTAATTTTAATTTGTTTTATATCAACATCATTTCTCCCTCAATTAAGAAGCTTTTTTTTTATTTGTTTTGTTTTTAAATTGATTATATGTATTCTTATATTTCATCAGAACATATTTTTCAGAACAATGTTGCTGTATACTGTGTTATTTATTGCCTGGACAAATCAAAGTGTTTAGATTAGCATGAAAACTGTTGTTAATGTGTGCTTTCTTGTGAATGACATAAATATTTATGACTCCTTTTTAGGCAAACAAAAGCCTCATAACTCTGCCTTTCTCAACTCTCCACTGTTTGCTTGATTTGTTTTGTAGGTACATGTGTCTTTAAAATCCTTAAATGATTGATCTCTCACTTCTCCTGTCTTTTTCTTCTCACAGTTTAACTTTGTTGGCAAACTGCTGGGTCCACGTGGGAACTCGTTAAAGAGACTACAGGAGGACACGCTCACAAAAATGTCAATTCTGGGAAAAGGCTCAATGAGAGACAAAGAAAAGGTAAGAAAGTGGACCAGTGTCAGTATCACCATCCAGTCAACATTTTCTAACTTTTCTGCCTTGAAGAATGTTTAAAACATTGAACTCCGGTTCTTCAAGTGTAGAGAAGAAACTCATAATAATAATATTAGTCGTTATTTAAACTTTTTTCTGTTCTAAAACGTTGTTAAAGATTACAGAGATTACAAAGATTACTTATTGCCAGAATTAAACAAGACTACTTGGATACGGCAACATCCTTGTCACTTTTTGTCATCCTTTAAGTTTAAATGCAAAACAAAAATGAATGCCATAAATATTTGCATGGTAATTTTAAATGAAAAAATGTGTTATTTTACTTCATAACTTCTTAAAAACAACTTTTTAAAAATAACATTAATTAATCAAGTATGTTTCTATTTATTTATCATTGATCCTGATCAGGAAAACCAGAGACACTTACAACTTCAGCTTAAATTTTTTTCTTTTTATATTAAAAAATATGGTTTTGTAGTCAACTCAATTCATCCGAAGTTCTTTCTTTCCTTTCTATCTTCTGCTCTGCAATGTTGACTTTTGATATTTCCTACCTCCAACAGAGTCTTATATGAATGTGGTGGTGAATAAGAAACATGTCTTCGATCAAAAGTAAAACTTTCTTCCCTCTGATTTATTGTCTTTCACTTGCGGTTTAGTTCATCCATATTAAATCTTACAGATCACACTTAGTCATAGACAGCAGATGATTGACAGCTGCATGGTCACAATTGGGTGAGACTCTTTTCACAAAGTGCTTTGTCTAGAACTGCGTTTCCGAGTTTTATGGAAATTTTAATGATCGTAGGAGTGCAAATATGTTTCACCGTAAACAATAGTAACAAGGTAGAGTGAACACAGGTAGACATTTGATCTCCTTCTGCAAATTTGTTTTTCGTCTTAACTCTGCTGTGGAATATTATAGCAGCCAAAGCTCCTTATGGAATAATTTATGATGTCTAATAACTTGAAAACTTGAAAACATTTCTGTTGTGACTCTTTTAGTTGATGATTTATTTCCTGTGTGATCATTCCAACCACACACTAGTGACTTGTAAATAGTGCTTATCAACCTCATTGTGGACAATGAGCCTATTGTGTATTAATGGACATTTATTACTAAATCCTTTTTAATTGATCAAAATCATCATTACACAACAACTACAGCTATTTAGTTTCCTAAATGACCGTTTAAATGTTTAGTAATAAGAAGAGTAGACTAGAGTAATCCATTACTCCAAGTTACTTTGAGTCAGAAATCAGAACAACACAACACACGATTGGTTTGCTCAAAGTCAAAGATGTTCATGTTGCTGATCAATAAAGATGCCAGGTTTACAATACGATAAGCAACAAAGAATAATGATGGCAACAATTATTAACAGACTGAGATTGAAGTTTTCAAAGGTATTTGAAGGATTTCTTGGTGGAGGTCAAGTATATACAGTATTTGAAATCCCTGGTGTAAAAATGAATCGTCTACAGTGGCACTTATGTTACAGTGTTGTAGCTCTGTCTTTATCTAACATAAGATACTAACGTTGCTCCATTACTACTGAGAGACGATTAAAATGTCATGTTATTAAAAATATGATAACCCTTCAATATTTGATTGTATAGCGTGATGTAAGCAAATATATGTCAAAGCTGACAAAGCTCCAGTTAAGCTGTATGTACATTAAGAATTACATTATTTTAATATATCACTTGATTTTATTTACAATTATAAATATTTAACTGAAGAGTGTTTAGTTTCTAGCCACATTAGTTTCAATAAAGTTTTCTGTGTCACATGGAAATATCTGTAACATTTAGGTGACATTTAGATGTTTTTTAGCCGCTCACTCTCTAACAGATGAATGACTGTGATTATATCTGAGGTCAACAAGGAAAGTTTTCAGTGCAGCATCATTTACTTACAATTTAAATACAAGTGAAAATACAGAGAAATAAACTTAGATATGAGTGATGAAACTAAATGTGTGAATGATGGAAAAATTTAGCACTGAACCGCTATGAACCCTATTTAAAAGATCTTGACGAGAATCTGACTGATTCTAACGCAACGATTGAATGCAAGTTTACTGTTGTATGAAAAGTTCTGCTCAAAATGTGGTATTTACTATGGCTTTCACAATTTTTATGTTATTTTGAAATTATTTACTTTACATATAGATAAATAAAATATAAATGTATGCTGATAACAAATGCTTGAAATAGTAATTCACAGTCATTGAGTCATGTGTACAGGGAACAGTCCACGGCCAAAAACCTGCTTAAAATTTTGTCAAAAACCTTGATATATTAAACATCCCATACTTAGTGTTGACATATTTTCCAGTTCATGTTTGTTGGAGCTTTAAATAAATGTCAGCGTTTTATTTATTTTTAGAAACAATGATTGCATTGAAACATATGTACCACATGGGTGGAATAATTTTTTTTCAGTAGCCTTGAATTAGTCGACATAAGTTTGAGTCGAAAATGAATGAAATGAATGAATTTGTAGTGAACTAACACTTGAATTTATAGCAGGTTGATATTACGCATAAAGAAAAGGTAATTCCTTGTCTTGCGTGAACCTCACCGCACCTTCACACCTTCTAGGTGAGGTTTATCATGGGGTCTCCAGCTTGAATGAAAAATAGGCGGACTGGGACTATAAGTCTTACTCTAATGCACAGCTCTAACCTCAGCATCACGTTCGCAGACGACATGTCGACTGTGGTGGGACGACTGTGGTGGGTCCTAAACATGGATGAGACAGCCCACAGTAGTGACCTAGAGCTAGAGCCCCAACACCCATCATGTACTCGTACTACCTGAGAACCACATACCAAAGTCACGAGACCCTTCATCTCGTAGTAAGGACTGGTGCATTTCTTTTGCACACCATACTCTATATTGTTTTTTTCTAGTGTTTTTCTTATATACTGATTTGTATTTTACATTTATTTATACAGCATTGGCCCTTCGGTACTGTTATGCCAATCCTCTGTATTCAGTTACACATATTGCAGAATTGACAATAAACTAGCTTATACTTTATACACTTCCACTCTGGATCCTGGCTGTCAGGGCTGCTTATAAAAGAACAATATCTCGGGAAATCTTTTTTCAAGAATTGTCAGTGAATAAATGGCTTCAGAAGGACGACTGACACCCTGGATGACGCGGCAGTATTCTTCCGCACAGAATAAAGACAGGATAATTGTGAGACACTCTCTGTTCTGGGACCTTCAATTTAAGTTGACTGAACCGGCTCCCTGTCTGGCCGTTCTCCTCTGTTGTCTTGCCTCGGTCAGACTTGGATGACGAAGATGCATCTGTGTCACGTGAGCAAACAGTTGTTAGCATGAGACCACATATGCTAATTGATTATTGATTATTGATCTGAGTTAACCAGTGAATGTTTTTATCGACTGAATCAATACAGTAGCCTTTGTTTATTTGTTGACACTGACCTCTGTGTTGTGGCTGTGGACCAGCTGGATGAAGGGGGTATAAGCGATAGATGCTAATACACAACCAGTGAAAATAGTTAAAATGAAATCATAAATCTTAAGTTTGAGCTGCTAATATATGATTCACAGGACACTTCTCAACAGCATTGTCTCTTACTTGTTTTCATATCACTGGTGAATTATCAAGATATATGGCTTCTGTTATTTTATGCACTAATATTAAAGTCTTCCTTTCCAAGATGCAGTAAGTCCCTCATCATGACGATGCTTTGAACTTATTACTTTATAAAGTTCTCCCCCGTCTGAAATCTCGGTGAAAGAGAGGTTACGAGAGCAGAGCCCATTATGACACAATAATGGCTCCTCCTACAGCCAGCTGTTATCACGTCCTGCCTTGTTTATACAAAGAGTCTCTTGGCAGTAGAGACTGGTGTTGATGATGCAGAGTGGGTGTAGTTGGGGTAAACAAGATTTGAACTCTAGAAAAAACATGTGTTATCAGTGGGCGGAGCTTAATGACATTTTCTAATGTAAATATTTAAATGAAAAGAGTTTTGTACAAACAGACACATACTGATGAGTACAATAGAGGTCCAACATCTCTTAAGACACACTTAATCAACACATTATTTGCCCTATAATGTGTGGCAAGATTAAAGTAAGTAAAAGTAAAGACAGTAAAGTGTCAGCAGTTCAAGGTCCAAAAATTAGCTCAACAAGGTCACAGCAAGTTGAGATTGGTTTAACTGATAAAGAGGGAAATTAAACTCAAAGACCCTGATATATTTTATGGGTGAATATTGGTAACGAATACTGTCAGAGTAAACTGAACGATGTTACTGATCTAGGACATAATTGACTTTGTCACTTAGGAGATTCATTTGAATTGTCACTTCATTAGCATGGAAGCTCCCTAAATATTGTTGATTACTTGAACATGAATATTTATGTGTGGTAAATGTGTGGTATATTTGCCCTTCACATAGTTCATATTAATAATAAACTAGGAACACCAACTACAGTATCTGTCAAGGATGCTTATTCAGATTCAGCAGTGAAGTGAAAGTGATGCTTCCAACAGATATGAATAACAGGCAGCTCTAATCTCTTGCTGTGGGCTGTGTAGCTGATGTTGAAAGTGTCTGGATTAGGCGTTTCCGTTATCATCACTGGATGAGTGAGGCCATGAGAGGACCTATGATGTCATATCAGAAGGATGAGGTCATGAGGAGAAACCACATTACCACACATAAGAAACCCACCAATAGTAACACACACACTTACACATGCACACACAGACACATACATATGTACACACACGCACATTACTGCACACAACACACATGTAAGGACATAAACACGTACATACACTTAAGCATACTCAAGTGTACAGACACACAAACACAGCAGCAGGAAGGATCCGAGTCCTTTCATGAGCAGATGTCTCCAGCAGTTCAAGCCGGCAGTGTGCAGCGCAGACGAGGCTCGTGCTCATAAAAGCGGAGATTTATGAGTAATATTAACATATCATTAACATACCACAGTGACTCTTTAAAGAAGGTTATTTATAATTAGTTGACATCTGAGACACTGGTTGACATGGCGGGTAACGAGGCGGTCCCCGACATTGGAAAGCGGCAGTTTGTGTTGGAAAAAAAAATCTAGGACACCAAACCTGTTGTTTCCTTTGTGTTCAGTGTGCGAGACATTTGGGGTTTCTGCTGTCCTATTTCACACCATCAATAACACTGCTCTGGCCTGCTTCTGTCGAGCATGGACGCCACATTCAAGCTCCTTCTGGGTGTTCTGGGCTGGCCTGTTCCGATCCATGGACTTTAAGATAGTTGGTTAGAAGGTTAATATTAATCCCTTATTTTAACTGAAAACACACATTTATGAGAATAAATGTGACAGTTTTGTTTAAGGGATACAATAGAATGTTAAATACTGATGTCAGTGTTTTTTCACAGTGTTGTAAGACACTTATGTTTGAATGATCTACTGGTTGACCTTTAATACTTTTGTGAGGTGGACTCTTCAAGTCCGTCCAATGTCATACGCAAAGTTTTCCATTTTTTTATCTGCTGTGTGTCATTGTGAATTGGTGATACATTGAGGTACATTTCAAAGGGGAGGCCAATGCCAAAACACATTTTGCTTCCTCAGGTCGGCTGCCTAAAGACAATAAGTTACACAATCAACTATATATTAGGGGTGTTAGAAAATATTGACACACCTACTGTATATATTGCGACATTTTTTCCATGATAATGTAGCAATATTTGTCAGCACTATACAACAAAGTAAAATAACTCATTTTTTAATTTACAATTAGCACGCAAATATTAACGGCATTCATTTTTTGTTTTGCATTAAAACTTAAAATGATAATCATCCGCTAGATGGCAGCAGTTATTATGTCCTCTGCAGGTAAAGGAACAATGAGATTCCGCGAGATCCCGGCGATAAATGAGGACAAGAGGATACAGTTGACTACAGCAGCTTTTAAAGCTGATGTTTAAACATATTTTGATTTCAAAACATGCAGCCTGTATATTCTGCAAATGCAGAGTCAAGTGCTCAGGAAATACTACATATATATATATACATTTTCCAGTATATATAATGATAAATATATATGATGCAGTTGCTGTATCTTATCTATAAAAACCTTTACTAAATATACAAACTTTTTTGAGCATGTTAGACCTTGTAGCTTCAACTACATGAGGGTTTTCATGTATTTTCAAGACAGCCACACCCGTAGTATCAGAAGGGTGATATCTCAGATACTATTTTATGTTTTATACAGTCAATGGATCTGTTATGGTTAAGAAAAATTCCAGTTCAATTCCATCTCTCCTAGCCTCTAACAATAGTAAACCTGATGATGCATCTGTTGAAGTTTTATTTCGTCTTTTTAGTGCAGAATGTCTCAGTATTTGAAATTCTAATGCATATAGAAACTGTCAAAGGGTGTGATCTAACCATAGAAAAACATTTGTTTTCAATCAGGAGGAAGAGCTGAGACAGAGCGGCGAGGCCAAATATCTACACTTGAACGAGGATCTGCACGTCCTGATTGAGGTGTTCGCCCCACCAGCTGAAGCCTACGCAAGGATGGGTCATGCCCTCGAGGAGATCAAGAAGTTTCTCATCCCAGTACGTTCTGCACTGTCGAAGCACACACTGCACACACTTGCAGCCGAGGCATCTCATTGTCTAGTCTGTCTGCTGTGAGATATGCCGGCAGCTTCCTGCCCTTTGTATCTCCCCCTCTGTGTCTTACACTGTGACTGTTTGCAGGACATCGATATCAATTGTGTGCTGCTTGGTTGGAAGTGGTGGATCTAGCAGCTGGAGTTTCTCTGCACATCCTTAATGGCAGCAACTTCAAGCGCATCGCCTACTTCATGAGCTTATTCCTCCTGCTTAGAGCCTTTTTTCTTTCCAAAAATGATTATTAATAAAGAGGACACAACTGTCCACATCTTAAGATTATACAACAATCACTTTTTAATAGAGTCAGGGTTCTAATTTAATGATAAAAAAACATAAATAGAAGATAACCACGTCTCAGTGTTATCAGCCAGCATCTTGACTGTTTGCTGCCTCAGAAAGTGCCAGAACTGTAATACCCATTAATTAGATATTCCCGGAGGTGCAGCAGAGATAAAGTGTGTAATTTGATACAGAGTAATTGAAAGCAAGTCAATCAGCCTGTTTTCTGACCAAGCCTGGTCCCTGTGTGCAGGATTACAACGACGAGATAAGACAGGCCCAGCTGCAGGAGCTCACGTACCTGAATGGGGGATCAGAAGATGCCAAGGTACCTTCGGCAAGGGGCAAGTCAGCCACCCGTGCTCGGGGAACACCTGCACCTGTCCCTCCCAGGTAACAAGAGTGATTCATTGCTTTTGTTCTAGTCCTGATATATCCTAATATACCTATATATATTCGGTTTTGGCAGTGTTCATATAACTTTGCAATGAAGGGAAGATTTTAAAGGGGAATATCATTTTGTAGAGTGGAAACAGTTTTTAAATGTCAAACTAATTTCGACATAAAAAGTTCATCTTCATCCACTAGATTAGGGTTCACCAACATGGTGCCCATAGTCATCAGGTAGCCCCCACAGACCCAGAGAGCAGCCCACTATGGGCTTGTTCAAAAACGTATTTGACACACAATCGACATCTAATTTTGTTGTATCTGTGTTTCCTTTCTTGTTGCCACATTTGCAAATATTGAAGAATAAATAATGTGATTAATCTATTGAAGGAATATCATTCATCATACTTAATAATATATGAAAGTAATTTCAGAAGTGTGTACCAAACTAATGGTAGCCCTTTCGATCACATTGTGCCCTTGAAAAGTTGGTGACCTGTGTTATATATTAATCATGAAGACAAATGCACGGATGGAATACCATACAACATAAAACACAAAACCTTACAATGGAGAAGGAGCAGCAGTAAAATTCAAAACTACATTTATTCATTTTCTAGCAAGGATTGCCTTAGTAGGGTCACTTAGTACGACTGCCTGAACAGGTCGCCGAGCTGTCACTGAGCACAGAGACGCACAACTACACAGACTCACAACTACAGATACATTTGACTCATTTCTGATTTGACAAATTGGTCTTTTAGCTCTCATGGCATGTTAAGACCACTTTGATCTAATGTTTCAGAAGTCGTGGTGGAGTACCCCCGTTGCATGCAGTTGTTCCCAGAGGGGCAGCACCAAGAGGGACCCCACCCAATCGTTCACCGTTCTCCAGAGGAAGGGGCGTTCTTAGAGCCCGAGTCACTCCACCCACTGGTGGATTTCGACCAACTGCTGCCATTGTCCAGGAGCCATATGGGGAATATGTAAGTACAACCAGTTTCATATACATTTTCTATTTACTATGTATTTCTTTGCTCATAATGTATTTTCACATGTTGACTTTAATAATATTATTATGAGTATATTATTAATATTATCAAACAAAGACATGCACAAGAGAGACAGAAGTGTGCTCGTGTATTTAAACATCCATAAAGTAAACACATTTTTTGCTGCGCCTGATATTTTCTGAAAGGGTCCATCAATCATTTCAGATGGCAGTATCTCTTACAAAAACATAAAACATGTCCCTGTGCTTCACACAAAGGTGCTTTTATAGTAGCTGTTGTTGAAGTGTCTCCAATAAATAATGCGTAAGCCGCTGATGACTCATCAATATACCTTATTTTAAAGCTTTGAAACCTGTCCAGTTGCTGTTTGGGGGATTTGCCAGTGAGCAGTGGAAATTGCTTGAAAGTGGCTTTCTCTCATTTTTTTGTCTTTCTGGCACGTAAAAAGTATCACAACATTTCTGTTTTGAAGCCCTTAAGCCAGTGACACAAAATATTTTCATCCTGACCGCCTAAACCTCAAACGAACAACAAAGACACTGTCACATCTAATCCTTGAAGGGGTACAGAAGTGTGTATTGACGCCTAACTAGCTTACATCTACATACACATGCCTTTACATTACTCAGTAATGGTAATTCATTATTAATTAACCATTAATCCTGTTGATAAAACCTCTACAGTACAGCAAGAAAGCTGCTTGTTTGGTACCTGTTTAGGCTGTACACGTATGAGGTAAACAGAAACTAATGTTCTTTACATAGACTATAGAAGGTATAGATGTAGTGTGTAATGTGTAATGTCAGGCGACTGAACCACCATTTTTTGATTCAAGATATTTATATTAGAAGTCCAGCTATATCTCCTGATATCCTGCTAAGTTAGTAAGAATCTGGAGAACAATTTGAGTCAGAAGTTTCTTTTGAAAAGTAGACTTAAAAAACTTTAAAACATGGCAATGTTGTTCCTTTTTTTCCTTCTTTTTAACCCAAAGCCAACTAAAATTAATGTTGTCTCATCCTATTTGTTAATAAATGTTTATTAATTAAAGTGAGTGATGATAAATAAAGTATCACTTTCTACATCCTCATGTGTTGGTTGTTTTTTTTGTATAAACTATTTGGTTTTCACTTAAATCATATCAATATCCAGATATCTAGCTTGAAATATCAAGATTTGAAATCGTGTCTATGCCATCCCCATTTTAATCTGACTGAATTAAGAGTAAGCGATGAGATTAAACCCATTTAGTTGAGCCTATGAGGGCCAATCTAGTAAACCACGCTCCCCCCAATTCATGAAAACTGATTAAGGAGAACATGATTAAAAGGGAAATTCATCTGTGTGGTGCAGATGGAAAAATGGTAAATATGTTTTTAACAAGACCTCCAGTATTTCTGCGGCGAGCCTCTATTTGACAATCAATAAACTATGTATATCCCATTGGCTTCACTTTATAAAAAGTGAGAGTTGGCCCTCGGTTTAACACAAGCAATAGCCAAAGAGAATCTAACTAGCACCACCAAGATTCAATCTCGAGAGATGCTCAAGGTGAGGTGAAGAACCAACTGCACACAGATTGGCAAAGCATTGGAAAGGTACTGCCTAATTTGCAGATATTGTAAGGACAGCAAGATGAAATATTCGATTTATTTCTAGAAAAAAATGGCTGCTTGGATAAGCTGAATAAATAACCAAATAAAAATGTTTGATTTTAATTTGTTCTCTGGCGAGGGTGTCTCCAATAACAACAGCTGCCACAGGTACATTAGTGCGAGTCACCGCCTCTGAACCTGTGCCAAATAAGTCTGCTGTCGCACTTCCAGCGCCGGTTCATCCCCGCACTCCCTGCATTAACATATTTATCAGGGAGAACGAGATTGCGAGGACTATGTTGGAAATTTGTCCCAGCAGCACATAGCTAACCCAATCTGACAGGTTTATTCAGGGGTTGTGATTCAAATGTGCAGAGGTCAGGGAGAATGACTTCTAGGCCAGCTGTTTCCCATCATTGTCACAGTTGTAACCTGGGTCCCCCGACACCTGCTTCTATGCCTCCCTGGGCGGAAGAAACATCCCAACATCTGGCAGAAGATAAATGGAAAAACATTGCTGTGAATTAGTGGTAGATGAAGTTGTCTTGTATTTAATGACTGCAACACCATCAACAAAAATAAGTGTTCCCCACCTGGTCATAGAAAAGGATTGCAAGCTGCTGAATTCATTAAAGCAAAAAAAACAAAACATGCATGGTTTAACATCTATTTGAAAAAATAAAATAAAATATGTGAGACTCAGCGCGTGATGAGGTGCTTAGAAATGTGCTCATCATACTTTACGGCTATTATTGCCCTGGCAACCCCTAAAAAAGTGTACGGATATATAACCACAATATGCTGTTATTGCACAATATCAAACTTGAAAAGAATAGAAGGGCACGACCTAAATGTGTAAATCTTGCTTGAAAAAATAAATGATGCTAATGTTCTTCTGTATCGTTTCCTTGTTATGTTACCATCTTTAAGATCCTTAAATGAAAAATTTAATCTAGAAATCGTATTAATTATGTGCTTAGCCTCATACAATGTCTCCAAAGTGACGTGGTCCCTGTGGGTGGTTTCTGTCTAGTTGGAAAGTGCATTTGCATATTTGACAAGTCCTAACAATGGCACACAATAGAGCATGTTTCTGAATTATATGTAAATTATATGTATTTAACCCAGCTTCTTTCTCTTTTATGTGTGTGAATTGTGTAGCATTCTGCTCCCCAAATGTTTTTGTTTTTTACAGGTATTAGTGGAACTGTTTGGTCAAGATTATGCATAAAAAGAGACTTTCTTTCCCTGTCGATAATTTTCATTTTAGCGTAATGGCTTCCATCAACCTTAAGTTATTACAACATAATTACAGGTCATTTCTTTAATTTGGGGAATGTGTGTGTCTGCACATTCTGCATCAAACCTATTTGAGAAGTAGCAGACAAAAGGAAGAAGAAAAAAATCCATATATTGGTCGACACTCATCAAATGGGAATCATTCCTGAGGAACCTCTTTGCAAGGAAATCTTTGTTCTGAGCTTCCCTCAAGATAATCAATAAAACCGTCTTCATAATGTTGTATACAGGGAACAAGAAAATAAATGATAAAATAGAGTCTTCTCCAGAACAGATTGCATAAAGACCATGTTTTTTTTAAATTACAATTCAGGTCAATTAGACTGTATTGGTTGACTGTATTGGTGTGGTCCTCAAGATGTCAGACTTTAACTAACACTGATTTTTTTTAATTTAATTTTCAATATTATGTAAAAGAAAATTATACACCTTAAAATCAATTAAAGCATTTGTTTTGTAATAATACTGTCATTGGATAATTGCACTTTGTTTTATATTTTTTTGAAGACTTAACAAGACATCATTAAAAAGATAAGATAAGAAGATATACACTGTACTTTTATTCTCGGTTGTTCAGTTTAGTACAATGAAGCGGAGGAAGTTGTGAGCGACATCAGAGTAGACTTGAACCATTTGTGTAAAATGTTTCAGTGAGAAGAGGGAGTGACGTAGAAGAGCCAATTAATTCTAATGAAGGACTGCAAATATGTATTTGAATCGTTCAGGATGTATTGATGACTCTCAGATAGACAAAACACTACACATTCAAGTAGGGTAATAATTGTATTTAAAAGCTTTACCTTACAGTTGTTTATGTGTAACAATATTAAAATAAATATGCATTTGGATTAACAAAAAGATCAATAGTATCAGTTGAATAGAGTATTGTAGTGTGCATTAACGCTGCTGTTCTAACATGTAGTGCCAGGCCCCCTGTGAGTTTTTGCTGGTTTAAGAGGCCAGTCCTTATCTGTTAACAACACGCCTCTCAGCCGTCCACTGGCATACAAATGAAAGACTCACTTTGGGGCTGCTCGTTCCCTTCGCTGTCTCTCTCTGCTCCCGATCCTTCCCGTAGCCTCCAACTTCTCACTGTCACACTAATCCTGTTTAGTGCTGGAAAACCGGCAGTGTTGCAGTGCAATTGTGAGCTCAAGATGGCCAGAGTCCATGTTGCATCAATTTGAACACATCACAAAAGCTTCTGAATCACCTTTACCCCGTGGTGCAGGGTTTATCAGCTGCAACAACCTTAACCCCGTTCTTCTGCATATGAACCCTGACTCGTCAGCCATTGTTTTATAGTAAATCTTCAGCTTTAAGAAAGAAAATGAGGTCTAGACAAACATGAAACTGAGACTGAAAAAACAGTAAATACAGTATATATTTTTTGTCAACTATGTATTGATTAATGGAAATGAGGTTAAACTGGCAGGTATATTCCACTGACTGTATCATATTCACATATTCTGTTGCGTGATGAAACAGATGTGACTGTGAGTTGCCTCTTAGAAGTAAAATGTTCACCAGGCAGCTAGATCCTCTCATGGACCGAGAGACGACAGGCTTTTAAAATCTATTTTTCATACTTTTCTCACCACATTAGTACGCATGGCACATCTTTCTCAGCATTCTTAGAAATCCAAACTATTAAGAAGCTCCCAATAGCAAAGGAAAATTTAGACTCACACTCAAACACTTTTATTGCCAGACTTGTAAACACAAAATAGGATTATTTGTAAAGTAAATAATAAAAGGATGAAATAAGATAACACACAAAAAAAGCAATAGAAAAACAGAACCAAGCAACAAGGCAGACATTCTGTAGCGCCTAGTAGTTATAATAAAGCATTCCTATATAACCGCTATAAAGATGATATGAAAGCTGTGTGAGAAGCTTGGAACCAATGTGCTTTTAAATTCTTATGCAGGTAAGCATATGCGCTACATTAAGTCACCATTAGCCTGAGACACAAGTCATCCAGAATATCTTCCTTTTGGGTGAGACTGGGAGTGAGTGATGACCAAAAGGATCTTAGAGACCCAACATCTTGACTTCCAGTTCAAAGTAAAAGGGTTTTGGTTGAAGTCAAATATGAATTCAAGGTTCCTTACCCGCCATTTAACACCAACAAGGTTGCAAACATTTAAACTTGCTGTCGAGACCAGAGAAAACATGCTCGCTGCCAGAAAAGATACTCCTCATTAAGCGAATACACACTTGTGTTCAATAATTACAACCAATTAATGTGAACGTGATGAACATTTCCTCCTCCCGCCTAATCCAGCAGATGTTCATTTTTTGCATGCAAATTAGGAGCAGATGGAATTGGATATGAAGTGTGTGTGGAGGATGAGAGACGTGTCGTGGGGGCTCTTCGTCTTTTGTGGAACATAAGTCCCATTTATCCAAAATTAGAAGTGGTGGAACAGTGGTTGGCTTTGATGTTGCTCGTGGCAGGGGTCTAGGTGCTGTGCTGGTAGGTGAAGCGAGCAGATTGCTGAAAACCAAACAGATGTTCAAGGCTTATCCTTTGAGGTGACGATAAAACGAAGTCACAGCTAAAGTCAGCCGGGCGCTGTCACTTATGTCAAACACACAGACCTGGGCAGGGCAGCAGTTTCCGCTCAGCTATACTCAACCTCACTAACCTTTCACTAATCGCTTTGAAACGCCGGGAAATATTAACTGATTTCTGAGAGAGTGAGCTTCAGAAGATGAATCGATACAGTGGGTTTCACAGGAATGTTGTTTTACCTGCTCAGCAGAAATATTTGTTGAATATTCTTCTACTTTGATTAAATCTTCGGGAGCTACGTGTAAAGGTGTTTAATCATTGAAGTTCATAAAGTCTATCATTTTTTTGTTTTTTCTGATATCGTGCCAGTGAGATCTCTGTCTTTTGTCGTTCAGGACTATGAAGACGGATACAGCGCCGCATATGACGACCAAGGCTACGAGTCATTTGAAAACAACTACAGTGATCAAGGACAAAAGTAAGATTATTCTCCTCTCTTCACAGGTGCTAGTTGTGAAGTAGTAATGTTTATGTTCTGTGTATTTGTACTTGAATATTAGTCACATGACCAGCAGACCATAATCTCATCGGCTGAATTTATGCCAAATTTAAATGTGATTCCTTTGTGTACCGAATGTTGCAAATGAATTTTTCTTGTACTGAATTATGGGACTTTTTTTTTTACTTCATTTATTTTCATACAGATTTTTCAAAGCACATGTTTCACACCTGTTAATGTGTTCAATGTTCTAAATTAAATACACATATGTGTGAATAAATTTAGTGTAACAATATTAATTAATATCAATTCCACTTTTTTTTTGTGTAGTTAAATACTTAATTCCTAATTGATCATATTGGTCGTAACTATATCACTTTCTGTGATGATGAGTTTGATAGTCACAAGGTCAAAAGGCTATTTTGTGGTTATTTACTGCTATACTTTGTGCGTCTGTTGGGTTGCTGATGAGAATAGATGCTGAAATTGTTAACGTCAAAGAGAAAAAGGTGGACACACGGATACTATTTCAAGTATACCAGACCATTACAAACCTGGTTCTTAAATCTGACAGATGGTTTTTCCCATTAAGTGTTTGAGTCATCAGCTTCTGCTTGTAAATAAAGGAGGTGTTTTTCTATGTGGAGTTAAAAATTGAAGCGCATTTTATGAATCAAGGTTCTTGCTTGATCGAGATGTATTTTCCCTTATCTTTGCGAGGTAACGCTGCTGTTATTGTCTAGACACTTTAAACAGGCTCATCCAGGCACCACATATTGGTTGTTGTTTTATATGTTTGTCCTCATTTGACTTTCTACATTCAACCGTAACATCCATTTCAACCTTTATTGATCGAAACATGTCTTACTATACAAAAAGTCCCTAAAAAACCTTAGTAAGAAGTTACATGTTTTATCCTTTATGTGTGACCCACACTTATGAGGCTGAAATTGAATATATTTTGGTCATGTTTTGTTAGAAAAAGGATTGTTTTTTAACCCTTGTATACGTCTAACAATCTGTCTCACATCTAACGAAGTCACACTTCTATCTGAACTGACGGGTTGGTAGGATGTCAGTACCCAGAGGTGAAAAAGCAGAACTATTTACGCTCTCTCTGTTACTTAAACAGTTTCTGCTCCAGACAGACATGCCAGGATGGAGAGGAAGGAAGTGGAAAGTGTAAAAGAGCAAATATATCAATGGTATTATTTGATATGTTTTATCAGGATTATATCCATATATGCTGTTTTCCCTTGAGCAGAAGGTGAACTCAATCGAATTAATGCCCCAAAAGGTAGTAACAAAAGGTTCCATACCACCTACTTCACTCTTTATCTACTGCACTGTAACATGTATCTTGCTCAATTTATGACTGATGCACTGAGCTGTGTGGTCCGTCATCATGGCCTGTCAGGAAGAGAAACGTCATGGACATGTTCCAGTGGGGTTTCAAGGTTCTTGTCCATCTGAGGTTGTACCTTCCCACAGTCCAAATGGTATCCCGGATACCGTACATGTTCCATCTATGTTGTCTAAATCCATATTTGCCATGTAGACTTTCTATTTTCAAACTGGAGCATTGTTATCCCTGTGGCTTTTCGGTCTGGTTTATGTCAGAACTGGTGCCATTATCAGAATCAGAAACTTTTATTGCCAGTGTTGTAAACACAACATGGGATTTGATGTGGTGTCAGTACAGAATAAAAGAAAGAAATAGGATAACACACAAAATAAGCGATAGAAAAGCAGGAAAAAGAACAGCAAGTCTGGATGTTAGGTTCTTGTTAGCCGGTTGTGACTAAAGAATGACATTTGTTAAATAGAAACCAAAGTCAAGGTGATTTTTAAAAATGTTTAAATAATAGAATAAAATATAAACGATGAATACGCTTGGTCTAAATTGTGTTCTGTCAGTATTTCAGGGCTAAGTTCTTTGAACGGCTCACCACTAGCTAAGCTAACTGATGCTGGGGGGGGCCTCCGGGTGAAAAGTGCTGCTTTAATGGCGTTCACAGATAGAAACTGCAATGTCTTTGGGGACCTTTGCGGAATGACAGCTGTGGCACCTTTCAGGTTTAGAGGTCAGAACTGTCGTCTCACACACTTCAGGTGTGTTTAAAGCATTATTTTATACTTGACACTTGAGAAACTGTCACTAGATGACATCTCTCACCTTCCCCCCTCAGTTGGCTGTTAAATTGAAAAGATCCCAAGGCTGAAGGAGAGAGAGAGTTTTGAAAGGCCAGATTTAAGAAGGGGAAGCAGACTTGCAGTGACTGTCAAGAGTCTGAGACCACATTTATTCGCCAAAAATGTACAAACTGTTTCACCAGTAAAGTAACCTTTCATTAATGTACGTGAGTCAATGGTTCAAGGACATGAAGCCATGAGTAGGAAAGGAGTGACTAGGGAGGACAAGGTTATGGTGGCGGAGACTTTACGTGGCAACGCCTGATGGGAATTTATAAAAGACATGGAAGACGATGTTAACAGGGTAGCAAGGTCTTATTCCACCAAAACTCATCTTCATAACCATTCAATAAATAAACCTGCTTTATTGATACAATATGTGCATGCTCCCTTTTCTGTATGTTGGCTCAGGTGAGACTTTTTCTTCAACCAAACAACTAGAAAAGACACCCATCCATCCATCCATCCATCCATCCATCCATCCATCCATCCATCCATCCATCCATCCATCCATCCATCCATCCATCCATCCATCCATCCATCCATCCATCCATCCATCCATCCATCCATCCATCCATCCATCCATCCATCCATCCATCCATCCATCCATCCATCCATCCATCCATCCATCCATCCATCCATCCTGCCTCCATCCATCCATCATCCATCATCCATCATCCATCATCCATCATCCATCATCCATCATCCATCAATCCATCCATCCATCCATCCATCCATCCATCCATCCATCCATCCATCCATCCATCCATCCATCCATCCATCCATCCATCCATCCATCCATCCATCCATCCATCCATCCATCCATCCATCAATTCATCCCTCTGTCCGTCCATCTACAAAACACTTTCATCCATCTATCCCCCATCCATCCATTTATCCTTGCTTTAATCAATCCATTAATCCATCCATCTGTATTTCAATCAGCCATCCAAAAAAATACATGAATCTGTCCATGCACCATCCATCCACATACATTTATCCTTCAAACTATTCTTCTGTCTGTCCATCTGTCCGTCTGTGTTGTACTTTGAGTCTCTCCTCAATGACTGAGCTCCTCACCTTCTCTCATAGAGTCCAGACAGAGTAACGTAATTTTGGTTTCTTGTGTCCACCGACTTTTAATTTGACTCAAGAATGGGTGTACATAGATGATTTTGTGTTTCATCCTATTGTAGCCAGCGGAATAACAGCTCTACCCTGGCAATAGTCGTTGATACAATGTAACCAAGCATCATTAACTGCAAAACATAAGACAGCAATCATTGATAAATGTCAGCTTTACCTCATATATGTGACATTAAGGACAGATTAGGTTATCGTGCTCTGTATTAACTCACATATCCACTTGATATCCAGGTGTCTTTAAACTCATCACTGGAGGACAGAAAGAGTAATGATGCCATCCAAAAACAATCCACCGGGGACTTGTACTACATCATTCAGATTTAACTCTGCCATCTGTTACTCAGCATCATTGTTTAAGATGAACCACTTACAGCGATGACAAATGCATAAGACGGCTTCGCACAATTCATCTTAACTGCAAACACAAGTTATTGATCAAAAGTCTATTTGAGTCCACGAGAAGCTCCATATCAGGTTCTTAGCATTCAGGCAGCTGTGGTCTTTCTGGGATGCCTTTGTTCAGGGGGACACACAACAGCGGTGGCCCTCTGCTAATGAATGTCACATCAAAAGCTGACCTATTTAGAAAAGCAACGCATCTTCACACCTATGAGAGGGTGATATCTCCAGCATGCCCTGGAACACCACGGGCGCTTCATCATCCTCGTGCAAGTGTTGGTGCAGCCAGCTGTGCACTTTGACAAGAGACGCTGTGATTCTAGATCAGTGATGGAAGATGTTGAAAATTATATCCAGGCAATAGACAGGGGGTCTCAAGGTATATTTTGAAGTTTGACATTTAAATGTATTTTTTAAAATTATATAATAAAACATGTTGTTTATTTAGCTTTTTTCGAACAGTCAGGTTTTTCAAGATCATGGATATTTGAGTCTGGAGACTGTTTTCCTAATTAACCGTTGAGGAAGACAATATTGATGAAATGTCAGCCCAGACCAACAGCTTTTCTTGAATTGTTCATGAGGAGGTTTTGCTGTTAATGTCCTTTCTGACCTGTAGAGAAAATCTCTCGTGTTAATGAGAGAACATTGAATTAAAACTGGTTAATTTGTGTTAATCTGACACTGATCTGATTATACATTTTTTAATTCTACGTATTTCTTTTTTTTTTGTTTAATCAAGCTTTTAAAAAGTTATTTAACCTGGCAAAATATCACCCTTCAACATACAACAAACTTACATTATATACAGTGGAAATTCATTTAGCAGTTTCTTTCATGTGTTTTTGTGTATTTGCAATCATAATTTAATATAAAAGGCTTATCTAACAAACAATTTTTTTATTTTTTTTATTCAGTAACCTCTAAACAAGTCTTGTCAATATCCACTTTTTATTCCTTTTTGATTTGATTAAAAAAAAGAACAAGCACAAAAAGATGTTAAATGTCAAGATTAGTAGGCGTCTCGATTTCTGGAAATACATTTTTCTGTTACCCTTTTGGTTTCTCTTATGGTAGCAAATGTTTTAGCCTGTTTGCGCCCAAAGGTTGGGTTATATCCAGTCAAAAGGTGTCAAGCATTAGCATAATCATGTTGCAACTCACCCATGCGGCGGTCAATGGCTAAACACAACAGAGTAAGAGCCAATCCCAGAGCGATGTTTAAGTTAGAGACAGGACTTGCAGTGAACAAGCTTGATCGTGACTACACATTAGCGGACAGGGACGTGTCCCTAGTGTCCCAAATCCACGCCATCGTCTGCACATAAATCCTAAATAGCATGTGGATCAAAAATTCAACACAGAATGCTGACCTTTTTGTGTGGTTTGCTTGTGATTTGCAAAGATTGTGTGAGCAGTTAAGTGTGAAGTGTTGGCAACACGCCTATCTAAACCACAGACGGTGTGTTTCCTGGTTGGCTGCATGACAAATCCGAGCAGAGAAGTGGAAGGACCCGGCACGATGAACCTCTCCTCACAGCGCAGAGCAGACTCCTGATTGTCTGAGCGAGCTTTTATTACCTCTGGTGTGCGTCAACGAGACTGTCAACATTTTTTTATGTGAGGATAAAATAATGCCTCCTTCTCGAAACGACCGCTGAACATTAAACATGAAATAAAAAGACAATACTGGGTCGGATCCAGTAGTCTTTAACAAACATAATACAATAAATGTAACAAAGACTTTTTATAACACTTTATGTATTTGTTATCTTTTCCTCCCTCCAGAGCTAGTTAAGCTTTCAGCAGGGAAAGTGTTGTATCATTGGCGGAAGCAGAAGAATCTAATAGAAACAACCTTTCAAATTTCATTGACTATATGGCATTGTTGAAGTTCAGCATTTTTTTTTTGTAGCATAGTGCGAATCTAATTATTTTTTCATCCTGTCAGTTACCATACTCACCTTCCCTGCTGAGGCCGCTTGTATGCAGTTGAACAAGTCCAAATGTTTATTTTCTGGGAATTTAAAACACATAATACACCTCCAGATATCATTGGTTTGAGGTTCGGGCATGGATCCAGTTGGAGATTTGTTCTTGACACAAGGTCAAAAATGTAGCTTGCCAGGTCCCATCAGTGACCTCTGAACGCTGTCTTGAGATGTGGGTCCGCGGGTCTGTAATCCAGACAGCCAAATGGAGCGAGCGCGTCTGACAGCGTGACTGACAGGCAGGACGAGGGGACCCGGCTGTGATGGCCGGTGTCAACGATGTGGCAGTTCAATGATGAATTTCTTCTTGTTGGATGATAGCACTTTAACTGAGCGATACACACAGGACGGGTCTGTCAGCGTCGTCCTAGCAAGTGCAATTAAATAAATAAACAAGGGGAAAAATGTGTCTCTATTTATATTAATAATAAAGTTGTCATTATTGAAACTGTCTGACAAATTATCTTGAAAACAATGATCTGCTTTCTGTTCACAGCTCAGACGACTACTATGAATACGGAAACGGCAGTGACTCATATGAAGAATATGGTGAGTTTAATCCATACATTTTTTGGACCCGCTTACTTTATGATGCTTTGACATACATTGACGCTACCAATTCAAAAAGTAACTTTTGTATCAGCACCTGGAGTCAAAGGGTCTCTGTGTGTCCTCAACAGTTCATGAGCGTCATACTCCAGCATCTTATGCCCTCCAGTAGGTCGGCTCAATAGGTAGATCAGGATCTAACGCTCGATTGAAAAACTATTGTGGGTAGAACACATAATATATAGAAAAAATAGACTTCAGCCCATCATCCATCCTGTCACTTATTTGATGTAATTGATGCAGCTGGTCTGATCAAATATGTTTATTTCTTTAAAAAAAAAGAAAATGAACCAGTTGGCTCCTTTCTTTTTCATAAGGTGGTAATTCTAAAAGATGTACTTGGATCAGCCAGCTTTCAAGTAAAATAGATGAGTAGTATTTTTGAAGATCACTGGTATAAACTCATGAAATGTTCTCATTGCATCGACTTAAATGACTCAATTGATTCAACAGAAGCCATCAAAGTAAACTTTGGTAAACATTTACATAGTTAATAATGTTGTGTAGCATTGTCTCATGTGGTTATGTAAGATATATCATTGTACATATCATTTTCAGTATATTTTTAGATGAATATATGTTTTGTATTTTGATAGTTAGTAGATGGATTAGAAAAAAACTTTTTCTAAGAATTTTGGTACTTACGGGTTCAGAATATTCAGTTGTGATTTAGTAAAGATGAACTCCTGTTCACAAAATGAATTCAGTTGCGTCATTGTTGTTATATTCTGTGCAGGAACATAATGTTGTATATATTAATCAGAGGATCTTCAAGACTGCACCACTTCAATAGTGTAAAGTTTAAATTTTGATATTTTACTTTGCTGTGCTGTCAAGTTGAAGCTGACATAATAGTGAACTAGTTTTTTTCTGGATTCATTAAAACAAGACCATATTGGCAGATGTTTTGTCGCATTTAATTGAAAACATAAACATTACAACACAAACACTTTGTTTTGTCCCAGACGACAGTCTTCCGTTACTAACTCAACGCCATGGATGAAGATTCATTTTTTAAGATCAAGAGTCAGCATTTTCTTATGACACTAGGAGAACCAGGGTTTTTGATTAATTCAATCCAGTGATCTTCAAAACACCAACTGTTTTAATTGGCAGCTGGCTGAAGCGATCAAATCCCACGGCCCATTGGTTCCTTTTCAAACTAGTCACGGTCTGTGTTGTTTCCGCTGGCTGTGTCGTGTCAATAAAGTTGTAAATGAAGTCGAATGTGGGACACCACAATCAGGTTTGGTGTGAGTCCTGGTCAAGGATCGCTTGAATGGCCCAAACCTTAAATATCTACTGACGAGTCTCGGGAATACTTAGGCCAACATCAACAAAAAAGCTTTTTCTGAACAGTTATACATCGAGATAAGATAGTCCAAAGTAATTGATTTCTATTCAGTCTTCCTTTTGGAGTAAGATTGACCTAAATTATTGATTGTTGCAATATTGATCCATTTATAGAAAGACAATAGAGGTCGCATCCTAAACTTTTGTATGACAAAGCCAGTAGAAACACTTAACTTACTTTATCACTCACATATAATTATTAGCTTTTATTTTAATATGACACCTGATCATCTTAATAGTTCAATTGATGTATGCTGATAATCATCTTCATTTGTCATGAAGACAATGTCTAGGATTTTATTAGTTTCTTTCATGATTTGATATCTGACTTGATCCAGAAACCTTCCGGAAACCTTTCTAAACGACGTCAAAGTAAACACAAAGACGGCGCTAAGAGTGGGGGAGAAAACAATCATCATTGATGTCTCCTTGGTGTCCGCACACAAGGTTAACTGGGTCCATATCTTCAAAGTGAGTGTCAGAATGAGGGTGACACTTTTAATTACGGGCTATTGGCACCGTGCTGCAGAGCGCCACCGCACCGACTCAAAAACAAGGCTTTGTGAGCAGCACCTCTGGGGAAGTCTATGCACTGGCCGAAGATCAGACAAAGCCGCCATTGACACAAGCGCAGTCACACTGACGGTACCGGCAGGCTTCATCCCGATGCCGGGATAATAATCAACGTTCACACTAATAATGAACTTTTTCCCCACAAGTAGCTTAATGGTTTCTTTTCAATTACCTGGTTTCATCCTCTTAATCCAATTATTGAAGGCACATCTTTCCTGGTGGAATCAGAAGAAGGTGGATTTTATTCGCTCTCTGAGCTATTTTTAACTGTCGAATTACTGTTGTAATGTCGAAAATGTTCCAGCCTCGAAATGTCATGTAAGATTTAACGACCTTTTTTTTCTTCAATTTCGTGTTAATCTGGATGTCTGGTACAAGTAACACTTTCATTTAAGAGCTAAAATCGAGACATTTTTCCATGTTTTCTTCATACATCAACAGCTAGGACATTGTTCTAACAAAAAGTTTTCATATGATGTTATTCTAGAGATACGGTAGTTACAATTGTATGGCTGTGGTTTGTATATCTCTAAATTGACACAGAATTAGATACAACATAATGGTATCTAAACTCTGCGTTTATTCAAGTCAAGATTCTTATAGTTTTAATATATAATTGTTTATCGTATTTGCTCTCAAGCAAATGAAAGGAAGTTTATACCAATTTATTTTTAGTCAGACTGGTTCTGCATTGATTAAATATGCTGCTAATTCACTGTATTAGAATTAGTAGCTGCCATCTGCCATGTTAGAAATCGTCCTCGTCAATCACACTGACTTAAACTTGATAAATCTTTGGAATGTCATTTGTGAATGTAACATTGAAGCATGACAACAATAACAATAGCTGACGTTTTCTCTCCTTGTTTCCCAGGTCAGGAAGACTGGGCGAACAATCGTGGAAAGGCAACATCAGCGCGGAAAACTAAAGCAGCGTACAGAGATCAGCCATACACAAGATATTGAACTGTTGACACAGTCCTCACTCAAGTCCTCGTGGCTGTGTTCCCAAGTAATGGAGTTTTTTATGGACACTTCCTCATTTTTAGACAAGAAACCTCAAGTGGAAATGAAGGGAATCCCAATCCAACATGGAATTAGATGAAATACAAATTGAATCCAGACCTTGTCAGTCAATGTTACATTTTTTTACGGGAGGTCAGACGGACTGCGGCCAATGTTCGGACATCGTCCACATTTATGTACGAATGATCTCCGTGACTGTGGCTCATTCTAGATGGTGGAGCTCATGAACAAACTGACCACGACCTGGTTGTCTGGAGGTTTTGTCGATCCCTCATATATTGAGTTTTTCTTTATTTGTCAATGAATGATAAACAGCCATCATTCATGTATGTTTTAATATATATATATAACTGAACACTCGTCTCTCAACTATTGGCTCAAGTTAAGTAAATATCTCCATTGATGGTTTAACCCTCACCTTAACTTAAAGTGTTTTCCACCTGAAAGGATGCAGGTAAAACAGGGGATAATTGATTTGGCATGAACTGAATATAGTAAATGAGGAATAAGAGATAAACTTGATGTCACAGGTAGTGCTGGTGACTGAACGTTGGTTCTTTCATTGCACCCATCAAAATGTTCTGCGACTAATAAGTATCGAAATACGTCTTATCTTTGGGTGCCAAGTTCTAAACACGGACGGTGGGAATGTCCTTGGTATGTAGTCTGGTGAAGCCTTCATCAACAAAGACAAAATACTGTCATCACCAAGCCTTTATTTAATAACGAAAACAAGACAAGACACAACATAAATGCTTGCTTTTGACAAAAACATAATTTATGATCAATAATAAAAGTAGACTTGATTTTTTTATTTTCTGTTAACATTATTTATTGTTTTTCAGAATGAACACAAATAAACCTTTAGCATTTGTGGGATAAATACAATTTTAGATTGAGGTATGTCGTTTGAGAATTAAGGTTAATTTCTAGACTCCACATTGAAATGACATTGAAATGACAGTGTCTTTAAGGGAAGGATCATCAGTTAAAGTGTCACTCAGGAGTGTGTATTGTATCGACATTTTTTTTTTACTCACACCCAGCCCTGCTCACGCGTGACAAATCTGATGTTCAATTTTAACTTCAGGATTAAGTACCAGGACAAAATGAATCTTCTCAACCAGAAACATTAAGCTTCACTTGAGAAAGACGTAATCCCTCATTTCAGGAGTTGTAGGAGGGTCACCATCGACCAGGTCTGCAGCCGGTCTTTATCCCACAGAAAAGTTATCGTGTCAGCCAAAGGTTAAATTACTTGGTTGGCAACTTGAAGCAACATTGTCCAATAATAATAGTAATAAATATTTGTCATTATATTTAGAAAATACAATAGATGTGAATTTAGTGACAGACAAGTTCATCCTCCATCACCACAAAAAGGTACCAGCAGTTGAAACTGGTGAGAAAATTGAAATAATGTATGAGGGAAATATTACTTTACTCCTCAGTTTTCACTTGAACGTCAAAAATTATTGCCCGGAACATGTTGATATGTTGTACTGTGAATCAAACACTAAACCACCGGACATAAAACTGCATAAAAACCTAAACTCAACAGTGCGGATGAAGCCCATGTGTGTGAGAGAAACAGACATGTCGTAATCCGTACGGATGATTCCCTCACAACAGGTTGTGCCACTGAATCCCCGACTCTCTCAACTGTTGCTCACTAAATTGTCGTAGCTTAGATTTAGAGAAGTTCCGTACTCTAGAGATCCTTTTTTTTCTGGGGTTTTTGGTGGAGGTTTGTCCTTTGTAAAATAAATTTTCAACAAGACAGGAAACTAGACTGTCTGCATACTGTATTGCTGTCTACACTCTTTTTTGTAACATATTTTAAAGGGCTTATAGAAGCAGGCCTTTCATATTTTGTCCATGTTCTACTGCCGAAACAGTAGTTTTTTAAGTTATGTGATTTTAAGTTTCTTATATATATATATATATATATATATATACATATATATATATATATATATATATATATAAAATAAAAGCTTATGTAAGCCCTTTAATATTTTACCCTTGTTGATGCTGAATAAACATTTGAAAATAATGTGTGTTTGGAGGAATAATTATGTTTTATAATTAATATAACATTAAATATTTATGTTTAAAAAGTACATAATCTTTCGACTAACTTTAAACGGACATATTCTAAAGACTTTTCTAAAGAAAACCTTGCAGACAGAAGTCCGACCTTGTGGGCGACCTTCATGATCAGATAACAGTTGCTATCTGGTCAGCATGTAATGCATTTTGTCGAAACTCCCTGTGACGGATTTTGTGATAATTACTTTGCCACTCTTGAAAAATCTGTTGTGTTTGTTCGTATAATTCAACGTGAGGCGAACGCTCATCTACTTCATCAGTAAACATGCATTAACTGGGTGTTTACTGCCAGGCGACATGGCTGCGAGCGCCGCAGTATTGACCTCCTGTCGGTCACTGCCACGGAGGACGGACGGCGCTCCTTCCTCGGATGAATGTCGCTCACTTGTTCCCGTCCTCTCTCTCCTCCTCTGGTCATGTGACCCTCTCGTTTCAAGAGTCTGCCCTGTCCGCTAATAAGAGTCTAAACGTCCCCCGGCTGGCAGTAGCCGTTCAAACGTCCCACAAGGTAAAGGCCGCCACATAGTTTAACCTCTCGCATCACAGTTTGACTTAGATGCGACAAAGTCAGAATCATTAAAGTGAAATAAACCCCAGTCATAACTTGAAACAATTTAGAAACTAACTGCTCCTACGTCCTCATTCTTTTGATACGACCATTACAAAATTGCTGATCAGGCACATTTATGCTCTTGTTTGTTTTTTTTCCTTCTAGGTAAGTGTAGCGAGTCGGCCATCATATTGTCTTCTCTGTGATGAAGGTACATTAGCTTTGACATATTGTTAATGATTGTTTATGGTTCTACTTCTCGTGCCACATGGAGTCACATGTAAGTGGACTTCCACAGCTTCTCCAGATCTACTGAGACCACTTTCCCTCTCTAGATTCCACCCAATCGTTGCCAAACCACTCGTTTCCCGCCAAAACCTTTTTATTTATTTCTTATTGAAGCCATGGTACTCGCCACTTTCTGTCCTCTGGTGCTGCTAAAAGTAGACGCAGTGATGCCAAACAATGTCACTGTGTAGCGATGGGATGCTGACTGTGTGCTTCAGGACTGTCTTCAGAGAAGAGAGGAAGACTGCAGGTACCTTTCAGGGTATCAAGTATCAGCACCACTTCTGGGATGAACAGTTGTCATCAGCATGAGATGCAACGCAGATGTCAGTGCCTTGTTTCTATTTTTTGTTTTAGTTCCTCTGGTATGTTTTTTATCCAAAAGACAAACATTGGATGTGTGTTTCCATCTCTCACAACGCATTGGTACTCACCTGGTCAACCATCTCATGCAGACACAACTTAGCCTCAACATAATACTGACAGTGTAACTGAGTCGCCAAAAAATACTGGGGGAACTGAAAATGACTTTTGCGTTAATCTTTTGAATCCCTGTTAAAGCAAAAGCAACAGTTTGGCACTAATATCGGTTATAACCTACAAGTAACGATGAAGCTTCAAGAAGCAGTGTCAATATTTTCAGTGTCCACTAGATGGCGGTCTCTGCACTATTTTCCTTTGTTTTGAACAACTGTTCTAATGAAACATCACATCATTTTTAAACTGGTGGCGCCACCTACTGACCTCTAAACAATATGACACTGTTTCATGAAGCTTCAGCAGTAGTTTCCACAGAATTCGGACATTGGGAGACCATGAAGAAGACCCAGGACATGCAATCAAGGTTTATAAATGTATGGTGACCACAAATATCATTATAAAGCAGGTTGAAAAAAAAACAGACACGCAGTTTCAGTTGCATCCTAATCTTTCTCTTATTCTAGTAGTCCAATAGTTTTCTGGAGGGTTGTCCTTCAGTGTCCTTTACAATAAAAACTAATGCTACATACAATAAATCCTTGTTTAAATTATTTGTGCACTTTATTCCTCCAGCATTGTGTCAGTGACCTGAGTTCGCCTGATCTAGTATTTACATGACTTTGAGACACAGGTACTGTCTCCTGACTTCTGTGTTTAGTGTTGAAATATATATATATATTTCTGGAGCTTGTAACGTCAGAAATAACCCCAGTGTTGAGAAATCACTTCCCTCCGTTTTTTTTTCATGCCCTTCCACAGAGGTCCCACGAGACGCCCAGTCCTACTGGACTTTGTACTCTTTGGACCCAGGACGGGCCAAACCAAGGAGACTGTTCTGGTTCTGTATGGATGGTGAAAAATCATGTTATTGTTTCAGAACTGCTGGATTTAAAGTAATATTCATGAGAAAAGTACTGATTGAAGTGACGTGTCCACGATCCCTGAACTCATCGAAGCCCAGACATCCATTCAACACTGCATCTACATTATTATTATTATAAATAAAACATTTTCTTAAAGCGCTCCTTTTCTGCCTCATTAATGCTCAAGGCTTTTGTTGTATTATTATTGTTAAACCACAACTGTTAAATAATTCATTGTGATAATTTTGCTTCACTCTGACATTCCAATGTGAAGCACTTTCCCTCACAACACGCATCGTTGCTAATTATATAGACGACATTTGACTCAGAATATCTTGCATTGATTCTTATCTCTTTGCAAAACATTATTTTAAGTGGCAGAACAAGAACTGTAAGAGTTCAATTATATTTTATGGCTCACTTGCTGTTGAGTCACTGATTGTGCTCAATCAATACATATATACTGTAATAATGATAGTAAATAAATAAACAAATAAAGAAAAGTCATAATGAATTCATAAATTAAGTATATTTTATATTTATTTAAAAAGTGATTCATTTCTTTGAATTCAAACATGTATTTGTTTTTAGAATTGTGTATTTATTTCTACAATTTGACATTCTCTTTTATCAATATTTAAAGAAGCTAAAACTGTAAAAACATTAAAGGCCCCATCGTATATATATTTTTAATAATAATTTGTTTTGGATGCCTTGTGTTGGAGAAATCTTTTTCAGTTTGACTGCTGTAATAAGTAAGTAATTTCGGTGGTCAGATCACTCTCTGGGTAAAGTTATATAGTGACTTAAAATAGAGAGTTAGACATAAATTGTGACTTAAACATTAAACCATCGTTACAGAAAATGTGAAAAAGTAATAAAATATAATGTTGACATGCTACAAAGTGCTGGTTTTAGTGAAATTAAAACAAAAGCACATACAGATATAAATGCTAAACTTGTGATAATCACCCCAAATTCAAACTTCACTCATTTTCTACTCTGATGTTATTTTTAGAATATGTCTCTTTTTGTTTATTCATGCTTATTGTCTTCGCGACACACTTAAATACCTCCAAATGACTCCATGGTACTCGTCTGTACCGTCAATCTTGTTTTGAAGCCTCAACCTTACAAATTGTTCCCAAAAATGTAAAAAAAAGTTTATGTTTTAAGATTGTTCTTTGGCGGAAGATCGCAAGCTACCATCGTACATCTTGGAGCTGGAGTTAAAACTGAGAGATTACGCTACAAACATGCTTAAAATATAGACTTGTTACATTTTTTTTGAACAATTCCTCTTGTCGAGGCTTCAATATGATAGGGACGTTATAGACGAGGTATTTGGATGTTTTTAAGTGTCTTTTTGGACGAAGATGAGGATGAAGACGACTGAGTGTCATCCGCTACATTAAAATGAACATACATTTTTATCTACTCTTAAATGGAACAGATTACTGGATATTATCCCAACCCCTAGTTGTCATGAGGGTAAGTGGAAAATGAGTTAAGTTTAAATTGCGGGTGAACTATCACTTTAACTACCTGTGCAAAAACACTGTAGTTAAACAAAATGGTTGTAGTATTACTTACAGCAGCATTTCAAAGTAATAATGCAGCATATGTAGGATAAGGATGCTGTGATTCATGATATTGAACAGTGTTGTCAGGTTAGGTTAGGTTAGGTAGGTAGAACTTTATTGATCCATCAGGAGGTCTCCTTCGGGAAATTGTTTTTTTTTCCAATTAGCCACAGCAACACAGCAATTTTTCATAAAGAATAAAAAATAATAAAATAAGAACAAGTCCATCTTTATCATCTCTTTTTTTACTGATGGTTCTGAGAATGAAACTGTTGTGGCGCTCCATCGCCTTAAGCCTGTGGAGGAAATCATAGTCAACTAGAACCGTGGTCGGCGACAAATGAATAAATAATAACGTATCATCCAAACCCGGATCATTGAGCCCATTGACCCACATTTCACCCACGGATGTGAATAAATCATTGTGTTGTTTTAAACACAGATGCGTGTTTGCTCCACGTGTGCGTCTTAATCACACTTGACATGGATGGATTCTACATTCCCAAAATGGATGGCAGAGTCGCTCTCAGTGGCGCGTGAGTCCAGGGAGGCTGATCCGCGGCCGCTGCACTTGTATGCCCTCTGCGCCAAACAATGGTTTTCCATTAAAGCAGCAATTCTCTCCCCGAAGCTCCGTACAGAGCCTCAGACAATAACTCAGCGGCTCGGCTCCGGAGACGGGGGAGGAGGGGGATCTTCCCGGAGTCAAATATCTTCACCTTTAGCTGCTGATTCCTGCTCCTGCGGGGTTTTAACATGACAGGCTTATCTGGCGCTGAGCTGCTGCGAGCTAATCAAGTGAGAGCAGCTTAATTGATTGAGGGTTCCAACAAAGGAGGTGCGAGTGATGGTTCCACTACAGACTGTTACATCACCGGGATAACAACCCGCCGCGGCTTAATACAGAATAGATGGATATTTTGGCTTTAAAATGTTTAAAAATAACCGACAGCGACACAAATCTCATGTTGTATTGAGAACACAAAGTTTGTCTGGTTGTCCTGAGAGACGCCCATGAACACATAGTGAGAGGCTTTATCGTAGCAAAAGCTATGTTCTGGAACCTTGCTCTTGCTTTGTTTCTATATTCCTTTGTTTATGAAGACTACCTCTGGTATCTTTCAGTTTTTTCATTTACTTGATGATTAATATTAACGTTCTTGTTTATATTATTGGCCTATTTCACCATGTATTGAAAATAATTAAAGGTATATTGTTGTGTTTTCTACTGTTGAATTTAAAAAAAAACAAACATGAATTTCCACTACCTTATCGGGACATACATATCGTAGTAAATTCTATTACAATTAAAGTTGTATCATGAATCATGTTTGATTAAATTTAATATATTTTATTTTATTAATATTAATTATCAATTATTTATTTATCTGACATTTTATGGTAATGTCTCTTATTTATGTTTTTATTATGTTTTATTCTATTAGTCTATTTTTCTATTTCATTTGCATTTCCTTTTTATATTCTTAACTTTTTATTCATCACATCAAATTCAAATGTTGTTTACAATTACAATTACAATTGCAATAAATATTTCTGATTCTTATTCTAATATTCTGTTTTATAATCTTATAATATCTCCCAGAAAAGTGTGTGTGACTCTATTTCTCTGTCATAGTTTAATTACTATAAAAGCTTTTTTTAAATTTATTTTTTATTATTAATTTGATTTCATTTACTGTGAACTGTATATCTGAGGCAAAATAAACAATTCAAATTATACATTATAATAAAACATTTACAATATTTAATTAAACCCATACAGACTTCTACAGAGTGCCTTAGGAAAACAGAAATCTTTCTTTGGTGAGGAAGAGAAGTCATTAGAAAATAGCCTCGAGCTTCTCTTTTATGAAACAAAAAGATGAATTCATGAATTCATAGGTTGGCATTACGATGAAAAGGAGTTGAAGTCATGGTGTTTTGTGATGTTTCTCTTCCAGACTTGCACCCAAATAATAACAGTCTTATACCAGGGTTATCAATCAGATGTTCATGTCTTCATGTTTCTCTCGCCGTGTGCCATTAAAAGACGCTCACATCTTGTTGGGCTGCTCGTCCTCTGAGATCATTTGGTCTTATGATAGGTCATACTTGGGGCAAATGCAATGAGCAGGTTTATTTGCAGTTTAATTAAATGCTTCCATTCAGAGAGTGGAATAGTGCGAAAATGACCTGGGAGGCAGTGCCGGGAACCTCATGAATAAACAATCTCTGATGCTTATTTCTCACATTCCAGGCTTGCAAACACACGAGAGAAACCCCGCGAGTGTACCTTCTATCACAATCGTCCACAGTTTCATTAACAAGGGTTTATCAAATCAGTGGAGACAGAAGAGCTTCTCAGATGAACCTTCACAATTTCAGTTCAGTGAGTTCAGCCTGAAATACATTAAACATGAAGGATTCAATCTTAATCACAAATAATGTCAGAATCTGAATTAACACTTTTACTTAAACAAAGAATAGAAATCAAATCCGGTTTAAAGTCAGACATTTACTTGCAAGTGAGAAAGAAGAGTTTACATGTCTGTCTGAATCCTCTCTGAAGCACAGAGCTGTTTGTTCCCTGTTATGTTTATGTTATCTTGTTTTTCACCAAACACTTTAGCTATTATCCTCAAGGTCAGGGTAACCTTGTGTTGTCTCTGGGTCAAGGTGAACTGGCTTCCGGAAATACATATGCAGTGGTAGAGGTCGTTCACCCAGAGGCAACACAAGGGATATCACAAACACATTTGTTTTCGGTCCTGTGGGGCACCTTGACCCTGACATAACACAAGAGTTAAAAAGCAGGTAAATTGATTATAGACAGTTGTAGACAATCATTGGAACATCTGTTTAGACAATACAGAAAAAAAAAGACAATTTTCAAGTCAAATTTAAATGTTTTAATTAAATGAAAAATACAGCATGACTTATAAATAACAGTACTTCTAACTGATATTAATTATGGTAAAGAAAATAGCACAAAAGTGAATTAAACATGAAATTAAATAAAACAAAAACTAAATTTTAAAAGTTACAAAAAAATTATAATAAGAAACATGAATAAAATAAAACTAAACAATTCACTACTGTAAATGAATATTAAATGAATCATAGTAAAACAAAATTTAAAAAAATAACATTAAATAAAACAAATTAAAACAGAGTAAGTAAAATAATATAAAGTCAAATAGAATAAAACAAATTACAATAACAAACAACACAAAAACGAATGAATAACCTAATAAAAAAAATAAGACAAAGACTTAAAAGTCTTCAAAGTGAAATAGACTTCAACATTCCAGCATTTGAGTTGCTTCTTAATTAACGCCTGATCTATTCAAAAAGCACCTGGAATGTGTCAAACATTTTCGAAAGTAAAAAGTAAAAACCCTTTAATCGTTAGCGTTTTCTTCTTTTGCTTTGAACGCGGTTTGACACAAAGTGTCAAAACTCTGGTTTGTTCCAAGGCAGTAATTTTCATCTTCTGTTTCCCTCCAAAGTAATTAAATCGGACAAAAAGAGAAGAAATTGATAGTTGAGACTGCAGTGGAAATAATTCCAAGAATTCCCAGAGTGACTTCCACCAGAGACTTTTAATTCTGCGCTGGCTTTTCTGCTTGGATTCGATACGACGACCATGACTGGCTCTCGTAATGAAAGCTTTTGTCTTCCTCACATGGACGTGTTACTTCAGACTCAACAGATTCAACATTGCGGGCGAGAAGCTCAGCGAACGCCACATGAAGTCCTTTGTAAGCCGGAGCATCACATGACCAGTGGGGGGTTCTTGTTTTCGGACATATTTAGAAATGTGGAGCAGCTTAATTAGAACAGAACTCTACAGAATCCTGTAATGAAATCATGAAAATAGAAGACAGTGAGCAACAGCAGTCATGCGTCGCTCTTCTTCCATCGCAGCGGGAATGTTTGGCTCACGTGGAATGTTTGAGTCACGAACAAAGACTCTCGAAAACAAAAATGATAAAACCGCCACCAGAAACAGCATCAAATACATCCATGTTAAACATGTGACTGGTTTCATGATTTGAACACTGAGTGAGGAATGAATCCCACATTCATAAGGTGTCACTGCTGCAAGGGAACAACAACTAACATTCTCTCTTCTCTCAGAAACAAGTAAATGACAATAATAATATTCTTTTCAAGTCTTCCTTTGAAGGCTATCTGAAAAACATGAATTAAAATCACAAGTTTCGCCCTTGAAATTACAATTATTATGATCTTAATCGCCTAATTTTAACGTGTAAAGGCAAACTTAAGCTGATTCAGATCAGGGGTCTCCAAAGTGGTCCTCAAAGGGCCGGTGGTGCAGGTTTTTGTTCCAACCAATCAAAAGCAGCCACTTTAACCCAATCAGGAGTCTTCAGAGTGTACTTCAGTTGAGTGTCAGTCTGGTGTTGCTTGTTTAAGCTGAAACCTCATTGGTTAAACAGTTTTTAGATTCATTATTTAACTACGTTCTTATTACTTCCTTTACATGTTTTATTTTTTAATAATTTGCGAAATATGGACGTACAAAACAAAACCAAAACCAAAACAAGGACAGGTTGAGTTAAAACAGAAAAAGGAAACATCAAAAAAACAAACTTAAATCAATAAATATTAGACCCTGAAATGTTTAAAATACACATACGCATGTATCCAGAAATTGAACAGTTGAATAATAATGAATAACGTATGATTTTGTTTTTCAAAGCATTTGTTGGTGGTATTATATGTAAAATGACCTTTGATTTGAATTCAGTGGTTTGCAGGTTGCAGCACAGATTATTAAAAGGATGAATGAAAAGTACAGAAGCTGATCTAAAAAGGGTGTTTTGTGTTGAGTATTGTGTGATCCGTGCACAATCGTTCTTGGAGAACAAATGTCACATCACGTCTCACCAGCAGCCGAAGCCAGCAGCTCCGGTCGGAGAAGTGACAAGGATGGCGAACATTCTCTCAGAGCTCTGATTGGCTCAGACTCAGAGGCACAACTGCTGCCCTCCCCTTCAGCTGCTGTAGCGCCACATTAGTGTCAGGGGCCGGTCCCTGCAGGAGAACTGCTGCGGTGGGCTCGGCAACTCAGAGCCTAATTGGGGCCCGAGGACTCCCTCTGATGGGGCAGCTGTGCTCCTCTGGCTGAAGGAAGGATCAGAAACTCTGTGACTAGCCAGAGGTCAGAGGTGGCCGTGCGGCTGCTCAGCAGGAGGACCCTCAGGAGGACCCCGCCGTCAGACACTGCTGATTCTCCGACAGGAGCCCTTAGCCGATCCCTCGCTTTTGCTCGGACGTTTAGTCAACGATGATATTATTGTTGAGGGCTTCTATCCTTAAGTGTTTATGTTATGCACAAGGACAGCGTAATAAACTTTAAACGGCTGGTGTGTCAAATTAATATTTAATGATGTGACCCATTATAAAATCATTCCTGATATAATCCTTTGAATTCAGAAACCACAGATTGAAGTTTTTAGAGACCCCGGGCGTCAAAACAAACACAATGTTGGGAAAATACCTGAAGCTCTTTCCCAGGTGCAAAACAAATAGACTCAAGGACTCATTCATTCCTCGGGCTATTAAATTGTACAATTCTGAGTTCTAGGGCAGGAGTGGAGTGAAAGTATCATGATGTTCTGTTCTATGTTAATCTTTGTATCCTTTGTTATTTTTCTCTGATCTATGTTCTTTATCTTTATCTTTAGACTCATCTTGTTCTTTCTCTTTATTTCTCTTTGTTCTTGTTCTTATTTTGATTATTTTCTATGAAAAATTGCTGTATTTGCTAATAATAATTTGGAAAAAAAACAATTTCCCGAAGGAGACCTCCTCAGGGATCAATAAAGCTCTACCTAACCTAACCTAACCTAAGCACCAGTGCTTCTATGTCATCACATGATCGTCTACGCGTCACATGATTGGCTGAAAGATCAACGTAGCTCGGTATCCTTTGGTATTGTCCGGTCTCTGTTGTATAAAACCACATTTCATTTTTTTATTTTTTTATTTGAAAGTCTACGAATGATTTTTTCTTCTTTAATTATTGTAATTACAACGTCATATTAATTTAAAAAACATTTTTTATTAAATGATACTAATTTGAATTATTGTTGATATTTTAAACTAAATTTCAAACTATTTTACTGTATAACTGATTTAGTGTCTATTTAAGTGGATGAAGACTCTTCTAACAAGCTGTCATGATGAACTAATGCAAAGAATTAAATGAGCAAACCCCTGTTACATACAAGTCACTGAACTACATTTTCAACTCATCAATCTTGAGTAAGGGAAAAAAAGCCAAGAACAATTAGTCATTTAAAATAATGATAAACATATAAAATATCCATAAATGTCTCGTCATTTTGCTGCTGAAATGTCCTGTAATACCAGGATGAGCCAAAACAATGAGTCGCTCTCTTGAATTCTTCCTTTGAACTGAACTTGGATAAGATAAACCTAAGAAATAGTTTTTGTTAATAGTTTATTGGCTTCATTTCACAATTCACTTGTGATTTATTTATTTAATAGTCAATTTTACCAAATAATTTGCATACATTTTACATATACAATCGTTTAGATTTTAAAGGCTGAACAGTAGCAGAGAAAGAAAATCATTTCTTATTATTCTCTGAACTGAAGCGAAGGAAATGTAATTGCTCGCCCACTCACCGTTGAAAATGTTTCTGAACTATTCTGAACAAACTCGTGAGCAACAATTAGGACCTTCCAATCCAACCAGCAGCGTTGAGGAATGTGACTTCAGGACACAGACGTGTTTGAGCTGAGCGATGACGAATGCTATTTAGTGCTGAAAATGATGATGTTATCATGGATAGGAACACCTCACGGCGCTCCACGTGAAGTCTATGGAAAGGCGAAATGAAGAACTTTGTCTTCATTTTCCTCTCATCTATTCCTGCTTCTCTTGGTGGCAGGACCATCTCCTCCTGACTCAGAAGAATCCACTTCAACTCCTGCGGAGCGTAATGAGCTAGCCAGCCGCTTCAGAGAGGAGGCATTATCCTTCCAGAGGACAAAAATGCTATTATGAAGTGATTAGGTGGAAGAGCACGGCATGGAAATCACTCCGGAATCTTTTTTTTTTTTCAAACATTAATTAGTGGTTCTGTCAGCAAGAGTCAATTTACTGGGATGACTAATGTGTGTATCTCTCCCACCGCTCATCATGACCCACTGCAGCTCGGCTGTCTCGTGCACGCAGCGACACACAGCGCTAACTCGTCGCTACAGTCGACCAGGAGTATATATTTTGGATGTAGGAAGCTTTGATTGTTGAAGCAGTTCTTTTTTCTACCATTTATTCCCATATTGCAGTGGTGGGAGGCTGGAGACTATCCCAGCTGCATGGTCCGCTTTCTTTCTCTGATCACCGGAGTATATTCTGGCTTTACATGTTTAAAAAAATCGTTATATCAAACAGCAGCTTAGGATGTAAGTAAGTAAGTAAGTCATTTTTATTTGTATAGCGCTTTTCCAGACAAGGGTCACAAAGCGCTTAAACAATCAAAACAATATTCAATAAAGTATATATTTTAAAGATCAAGATAAAACTGAGAACACAACAGGAAAATCAAGGAAAAGCCTGAACAAATAGAAACGTCTTAAGATGTTTCTTAAAGGAGTCAATAGATCATCAAACACAGAGAGAGAGGAAGATTTTTCCAAAGCTTAGGAGCAACAGCCTGAAAAGATTTCTCTCCTCTGGTCCTGAACCGTGTTCAGGAACCATCAGTAGACTCTGATCCACAGACCTCAGAGCCCGAGCTCGGGTGTAAGGCTGGATCAGATCAGTCATGTAAGGAGGAGCCTGACCATGAATAGATCTGAAAGTAAGAACCAGAATTTTAAAGTTGATCCTGAAAGAAACTGGAAGCCAGTGAAGAGTTTTAAGGATTGGAGAAATGTGAGTTCTTCTACTTTAGCGGGTCAGAATTCTCGCTGCAGAGTTCTGAATCAACTGCAGGCGAGACAGCTCCTTCTTGTTAAGACATGAAAACAAACTGTTACAATAGTCCAGACGAGAAGAAACAAACACATGGATAAGATCCAGATCATGTTCCGACAACATTTTCCTAAGTTTAGAGATTTTTCTCAGTTGAAGGAAACAGTTTCTGGTCAGTTTGTGCTCCAACGATCTGGCCTTCTGGCAAAATAAATATGCTGAAGTTAACTTTCCAGGATAAAACACCATCAATGTGGAGGGAGAATTGGGAGTTCAAAAATAAAAAGTCTAATAGGTCTAATAGGCTGAGATGCCTATTTATTCACTCATTATTTAATCAATCAAAACGGTGCTTAAATCAAACTCATGGGCTCTCTCTGGTGTTGTGTGCTTGAGATTTATGACACTCACTCGGCTATTAGAGAGCAACATGTGGTCGTAATCACAGGGATGTGCTCTTCTTCATGCTACATCGATTCATCCTTCAGCCAGAGGATCTTCCTCGTTATGCAAGTCGTGTCTATTAAAGAGCCGGAGGACCGGGTCTGATCCCCGATCGCTTGTGAGGTCACCGGCGTCATCCCTGCGAGCGCTCGCTCTCTCAGGAGGACGCCACGGCCGCATGATCCATGGTGTGTTGTTTTTACTGCTGAGCAAAGACGGGAGGTGCCGCGATGCTTCATATCTTTGCCACAAGGACACTTCAGAGAGAGATTATCTCCACATGGCTGGACGGTGAATAAAACAGCAACTTCTGATGCTCAAACAGTCTCTCCTGTTGTTGCAAGAAAAAGAGAACAAAGTTGAAAGGGTCAAACGACTCAAGTTCTATCTGTGTCTGTATTCACATATGAGGGTGTTGAGTTAGAAGATCACTTCATCTCTTCGTTCCTTCAGTCGATGACGATTGCATGCTGTACACGAATACACGAAACAAAACAAAAACTTAATATCAATTCAATTATCTGTGATGATTCAAAAACTTTTATGTATTATAGGCGTCATAGCTCAGTGGTTGCCTGCAATCCAAAAGGTTGCAGGTTCAATCCCAGCTGCAGACAAGCTTGTGTCGTTGTGTCCCTGAGCAAGACACTTTACCCTGATTGCTCCTGATGGCAGATTCGGCGCCATGTGGTGCAGCCTACTCCCATCAGTATGTGTGAATGGCTGTCAAAGCGCTTTGTGACCCTGGTCTAGAAAGGCGCTATATAAATAGAGATTATTATTATTATTTATGTATTAAAATATTTTAAAATGTCATCAAATGTGAACATGTTTTTTCAGTCTATATATACATATACAGTGTTTATATCAACCCATTTTTATCAATTCTTTCACATTTTTCTGCACATGTAACTGGTTACACAAGGTATATTTTTGATCTTCGAGATGCCATTTGACTTTTCACAGTTGGTTATATAACCTGTCTCAATTACAGACCCACATAAATAGTTAATAAATTAAAGCCTACACAACAGATAAATCAAAAAATGTTTTATTTTATAAACAATTTGTATTTTATGTTATTTTTGTATTTTTTATATATACATATTAAGTAAAAATTATTTGTAAAGCGCATTTCACAGAGCACAGGTCACAAGGTGCTTAAACAACAATACACAGTTAAAAATACATACTTAGCAGCCCCAAGAAGATTAGGAAAAAGACTGCACAAATAAGTAAGTAAGTAAGTAAGTAATTTGTATTTGTATAGCGCTTTTCCAGACCAGGGTCACAAAGAAAGTCTTAAGATGTTTCTTGAAGGAGTCAGTAGATCCATCAAACACAGAGAGAGAGGAAGATCGTTCCAAAGCTTAGGAGCAACAGCCTGGAAGGATTTCTCTCCTCTGGTCCTGAACCATGTTCAGGAACCATCTGTAGATTCTGAGCCACAGACTTAAGTGCCAGATCTGGGGTGTTAGATTGACATATATACATAAACACCTGTTATTTGTCAATCATTTTATTATATAAAGAAAAAATACTGTACGATGAACTTTTCTATTTTAAAATGTCATGATTTAATTGGAGGTTCACACATTGCATCAGTAGAGGAGATTTCACAGCCTTGTCAGCCTTAAGGAGTGTTGTTGCCCTCTTGCTTGTTCTCACATTACAGGAATGTTGTTTCCATGTCAATGGTGCAGCAGAAATGTCAAATTTCATGCAAGGCGTCACGGTTGACAAGCTTCTCACTGGGTGACTCTTAAGTGAAATATCAACCGCAGGTGCTTATATTCCTTTGTGAACAACTAGTGGTTGAGATTGGAGAAGAATCTTTGAAAATCTTTGAAATGATGGCTGTTCTTTGGACACTTTATTGAAGTATTATCGTTGTTTTACTCGTCATGAAACTCGCCATTTACTTTCTGTCCAGTCATATTTTCTTACTCTGCTGCCTGTTCATGTTTTGCTCCCATAACTTGACCAGTTCTGGTGGTCTGCTAAGGTGGTACGCCATCATCATTGATCAGATAGATCCAAGATTGGACGGCAGATTGTCACCTGGACTGTGGTGGGTCTCACCAGCAAAAAGGATGACACAGACTACAGGAGTCAGGTCTGTCGCATGGCCCGGAAGGTTCGATTGTTGTGGGCTTCAGGAGACGCAGTCCCGGCATACTGAACCTGAATGTGTACCACCAAGTTTCAGGGCTGCATGTCACTGACGAACTGTCCTGGAACAACAACACATCATTACTGGCCAATAAACTCAGAGCAGTTTCTCCACCTTATAAATGCCATCATCGGCTTGTTCTATATAGGAACCATAGAGCCTCCTGCTTCAAGACCCTCCATTGCATTGTGAGGAGGCTGAGAAGATCAGCCTTCTTATTCCTTACTGGCGTCTGAAGCATCCAAGCGTATTGTTGAAAGTGGTTGATGGTCACCTGTAGAAAGTGTCTCTAACAATCATGTTGTTTTCAAGTGTTGCATAACACCTTTATGAAAAATAAAGCTGGAGGAACGATGAACAAAAACAACCAGACATAACCCCTGGAGTGAGACAGTCTTTTCATTTGATAATGATGGATGTAAATGCCAACAAATAGTCGCATCGTTGCAAACAATGAAGTCATAATGAGTGTATATTTCGCCCTGTGTGCTGATTCTGCTGACTCGCGGCCGACACACAGACACCAGACCACAGCAGCGTCAAATCTACTTTCCCATTTCACTCAAACAGCTAAGCCCTGTGGTAAAGACCATTCTCTGTCCTCTCTTTGATTTGACATTTCATTTCATTATTTTGGCCCGTGGGCTCACTGTGCAGTGATGGCATGACAAAACTGAGCATTAATAGTGGCACAAAGAGGCCCTCAAGTGGCTCAATGGGCAGAGCTCAGCGTGGAGCAGGCAGCGAGGTCGAGGTCATAATGCAATAAAAGCCTCTTTTTTCCCCCCTCGTATTCCTTCGCTTAAGGCGGCGGGAGGACAATTCCAGAGGAGTGCGGCCGCGTGGGCGCCATTTTCTAATCACCATCCTGATTCAAATTCCGTGTGTGAATCCAGCCTGATAAAAAATTGATATGCAGTGTTGCCTGAAGGTCCAGAACCATCACTCATGTGCTGCTGGCTGCACAGACAAATTGATCATATCTGCTATTTGTGTACAAATGTAGGTGCTGCGTCATATACCTGCGACAATTAGAAACTCAAACCTTCATCCACCACATTTATTTGTTGAAACCATAATTTTGTCTGTCTATGAATGGCTGCTATACATCAAAATAGATTTAATAGAAACGTGAGAAAGCTGCTCTTATATTGCAGTAAAAAGCAACTGTTAATTGAATATATTAAAGTTCTAAGAAATAATAAATGATAATAATTGTTCTGAATAAATTATAACTGATTAAGTTTTGAATTAGGTACAAATGTGTTTTTATTCTGTCAATTAGCCACATTTTTTATGAAATATTTTATTAAAATGTTATCTATTATAACATAATATAGTGTTGTAAAGTCATCATTATTATTATTATTTAATTTCTGCGGTAATTAGTAGCAATGATTCTGGAGTTATAACACTATATATTTCCTCAAATACTTAATATATACTGATAAGTCGACATAGATTGTTATGAGCCACCATAATTATTCTTTCAATCCTAATACAAACAGAATTATATTTAATTAATGTCTTATTTGATGCATTGCACACAGTGCCTTTAAGTATTTTTCGACTATATTTATGAAAGTTGTTTAAAGTCAACATGTTTACAAAAACTTAACACAAACAACAGGAGTCGTCATTCGTGGTCATGGAACTAGATAATAACGCTAAGAAATGAAGTAGAAAACATATCGATTGTTATTCAAACCTAATGAAGTAGATGTTCTTCAACATCAACCAGAGTTTAGTTAACAAGGATTTCATTCTTTTCTTAGACAGTATATAGTTTTACAGGAGCTGACTGAACATGTTCTTTGACGTGTCTGTGACGCATGTCTGTTGAATCTCAGCGCGATCCTACCCTTTGACAACACAAGAGACACACATGGACGTGAGCGTCCTCCAGATTCACTTATATTTTAGCACAATACATTTTTATAGAGGTTGTTGACTCCAGTGATGTAGACAACATCAACTGCAACCTCCTTTCACTACTCAAGGATGAATCACTTTCTTAAAAGTGCAAACGTCCAAAAGCTAAAATGATCATAGTACTTTATCCTTCTTATAATCTGGAACAATCAGGTTCAAATGTCAAGGAAGTTTTGTCAAAACGTAAAAACAAGTTGAAATTAAATAAGAAGACATGTTTTCCCAGCAAATTTTTAAGATAAAAGAGATATTGTATAAAGATAGCAGATATTTTGTTCCATTTTGTAATAAAGATAAATATGAACTGTTCTATATGATATATTGAGTCATCCAAAAGTTGTGTACCTTTACTTGAATTCATCACACTTTCCAGCAGTTGTGTTCAGAATACACGCTGAATCCTGCGCATATCGATGTGTCCTCTGTTATTGTTATTACAGTGCTCTATACATGACCCTCCCTGCTCTCCAGATTGGTTATTGATTCTGTATGTTCGCTCCCTTATACCTATTTTTCCAGCCCGTCCAATCTGCGATATCGTGTTGCGTGAAAAATGCTGAACAGTATAAGCCGTGTCATCTGCTGCCACCTGTTACACCATAAATAAATATTATTTCACAATGCCGTCAATTTGGCTTTGTCGAGCGTTTATTTTTCCACTTCAGTGGATCCTCATATTTCATTACCTGAAGCACTTTCTTTCCTCTGCACTGTCTGAAATCGAGAATGCGACTGTTATCTACACCACAACACAATCAATAAACATGATGAAGGGAGTCTAATCCTTCAATGTCACTTTCCCCCCACATCATTCTGACAGAAATACACACACCTCAGCTCTGTATTCGTACATGTCGAAACATTTTCGGCTGGTAATACACAAAAGTTGTCAATCAAGATCTATATTTATAGGTGTGTTTTATTGGGGTTTTCTTCTGTTTAATAAGGGATATGTGGAGCAGCTCAGAGATCTCCAATGTTGATCGCACCACGGACTGGTTGAATGTAGCCATTAGTGTCACAAACCAACTAAAATATAGAAATAACAAATAAAAAATAGCATGATCTGTAAAAATACAAATATATCTAGTATCTCACAGTAACGCTGACTCAGCAGGAAGGCTGGTGTCTGTATAACACAATTGTTCCATTTGGAGTATTTATTAATTTTTACTAGTTAACACTTATTTTCTATTGGAACTTGACCAAAACAAGCGTCTTGACGTAAGATCCACAAGCCATTGTAACTGACAGATGTCTAGAAAAGATTTTCTTCAGATAGCAAAAATCAATAGAAGAGAAATAATATAAAGTGTTTTTTTCTTTCTCTGCATCTGAGGATAGAAGGCCTCACAGCACAAAGACTTTTCTATAGCGCTAATGCATTTTCTTTTTGAAACATGAAACTTATTTTTGATTGCTAGGAGTAGTTGTATATATTTTTTTGTTTTCCCTATAATGTCAGGCAGCGGCTGAAAAAAGGACTTGGGCACAGAATTTAAGCAATTTGATCAACTTTATTGCCAAGTATTTCTTTCACCTGAACTCTGTGAAGCAATGTGACTTAAAGAAACAGTCTATAAACCATAATTACTAAACCTCTGGAGAAGGAACATGAAACCAAACAGACAAAGGCAAAAGACCTCAGAAGAAAAGAAATAATAAAACCAACATTTTGGGGAAATAAAAGGAAGAGTTTTTCAAGTGATTTCTCATTATATGACAGATTTTACAAATTAATATTATTAAATCAGATCAAATGATTGTCTTGGATCTTAACTTTCCGTATCTCTGTCAAGTCTGCAATGTCCTCGTTCTTCTGGATCGAGCATGCACGTCTGCACTGAAGTGATTTCAGGATCAATCCCTCGTTTCATAGTAAATCAACTTTAATCCATCGATATCTGACTTCTGATCACCAGGAACCAAAGTGAAAACCATCCAGATGGGTTTCAGACAACCAGCATCTCTATTTATTTCCTTGTCATTTTTTCGTTTGTTTCCAGATATTTTTAAAAACTCAAGATTTTATAATAATAATGTAGGCGCCTCATAAACAAAACACAAAATTGTTCTCAGTTTTATTTGATGTATTAAACATGACAGCAATTTTGGATGTTGCATTTACTGACTTGTATATGGAGAATAAAAAAGGAAGATGAGCAGCTCTACAAGCATGCACTACACATTTAAATTAAGAATTCAACTGAATATGTGTTCAATATATTCTCGTTGTTCTCTGTAAAAGCTTCTTAAACGAGTGTGAACAGCAATATATCTAGAGGTTATTCGTGCCAATATAAAAACATCTTTGTATTCACATCTGTCCGATGTATTTTAATATTCATCACCTACATGCTCCACTTGCTACCTCTTGTCTTTCTTTGGCAGGACGTGTCTCTGCTGCACAAATTACAACGTGTGTAAAGGTCTCTGGTTTCGCTTCAACTGCTCCCGTAATGAGCAAGCACAGGTACAGTGAAGGCATCGCGCCGTCCTCGTGCATGTTCTTGCGAGTTAACTTGCTTTGACTAGCAGCCGGCTGCGTCGCATCTCCTCAATCAATCATTCCATTATCCTTTTTTTTCTGACGGGATGAACGGGAGTCGGCTTCAATTAGCATCTGTTGACGGTTCCCTGGGAGTCGTAGAGTAAATCTGGTGAATCGAGTGTTATCAGAACCATAAATTAGCTGCTCTGTTTGTTTATTCTGGCTTCAGTGGGACCGCTGCGAGGAGACAAACCACTTGTGTAGTCTTCTGTTGTACAACAAAATCAATGAGTCGTAAAGAACGTGTGGTGACCCGAAACCCCGCCGGCTGCTTGCAGTGTCGGGGTGGCACCCCAGCCACCGTCCTCAATAAGATTACACCGGTGGCAATATGTGACACAGAAGCAGACAGCATAGGATTGACAGTGTTCAGTAATTACTCGCTCCTGACATTCACTACTCTGTGGTATCCTGCTCCCACTGGGTAAATGATAGCTCTGCGTCTCAGTGCAGCTTTTATATTGAGCCGTTCTCCCAGAAAGCCCTTTCACACACACATCCACACGCACACACACACACACCCTGTAGGGGCAGAGGTCTGACGGATTCTGCTCTACGTGGAAAAAGGTTAGAAAAATGTGTAATTGCTGAAGCCCGAGGCTTCGTATCAAGATGCAGCAGTAGCTCTTGTTTGTCTTCTATGAATCATGCATGTTTTTCTATGATTTTTACAATAAATTAAACAACACAAATCTCTGCTTCTAAATACTGACATTCCAATCCAAATACATATTCAACACTAACTGAAACACACACACCAACACATAGACTCATACAAATCAAACACAGAAAAAAGAAACAGTAAAACACAGGCTCACAAAAACCCAACAGAGAAACACAGACACCAAAACGCAGACTTACACAAACCAAACACAGAAAACAGACAAACCAAAACATAGAGTCACACCAACTCAACACAGAAACACATTCACCAAAACACAGACTCACACAAACCAAACACAGAAACACAGACACCAAAACACAGACTCGCACAACCCAACACAAAAAAACCCAGACATCAAAACACAGTTTCACACCCAAACCCAAGAAGAAGGACAAATATACACCAAAACCCAGACTCACACAAACCCAACAAAGACATCACAACATGGACTCAAATACACACAACCCCAAAACGGAAATGCACACACTAAAACAGAGACCCACACAAGGAAAAATAAAACACACACAAAAACATTAAGCACCTACTCACCAACACAACCCTATAACCATATTGTTGATTCAAATGTGTACTTCTTAAGGAAGAATATACTGTACATATTTTTCAAACAATACAATTATAATAACAATTATCATAGTGAAGATATTGGTTGTACAAAATACATGTTTATTTATTTGAAGGAAGAATCCCAAGTGTATCCTTAACATATGTGTATTTCACTCTGACAAACTGATGAAGTCATAAATGTGCTCTGTAGTGAATCACAGGAACTTCACTCCGGCGTGAAGCAAGTGAAGTTATCTCGTCCTCATCTTGCACGAACGTGTCGCTGACCACACAGATGGAAAAAGTCTGGGGAAGAACCCTCACACAATCGGGACAGAGGCTACGTGATACCGTCAAGAGGCAGGTTCTGGTCTGGGAACGAGACGTCGGCGATATCAATCAAAGTCACATTGAAAAGCATCAGCTGATATGATACACCTCGTGGAAGCCACAGAGGAGATGAGAGAAAGACGTTACCGGCATGCTGCTAGTATCAGACATGCAGCGAGATCCATTATCACATCTCCCCTTCAGAGGATGTCACCTGCCACTTTACTCCCTCTATTGATCCTTTTGCTCCATATTTAGAGCAAAATCCAGCCAAGGTGACACGGGACAACAACTGAAAGTAAAGAAGACTTCATCTTCTCCACAGCAAATTAGCTCTTGGATGAGTTCATTCAATCTCTGAAACAAATTAGAGTTTGGATGTATCGTGTTCTCTGCCAACTCCTAATGGACTCTTTGTTTCCAGGCGCCATGTGAGAACAGGAGAGTCCCTCGGCAGAGCCACGGAAAAGTCTCCAGACACATTAGTTGCACTTTCCTCCATTAGTAGCTCGACTCTAATCAAAAATCTATGAATAGACAACAATTCATTTGTCGGCGAGAGATTAAAAGAGCAGTATCTAAACTGAAGTTTGATTAAGAAGTGAGACATTATTGCTGATAATGGTTTAAAAATGGAATTTTAAATGGCGCTACCTGACATATCAGATTAAGAATCCTTCATAAATCCATAATTTATTGTCTTAATAAACAACAATACTCAGCCTGATTATTTTCTCTTAGAAGCTCTGTTTACACATATAATAATTATCTTGTCAGTGGTGAACAAATAATGACTACAATTTATACATTACGTGTATTCTAAATATATAAATAATTATAAATGTTTTTTTCCCCATTTTTCATAATCATGACAAAACAAATACTTCAAATAATTTTGTTATACAGGTCAAAAAAACGTTTCAACTGCGGAAAACTGAATTGTATTATTTATTATATTTTTCTGTAAAAAAAAAAAGATTGATTTTGAAACGTTAATTTTTTTCAATTCATGTCTTTCATACTAAAATTATTTTTCCAAAGATTTTTTTAAAACGATATAAAGAAATCTTGAATTTTTATTATTGAATGTATTTTTAATTACTTTCCACAATTATAATGAATTATACTCTTTTTTCAAATCACTATATTTATTATATATGTATATATTCTATAAATTACACTGCCTTTTTTTGGGATGGTAACTTATGTAAAATACTTATATATACATATATATATATTAATATAAGAAGAAGAAAATTATTGAAGTAATCTCAAAATGATCATGATCATCGACAGTCCAAATATACAGGTCAAACTGTCTTTGATTGAACAGTTTAGTCTTTACTTCAGATAAAAAACGATATCAATCTCAAACACTAAAATCAATAAACATTCAGAAACATTTATTATAACAAATGTATTTATATTTCACTGTTAACTTTACAAATGGAGTCCTGTTCAAGTGGCGACTATTTTGTCTACATTCTTGTAACTTTGTTGAATCACTGTCTGCTGCTGTGGATCAGAGAGATCATTGTATTGAACCTTTGGTAATAGATAGATAAATACAAACGTGTCAAATGTATCACGTTTAACTTGGTAAGAGTGTATTTAGCCTGCAGCCAAAATTCACAAATAGACACCTCACTGTTCTCCTTCGCTCCACATGTCACACACTGACAATTAACAGCAGGTTTCACTACCGAACGTCACCTGTCGCCTTGAAGAGTGGCTCATATTCTAAATATATACCAAACAAATTCATCCAGGATCCATAATTAATGTGGTCATATCCTGTGCGGGAAGAAGAAATCTGATGTGCCCCTCCCCCTCGTCCCGCTGCCCTCCACTGCAACCCAATAATCCCTGTGAGAAGAAAGAAAACTGTGAAAGCACAAATAAAACCAGCATCAAAACTCAGCAATCAGTTCCATCAGGCTCCTGACAGCTGTCCACATCAATTAGCCTGGGTTCATGTCAACAGGTCGCTGCCAACACTTGCTTTGTGTCGTCGTCACTGTCAGAGTGTGTGTGGCGCTCTTATGTTGTAGTCGACAACAATGTTGTTTGGGAAATAATTCACTAGATTTTGCTGCACAGCTGCATTATTAAATGCATTTAATACGAGGTAAATTAGGTACGTATCTTTTTATTTTAATCAATAGCTATTAGTGTACATAAGGTATGTGTTCTAGTAATACATGAACCCACTATGGTTTATCATCATACAACAATAGACCTGCAGAAGTCACATGATCGTTCCGCCATCTTGGCTTTAGATTGAAGGATCGACCTCCGCAGACCGATGGAAGACTGAAACCATCTTTCATCTTTTTACTTTTAATGTTTGACAAGACATTCACTAGAGCAGAAGAAGACAAAGAGATGAGACACTGAAGAACACAGGAAACCACGACAATTAATGGTGCCTGATCCGGCTCTTTTAGGTGGCTTGATAAAAACGATACGGCCCCCCTGTGGAGCGCAATAATGAGCTTCTTTTAATAAAATACGGCATATAAGGCAGAGAATATTCTGCCATCTCCATCACGTTGATATAAGGACTCCAAAAACAGCCCTAAAAGAATTAACAATGTGACCATTAACTGCACAAGAAATACATTCTATTACATTAATTACATATTGTATAATTGAGAGTCAGTAGGAACATTAAAATACACTTTCAGAATCTAAACTTTCATTATCACACAGGATTTTCGTGGTGCGCAATGGAGTAAAATAAGTAAATAATATGAATTCAATTAAATTTAAATTAAAAAAAACAAGAGACATTGCTATTAATTAACAACTAATGTGTGTCTTAAATATATGGACTCTATTGTACTAATCAGTATGTGTATGTTGGTGCAAACCTATCTTTTTATTGAAATATTTACATTAGAAAATGTGATTAAGCCCCGCCTACTGAAAACTTTTTCTTGAGACAAATCTCAGTTACCATAACCACACCCACTCTGCCGTGATTGGTCAAGCATCAAGGTTCGTCACCGCACTTCATCAATCTCAGAAGTCTCCATCTCTAATGGACTTTGTATGAAAAGACCAGAGCCTGATTTCAGCTGACTAGAGGAAGTGTAAAGCTCTTTATTACGTCATAATGGACTTGCCGAGATTTTAGACGAGGGAGAACTTTATAAAGTAATCACTTTAACATTTGAAACATGTGAGTGAGTCAGGAAGGTTGAGTCTTCACTTTAGTTGCCCTTCAACCATTTGTTGTTCCAAGATGGAGTCATTTGCTCGGCCGGCACTCAAAATGACGTAGACATCAAATATAGTGCAGCAGAATCTCTTCCCACAAACTTCAAATGGCTCTTGAGCTGCAGGTTTGAGGCAACAAGGTCAATTTGAGTCCCAGGAGTGAGCCTTGTGGCATCCCACTCTCTGCTTTTCCCTCTTTTACAATTTTATTTTCTTTACTCAGGTTGTCCCAAGCCAGCTGGCAGGAGGTCTGACACAAGTCTTTAACGCATTTGTAACCTGCCTGCACAGAAAGATTTTTTATTTTTTTATTTCGGTTGTATTGATTATTAGTGTCTGATGTGTGTTTTATTAAAAAAACAAAAACAAACAGAAAATGGCAAGTTTGAGACCTATGCTCTTCTTTGAGTTTACATGTACACTACAACACTGTGCTGTCAACCCATTTAAAGTGGCTGTAAATGACAGACAAGCTATTCAAATGAAAGCCAGTAATAGGTCAGTCTGCGTCAAAGCGTTCACTTTAAACAGTTGGTGGGGACGTTGACGCTTGAACCTCTTTGTGCTGTCAGACACTTGATAAACTATTGAACACTCTTATTACAGCTTCAGTGTTCTTTTCTGAGGGATTTGTGCAATTCCCTGTCATGGATTATTAATCTGCACATCACACAAGACTCAAACATATTTGTTTGGTCTGCCTTCATAGAAGGTTCTGTCGTCGCGCCCGTAAGACCATATCGCTTACACGTGTCAGTGATGATGAATACAACCCATTTAGCCGGAGTCATAACAGATATCTAGGAACTGGGACGACAAACAATAACTCAGCCCACTCACTTCCAAGCCATCTTGTTTGTTGGAGTGCAGGTGGTGATTTTCTTGAGTCATTGGGCTCATTTAGACCTGCTGATGGTCTATCTGTCACCTAAAACGGTGCCTGTAAATCAACAATTACTGGGAGGCCCGGCAGCCTCAACCAGTGGCAGCACGTGTGCCAGCATTTGTCACCGTCACTTAACAGGCCTCACACGCCATCCATTGAATGGTGAAAGTGACACATCCAGGTTTTATCATTTGAGCCACATACAACATGGTACTCTTGCCAAAGTGTGGGGATAGAGTTGTCAAGTACCTGCTTCACTAATGCACATCCCATCAAGATCCACTTCGTCTCACCCAAGGGCAGCACACTTGAATGTATAACTCAATTGTCTCCCTGAGAAATAGTGGTCTCAACACTCCAGACGTGGTCCTGCAGTATCCTGTAAGTATCTGTTCCAAAAGAAGATGAAGAGGGTTATAGAAGAAGTCACATGTGGCACTAATGCATAAGAAAAAAACTGCAGGATCTTCCCAGTAGAAGGAACGGGCATGGACGACAGTGTACCTTAGGTTAAAATGAAAGGTTCACTACACTATAATAAACCTATTTTGAGCCTTTCACCCGAACATCTGCCATATACAATACAGTTTTGCCATTAAAGTTATAGTTCTTGAACTTTAAACTTCACAAACGTTTTACCCTTATGTCGACTAAGGGTTGGGATTCTTTTCAGAGTAATCCTTTACTTTTTACAGTTATAGGCAAAAATGCAAGTCAAATTTTTTAAGGCGACTGGAGCTGAGTTGTCTTCAACTTCATCTTTGTCCAAAAAGATACTTTACATCTGAATACTTCCATACTGCTCGTCTGTAACGTCCATCTTGTATTGAAGTCGGAAATGTTGCAGAAAAACCTAAACAAGTCTAAAGTCTGTAGTTAAAAGATTAACAAGCGATACATACAAGAAGAACTACAGTTAAATATTGACAGCGGTTCCAGTGTAGACAGTAGACTACGCTCTAGATACTTTTGCTACAAACAAGATTAAAATGTCTCCCTTTGGAGCAAGATGAAGACCAAGACCACTGATCATCAGTCACTTCATTCAAATGGACATACAATTTGTGTATAATTCTAAAAAGGAACGCAACACTATAAAAGGAATGTCAACCCTTAGTCGACATCAGGTCGAGTGGGAAAATGAATGAAGCTTGAATTTTGTCTTGTCACATTTAAGTGTCGAAATGTTGCTGACTTCATTGTTTAAGTTTCATATTTGTCTTTTTGTAGGTGCCATTCATTTCAAAAATGTAGGATGAGCACAACTGGTGATCTGTGGGTAAGTGATGTGAATGATTGGTTATCAAGGGAAGAGGGTGTGTTGAAAAAGCGTTTTGCAGGTGATGGATTGGACTGGATATGAGCTCATGCTCTAGTAGCCAACAAAATAAACAGGAGTGAATCTCGGGAAACAATCCTTCAAACAGTGACACAGCTACAGTAATGTTGTTATTAGCTTAGCATCAACCAAGAGCCAATATCATGCCCAAATATTTAAACACTAAAGCTATTTGAGTTAATAAAACATTCATTGTCTGCTAGCTGAGCTCCTGCTTTTAATCACAACATCAGATGCAGACAAGAGTTTTATAAATAGCAAAGCCCTTTAGCTGTGTTCTTTCACCTCCTTCACACATTTGTCTTTCATGGTAGCTCATTATCTGTTGACAAATAACCAGCTGTGGCAAATAATGACTAAATGATTAAAGCAAAAGAAAAGTAGTTATGAAAGAGTGGAGAGTGTGACGTCACTCATCTGTTACTAAATCATGGTTATGAAACCAATCTGCATTAGCAGCCATCTTTGAAATACAGACTTGCCGTTTAACTGAACTCTAGTCAACAGTTATTGTTTAGGGCTGAGCTAAATTATAATTGGGCGATGAAAACTCTGCAGATTTAGTTGAATGTACGGTGGCTAATATGTGCTCATTTGTCAATGAAGTCAACCACACCCATGTAATGTAAAGTCAGGAAAACTGCCAAACAGAAATTTAATCAAAATGTAAATGTTAGGAATGATTCACCTTTACAAAGTGGCTAATAGTGAAATCAATGTTTAAGACCCAAGCATTTTAACAAAGCTTTAAATATGTTTATTAATGCTGTCAAAGACCTTTTTTAGTTGAGCGTGTACATGACTTTCGGTGTTATTGCAGCCAGCCTCAAGTGGACACTTTGTGAATTGTAGATTTTTGAAATTCCATGCTGACATACTTTTTTTTTTTAATGGACTTTGTCCCTCTGTTATGAAATAAAAATATGTTTTTACTACAGAGTTGTTGCTCTGAGATGTCCCTGACGATTCATGCTGTAATCATGCCCTGCTTTGTTTATACAACGAGTCCCTTTGAGATTGATTACCCATTGTGTGTTGCCAAACCCTGATGTTTGACAAATCACAGCAGAGTGGGTGTGGCTTTCAGTAAAACTGTCTTAAAATGTAAAGGGGTTTAATCCCAAGAAAAACGTGTTTTCCCGGGGTATGTAAATATATTACTACTCATTAGACACATACTGTTGAGTACAACAGAGGTCCAAGGTCAATTTAAGAGACACTTAAATCAACACATTAGTTGAACTTTAGTGTCCCGTTGGATTTGGTTGATATTTAAGTGGGTTGAGAATTGGGATGGTGATTTGAGTTGAATTCAATTCAATTCAATAGAATGTTGAAGATGTGGAACGCGGTCTTCTGAGGAACATTTCATGAAGAGCATGATTCATTAATAAATTCTTGCATGATGTCCTACAAACCAAACTCATATGACCCACCTCCCAGAGAGAATTTACTGTTAGCTTCAACCAATGTTACCTGGAACTTGATCCTAGACTCATCTGGTATTTGTAACACTTCTAAAACGTGGTCAGTTTTACAAGCTTTCAGTAAAACGGACTAAAGATGTCCCAGACGGAATATAGTAAAGTGTATAAACTACATATGATGAATATATAGATTCATGTTTAATATAGACCTGGTAAAGTGTAATTGACAAAAGACAAAAAAATGGAAATAACAAGGTATTTTTGTTCTCAAAGCTCAAAATATAATCAAACTGTAACATTCAACACAGCAGAGAAGCTCTGTATGACCAGCCGGACATTGAGGTAATTTCAGAAACCATTAGGTAGTCAGATCACATCTATTCATGACAATCAAACAGCCCTGCTATTGGTTTCATGAGCTGAAAAAATGACTTATTTTTCAACACTGTATATGCATTTGGGTCCCTAAAACAGGCAGCACTCTGTAATTAGAGTCACTGGTATCAATCACGGGGCAGTAAGGAGCTAATTTTCCCTTCATCAATCACCTTGAGTATTTTGGACTCTAATCAGACGAGACCATTTTTAAACCCACGGCTGAGCTGTCATTGAGTCTAATGGAATTTTAAATCTTCCCTCGTTCTGGAGTCGTGCTTAAGTGCAAGTCCCCATTATGGTAATTACACTAATCTCTCTCAACAGTTAAAATAGACTCTAATCAAAATCCAAACATCTGACTCGTAGAAGAAATTGCTTGCTTTCTCAAGTAGCAGGTTTCGGCTTACAAGCTCAAGGCTTATCTTGACGCAAACAAGACTGAAAACAAAGTCTTCGTTTCATTATGATGCATTGTTTAAGGCGTAATGGGGTGATTTGTGTTGTCTGACTAACTAATAAAGCAAATAAAACCATTTTTCTTGTAACCAACAAAAGGCTGAACACACTGAGGTGCTCTGTTTTAAGCATAACTGTAATAAACATGACCTCCCTTTGAAAATGTAATATTGTTTTCCTTCCTGCTGTTACAAAACAACAAGCTACTTCATACATGCTGTCCAACAATAGTCTCTTCGTCATCACCCATCTCGATTCCAGGTCTATAAAATTAGCATCACTTTCTTTTCTTGAAGGCAGAGAGAGCAACTCGGAGTGAGGCATCAGTAATCAATAATATCCTCTGGCAATTAAAGCTCAGACCGGCTGAAATACTTTTTTTTTTTTTGCAGCTGCTGTCGTCCAATATGTGCATAAAATCAGAGCCTTAACTTATGGTCAACGAAATGATTAAAAAGTATACAAATGAGAAAAAAAATTAAAAAGCTGAACTTCTACCGAGGGTTGCCACAAGAACCTTGTCAGCGTAAAAAACGGATACAAGTTCTTAGCAGAACCACCGGGGGCAGTATATGCATGAGTTTGTTGTGAGCACCAAAGAAGAACCTCTGACCTCTTCAAAACAATGGCTACTGCCATTTCATCTCATTGATAAACCTGGCAATTGGAATCACATTTGAAAGTACTTTGAATTCAGGGCATATGAATGTGGAATAACTGAAGAAATAAAACTAAAAAAGGCAACACTTCCAACACCTTGTTTAAATAGTTCAAGGTAAGTGAATTTTAGTTCCATATAGTCACGTTAAAGTAACAACAAACACATGTTCTGTTAGATAGAGAATACTTTTCTAAAGAAACACTCACTACAGATGTCCATGTTTCTAATACTTACAGTTATGTAAAGGCTTCCGGAGGTTTGCTGGGCTCAAGTAATTTGATATAATACCATTTTTTTAAATTTACCGTATCAGTCGGATGACACTGATCAGTGCATGTATACCATAACCACTCTTCTTTTTATTAACCATGGTAGCAAAGTATTGAACAAATTCACTGGTATTGGTGTCAACTACTGGAATCTTGGTATCATGACAACCCTTCATCAATGTGTAATTAATAACAGGTGACATTTTGACCTTTTGATAAAGTGAAATGGTTATTTGTTTTTATGTTACTTTTACAGTTTCATCCAAAAGTATTCATAGCAATACAAATATTGACATTAGAGACAAGCAGTATGGAGGCGTATGGATGTTTTTAAGTGTTTTTTTGTTAGGAAGTTTGTGACTGGGCGCTCAGTTGCTTCATTAAAATGGACATCCATTTTTGTCTTTAACTCTAAAAAATAAACTGATTGCTCTTAAAATAATCCCAACCCTTAGTCGACTTCTACTCCGGTAAGTAGAAAAGTTTGAAGTTTGACCCAGAGATGAACGAGGGTTGAAGTTCCGTCTCACATGATCTCTAACTCACTTTTCATGCCACAAATCAACGGTGGTGATAAAGTTCTACGCTTGGGAGGATATTAATTTTTGCCTCTGTTTAAAATGGAAACCAACATTTGTACAAATTTACGTAATCCAAATTGTCTCACCTCAGGCCTCAACAATCCACTCTGCACTGTGATGAGACATTCCATAGCCCGTCCGGGAAAAAATGTTTGTCATATCTTTTAACCAGGTCCTAGTCATAGAAGCGTAGTAGACACACATAAAGATGTTAGTGGACCTGCCCAAATTAGTGCAGTACGCAACGGACTATGTCACAATTTATGGTATTCAGTTCTAACCCCCTTTGAAGAATTTATAAAATTACATTCAATAAATCACAATATGCTTAACATGACCTAATGTTTTGTGTTTATCTCCATGATGTGTGTCAAAACCCAAGGTTAAGTTTTGCAGGGAAGCATTTCTTGTCAATCTTAAATAACATTAACCTAAAGATAGATGTAATGTCAGTTCACTTTCTATTTACATAAATTCTTGTTCTGCCACTATTTTTCCTACTACATTATCCGCTCTGCAGTTCTATTGTGTCACATCCCTACGTGTGACTTCCTTTATCGATGCTCTTTGGGAATATTTCATACAATTAAAAAACTTGCTGTAAAACTGCAGTCGTTTTACTGGAATATGAAGTGTGAGGAACCTAGTTGATCCAAACGTAGAGTAGGAATGATGAATTAATATTACCCACTTTGTGTATTGATTTCCCTGTGGAAGCCAACACAGTTAATCTTTGGCAGCTTATTTCTAGACTTGCTGAACAGAATAGATAGAGAAGTAGAGAAGAGATCAAGGGAGGAAATGAGAGGAAATAGCATGATTTTTATGAAAATGATTTCTTTAGGGTTTCCACTGGTATAAGTACTTTAAAACTTGTGCAAAACAGCCAGTGTCCCAGCAGACTTTTCCTTCCTAGGATAAGAGACACTGTGGTGTCGCAGACCTTAGTCAATTGAACCATCCATCTCTGAAATCCTTGTTTTATGGATCTTCACAGCTGGCTAGCAGAGCAACAAGTAGAGACCTGGGCTTTACCTGAACCTTATGGGTTGTTCAACTACTACTGATGTCAGCAGCTTACCTTCTTCACTTTCAAGAAAGTTTGTTGTTTGGATCCTTTCAACCCTCAGTTTTAGACCAGGAATGGAAAAACTCAGTCGCACAAAGGGTCAAAATGTGACACAATAAAGGTCACGGTCGGAAGAAAATGTAGCGTATATTTGTGGCCTTGACAATTACTAGACTCCCCTAAAAAATACAGTTAATAATTTCAGATGAAGATCATTTAAGAATTTCTATAAAACAATTCAAAATTTAATTTAGTGTGTATCTATAATTAAACTGTGAATTACTAAATTAGTTTACTTGCTTTTAAAAAAAAAAAAGCTTTTATGAGCCACATTAAATTATTTTGTGAGCGGGATTTGGCCCCAGCCCTGAGTTTGATTCACATGTTTAAGACCCTTTCATCCATGGATTTTGGTTTGGGTTAAGAAAAGTGGTTCACGGATACTTTAATAAACCTTCAACCAAACATATCAAGTGGAAGTTGTTCAAGACATAAAAATCAAAATCAATAGAATTCAGATAACATTCACCATGTCATTTGCTCAATTTGTTTTGTATTGTTGCTGTAAAAACCCAGTATGAAGCCACAAGGGTGCTCTTCTGCTGGATAATTGTCACTTCGAATCCCAAAACAGCATTTTCCTCAACAATTTAAGTGCTCCCCCTGCGCTAGACAGAATCTCTTCAACAATATAAAGTGTGACTTTTCATAAACGTTATGTTGTGAGTGCCAATAATTGAGACTCCAGCATACCATATTTTTGTGCATAAAAGCAACAATATTCTGAAACATTCCTTGTGATGCTTTACTTTAATTAGAACAGCCAAGACTATAGAACGTATTAGCTAGTGTTACATTGCCTAATGGACCTATCTGATCACCATATGATCATCAACTTGCTTTACTTGTTTTCATTTCTATTCTGAGTGAATAATTGAGATTTAAACCTTCAATGCCACAATAGTTCAACTTTCCTACTTGACCTTTCTTCTGCTTACTGGAATTATTTTATTGTTGAATTGTTTGACTGTTAAGGTAAGGTAAGGTAAGGTAAAACTTTATTGATCCCTCAGGAGGTCTCCTTCGGGAAATTGTTTTTTACCAATAGCCAGCAATTTTTCATAAACAATAAAAAATAATACATAAAAAATAAAATAAGATGAAGAACATACAGAGGAAGAACAAGATGACACAATCTAAGTCTAAAGATAAAGACAAAGAACATAGGTCAAAGAAAAACAACAAAGACAAAGGATACAAAGACTAACATAGAACAGAACATCCAGATACTTTCACTCCACTCCTGCCCCCGAACTCAGAATTGTACAATTTAATAGCCCGAGGGATGAATGAGTCCCTGAGTCTATTAGTGTTGCACCTGGGTAGGAGCATTCGTGCACTCATTCTGCTTCTCTCTCAGAGGATGACTGTCATCATCCATGATGGACAGTAGTTTGTTCAATGATCTCCTCTCAGCAACTGTCACCAGTGAGTCCAGCTTCATTCCAACCACAGAGCCAGCCCTCCTGATCAACCTGTCCAACCTGTTGACACTCCTCTTGGACACATTTCCACCCCAACACACCACAGCATAGAACATGACACTGGCCACCACAGACTGGTAGATTATGCAGAGGAGCTTCTTGCAGATGTTAAATGATCGAAGCCTCCTCAGAAAGTACAGTCTACTCTGAACCTTCTTATATACATGGTCTGTATTGCAGGACCAGTCCAGTTTACTGTCCATCCACACACCGAGGTACCTATAGTTGTCCACTATCTCCACCTCGTCGCCTCTGATGGACACTGGACGTGTTGCTTGATGAATACAATGTTGTTTGTTGTTGAAACACGGTTGAGTGGCAAACACGTACAAACATTTCTGAAAGTAAGTAACCAGGGTTAATTTAGAGTGCATCAACTATCCTTGCGTTATTAGGTAAACAAGCGATTCTAGCCAGAGACACTGGACATTGAAAGACAGGCTTAAGACGAATGTTGTGTCGAATGTTCTCTTCAGGAGTGCTGCTAATCGTGCGGTGGCAAAGTCTGGAAAATTTTGAATAAAGAATTTTGATGTCCTAAAATATGAACGTTCTTACAGATATAGCAATGTTTTTCAATTTTTTCTCACAATCATATGGCTTATTCTTGATTTCAGCTTTCAGTAGATTGAAAATAAGCAATAACATTTACTTCCCCACTGTCAGTAAGTCTGGTGGTTTTGAGAACATGAAGAATTGTTATGAATTTTGACGACTTTTCTGGAATTTGATTTGACCACATGCCAAAGGGCAGTTGTTTTAAAGACGCATCCAGACAGTTCCTTTGCCAACAAATAAGCCCAAAATTTAAAATGCAAATAGCCTCCAGGCTGGTTTGGTTGGTCCGCAGCAAGGACAAGAGGGATTCCTGCTTTGCTGCGTGAAAATCGTGCGAGTGGTCTTATAGTCCCATCGCCTTTCTCTGTGTTAAATATGTATTAAAAAGAATGGAGGCATTGACTATATTTGGCACATAAAAAGATATGGGCTCATCATTAAAAATCCATGTTCGCTCTTTAGAGCTGAAGAGACATGATTTCATGCTTGGCTGCGTTGTTTCCCAGATTCTATACTCTGCTGCCACACACCGAATAGCACACACAGACACACACACTCGCCTAATAACACCCACAACATTAGACAGTGACGTCCTTGGTTGTGCCTCCCCCGTGTGAGGCTCGGTGTGGGATGGATGTGGTGTCTGAACTAATGGAGCAGGAAGAACACGGGCTGGCTGTGAATAGAAGGAGCTAGAGGTGAGAACAGGGTGCTCTTCAAGTACATCTGGAGAACAGCAGGTTACTGTCATCATGGTTTTTGGCTTGTACACGCAAAGTGTTCAGAGCTCCAGGCTTCTCCCAAGGGCTCAAATGTAAACCCCCTTTTTTGCATTTCCATGTGCGTGTCATTTATCAAGTCATAGCTGAAAACAAATGAGACAAATGTCTTCTATCATGACACAACCAAAAGCTTAACCGTAAAATAGTTTATGTCTGATTAATGTGCTATTCTAAAGACACATGGCTCTCTCTAAGCAGAACCCAGCCAACATGTTCAATCACCAATGCATGACTTGACCTTAATGGGTTTTTCGGTAGCCAGTGACGGGATGGTTATTAGGGAATCACCTCATGTGGAACAACCTTGCCCTCTTGGGAGGAACATTACACCAGTTAAGAGGAAAACCACATTATGGCAGAGGCAGATGAAGGGAAGTACCATTTAGTGGGTATGTGGGTGCATCTTTCTCCTTTGTTTTTCTCTGCTCATTTAGCTATTGATAACTTTTTAATGTCCTCCAATTATCCTCATTCGCCTCTCCTGGAAACTACCATCTTTCCTCTCCGGTAAACTGGTGCGATTCCTGAGAGAACTAAGTAAAAAAGAAGGACAAATTGGTATCAGGCCCAGGGACTCCTTGGGAGATTGACATCAGACTGCCAAGATAGTCTGAAGCTGGACTCGCAACCAAAGAGGAGTCAGCTTCACAGTGTCACCACAGACCAGATTCGTCAACATCCAAAAACTTTTTGACATCATGAGACAAGCTTGCTGTTGCTGATTCATATCAGTCATTATTAGCCGAGACATTTGACATGTTGGTGGCATCTTTCATTATTTAAGCCTCTTCTTAGTCTCAAAATGTATGAAGCTTGTTCCAAAAATATTAAACATTTGTGTGTTTGTTGTCAAAGCCATCCCAGGGCCACAGTGCACCTTGGTTTTTCTTTATTTTACAAATTCATACCTTGTCCAGGGCATGTCGATTGGATCCTTCAGGAAGAGAATATCAAAGGATACCCTTTCAGTTTCAAAATAAAAGACAGTGTTCATACTGCGAAACACATTTTACTTTGACAGCTTTGGAGAAATGGCAACTATGATCTTCACTATGTGGCCATCATTTCATCGCAGACACTTTGCTTTTGAGTTGCTGCAATACAGGAATATTTCCTGTTACTCCTGAAACAACAGGCATTACTACACTTTAAAAAAAACAAAGAAAACAACAACTAGAGAAGTTACCAACAAACCGGAGAAGCAATAGTTGTGTGTGTACACTTAAAATAAAGTAAATGATCCGTGAAGTTCATGTTTACGATAAAACACAAGAATTTATTTTTGGTGGGTAAAAGAAGAACTGCTGGAAATTGCGGCCCCTCGAGGGCGCCCCTGCCTCTTGTCTGATGTTGCTGGACTAGGCTTCATTAACCACTGGACTTAGATAGATCTGAAGGACATGGATGGATGGTGTGATGAGGAACTACTTTCACTGTTGAAGGCAGAAATTTGGCTTTATAGTCATGCACTTGAGCGATAGATTTATTAGCAAAGCGTTGGTAGCCGCTAATCTTTCGAGGGCAGAGGAATTAGAATTCCTTCATACGTACAAACACATGATGATGATTTGATTTTCTGCAGATATAATCAAACCTCAGGAATCTTCAGTTTTCTTGTTTTTTTTTTCTGAAGCGGCTGCGGGTCGGCCCTCATCACGGCGCCGTGTTTACCTCATCTCACTTCGCACACAACGGTGAGTAAACAAACAAAGTGGCTCAGTGTTGAATTAATTTCCTCCTCCAGCTGTGTTCTCTAATTGGGATAATAAGCTGGATGCTTATCAGCATTATCAACAGCATTATTCAAACACATCTCAACCCTCTCAAACCCCCCCACCATTCTTGGTGCTTTAAAGTGGAAAAAGAGCCTAATTGATTGAGCCCAGCAGCAAGAGCTAAGTTGCATGTGAGGGCGAAATCATTTGTGTCGGATCAACTAAAAGAAATAGCACTTATAATAAGAACAGGTCCAACAGAACTGTGACAATTTCTGTAATAACAAACCATCGGACACATGCTTTGTACTAGCAGACACTTTATTAGGGCCTAATTCAGGAGGGAGTCGATTAGGCTGCTCTTTCCAGTGCACTGAGGTTTCACAGTGAACTCAAGCTGTTTTTAAGAAATATGTTCCAAGTACTGAATACTATATCGAGTCGATGAAATACTTGGACACACATGCCTACACACTTTTTCTCCCTTTCACTTGACCAAAACAACTTGTCATGCCCCCCTTAAAACCTTCAATGAGAGGTGAGTAGTCAACTCAACATGATCATTTTCAAAACTATTTCTTATGGTGTAGACTCTAAGACTTTCAGGTGAACGTGCATCTACATGTAGATAGATATAGTATTTTATAAATGCTGATAATATTTAATGTGTGATTATCTTCTGAAATTGTATAACGATTGAATCCTTTTCTCAAAATCTTACTCTGGATGAACACGCATCCATCGTTCTTTCCATCTCCTTCACTTAAGCAAGTTTGGGTCGTGGGGGCAGCAGCCTGAGAAAAGAAACACAGAATTATCTTATAGTTATAGTTATAGTCCAGTTTTGTCTTGGAGTCTCTCCAACGAGGTCTGCCCCGAGGTCTCCTCCACACTGGCCATGAGAATGCATACCACCAGCAAATAGATGTGTTTTTGTCTGAAAGCTTGATGGTCATCATTCAAGCGAGAGACAAACTCTTATATCCAAAAGATGTAGAGTACAGTGAACATCCACAGCCAGATTTGTAGAAGACACTCAGCCCTGTGGGTCATTTCTGTTGCCTGAAAAGTGGCCATTTATGCAATTTCCCCCGACATGGGCCTCTTGTTGGAGGACTGGCACTTGACGTGGAGAGCTTTTCATCTCTAATCCTCTTGTGGGAAAGCAAAGCTTCACGTTTCAAGACCCCGGACAAATGATACCTCAAGGTTAAATTGAGATGTTTTTTAACGCCGCTGTTAAATATCATTGAAAGCTTTGAGGTCAGTTACGCCACTTATGTAGAGCAACATATAATTGCAGCTGTACATCAAAATACAAACTAATGCTGCTGTGTTGCCGCACTGAAGACAAATTGAGTCACAATAGTCAATCCGTGAGACAAGAAAAGGTTTATATCTGATTAGCTTCCACTTTGGCCTCACACAAGGGAAACACAAACATTTTCTGTAACGCATAATTAGCTCAGGGGTCGGCAACCCGCGGCTCCGGAGCTGAATGCAGTTCTTTCAGCCTTCTGATGCGGCTCACCGAGTTTTTAGAAAATAAGTAAGTATAAATGTGGGAATTTCATTTTAATGTTTGAGAGCATTTTTCCAATAATGCTTAAAAAACGAGCAAACATCTCCTTCACTTTACCTTTTATTTAACCAAAACTGTTACTGAAAGATAAGGTTCCCCCTCCCTCACCTGTGTCACTCTTAAAGGAACAGTAACACGCAGAACAACAAGGTTATAGTATTTTACTTCAATTTTCAAATTTGTGCAGACCTTAAAAAAAAGGTATTGAAGCCTCTACATGAGAGATTTAGGCGGCGGGCCTGGTATCCTCCACTCAAGCCTAAAATATAGAGTTCTTTATTATTTTTCTAATCAATTCTTCTCATGTCGAGGCTTAAATACAAGAGGGACGTTACAGACGCGCACCAAAGAGGTATTTGGATGATTTTAAGTGTCTCTTTGGAAGAAGATGAAGACGAAGACAACTGAGCTACAGTAGCTACATAAAAATGAACAAACATTTTTGTCCATAATTCTAAAAAAGAACAATTAATCTGAAAATAATCCCAAGCCTTAGTCGACATGACAGTGTAAAATGAGTTTAGTTTGAATTTTGAGTGAACACTAACTAACGTTTTATTTATAGTCTATTTATTTATAGTATAAAGGCAAAAGGAGAAAGTGAACATTATGGAATGATATTTATTTTTAAAGTCAAAGGGGTTTTCTTTCATGTAGGAAATTGTTCCAAATGGCTCTTTGAGTTGTTAAGGTTGCCGGCCCTTGGTTTAGCCTCAATGTTGTGGTTCTTTATTGATTTCAAAGTCTTTTTAGGTTCTAAGCTTTTTTTTTTATACATATGATTTAAGTACGATTTAACATTCAGCAAACATTTGAGGCAATACAAAATGTGCATTATTTAGAAAATAGAAAATAGAAAATTTGCCCCATTTTGGATCATTTCATTAAGGATGCCGGACGGAATCTACATGGACGGAACATAATATTAACAGATGTAATACCAGGCTGACCATTGCTACAAAGATTTTAATTCAAGACAAAGCACTTAACAGGAAGCGCACCTCCACGATCCTCTGATGATACATTTATATATATATATGTATATATATAATTGCCTGCATTTTTTCCATTAAAATGGTGGCAGCAGCCTCACTTAATGTTCCATCAGAAATCCTTTCCAAGAACACTCTTATATGAAAGAATGTATTGAACGTAAATGCTTCAAATCCATTAAAGCAGTTGGACAGCTGGTAAATGTTAACGTTAAAAATGATACTATGTCATTACATTTATTTACTATAAGTGATAGAAAAGCAAATCAATAATGACATTTTTTTTTTAAATTTAAGATACTAAAGAAGTTTAGCTTTTGTCAGAGAGAAGTTTGGAACGTGTGTTGCAGCAGGAGAGTAGAAAAAGATTTGACTACACATCTTTAAGATTAAGAATTTATTTTAGTAATAAAATAACCTACAATAAAGAAAAAAGCACAATTGGATACCGTGTGGAAAATTTGAAACTTGCTGATAGAATGACGTAGCAGTCAATAACAGGGTACGGCACAAAGAATGACCGGTAAGAACAGAAATAAACAGAAAACGTGAAAACTTGTTTAGAAACACTATAATCTGTGTGTCAAACAACAAGAGAAACGGAACAAAAAAAGGAAAACATAAAATGTGACAGTTTTATTTCTATTATCCTTTAACAAATGACAGCAGATTTTGTAGAGCACAGCAGAAATAAAGAGCCACACAGGATGTATTGGCTCCAAAAATAATCTATTCCATGATTTATGTCCAATTTAACGTTGCATACGTTCCAAAAGTACGCATTGGTCATCGCTCAATAACGATTTAAGCGCAGTTAAGCAGACGGCTTTGTTTAACAATGAAGAAGTGGGTTGTTTTGATCGCACTGCTACACCGTTTAATGGTCGTAAATCTATATTCCGTTGAAATGATGACACATCGTACCTCCTCTGACGACATCGATCTGTTGTTTGAAATAATAAGTACAATCTGCATTTTAAAATAGCAGCTGTTCACCAAATATTCTTGCTCAACTTTGTATTGACAGGAGATGCGGTGACTCCAAAAGTCCTGTATGTTAAATAAAGAATGATCAGTAAATTATGAATGAGGATATCAGTAACTTGATGAAATATATCTTGTGGGCTCATTCTGTAACAAAGGATTCTGGGAAATAACACGGTCCTGAACGATGGTTGTCTTTCGGTACGTTGTTGGGTCATAGAAGGATTGAGGAGTTGTGTAGATCCTGTGTTGGAACACTGCGTTGTTGGTCTGCATTGCACTACAATTGCATTTATTTGTGTAGCTTGGGGAAAATAACACAAATGTACAATGTTCCCTCCGACTTTTTGGAGACTCTGACGCAAGGGAAATTCATTTTTAATTTAGGTCTGCGTTATAACAACGGTGCCAGAAAAAAAAATCACACTCGAAAAATGTTCTCTAAATATTATATTATTTTCTTTTAGATTCAAGATGACTGTAAACTGTTTTCATTTAGTTCATGATTTTGATGCAAGTTTTATTTGTTTGGCACGATAGAATGCTCTAAGAGATATGAATCTAGTGCAGGGTAAGAATGGAAATAAATGTGTGCCATCAACATTGCAATTTTGTTTATACACTGAATTTTTACAGCATCAAAATCTGACTTTAAATTTGAAAAGCACTTACATTTCAAGTACTGTCTAATTTATTTTAATGCATGAAACAATTCAGTGTAAAATTCAACCTCTAAAAAACAATTATGTGTAAGAAATCTGATGCAATTTGTCAAGTAACATCTAATATTCAATGTTACAAATGCTAATAAAGTAGAGACTCATCGCAGCAGCATCACACGTGTTGGTTCGCTCACGCCTCCTTCCTGTGACCTTTGTGTTATCGATTGTTTCTCTTTGGTTGCTCGTATGTTAACACTGAATTTAGTTGACATCAAATTTCTTACACGGAATCTATTTACATTGAATTTATTTCACATTTAAGTGTTACACTCACTACATTTTACACTGAATTTAATCATACATTTAAAAGTAAATAGACATTCTTAATATAGTCATTCATAATACAGCTTTAAAGTCTGATTTTGATGCTGTAAAAATTCAGTGTTAGAAATCCATATACAAAGTCCAATTACACACATTTAGTTCTATAAGAAATAATGTCTGTGGTGTTTTTAAACTAAATTAAATAATTGATCTTCTTGTTTAAAGGGTGTTGATGTAAATGTGTTGATTAAGTGTGTCTTAAATACATGTTGGACCTCTATTGTAATCATCAGTATGTCTCTGTTTGTACAATACTCTATCATAACTCAAATATTTACTTAACCCCCCCGCCCACTGAAAACACCTGGTTTTACTGGAGCTAAAATCTGTTTACCACACCCACTCTGCTGTGATTGGTCAAACATCAAAGTGTGTCACCAGGCTTCATGGATCATGAAGTCTCCACCTCCAAGAGAATCATTGTATAAACAAAGCGGGTGTAATTACTGGCTGGCTGGAGGAGAGAAGACCATTATTACTTCATAATCGAATCTGCTCTTATAACCACTCGTTCGCTGAGATTTCAGACGGGGGGAACTTATTAAAGTAATTAGTTCAAAACATGGTCATGATGAGAGACTTACTGCATCTTGGAGAGGAAGACTTCAACATTTGAAACATGTGAGTGAGTCAGGAGAGTTAGATTTTCACATTGAAAACATATCATAGGTCTTTTTTTTCACCTGGTGAGGGCTTGATGAAGTAGATATTTCCTCATAACTTACGTTGCGAGCTGCGAGACTACGGCGGGCTGCGATGATGTCATCAACGAGATAGATTACCTGCAATTGTGATCCACCCTGGATCATAAATCTTACATTTCAAAAACAATTTGCAAATAACATGTTTAAGTATTGAACGATTGAACATATGCAAAAGGTGTGGAATATTAAAACAATGCCAATATTAAAAATGGGGGCGTCCCCTCACAGATGAGTGCTGCCCGGTAACACAGCAGGTCCAGAGGCGAACACCTGGAGTGTGATTACAGGCCAGAGCAGGTGTGAATTGAGAGATCGACTCCTGTGAATAAATGAATTCTGATTATTAGCACAGATTGCCCTCCCATAGCCCTCATTATGCAAATCAGACATTGTGTTGTGGGTGAAGTTTGGGGGGGTGGGAGAGCGTGGAGGGTCGCGGTGATTCGGTACAGTCATATGCTGTTGATTAACAGACTAATGGACGGCGCCAGAGTGGGCTCAAGTCATTTCAAACTAATCACCGTTCATTACTTAATGAGAGATGAAGGCTCAGAGCTCTCTGCCTTTAAATTGTTCAAACATTCAAGAACAGCCAGCGTTATTTCCTTCTGAATATCCATCCGTACACTCATTACGGGCTGGAAAACAATACGTCCGATGAAAAGATGGCCGTTTGTCATTCAAGTCTCTATCTCGCATGGCTTCATGTTCACATCCTGATGAACAGGACTCTCGTTTTTATTTAATTCATGAGTTAAGTTTTGCAGAATCACATTTAATGATGCCGTATATGAAGTTCACCCGCTGGATAATGAGGTGGGGTCATTAATGTGGAAACTGTCCACAATTGCAGCTGAGATTCAGTCTCAGGACTGGAACGCATGAAGAATAAAGTAGACGTAGCTTTACCTCCATATGTGTGCTTCCATGTTACGACGGAAACAAAAAAACGATCCATGCTAAAGTTTAATGATATTTCATGAAAACATTTTTTTTTAAATATAAATAGTACAACAACAATCCAATGCTCACAAACACAACTTAACAGGAAATTCACATGAAACAAACCCCACAAAAAATAAATGACATACATATCTTGGATCAAATTACATTTATTCAATGTTGATCTACAGCAACCATTTCAATGATGAATCTAAATTTATTGGGAGGTTGTTTTTTTCAATTATAATTATACATATTATTTGTATTATTTATTGTATGATTAACTTTAATAAATGCATTATTGCGATGTACATATAATTCCAGAAGCGTTCCCTTGATAGCATCATGATTCCATTGCATGCTAGCTAAGAACTGCTAACTATTCTAACATTACGTCTTCATCTTTTGGCTCCACTGAATGGGGCTGTGTCCGTGGCTAAGAAGTCGACACATTGCAAGTGAAAAGTAGAAAAATAAGTTGATGAGAGTGGTCACATGTAGGGTTCATGGTCCGGAGGGTGCTCAGAAGGAGAGCTGGAGCGCAGATTTCGATTTTTTCTTTGGCTAATTAATTCAAAATTGCGTCAAGGAGGATTACGATTGAATCGTTCAAGAAGAGAAAATTAGAGAAGATATTTTAAATATCAAAATAAGCATACTGCAAATCACATTTGACCTTAAACCCCAGACATAAAGGCAGCATGTGGGACATGGGTCTGCCTGTCAAATTAACTTGTGCTGGTGTTAAATCTTTCTGGTTCATTCACCAGATCGTCGTGGAGTGACACAAGGACAGGTTATACACAAGCTGCTGTTCAGTGTCCTGATTTTTCTTTCTACACAAAACCGTATTTTAAGTCACTCAACTGTCCTGTACAAAAAAACTCCCACACCTGTAACGTCTGTACCCTTACTATAATTGCAAATACATGTTACTATATATTTGAACCCATAAACCTTGAGGTTTATATGTTTAATTAAAGACTGTTTGTACTAAAAAAAAAATGTTTCCAATAATATAAATAATAATAATAAAATAACAACTGTTTCTTCTAAGAGTAAAAATGTTTGAATCAGTGCAGCTGTACAACTATTGTACATCTGCTACACACCTTTGAGTGCACTGGAACTGCACTGTTCGATAAACATGTTGGCTGAAGGATAACCTTCAGTTTTGAAGTCATCAGTAATCGAATGGATTTATATAATTTCCTGATGGGTTTTTCCACAAAATGTGTTTTGATGTAGTTAGTTGGAATACTATGGATTAACATAATTTTAATATGTGAATGCTGTAATTCCTTTTAGTACAAAAATAAAAATTGGCCTAGATTGTTCTTAATAATTGTGAGTATATGGCTATAACAGCTTTTTAACCCTTGTGTTATCTCTGGGCCAAGATGACCCTGAGGCCCGAAAAGAAATGTGTATGTGATATCATTTGGTTTGTCGTTGATAGAAAAGTGTAGAAAAATATAAGCAAGTAAGTGAGTAAGTTTTATTTGTTAAGCGTCTTTCGCAGACCAGGGTCACGAGGTGCTTAAACAACGAACCAATACACAGTTAAAAAAGACACACATTTAGAAACTTTAAAAGGCCCAGACAACACAGTGACAAACAAAGCAGGCCCAAGATAATTAAGAAAAATATAGAGAGATATGTAAGAAAACTTAGTAAAAAAGTACAAACTACAAATTCACTGTGATTTTTCTTGATATTTTACGGTACATATTATGATTATATTACTATAGCCATACATATTACATATTAAAAAAATATAAGAATACATTCTTAAGAGGTAAGTGTAAAATTCCACTGGACGTTGACCTATGATGACCTCAACTGAAACAAGTACATGATGAATTGGAAAATTGATAATTCACAAACATTTGGGCACATTTTTATTGTACATTGATTGTATTAGAACGTTTTCCTGGCACCTCCACTCAAGTTCAAGTTCAAATATGCATGTATTAAGACATACAGCATAAATGAAATTGTGGTCCTCTCTGACCTCCGAGGCAATCCAAAACCAACTAGATAAGTGCTTAAGGAACTCTCTATAGGAACCTTTTTCGGGAGGTTTTGACTAGAGCTGGATCACAAGTGCAGATGCAAACAACCCAAAAAACGGACAGAATCCAAAAATGTTACATCACAAAAAAAAATGAAGTGTCCGTATCACAGTACAAAGGAAACTCAAAGCGCACCACAAGTCAGGCGGAGAAAAAACAGACTATTTTTAAAAAAAATAAAGAGAGCGGTGATTAGAAAAAACACACACTGGATAAAACGACAAAAAGTAGGCTCAGGCACGAAGAGAACAAAAACACCAAAAACAAGAAAGAACTGTAATCCAAGAGGATTGTGTAGAGAATGTACGTACCAGGGAGAGACGATTGTAATCTGTTGCTGCAGGAGAGAAGGCTCTAAGCTCTGCTGCAGAGGTGATGATTGCATGACGAGCTGCGGCTCAAACAGACATGACACCTTTTATCTCCATAACCATCTTTCTGGATTTAATTATTCCTCAGCAGGATATATTTAGTTTCTAGAAAACCTAATGTCCATTTTTCCATAGTTTTTATAAAAACAACTCGAACATCTCTGCGATGTTGAACATTGAAAGATTGTATTTCAGTAGTTTTTACTTATACAATAAAATCAAATAAATAATTGAAGAATATCCACATTTTATATTAGCGATCAAAAATATCAGAGTAAGTTTGTTTAATTGATTATTCCAAGCCATAATTCTTATTTATTTAGCACTCTGAAGTCGATTTATCTTTCTCCCTACACACGCATGCACACGCACAATGATTTGTCTGAAGACAACACAAGCTGATGTTTATTTCATTTGTGAACACAAACACATTCTTTATCAATTTTCAAGGACCAAATGCAGAAATGCAGGAAACATAAGAGCGGATGCGTCCTCACTCATCGCAGTAGTGCTTGTTGTAAGTGTCTGTAGTGCTGCGACCATCACTGATGTCCATGTGAACACAAACACCGTAAAGAATGGTTCCTGATAATTGTTGGTAGAACTCAAACGTCTTGAAGCAGAAATGTCCTTTAAATTTTGTGCAAGCTGAATTTATAAAGCTTTGTTTTAGATAAAAATCAAATCTGAATACTTTTAAATTTTGGAGGCTAAAATTACAAATAAAGCATGTTTTAAATGAGTTATCTTGTATTATTTACAGTAATATTCAGAGATTTTTTCAAATGTTTCCAATGATGTTTTTTTTCTTAAATTGAACAATCTATGGATGCTCGTATTCCCCGCAGCTCTCCACTAAAACATTGTCTAAAGATGTATGTTGATTGTCACAAAAGCGACATCAGCCTCTTTCATCTGTTTCAACTACAACTATTGCTGCTATATCTGGTTATGAAAGGCTTTTTTTCCCGGTCACTGCTTCTTCCACAATGTTCATGAGATCGTTTTTTTTTTTTTAAATGTGCATCTCTTTCTTTCTGGTGGTTCTATTTTTTCACATCCCTCCTCCAGACCCAGGTTTCTTTTTATCAGCTTTAAGACGGGATAAATATTGATTGAGTCCAGTGATAAGTAGGTTGAGCTCTGAGTGTCCAGGAGGAGCTGCAGTTAGACAGATAGACTGTAGCTCTGCTGTTGGATGGATATCAGAAAAGCACACCATATTCACTTGTCACTGAGTGGATAATCCCAAGATATGCAGGATCAAGGTTAATCTGCTGTTCAAATTGAAATGGATTCAGAACATGGTATCTCCATTTGTGATTTTACCAACGCGGCCTTAAGTCCAAATGTGAAAGTCGCATAGGCTTACCAGGGAGTGAAGCTCATGCTGCCGACTTCAGCGGGATGTTCCGTTTCTTCACAGAGTTGTTTTAACCTGATATAGTGGACCTTTGTAAGGATCATCTGTCATTATGTGGGATTATCATTTCTTTGCATGCTTGGATCTCTTTGGATTATGAAGAGATTACTTCATATTTCAATCCCCCCCAATGCGAGATCTGCTTTATCTCTTCCATCCAGCAGTTTCTGGCCAGACAAAGACATTCCAGCTGCCTGAAGGTTTTCTTCTAGAATGAGACACATGTGTGTGTCCGTACATGTGTGTGTGTGTTAGTGTGTGTGTGTGTGTGTGTGTGAATGCAAGAGAGGGAGACTCTAGTAAGTCTTCCTTCTGTCCGTGTTCGCGACAATATCTTTGCTATTTCAAGTGTTCATCCCCCTGACTTTTAACAATCCTTAGGGTCAGTTCAACATTTTCAGCCACAACAAAAGTATCAAAAACTAGTTTAAAATACATGCTTTCCTAAAGCACACAATTTGGTAGAAGGGATTTTTAACTTGCAGCCAAAAGTATATTTCGTGAGAAGTTATTCTTCAGCCCTCAATTTGATACATTATACATTAAAAGTCTGGTACTAGCAAGGAATGTTATCTCTGTACAATGTAAGATGAACAAATGTTGTTAATTATAATCATTATAAAGCCTTGATTATATAGATTATATAGTTAGTATGGAAAAGATTTCTGAAAAGAATTAACACATTTAATCAGACAAAAATAGCCCAAAATCACAGTAAAACCAAACAAAAAATGGCAAAACGACACCAAATGGATCAGATCAGATGACTGACTATGAAAATTGTAATTATCACCAAAATCTACGAAAGTAAATAAGGATAACTATTATTCAAACATATTATAGATGATTGTTATTGTTATAGACAATTATTATTACTGTTCGTTATTATTATGTTATTATTTTAATGAAGCTTGACTGAAACAAGATTCTTGACATGTGAGGAGTCACAGACTAATGTTACTTTTTTAATTATTTTTTATATTTTTCAGACAGAGATAATTCTTGTTTTTCCCACATTCATGTTCTGCTGCTTATCCCCTTATGGGGGTCACAGAACAGTCACCATTGCTACAACATAATCAATCAAAAATGATATATTACAGGGCCAATCCCACTTGTTTCTTGACCACTGCACATTGACAAAAAAAATGAAGTTGTTCAAAACCATATTGCGAAAGAAAAGTTGTAATGAAATATCTAGCTGACTTGTTGGACAGTGCTTTCTGAGGCACCAGAGGTCCAAAAATAATAAGCACGTGTGTTTACATATTACGAGGTCAGTACATTTACAAAGCTTTATTCTGAAATGAATCAATATGTCTGCTGTATAGATCAGGTCTGTGAAGCTTTAAATGGTGCTCTGGAGCATGGTTTGATTAACCTTAAAAGTGTGTTGGCACAATAAAATGTTTTTTCTCTCAAATACACACTTGAATCTCGATGAGATGTTCTCCAGTGTCTGGGTATTTATAAGAGAAGTAAATGTTTGTGACTGGATCAATATACTGCAGGTGCAGAGCAGCAGCGTCTGCTCATTAGCTGGTTTGACCTTCATGTCCACTCACAATCAGACCCAGTGTTCGGAACAACCTGCTTTTCATCTGAATGGCAGCCAAAAGTATTAAATATACTTTCAATTATATCTCTGGATAACTCATAAAAAATTCTGGGCAAAGAAAGAGAATAACAGCACCATCTGCTGGAAACTACTGTCATAACAAAACTCACGGACTCCGCTGAACTGCTTTGTATATAATCGTTTCTTGTTTTTCTCCCTCTATCTTTCACTGGTCAGTATTATTGAGGGCCAGGCCTTACAAAAATGTACACACTCGGTTCACAGTTCAGATTTTTACCAACGATAAACTTGTCCTCTTTATTTTTGAGTAATTTTAATGATTTAATTTAAGTGATGTTTTACCGCTTTATGCTCGTAATTCATCTTTGTTTTTTTGTGTGTGATGTTCTAAAGCTCTGTCTGGTTGTAGTTTTTTTTCCATACTGTATGTAAGTCCAAATTCAGTTCATGTCCCCACAACTACTGGATTTGGGACGTGACACAATGCTTTGACAGTCTGTAGATTTGGTTCTTAAAGAACCAAGAAGAACTGTAAAGACAATATGGAAGAACATAAATCCTGCAGTGCATCTAGTACTTTATAGAATATTGTTTTGATTGTTTAAGCGCTTTGTGACCCTGGTATAGAAAAGCACTATACAAATAAAAATTACTTACTTGCCTGGTATCCACTTGAGGTTAGCTATAGCAAGACCAGTACTTACGTACTTACTTACTTACTTACTTACTCCCACACGCACATACACACTCAGCTAAAAAAGATCAACTCTGGTTCTCATATACCAAATGAGCACACATTTCCATTCTAATAATAATCTCGTTTTCCTAATGCATTATAAGTGGTTGACTTGACAAGTGAGTGCATAATAGCCGCTTTTTTTCTTTTCCAATCATAACCTGCCTGAACCACGTCTCCAGACCAGACTTTGACTAAAACATATGACAAATAGTATTCAAAACTGAGGTTCAATAACAGACTAGTGACTTCAAAGACATGACAAGCCTATATAATACGGTCTATGAACAGAACCTGCAGCTTGGTTCTGATTCTCAATGTGTAGATATTGCATTTTGGAGTCCTGCTCATCAGTGTCATGGGAGATGATGAGACTGTATGAGATCCTATTACCTCCCTGACACCTTCCTGCAGCAATAAATACTCCCAATGGCGACTTGTTTATTGACGGTGCCCACCTGAAGAACTGCTCCAGGCTAATGCGTTCCCTCCCTCGCACGGCAAACAATGGAATGAACACCACCTCAATCAACTCTGCCTGATGGATTTAATGACAAAGTCATTTCTCCGGACTTAATGGCGGAACAGAGGCGACATATGCAGAACCCAGCATCTCTCAGAGGATATGCGTTTGTGTGTGAGCTCAACTGTGAACTACAACATGGACGTTCATTTCCAACTATTTAAGTCCTGTTTGGCCAATCATTTGTGCAAATATAATCCATTACTGACGTGTCTGTGGCTCTGATACTGATGGTAGTTCTTGGATTTATAAAAAAGCAAATCTTTTTGAGTTTCAAATACTGTGACGAATGAGATAATGGCAGAACTACGAGTGATGTTTGGTACAGATGTCTGGAGCCCAGATTTAGTACTGGTGTGTATCGTGGGGGCTGTAGATGGATCATCATGGGGGAACGCTGCTGTTATTACTGAGACCGTAACTCAGCAAATCACAAGTTATTGTTGACTCACAGACTGGTCTTGTTAACAGAACAGAATAACGGCTTTGACAGATCTCCCTCAGAGGAGTCTTAAGAACCGGCAACCGCCGCAGGCTGCAACTCTCTGCCTGCCATTATTTACAAAAATTACCACCATTGTAACCTGTCTGAAGATTTTCTTGGCAAGAAATGAAGAAGAATTCTACCGATAAGTTAGTTCTTCTGGATGTCTTTCCTGTGAGGAACGTGAATTCACCTTCCACCAATCATCTGAGGTGGTGTTTCGGCGTTTTTGAAAATAACTAAGTCCAAATGTGGGAAATTCATTTTAATGTTTCAGAGCGTTTTTTCCAATAATGCTTGATAAACTCCTTCACTTTACCTTTTATTTAACCAAAACTGTTAATGTGAGATGTAACTTTGGTGATATAAGAACAACATCAGTTCTTCACGATCATCACTTTACCTTTTATTTAACCAAAACTGTTACTGTAAGATGTGACTTTGCTGATATAAGAACAACATCAGTTCTTCACGGTCATCAGAACTCTGACTCCTCTCTCCCCCCTCCTTCACCTGTCTCACTCTTAAAGGAACAGTAACACGCAGAACAACGAGGTTATAGTATTTTTCAAATTTCTGCAGACCTAAAAAAACAAAACAAAGATCTGGTGAATTATCATTTCTTCAACCTACATAGTAAATATTTTATATTTTTCAGAAAATCAGTTAGTTACAAACTTGTACATAATTACAAATTAGCTTAAGTTTGATATCAAATTATTTCGTTTTTGTTCTTTTATTTTGAATTCTTCTTGACATGAGAGATTTAGGCTGATGGCCTGGTATCATCCACTCAAAACAAGCCTAAAACTTTATTTTAATTTTATTATTTTTATGATCAATTCTTCTCATGTTGAGGCTTTAATACAAGAGGGATGTTACAGACAAGCATTAAGGACTGATATTTACTTTTAAAGTCAAAGGGATTTTCTTTCATGTAGGAAATGGGTCCAAATGGCTCTTTGAGTTGTTAAGGTTGCTGACCCCTGTCCTAGACGATCAAGTGTCTCAGCATATACAGTAGGGGTGTTAAAAACATTGATAGGTACATTTTTTCACAATACTATATCGATACTTGAACTGTATTGTTCTTTGTTGGGTTTTTTGCCTTCAAATTATGTATTTTTTCTTTTTTTTACCTTAGTTCTTGGTTTACAGTTATATAAAAATGTAATTTTTAAGTTTTCAATTAACATGCAATATTTACAGCATTTGATCATTTTTGTTTTGCAATTAAAAGTAAATAAATAAAATCATGCAAGATCCAAATAATGACTGAGGACGAGGGGAAACAGTCAACTCCAGCAGCTCTTAAAGCTGATTTTAGGACACGTTTTGGCTTCTAAATAAATAAAAGCAGTTATGAGTCTGTCAAGAGTCATGTTTTCTGTAAATTCTGCAACACCAGAGTACTCAACAATACTACAAATATATCCGTGTTTCTACAGTATCATAATACATCGTATCAGTGCCCCTGTATCGTGATACGTTTCGTATCACCAGATTATTTTAATTCACATCTCTAATATACGGTATGTATCCAGCGGATTAGACTCATTTTGGCCCCTTGTATATTCAATATTCAATATATTGTGTATTCACAGGTGTTCCAAGGCCAGCTGAGGGACATAGCTTTTCCAGCATGTCCTTGGTCTTCCCCAGGGTTTCCTACCAGAGGGACAAGAACACCTCACCAACAAAGTGCCAGGTTGCATCATGATGAGATGCCGAAGACACCTTATCTGACTTCTTAATGCAGCCACTCCTCTAACACTATCTCTAAGGGACAGACCCGCCACCTTGCAGAGAAAACTCATTTCAGCCTCTTGTACCGCAAACTTTACATTTTTTTACCTGCTATTTTTAAAGTTTCTCCAACTCATAAGTGACCCACATTCTACGATCCTTGCTGCTGATTTAGTAACACACATTCTCCAACACAGCAAATGTAGACGCAAAAAACATACACCATGGTTGGCCTTATTTTAAATGGTTTGCAACAGAAAAAACATGACATAAAGAAACTCTATCAAGAGGTTATAAGACAATTACATTTGACTTCCTACGTAAAAGTTAACTGTTTTAAAATCTAACCCTAATAGACCTTTTGGGAAACAAAAGTGTGAAAGGAAATTACTTGAAAATCTTTAAAATTTTATATATTTATGTTTCTGGGAAAAGCTACAAACACAGACACATGAAAAAAAAATATTTCAGTACGTTCAGTATCATTGGCACAGATGAGGTTTATTCGTATAACGTCTGTGTATTTTGAATATAGTTAATAATAACAGAAAACCAAAGGTTCAAAAGGATGACTCATGAGACTCTGTCCTCACACACAAGAGCTATCATTAGAATACGAGTATTTAAGTGTTGACTTAGATTACCCATCATCTTTTGCACCTGCTCTATATGCACACAAACAGCCTCAGAAGTCAAGAACGATCAGATATAAAAGTCGCTGGTATCAAAAACTGACAGCACTTCAGTGGTGGACTCAGGAGTCACCTTTAAATGATGAAAGCTGCACCGGATAACCTTCACGCTCCTGAAGATACACACTCCACCCCTACATGAATTTCAAACAAAACACTTTCCACTTTAGGTGGAATTTGTCTTTGACGGTTTGATAAATTATACAAGCCTCTCATATCATCAAAATATCTTAGTTTAAGCTTAGAAATAAAAGGAAAAACTAGTAATATTTTGTCAAAAATCATTAGCAATGTCATTAAAGATGGTGATATCAAAGAAAAAAGGGTCCCACCCCTTTTTTTAGAAACTAATTTAGCTTTGTCAACTTTTCAATTCGTTTTATTTATATATTAACTTAATTGTTCTTCTCTTAGTATAGAAATTGACTGTTTCTTTTTGTAATTCTATTTCTACCTTTTTGTATATTCCATTCCAATATATATCAGAATCAAAATTGCTATTTTCTTTGCCAACTTACATTTTACATAAATAGTTTAATAACACATATTTTTATATAGTTAGTTAATATTGTTTCAATATTAGTGATGGCTTAATATCGCTGATTACATTTTTAATACATATCGATCATGTTGACAGGCCAGACAAAACCGTTTCCCCGAAGGAGACCTCCTGAGGAAACAATAAAGTTCTACCTAACATAACCTAACCTAATAGAAATTTTGTGTTAGAAAGAGTTCACAATAAAGTCATATTGAAGGTCATGCATGAGTATCGTATGTTGTTTTTATGGTTTAAAGTGGCCTGAAATACTGAAATGCATCTGAAGTACAGACATCTAACTGACAGGCGATCACAATATAAGATGGAAATACATAAAGAAAATCTTACCGGTGGCGAGTGTTTGTAAAGAGACAGCCTCTGAGGTCACGGTAACACTTGTCTCCATGCGAGTACAAAAGCACTTTCCCACATCAGCGCTTGTTCTCGACAGGAGAAGACGACACAAAGGTTGACACGACAGTGACTGACAAATGAGGAGAATGAATACAGCGAGTGCAGGACACAACCTTCACCAGCGAGCTAGCGACAATAACAAGACACCCATAATGGATTTAGATTAAAATGTAAGATTGGTTATTTCCTTTGATGTCACTTGGAAACGTGTTGTGATGGACAGTAGATAATGGCAGGAGAAATGAGCGGGAAAAAGCCTTTACAATACTCTGCCGTGATGACTAGATAAACTCCCGCCCTGAGGAGTATCATATGTAGGTACTATTCTATAAGTAGTCAATATTCATGTGTTATACAGTATCACAGCATGGGCGGGGCAGCAGGAAGTTGGTAACTTGAACTGGGTCGTCCTGTTGGGATTAAAATGACGTGCTTCATGTTCCAATATTTTCCAAGTGGCCGATTTATGACCGGAAAATTACCGCAGTAACATCAACTTGTAAAAACCTTTTTGTTGGTCTTGTCCAATAAAAGTTGACATTTTATTACATATTTTGGTTTAATCATGCAGTAAAACTTTCTGAAAAGGCTCATGGAGCAACAGAGGTTATGCAATTACCTATAATGAGTTGTTTACTTTTAGGTTACTTAAAATAAAATATACTTCGGTTAGGAACTATAGTTCCATGTGAATTAAGGAAGTATTTTAAGGAAGATTTAACTTGACAGACTTCAAACTAAGGTAAGGTAAGGTAAAACTTTATTGATCCCTCAGGAGGTCTCCTTTGGGAAATTGTTTAAACTGCATGAGATTGATTCAGTAAAATAAACAATACACTTTTATTTGATCTTAGTGACTAAATGTTTTTTTCTTCATTCAACCGTCCTATCATATATAGACTTTTGGCTTGATTTCTTCAGTCCAAGCACAGGAAAGTAGCACAATCAAGGAAGCAGGGGTTTGTCCTCACTGAGTGCTTTTACTAGTTTTTGATACATTTTAGTTTATATATAATATGGCAAGTGTAAAGTAAAGTGAAGTTTAGAATCACTGTGTCTTACACATCACTTGGAAATGTAGTGTCCTAGTTTAGCTAGACTTCAGTGTAGCTACAAAAAGTGTCAAGTTCAATGATTCAAATTTTCAATAAAATAAAATCAAAGTTTCTTACTTCCCTACAAAGACGGTGATACTGATGTAAGTTCGATAATAAATAAAAAAGATTTAACTCACACATGTCAGTCAATCACAAAGCATCTTCAGACCAGGAAGTAAAACAATGGAGGAGGAGCTTGGAAAATGATAAGATCGACAAAAATAGTCTTTAAATGATTAGAAATGTTTAATGTGGTGGTACAAAGTGACCTCAAATCTTTAATTTGGAGCAGATGACGTCATCGTCACACCAACATTACCGTACGTTGGACATTTCCTGGTTCAGAGAAGGAGAAGTTGGGAGGGGTTGAATTACGAATGGGCGATGAAACTGCATAATAATACCAACAATTTAGTTTAGGTTATGGCGGCTAAATCGTCTTCACTTATCAGCCATGACCCGATGAATTATGAACAAAAAATGTCATTAAAAAGCAAAATTCCTCCCAGCACAGTTTGTGCTAATAATGGCACCAATTTGTAAAAACCAGGCTTCAAATGTGTTATTTCTGGGTGGGTGTGTACGTGATTTCCAGTCTTTCCGCAGCAAGTCTGAAGTGGACATTAACTGTCACCACATTTATTCATAAACCTTTGTCGCCTCACTTAAACTAGAATCTTGGCCAGAGGAAAACATAATCATATGTTAGCATTGTGATTTTAACATATAGAGATGAGGAGCATCTCTTTGGTGTCGAGTTGTAAAGATCAACAGGTCAGAAGTCTGACATGAACACTGAGACATGGTTAGTTACCAGCTACATGGAGTTATTCTGCAATAAAAACATCATTTGCTATTGACGGCATATAACATATCACAGTCGGTGGAGTAGTTACACTATACACAGAGAAGCAGATTCAAAAATAAATAAGTCCAACAATATATTTTTGTATACAAACATAATTTTTCTACAACTGTACAATAGAGGGAGAAGGATTCTGCGCATCTATTGCCTTTAAAGTTTTCACCCGGGCACACACACCACCACAGATCCAAACCGAGTCTAAAGGGAAGTTTTGAAATATTTTAAACCAAAGATAACACGGGTTAGTTTTGGCAGATAGTCATAAGGCTCTCTCGTCTTCTACGCCCTCTCTTGGCTACACGTCAGTTGACTTCTTCAAGCTGTTAACAGATAAATATTTGCACTTTTACATACTATCTAAAATGATAGAGCAGTTTTTTTTTGTCTTCATTTGAAGTAGTCCAGTCCAGCCACTAGGAAGAACTTTTCCAAGAAAAGCTCAGAGTCCAGGACGGCAATGTGGGCCGCGCGGCCGATCAGAGTGTTGGCGGTGTTGGGCAGAGCGTGGAAAACATTCTGGCGGATGAGCCGGCACTCTTTAGCTTCCACGAGTGGCTCCAGGAGGTTGTTGATCATCTCTGTGTACACCGGCCCTGAAAAAGGAAGGATGAGATACAAAAATGATGAATCAACTTTTAATGTAAAATCTTCTATAATATCTATAGAAGTTTTGGTTCTTTTCCTTTCACAAATTTAGCCCAGCGTTCCCTGACTAGGGACCACAAGGATCACCAATCTGTTCTTGGGTCTCTTGACGCTATAACTGGCTACACTGTCCGCTGGAATCACTATAAATAGTTTGTTATTATAAACAAAAACACCATGACATCCTATAGAGTCCAAATGTGAACTAAATTCTATTGCGACCGACGCTGGTTGATGTGCATGGCTGGAGGTTTTCTCATAAATTGTCTGGCCTCATTTTTCCTTTTATGGAGCATCCCAACCCGGATAAGGCAGCAAAGGAAAGGTCACTTCTGATCTTGTGTTTTGGAATTCTGTGGATTAATTTTGACGCTTTCAGCTGCTTGAGTTTGTCTAGAAATAATTTACTTTTCTTAGTTTTCTAAATACCTCCACAGAACCTCTAAGGACTTCTTTACAATGTTGATACAAGCTAGTGTCTGATAACTCTAATAATCGTTGGAACTAAAACGTTTATGACTTCAAGGAATTTATTAGGATTTAAAGTGCGTGAAGTGGTAAATAAAACCTTTAATTCAGATATTTTAGAAAATGATTCCATCCTGGTAGGTTATAAGTATCATATTAAACAGTCTTTATTCATTTGTAAAATTTAATAAAGGAATAACCTTTGCTTGTTCAAAGCAAAATATGCAATTACGTCAACATATCCATGCAAACACAGCTGGTCAGTGTGGGAAGTTCTGTATAAAATTCTGGAGTAAATCAAATTATTTTGACATCATCCCTCTTCGGTTTTTGTTCCTGCACTGTTCAAACATAAATAGAACAGAGTTATTATTGTTTAAGTATCATAAGAAGGATGAATACACATTAGAGCTCAGTTGTCTTTCATTACCTCTCAGTGCAGAGATCTGTTTATTGTCATCACAATTAGGAAATGTTCACTGATATCAATGATCGTGGGATTCGTTAATAAAGACCATTCAAACCATAAAATGAGGAAGAAGCAGGAACATACAGTAACCTGTCAAGAAAGGAGTTCAATCGCCACCATTTGCTTCATATCTCATCACCTTCTCTCTCCACATTACTAACGGTGTATGATTGTTTATTATGTTTGATTAGGTTCTGTTATATAATGTATTTGTTAATGATGTAAATCTTAAGAGACAAATAACTTAAGAGTTATTTGTTTTTGATTTAACACCATATTTACAGCATCAGCTTTTTTTAATATTTACTTTGTTAAGTTTGTAAAACACAACAGATGTGCGGCATTTTTTTAAATATAATTCACAGTATCGCCGCCTCCTGTTTTGTAGTATTAACATAACCATTATTTCTAACCATTCCAAAACTAGTTTTGAGGAATTAGTCGGACAATTCTGCTCTACAGTCAGTCAGATTCTCGCACAAAATGTGGGTAAAAAAAAAAAAAAAATTCACTGGCACTGTACGGAAGTTGCATTTGGATAAGGATAAGGAGGATCCGGCCGGTGTACCTGTGGTTCTGTCCCTGAGAGCCGTGCGACACATCTCTATTCTTGCAGAATGAAAAGGGACATAACGATCCTGTGGAGAAGCCACTAACACCACATTCTTGAAAAACTTGAGCCCTGAAAGGAAAGAAGAAAAATAACAGTCACAGTGGGACATTCCCACACGAGCAAGACTCGGTGTCACTAGAACCAATTCTGCTCTGAGTTCCTTTAAGTACTCTGCAACATTTCTAGTGACAGGTTTTGGATCACTCTGTCAGGCTGCCACAATCATTGAAGGCTAAAACAGCAGTGAGAGGTTTTTCTTCTTTGAGCTTTGGCGGCGATTGTTTGGCACTCAGCAGGAAGGCCTCTGAGCTCACCAGCAGAATTGATACATGCGTCATCGTCGAGCGGCGCTTTCTTACCGGGCTTCTGACTCAGAAGGTAGAGGAACGTTTGTCTGGGATCAACATGGTCTCTGAAGGTGAGCTGCAGCAAAGATCCGGATTTCTTCAACTTCTGCATCAACCACAGACCTTTGCACGCCCACAGTCAGACACAGTCATCGTGATTACAATGATAGTGACGCTATGGACAGGAAGTCTTACCGGTGCTGACCAGCGTGCTGCTGTTGAACAGGGTTCCTAGGTGAGGGCCAGACAGCGAGAGGAACGTGTGAAGTTTGGGCAAATAGCAGCGGAACCGAGGCCTCGTCAGCACCGAGCGGATGATGATGTTCCCCAGAGAGTGGCCGATGAAGCTGTTGGCCGGAGACAAACAACTTTCAGAGAGATAAACTTGCTTCTTCAGTGGGCGGCCAGGAAAACATGCTGCCGCCTACGCCGCTGCCCTGTGACACCGCGATGTATCTTATTTTAGATCCCTGGATCTGGTTGCTGCAGCAATATCTCAACCAAATAAATCATCCTTAGAAATGTATCGCCTGGTAATGATGGAAATTAAAGTTGATGTCACCAAAGAAAAGCCTGAATTATTAGGCCTGTTGGTTCTTCTCCTTATTATGTTTTTGTACCTGGAAAAGAAGGATGTCACAAAAACACTGTATATGTTTTTTTTCAAGTGATCCAACTGTGATGATGGGCGAAGCGACTCATAGAATGTCGCTTCCATCCCCTTCCTCTCGGGAAACAACATCATGTGATGCTAACTTATGAAAATGAATGTTCACCTCCTCTTTTCTTCCATCAGTGTCATACAGAATAAACCAAATTAAAATGCACCAGATGTGCTTGTGGCAGCTTTGCCTTGAGATAAACATACCCATGAGACATCCAACATCTTGAGAAGAAACTCTATGAACTACATATTAAGGGACATAACTGAAGACGATAAATGGCTTAATTAGATTTAAACTAAGCAACATATTGCTGTGTTGTGCAGTGCATTCAGTCTTAAATGATTCTTAGTTAGGATTTCTGTGATAACTTCAACTCTGCTTCCACCTGCTGGATCTCCCTGTAAACTACCATATTATCACAGTGCGGGTGTAGGATCTGGAGGATATACTGACCTAATCCTTCCTATGGTCAGATTGTATAGCTGGACATGCTGGACGATCTCATCCAACAGTCTGTCCGTCATTGTGTCAAAGTCAGCAAACGTGTCAGTCTACAGGAGAATGAAAAAAGAAAAAGCTTTTAGACAAAGCAGCTAGAGTGATGTTGTTCACCAGCAAAATATTTCTACCTGGTTCCGTTCAGACATTAGAAAGTCCAGCCTGGACCCAGGCAAACCTAACTCAATGAAAGTCTTCACCAGGCGAAGGTCGGCGCTGTTTCCTGCCGGAGGATAAATAAACAAGGCTAATTTGATTTCACACATTTATCTTGATGAAATTACATGCGATGAAACCTTGTTATGAGATAATTGGCCTAGATCCAACAACATTACTTTAATTTTCTTTGACAAAATAACCATGATAAATTACAAAATATTTGTTTGAGTAAGCATATAATGTAATGTAACTTCTTAAATTCATCATCGTAAAGCTAACATAGGACATTGAACAGATGTATACGAACCATCGAGTCCATGGACGCACACGACGAGGTGTATACCGTCAAACTCTCCGTCGTCCTCCTCCGGGGGGAAGTATGGTAGTTCAGATGCCAGCATTGGAAGGCTGCTGTATAAACTCGCCTGAAAGTTTATCTCTCCCAACATATCTTCTTTAGCTTTGTAGAAGCTGAGTTAAAAGAGGATTAACAGTAGTGCTTATGCATTCATTTTTACACAAAATGACGAGATATTTTAGAGAGACGGACGTGATCATTGAAGGAAAGAACCACTGAGTAAGTCAACTGTAACTGTAGTAGAACTAACTTTCATGTATTATTCTTATTAAAGAAACATTTAAAACAAGTTTTATTTCATTATCACGACTGCTTATCAAATTATCTAATAGTATTTTAACTGTCACAACATCAGAAAGATTGGTTGCCAGAAGTACTTGTTTCTGGGGCTCTTATATACAAAAAATTAATTAAAATAATAGTTACAATAAGGCTGCAATATTCAATATTAATAAGTACATAAAAGGTGTGAAAGACAGAGGCTAAATAATGACTGTAACCAATATCTAAAATGAATATTCTTGTTCAAGTTTTAGCACTTCTTAAACTTAAATTATAAAAGCTCATGGACTTTTAATTCAAGACAAAGGCGCTCTATCATCCACAGTCATAGAGAAAGAAGTACCACATTTACAGCAATTGGTTCAAAACCAACCCCCTCACACTTTAACCTGACACTCAAGTTGAAACACTTACTTCATAATTTGCTCGTTGGTCTCATCGTCCATGCCAAGCGGGCTCAGTGATGTGGAGGAAATGATACCAAATGAGCCGAGGGGTTGGTGTGTTATGGGTGAGGTGGTCTGCCGGGTGGATATTCCACTCATCGAAGCAGAATCCCTTAGAACTGAGGAAAACGGCAAACAGGTCGGGGCACAGGACACGGACATGTTCACAACCTCCACCATTTTCTTGTTGACGAAGGCCAGGCCGGAATTTGGGATTTTGGAGGCTTTTGTCTGGAAATCAGCTGATTCAGTTTCACTAGAAACTATCCCGTTGAATTCCACTGGAACTGTTACACCATTGTCTGTTGATCTCCTGAGCTCTTGATGCACAAGCTTGTCATTGTAGACAAATTCTGAGATTTTCAAATCATCAAGATGGGTATTGTCCAATGAGGATGTCGGGCAAAACATTTGGTCTCCAGAGGAGTGAGAAACGACTTCTTCAGACTCTTGCAATGACGCCGTACAAACATTGTGGTTTACGGTTTCAGGGCTATCTTGATCCGGGTTAGTCGTCCAAGCATCTGAATCAACGTGTCTTCTCAGAAGAGACTCGTATCCTGATGAATCTTCTTTTCCAACTGAATCATTTGCTTCAAGTTGGAGAGTGTCGTTCAACTCTTCGTTGTCTTCTGGACTACTTATCTGTGGTGCTGACAGGGACTTGGTCAGTTTACTCTGCTGCCTCAGCTGTTGGTCGTCCTCATAGGGGAGAGAGTTTATAGAAGTGAGCGATGCTTGTATTCCACCACTGGGAAGGCTGCAGTTGCTCTCCATGCGTAGACCTTCCAGGGAACTTCGATGGACCGTGTGGTGGGAGGTTATGCGACACGGAATCTCTCTGTCGATGGAGTCTAGAATGGGTTTTCCTTGTAACGCTATCTCAACAGGCAACACCACCGAACTGGGTTCACTTTCAATACCCGAGTCGGAGATGACTGACGACGACCGCTTCATGATCTTTGAGCTGACCAGGCCTGCGTGGAGAACCATGTCTTTTCTGAGACCACTCGGGGAGCAGGATGTAAGATGCTGTGGACTGGCTGACAGCCTGTCGGGGTAACTTTCAGTCTCGACATCCAAGTGGTTTAATGGCTTTGTAACACGGTCATCTTCACATCCAAGATCCTGGACTTGCTCTCTTTGTTCCTCAACTTTCTCATGAAGCGAAGATGGCTCTCCACTGCTGTTATTGTAGTCTATGACAACCTCTTCTCTCACTTCTTTGACGTCCAGTGTTCTCAGTGAAATGTTATCCAGGCTCAAGCTACTGTCATTGTCCATTGAGTCACAATCTTTTATTACTTTCGTCACAAAAGCAACTGCACTGCCGTCGATTCCATCACTTGGAAAGATGTTCTCAGTGCGCTGTTTGGCGACAGGTGACGCAGGTATTGGGAACTCCAGGTTGTTTTCACTGTCCAAGGGATCTTGTGATGTTGCTGGTGATCCCGCTTGGTCTCTCAGTTCAAGAATGTTGTTCATGTCAGCTTGTAGGTGTTTCTGCTGATCAATGGTTTCATGATATGGCACAAGGGTTTCTCTCACTAGAAAGAAAAACACATGAATATAGGAGGAATTAAACATTTGAACTGTGCATATTCGGATGCAAAACAATTTTTGTATTATTTAAAGTTGACTTGTACCAGTCTGAGGAGTCTCTACAAATCGGTCCTCAAAGATGATTGGCAGACTGTTCCAGTCGCCGTCAATGTCCAGGCACTCGACAGTGAGAGGAGGCATCTTGGTCAGGTAGTTGGAGCACCGCACCTCTGTGGCAATCTGCCCTTGTCTGTTGATGCTAAAGAAAGACAGAGCAGAGCAACACATTACTTTTTAATTTCCCATGCATTTGGCACTTCATGATCAGTTTTTTGTGCACTCTATGATATATGGATGTATCTGTCTTCACATTTCCATCTTTTCCATCTATTAAAATGGATGTATCTGTCTGTTATTGAACACGGCTATTGGAGGTTGCAGTAATCTTAGGAATGCAGTCCTTTGATTCAGCCAGACTCTGAGCAAGAGGCGGAACTTGGGTGGGTGGAATAATCTTACATACCCGTGTAGTTAAGCGTATGGCAACAGGTAATCATT